>NC_080022.1:114069860-114805145 GCF_030020395.1 Manis pentadactyla
ACTCTGGCTGCTTCATGCTGATAGGGTGTGCAGTAAGAGGTGCAGATAGGTCTCAATCAGTGGTCGGTCAGGAGGGCCTTGGAAGATGGGAGTTTCCATCCTGGGTTCTATTGCCATCACTCTCTGTAGTTTCATGGCTTCTAGGTGAGATAGAATACATCGTGTTATTAGATTAGGTAAACAGTGGCCAAATATTAACATAAGGAGAATGATGAGCTCAATAAGTAGAATAGATTTCCACCGAAAGGATTTAGAAACTCAGTTCTATATTGTAGTAGTCCATGGGACTTCTGGGTCTCACATAGCTTGGACTTGCTTTTGGAGGTCCTGGAGTGAATCAGAGACATTTTGTGAATAATTTGGAATATACACACAACACTCAATTTTGGTTACGGCACAGGTCCCTCCTTGTGCTGCTGTTAAGATGTCTAGTGCTGTTCTTTAGATAGTATCATTTAAGGCCTTTTGTCTTTTAAGGTATTAATAATGGGCCAGAATTTTACATTCCAATTAGTTATTTCAAAACTTAATACTGTGTGGGCAGTGTACACATCATTTTTAAGAATTTGTAATTGTAACTAATTATGTCTCTGAAGAGGAGACACCCACTAAGGGATTCCTGAGGTACTAGAAACAGGAAGTAATCTGCATATCCAACAGGATGAACTTCCATTTACTTTGCTAAATCTTCAGCTTAAGTTAAAAAGAAGTTAGATTCATTTATTATGAAAGGAGTATTAGAGAGTAGCAAATGGAAGAATAATATAGACTTCATATTGATTTTACAGGAGGAGATTTCTAATAACTTAAAGAGATGAGCATGCTGTATTTATGAGTACAGAAAAACTATGTCATATTCAGAAGTCATGGGGTGCTTATCTTAAGCATCTTTTGTTCGGGTTTTTTTCTTTTTGAATAGTAGATTCAAGTCTTTTAAAGGTTTGCAGGCATATTCAGGTTCTTGAGCTTTAGTGCTCTGTGCAATGGGTTCTATCTTTATCTGGGAGGTCTTGGGAAGAGCTTTTCCAGGCCTTTACTCTGGAGTGGTGAATCCAGGCTTCGATACCTGTGACCTTGACAGCAGTAGGAGAAGAGAGTATAACAGTGTGGGGCCCTTCCCAGACTGGATTAAGAGTTGGAGAATTAGTAGGAATTGACTTAATTAGGACTTGATCTCCTGGTTCAAAGAGGGGTACACCAGGGCTTCTATTTTGTCCTTCAGATAGATTTTGAAGGAGTGCCTGGAATTTAGCAAGGTGTGTCACATACTGGATTATTTCTGTGACTTCTCTGTCCATGATTAAATTATTATTTAAGAAAGGTCTTCCACAGAGCATTTCAATGGGGCTTAACCCCGGAATTTTGGGAGTGTTTCTTATTCATATTCTGGCTAATGGTAGTAGGTCAGGCCAGGGCAAGTAAATTTCTTGTGACAGTTTCCTTAAACGTCATTTTATGATGTCATTAGTCTTTTCCACTTTGCCTGAGGATTGTGGCCTCCAGGCACAGTGTGAATTATACTGAATACCAAGGGCCCGGGACACCACTTGAGTGACAGGCTGCTTTAAATGCCAGGCCATTGTCACTTTGTAATCCTTGGGGCATCCCAAATCGGGGAACAATTTCATGTAAGAGGACCTTTACTACTTCTTTTGCTTGTTCAGCTCTACAGGGGAAGGCCTCGACCCATCCTGTGAATGTATCTATCCACACGAGGAGATCCTGGAGTCCTTTTGCCTTTGGAATATCTGGAAATCTATTTGCCAGTCTTCTCCTGGGTATCTGCCTGCCCGCTGTAATCCAGGAGGAGCGGCTTTTTTATTTAGTCGGTTATTTCTTTGACAGATCTCACAGGCTTTAGTGATTTGCTCTATTGTCTTTAATAGACTACTGCCTGCAAAAAATACTTTTGGCCATCTGATAGGTATTTTCTATACCTAAATGGAAAGTCTGCTGTCAAGTTTTAAGAACTTTCCATTCTGTACTCTGAGGTAAATAAACTTCCTCATCTTCTGTCTGAAGCCAACCAGAGGGAAGGAGAGAACCGCCTTTGGAGAGACCATCTTGCAGCTCCTTTTTACTTTAGCTGGGGATAATATTAGCCGGCACACCTGTCCATAAGAGAGGGCTTGGATAGGTGCCTTATAAGTTTCTCGAGCTGCCTCTTTGGCTTTTGTATCAGCTTGCCTGTTTCCTTCTGTTATTTCATCTATTCCTTTCTGGTGGCCTCTGCACTGAATAACTGCTACTTCTTTAAGCAAATGCACAGCTTGTATTAGCTGGCTAATTTCATTATGGTATTTGATAGGGGAACCTTCAGAATTTAAAGTTTCTTTCTTTCCATATGGCTGCATGGGCATGCAGCACTAGGTAGGCATACATAGAGTCAGTATATATATTGACTCTTTTTCTTTTTCCTATTTCAAGGGCCCGAGTGAGGGCTATTAATTCTGCCAGCTGGGCACTCATGCCTGGTGGAAGTGGTTGGCACTCGGTAGTATCCCAGAGAGTGACAACTGCATAGCCAGCTTTCCACTGGCCTTGTTCAGTAAAGGAGCTGCCATCTGTGAAGAGGACAAACTCTGGGCTCTCTAAGGGGGTGTCTTTTAGGTCTTCTCTGGCAGAATAGTTTAGGGCAAGGTCCTGCTGGCAGTCATGCTCAGGTCCTTTACTCATGGATTCAGGTAGAAAGGTAGCTGGATTCAGGGTGGAGCATGTCCGAAGCTGGGTGACAGGGCCCTCAAGGAGAAGCGACTGATATTTTAGTAGCCTGCTATCTGACAGCCACAGCCCCACCCCACCCTGTGTTCAATAAGCTGGTGGTGTTATGGGGTGCATGCACTATTAAATCTTTCCCCAGGGTCAGCTTTGTGGCTTCAGGTGCTAGCAGGGCTACGGCTGCCACAGACCTCACACAGTGTGGCCAGCCCTTAGCTACTGGGTCCAGCTCTTTCCTTAGATAGGCTATGGGCTGCTGCATTTCTCCTCAGAGGTTGAGTCAGTATTCCCAGTGCCACTCCCGATTCCTCAGTAAGGAACAGGTTAAACCGGTTTCTGGTGGGCAGGCTTAAGGTGGGGCCTGAAGTAGGGCTTTCTTCAAAGCTTCATAAGCTTTAATGGCATCAGGTTCCCACTGGAGTTTTATGGTGCCTTCCTTTGGGGCTTCTTTAAGGACTTGGTAGAGGGGTTTGGCTAACTCTCCATATCTGGGGACCCGAATTCTGCAATATCCAGTGATGCACAAAAGTCCCCACAGTTGTCTGATAGTAGAGGGTAATGGGTGGCAGAGAATGGGTTATATTCTCTCTTCTCCCAGGGCTCTGGTTCCCTGAGAGAGGTTAAGGCTCAAATATTTTACTTGCTGCTCACAGATCTGTGCTTTTGGGATACTTTATAGTCACAATCAGCTAGAAAGTTTAGTAATTTCTGAGTACCTTCCTGACGCTATGCTTTAGTGATGGCACAGAGCAGTATATCGTCCACATATTGGATGGTTTCTGCTTCCCCTGAATTAAAGTAAGCTGGGTCTTTAGTTAAGATTTGCCCAAATAGATGTAGGCTATCTCTATATCCTTGGGACAAGACTGTCCAGGTTAATTGGGCTGAGGGATTTATAGGATCTTCAAAAGCAAAGAGAATTTGGGACTCAGGTGCAAGAAGGATACAAAAGAAAGCATCTTTTAGGTCTAGCACAATGAACCATGCTGCTCCCTCAGGAATTCTGGATAATAGGGTATAGGGATTAGGTACTAAAGGACGTCGGAGCACAACTGCCTCATTAATGGCTCGCAGGTCTTGTACAAGGTGCCACTTTTGTACTCCTAATATGGGAGTATTGCAAGGGCTGTTACAGGATATTAAGAGGCCTTGAGCCCTTAAGTCGTTAATAATTGGCTTTAAACCTTCATGAGCTTCTGGTTTTAAGGGATACTGCCTTTTATGAGGGAAGAAATAAGGGTCTTTAAGATGGACTTGTACTGGTTGGGTTGATTTTGCTTTTCTGCCTGAGTCCAGCTCCCATGGGGGGTTGTTGCCTGAAAGAAGAGAAAGGACACAGAGTCAGATGGAGGTGGTCTCTTGACAAAGTGCCGATGACATCTTTATTTATACCATTTTGCACAAGGATATGATTACTTTTTATTTGTTCTTTTGATTAACAAGCATAGGCAAGCTTTTTTCTTTCTGTTTCTTTCTAATCTATACATGGTTAGTCAAGTGTTAGACAGGTGATCTTTTTTTTGGTTTCTTGCCCTAATGGTTTCCTAGCAACATGTACAGTATCGTGTTTTATGTTTCTATGCAATGCAATTTCTAAGTAGTGCATGTGACCACAGGAGCATGCAGTATGTAGCAGTGACTATGGAGTCTATCAGCTCAGGGTGAAATACAGGTAACCCACTGCCACAGTTAGCTAGGCAGGTATCATCATCTATATTTTTAATGCAATGGGTACATTTTATCCCCTCATAGTATTTATTCTATCGTAGGTGGATGCAAGGTAAAGATAGAAAGCATGATTTAGTGCTGTAAGAGGGCAAGTGTAGATGATCAGGTCCGTGCCTGTAGACTAGGTATTAATCTAAGTTAGATAAGGGCAACAAAACATCCACGGGTGTAGATAATTTCTCTCAAAACTGGGGGGGTGGGTGAGGTTCTAAGCCTGACCCCTGTTGGCCCCATTTTCTCCCCTGATGGCCCACCTGTGACTGTGCCTGTCTTAGGTTGTTCCTCCCTTGAGGAATCTTACCCGTCTCTGGTTAACCAGCCATCTTCTGGGGCCATACAGGGAGATGTAAAGCTGGTAAGTGAGAGAGAAGTAATATTCGCTGGAAAGGTTAGCTTTTCACTTCTTTACAGATTTATGCCCTGTGGCTTCTATGCCCAACACTTGTCTTGAGGTATCTTTACCACTTGGAAGAATTATGGTACTTGATAATTTCACATATGAGGCACGAATTCTAGTAAAGGGCTGTAATTAGGAAGGAAGAAGAAAAGCTATAGAAGTAGCAGATGGAAGAAAACATGGGAAGATGGATTAAGTGTCAGACAGGGTTATTCCATTCAGTATTCCCCCATAACTCTATTTCTCTAATTTTCCTATAAAACTCTTCACCACTAATTTCACTAGCATTGCAAACAAGGGGGGCATTCCCACTTAGGTGGAGATGGAGTAGTCAATGATTGACTACCTCCCTGCAGGTTTTGGTATCCATGCCAAGATCACCATCTGGTCCCTGCGTGTTCTATTCTTCATGTTCACTGTCCTGAAAAGCTTTTGGGAAGTTTATGTTCTCCTCCTTTCTATGCTGCTTATCAAAGGTTAGCTTAGCCTTTGGCAACAATGCAAGCAAAGGCAAAGCCAATAGTATAATGGAGAATAACAAAATCAAGGTGGGTAATAGGGGGAGCCAGCTGCCAAGGCCCCTGCTTTGAGGGGGTCTTCCTCCAGCCTGAGCTTTGCTACACAGCTTGAGCAGCATGGCTACCACCACTTTTCCAGTGATTCCATTAGTTGCCCAGACTTCAGGGTTAATGTCTACTTCCACTAGGGAAAGATTTTGCTTATCTTTTTCTGCATTAGTATGTAGAGAGGGTTTTACTTTAGAAAGTATATCATGGCCTATAAGCGGTGTCAGACCATCTGGGATTACTAGGAAGGCATGTGAAAATAGCACTGAGTCCCATTCACAATTTTAAGGCTGAGTAAAATATTTGGTCCTGGGCTTCCCAGATATGCCTCTAACAGTAGCTGACTGGGAGGAAGGAGGGCTGGGATTATGGAGGAGGCCCGAATAGGCGGCTCCTGTATCGATCGAGCAGGAAATTGATGGTGTGGCCTCCTACAGAGAGAACCACCCGGGGCTCCTGTGGGGTTATGATGGTGACAGGAGCCAGGATGGTAGCCCCAGGCCCTTTCAGTCCTGACCACATGGTTGGAAGTCTGACCCCAGTTGCCTTTGCCTCTGAGGTCAGTCCTGCTTCCAGTGGTCTCCTTGAATGGGTGGGCAGGGCATTGATGGTTTGGAGCGCCAATCATAGGGTACTCTCACTTAAAATGCTCCTCTCTGCCACAGAGTTAACAGGCTGCCCTGGGCCCAGTCCGTGGGGCTGGTTTCCTTTTCTCTAATCTTGGAGGCCCAAAGTTGACTCTCTATAAGGCTATCACTAATGCCTCTGCCTTTCAGTTATCTCTCCTGTCCCAGTCCCTCTCTTCATCTTTGTCTCTTTTATAGAAAACTTATGTGGCAACATTCAGGAGGCTTTCCAGATTTTGTTCTGGGCCATATGCCAATTCTTGTAACTTCCTCCTGATATCTGTGGCCGATTGGGTGATGAATTTATCTTTGAGAATGACTTGGCCCTCTGGGGACTCTGGGGACATATAAGTGTGCTTCACTAGTGCCTCCCTGAGCCATTCCAGAAAGGCTGAGGGGCTTTCTTTTTCTTCCTGCATCATGGCTGATAATTTAGAGTAATTTATAGGTTTTACTCGTGCTCTTTTCAGCCCTTCTAAAATACAAGTTATAATGTGGTTCCTATACCAGTTATCAGCATCGTCTGTATCTTGGCCCCACTCTGGGTCAGTGAATGGCACTGCCTGACAGCCAGTGGGGACTCAGGTGAGCTCTTCTGGAGATTTGCCACTCACATTTGTAGTATACCATTCATCTCCAAACTCTAAGGCTCCTCTGAATACTTTTTCTTTCTCTCCTCCAGTGAGGATTTGATTTAATAGAAGCATAACATCCTTTCAAGCCAGTTCAAAAGTTAAAGTAAGCCCTTGGAAGGCTTCTATGTATTTGTCTGGGTCATCTGAAATTTTAGCCATGTCTTGTTTAATTTGCCTCAGGTCTTGGAGGGAAAAGGGGACATGGACCAAAGCCGGTCCCCACTCTCCATTGGCTACTTCCCATAAGGGCAATAAGGATGGGTATAACTGTCTTCTCTTCACCCCCTTGGAAGCCTGGAGGGGTGATTGGGGCAATGATGCTTGGGGTGGTAGTTCTCCTGTGGTCTGACTTTTGAGGTTCTCGGCAAGTGGACTTAGATTTGGATAAGGTGGTCATGGCAGAGCTAATGGGGGACAATTAGGGTTTGGAGTAGGGTCTGGAAATAATCCACCTTTTTGGCATAGTCTTTTACTTTCCCTAAGGGACTTCTGACTGTTAGGGTTCGGGACTCCGGGGCTTCTCCAGAGAACAAACCACACAGGCACGGAGATGTAAATCCAAGCAAAGTCTTTATTCAGCCAGCTAGCTGGGGCCGACAGCACCTCCCCTGACACGCAGGTCGAGTCCGAGCTGTCGACCCCCAAGCAACTTTAGGTATAGATTATATAGGATTTCCACAGCCGTTGCACCAAAGCCCACACATTACCACAACCAATGAATTTAAAACACATCCCATACTTTAACCAATAAAGTTGAAACGGGGACCCACCGCTTGCCTGACCTTTGCACAAGCATTCCTTAACGTCTTGTCACGAGTTTTGTCCCCCTAGGGTATGGAAACTGGGTAGCTCTCGCTCTAGGGTGTTTCCTGCATTCCTTTACATTCCCCCCTTTTCTTGACTAAACTGAGGAATCTTCCACAGCGGCATCTAGGGCCTGATACCTTTGACGAAGGACTAAAAGTTGGACAGTGTCAATCCTTTCCCGCACAAACCTAACAAGCCTGTTAATTATGCACGGGCCAATTGTAAGCAGCAACAGCAGGATGACCAGTGGCCCTGCAATGGCCGAGAGGAGGGTAGCGAACCAAGGTTTGTATTTGAACGAAGACTCAAGCCTTCCTTCGATACTTTCATATTCTCTACGTCTCTTCTCTAGATCTTTCTTCAGTTTGGCCAGGGAGTCTCTTACTGCACCTGTTTTGTCTACATAGAAACAACATTCTTCTTTAAGGCTGCGCACAGCCCACCTTCTCTTAATAACAGGAGGTCCAGGCCTCTTCGGTTCTGTAGAACTACCTCCGACAAGGAAGTGAGGGATTGCTCCAGGTCTGACATTGTCTGTCGGAGTTGTTCTAGGTCCCTATCAATTGCCAGCCTCAGGGCTGTGAGCTCCTGTTCCCGAGTTACAAGGGCTGTGACCCCAGTGCCTGCCCCTGCTATCCCTAGGGAGAAGAGGGCCCCAATTGTCAGGGCAGTAAAAGGCTCCCTCTTTCTCCGGTGGGGGATCAGCACTTCTTCCCAAAATGAAAGGAGGGATTCATGAGAACGATATATTAGGCGAGGTAGAATGGCCACAAGTACACAAAACTCACTGCTAGCATTGAACACAAGGGTGGATAGGGCCGGGGTGAGGCCTGTCTTTGAACAGAGCCACCAACCCGAGGAGGGTATAACCCACTTTCCCAGCTCCCACGTGGTGTTATTATAGGAGAAGCATAACTGACTCTGGGCCGTAGGGACTGTGCCCACACATGTGTCAGCGATTGAGACCTGAGCGATCGTAAGTCCCCTCAGTCCCCTGTCCCAAGGAGTGGGATAGGAGTCATTGATAGTGTAGGAGCCATTTATCCTGACTGCCTCATAGAAGGGGGGTGAACCTGGGTAGCATAACCAACAGGGATCAGTGAAGGAGGGAGTGGTGTGGTTCAGAGTTTCTGCTACTGCCTGCACCATCTCCCACAAGGGGTTATCTAACCCAGACGGACTCAAACCCGGTCTTCCTGCGGGTTCTGGAATCAGCTTCACAGATGTGGTTCCCTCGAAAGTCCATATTAAGGTGCTTATCAGCAGGATCCCCTTCATCTTTGGCTTAGGTGTAGTTTTAGAGGATTCACAGGATGCTGCTGCACCTTCCACTCTTCCTCTCGGGCTCCTGGATCCTTATGAGGCAGGACCTTCTGAACGTGGGTGTGATGCACCCAGGGAGCGATACCATCTACCTTGAGGGCAGTGGGGGTGGTAAACAATACAACGTAAGGACCCTTCCACCTGGGCTCGAGTGTCCTCACTCGGTGTCTCTTGACCCACACCATGTCCCCTGGGACTATGCCATATTCCGGGCTCGGAATCTACCCACCCTCATAATATGCTCTAATCAGGGGACAGATTTCCTGTTGCACTTTAGCGAGAGCTTGCAACACATTCAGGTAGTCAGGGGCCGGGTCCCCTGCCCCGGAAAGCTGTACTCGCCGAGTTATGGGTGGAGGAGCTCCATACATTATCTCAAATGGAGTTAAAGCATGTACATAGGGGGAGTTTCGAGCACGGAAGATGGCTAAGGGAAGGAGGGTTACCCAGTCCCTGCCAGTCTCTAATACCAATTTAGAAAGGGTCTCCTTCAAAGTCCAATTCATTCTGTCTACCTGCCCAGAGCTTTGTGGGTTGTAAGCACAATGTAACTTCCAATCTACCCCCAAAGCCTGGGCCAGTCCCTGCAGGATCTTGCTAACGAAAGCAGGGCCGTTATCTGAACCTATGGCTTCAGGGACCCCATATCAGGGGATAATTTCTTCAATTAATCTTTTTGCTACTACCTGGCTTGTCTCATGCTTGTTTGTAAAAGCCTCCACCCACCCTGAGAAGGTATCTACCATAACTAGCAAATACTTGTACCCATACTTCCCTGGTTTTACTTTGGTGAAGTCTATTTCCCAGCTCCTCCCGGGAGTCCTCCCCCTTTCCTGAGTCCCTGTCGGGTGGGGCCCTCTTGGGGCTGGTTTCAGCATTGCACAGCTGCAGCATTCTCTCGTGATCTGACGAGCTGCCTCATTCTGGTGGGGAAACACCAACTGCGCAGACTGGAAAAGGCTGAGTAGTTTTTTCAGCCTAGATGGGTGGACTTATGCAGATTAGCAAGCATGTACTGTCCTAATGCTTCTGGCAGGATCAATCTACCTTCTTGGTCCCTACTCCAATTTCTCTCCTCAAACACTCTACCCGAGACTTGTTTCCTAATCCACTCAAGATCCTGAGGGAATACTCAGGTTCGGGTGGCAAGGCGGGCAGTTCAGGTATGGGTACCTCGAGGGCTGCAAGTACAAGGGAGTCCGAGAGGGCCGTCCTCCTATTTTCCGCATCAGCATGTTTGTTGCCGATGGCCTCAGGCGTCTTCTTTGATTGGTGGCCCGGTACATGTATAATTGCTACTGCCTTCGGTTTTTTTATAGCAGCCAGTAATCTTTGGACTTCTTATAGATTCCTCAGCTCCTTTCCTTCTGCGAAGTGGAATCCTCTTTCCCGGTAAATGGCACCGTGGACATGGACAGTGCCAAAGGCATATCTGCTATCTGTGTAGATGTTGGCCCGCTTGCCTTCTGCTCTCTCCAGGGCCTCAGCAAGAGCAATGAGTTCTGCCTTCTGTGCTGAGGTGCCAGGGGGCAGGGCTGCACTCCAGACAACCCCACCATGGGTCACCACCGCTGCCACTGCTCTCCTGACTCCCTCCTGCACAAAGCTGCTCCCATCTGTGTACCAATTTAGCTCACAGTTTGGTAATGGTGTGTCCTTCAAGTCTGCTCGCATCTGGATAATTCCGGAGAGGATGTCTCTACAGTCATGGATGGGGGTCGACAGATCTGGGTCCGGCAGAAGGGTGGCAGGATTTAGGGTCACCGAGTCAGAGAAGACAATTCGTGGAGAATCTAGTAGGAGCCCTTGGTAGTGGGAGAGTCTTGCATTCGTCATCCATTTTCCTGGAGGATGCCTGAGGATCCCCTCCACAGTATGTGGGGCTGTTACTCTCAAGTTCTGGCCAAAAGTGAGCTTGTCTGCCTCTTTTACCAGTAGAGCAATGGCTGCTAGGGTACGCAGACAAGGTGGCCACCCGGAGGCCACGGGGTCTAGTAGCTTGGACAAATAGGCCACAGGTCTTTTCCATGGGCCTAGCTGCTGAGCCAAGACTCCTTTAGCCACTCCTTTCTTTTCATCTACAAACAGGATGAAGGGTTTTTCTGGGTCTGGCAAAGATAAGGCGGGGGCCCGGAGGAGAGCTTCTTTTAGTCTGTCAAAAGCCTCTTGTTGTTCTTGAGTCCATTGCCAGCCCCGCCCTTCTTTGGTCTCCTCATATAGCAGTCGGGCTACTTCTGCGTACCCTGGAATCCAGAGCCTGCAGAACCCGGCTGAGCCAAGAAATTCCCTCACTCCCTGGGGTGAGAAAGGGACGGGAATAGTCAGAATAGTTCGTTTCATGGCCTGCGTTAGCCACCTGGCTCCGTTAGATATTTTGTACCCCAGGTAGATCACTGACCTTTGACAGATGTGGGCTTTCTTGGCACTGGCTCGATATCCCAGTTCACCCAGTTCAGCTAACAAGTTGCCTGTGGCTTCTTCGCACTCCTCATGGGTTTCTGTGGCCAGCAACAAGTCATCCACATACTGCAGCAGTGTCACGCGGGGGTGGCTCCTGCGAAAGGGCTCCAGGTCCTGGCTTAGGGCTTCATTGAATAGAGTGGGAGAGTTTTTGAAACCCTGTGGCTGTCTAGTCCAGGTAAGCTGCCCGTTTCTTCCTCCCCCTGGTTCCTGCCACTCAAAGGCAAACAAAGGCTGACTAACTTCAGAAGGGGGAATACTGAAGAAGGCATCTTTCAGGTCCAGAGTAGCATACCACACATGTGAGGGTGGCAGGTAGCTGAGCAAGGTGTAAGGGTTGGGCACTGTGGGGTGGATGTCCTCGATCCTTTCATTAACCCTTCGCAGGTCTTGCACCGGTCAGTATTCTCTGCCGCCAGGCTTCCTTACTGGAAGCAGGGGCGTATTCCATGCAGATTGGCAGGATTTAAGGACTCCAGCCTCTAACAGTCTGTGGATATGGGGTGCTATCCCTTTCCTAGCCTCTTCTGGTATTGGATACTGCCGGACTCGGATGGGCAGGACCGCGGCTTTGAGCTGAACAACAACTGGGGGCAGATGTTTGGCGAGACCAAATCCTCTGGTTTCCGCCCATGCAGAAGGGAACTTCTGCAACCAAGAGTCTATTTCTCCCTGGCCCCCCTTTTCTTGATCTGCCTGAAACAGGCGATGCTCGTCGGCTAGGGATAGAGTTAGCACATGCACCGGTTGTAGGGACTGCCCTTCTCTGTCCATGATCTTTATCCCTTCAGGTTCGAAATGAATGCGCGCCCCGACCTTGGTCAATAAGTCTCTGCCCAGTAACGGTGCGGGGCTTTCGGGTACAGCCAGGAATGAGTGAGAGACCTGATGTCTTCCTAGGTCCACTTTTCTATTAGTAGTCCAGGCACATTTCTTGGACCCTGTTACTCCCTGGACTACACTTGTGTGTCTTGGGTTTAGGGGACCATGGACTTGGTTGAGAACTGAATACTGTGCCCCCGTATCTACCATGAACCTAATAGGAGACCCCTCCACACACACGGTTACCCAGGACACGGGGAGGGGTGCCAAGTCCCGTCCCCCATCAATTCTCCTCTCCTAGGTGCAGGGTCTTAACGGGGTTCCCTCCTCCTTGTTCCTTCCTTTTGGGGCACTCTCTTTTCCAGTGCCCATATCCCTTACACAGGGTGCACTGATCTTGTCCTAGCTGGGATGGGCGGGGTCCCTTTCTTTGAGGAGATCTAGGGCTCCCCTTTACTCCAGCTAAGAATATCCTAGCCATCTCCTCTCTCTGCTTCTTGTTCTCCCTCTTCTGAAATTCTCTGTCTTCTTTCCTATTTTTCTCCTGCACTTCCCATTTCTCTTTCTTCAGCCTTTCTTCCCTATTTCCGGAGTCTCTCTAGCATTGAAGACTTTCTCCGCTTGCTGCAGCATTTCTCTAATAGAGATCTCTCCTAAGTCATCCCGCTTGTGGAATTTCCTCCGGATATCGGGGGCTGCCTGGTTGATGAATGAGAGGACTACATCTGATCTGTGTTCCTCTGCCTCTGGGTTTATGGGGGTATATTGCCTGTAAGCATCAAGCAGCCTCTCCAGATATGCGGCCAGGCTTTCCTTTTCTCCCTGAACAATAGATTTTACCTTAGCTAGGTTAGTGGGCCGTCTGGCGGCCGCCTGGAGACCAATCATCAGAGTCTTGCGGTAGACCCGGAGACGCTCCCTACCTTCTGCAGTCCCGGAAGTCCCAGTTTGGGCGTGTAAGTGGAAACGCCTCGTCAATGATGGGCTGGAGGGTAGTAGGTCTTCCATTTTCTCTGAGGACATTTTTCCTGGCTTCATTGAGGACGCGCTCTCCCTCTTCCGTTGTGAAGAGGGTGTGGAGCAACTGCTGGCAGTCGTCCCATGTGGGACAATGGGTGAACATAATGGACTCTACCATACCTATAAGACACTTGGGATCTTCCGAGAAGGGAGGGTTCTGAGTCCTCCAATTATAAAGGTCACTAGATGAAAAGGGCCAATACTGATATTGCTGAGCTCCGCCCGGACCGCCTGCACCGATGGCACGCACGGGCAGAACCGGAACTGCTTCTTCTGAGGTGGAGGAGGGGGCCTCCCTTTCTTGCTCCCTCGCCCCTCGAGGCCTCAACTGCATTCCTCCCGCTCTACCTGGCGCCCAGCGTGGAGCCAGGGCGGGAGAGCGTGAGGAAGCTCTTTCCGGCCTCCTGCCTTTTAGTGCTGAAGAGTCTGGGGAAGCTGTGGCCGCCAGATCCCTGCTGGGCTCTCCAACCTCGTTCTCTACTCCCCCGGCAGCTTCACACCCTTCTCCTGCATACGGGGGTGGCCGCTCAATTGACAGAAGGGGGTAGAGGGGAGAACTGTCAGGGAGAACAGGCGGCACACTCGGGCGCACAGCGTTTCTGCCCCTATGATCAGGGGGTTTTAGATCTTCCTGGGCAACTAAGATGGACGTTTTTAGCGGGTCAGTGTGAAATTTCCCCACCAAAAAATGCCTCAGCCAGGAAGGGGGATTCCTGGCCAAATTTTCCCAGACAAGAATATAGGGAAGCTGGTCAGGGTGGCCCTCAGGGTCTGGCCGGGAGATGATGGCTTTGACCTTGCCAATAAGGTCCAGGGAAAGAGACCCCTGGATCGGCCAGCCTACTCCAAAGGAGGGCCACTCGGCTGAACAAAAGTTATCAAGCTTACTTTTCTTGATACTAAGACTCATGTTTAGGGCCTGTTCCTTGACCTTCGGAAAGTGGGAAAGGATCAGACCTTTAGGGGTAGCCTGAGTCTGGCCCATGGTGAATAATGCAAGGAAGACAGAAGGTGAAAAGTAGAAGTGCCACTTTAAACAAGATGATGACTGGTGTATGTGCTTGTGGACCGGTGCCTGTTGTTGCACAGTTTTTCTTCTGCTGGGGACGCGAATTTATCTGGGATTCGCGGCTGTGACCCCCTTATCCTGTCACGGGAGTCTTCCAGCGGCGGACGCCCTAATGGCTCTTAACTGCCCGACCCGTGCCTGCAGGGGAATGATTTAGTGGCAGAAAGGAGAAACGGAGAGAACAGGAACAGGAGAGCCTCAGAGTAAGAGAAACTTAAAGGGAAAAGCGCAAAAAGAAATATAAACCTATACACAATAAAACAATCAACGATAACACCAAACACACACACCACATTTGATCGCACTCACTCGGATTGGTCCTTCTCTCACTCTGGTGTGCACCACACTCACCACTTTCAGGATCCTCAAAAACTCTCGTGATTCTCCCGAAAGGCGTCCACTCGGACTGCCACAGGGTGACGAGCTCGATCCTTTCCTCCTCGGGCGCCAGGTTCCTGCCGATCGGACTTCCCTTCCTAAGGCCGAATCACTCGGACCTTAGGGCCAGGACTGTTTACCTGGGCTTCACCCAGGGTCACTAACCTGGGGGCCGGGACTACCAACCCGGACTTCCTTACTCAGGATCACTAACCCGAGACCAGACACGGGATGGCGACTCCCGCTTTATACTGAATTTATGCAGACACGAGGGGGCGAACCTCGAATTACACTGCCCCGTCCGGACAATCAGACCTTGCCTCCAGCCGTCCCTTGTTCTCCAGGAAGTCGCTCGGTTCCAGGACGAGCCCCCAAAATGTTAGGGTTCGGAACTCCGGGGCTTCTCCAGAGAACAAACCACACAGGCACGGAGATGTAAATCCAAGCAAAGTCTTTATTCAGCCAGCTAGCTGGGGCCGACAGCACCTCCCCTGACACGCAGGTCGAGTCCGAGCTGTCGACCCCCAAGCAACTTTAGGTATAGATTATATAGGATTTCCACAGCCGTTGCACCAAAGCCCACACATTACCACAACCAATGAATTTAAAACACATCCCATACTTTAACCAATAAAGTTGAAACGGGGACCCACCGCTTGCCTGACCTTTGCACAAGCATTCCTTAACGTCTTGTCACAAGTTTCATCCCCCTTAGAGTATGGAAACTGGGTGGCTCTCGCTCTAGGGTGTTTCCTGCATTCCTTTACATGACCATTTTCCTTCTTTGTGGCAAAGTTAATCTAGCTGCATAACTTTATTATATAGTGTATTTCCCTCAGAGGGCCAAGTCTCTCCATCAGAGAGTTTGTATTGAGGCCAGGCTTGTGTGCAGAAGAAGATGAGGCACTTCCTTTTCAGAGTTTGGGGATCAAATTGCTCCCAGTTCCTCAGAATGTATGCCAGAGGCATGTCTGGCTTTAACCTTGAAGAGGATGCTCCCATCTGAAAGAGAGAGAGAAATATGGGTGTCAAGCACCTGATCAGCCTCTCTCTCCGTGATGGCATCCCCTCGCCTTGGAGCTTTGGTGACAGTGGTCAATCACCCCCTCTGCCAGGCCTACTGGATTTAACCACCCCTTACCAGCATGGCCTGCACCTTGCCTTGATTCCACTCTTGCCTTCCCACTAAGCAAGAGTCACCTCGGAGCTCTGGATTTAGTGGGACCTTACCAGTGTGCTCCTACTTATGCCTTTTGGGAGTTTCCCTAGTTTTCTCTACATGAGTTTTCCTTGAGAACCCCCTGCCTGTCTGATAAGCGCAGGGACAGTGTGACTTCTTGCTGCCAGAGCTCTGATCTAAGTCACAAGCCTGTTTTGCTTTCCCTGGAGCTGAAGAAAAGGAAATGCCTAGCCCCAGGATGACTGCCTCTAAGGATAGGAGATCAATAGAATAGAGCCATTTACATGTTGGTCTCAGGTTTCAGCTTGATTACTTTGCAGACTTCATTTACATTACACAGGAGAAAGTGGCACAGGCCTAAGAGGACTGCTTTGAATGGGGAGCAAGGGAACTTTTGTTAAGGCCAGAAATAAAATTCAGGGACTGCCATGGACACTTATGGGGGGAGGGTCTATAATCTCAAACAACAGTTTCTGCCACTGCCTGGGAATTATGCCGCTAGTCACCCAGTGTAAGAAATCTTATCTCTGAGACAAGAGGTCAGGTGTCATCTGCGACTCTCGCATAGGCAGCAGCCAAGCAGGAGGTTCACTCAGTGCCGTCGGATCAATTGGCTGGAGCCAAGATCTCAGGACCACTGTCTACTAGTCCAGTCTGCTGTCAGAGTCCCCAGATTAGGGTAGGAAAGTAGGAAATCCGCTCAGCCACTCCCTGACAATCCTGTCCATCCAGAGGTGGGGGATCAAGGAGCAGCAGACACCAGGAAACCTTTCACCTGAGACTTAAGACTGGTAGCCAATGCTAATCACCTTTTAAGTGGCTAACGGGTGCCCAGGCACATTTTTATGAGATAAAAAGCACAGCATTTAGTCAGGAATAAGAGTGAAGTGCAGGTCTCCTACCTTGTGGCGGTGAGCATCAGGTTCCATGAAATTGAAGAAGTTAGAAGGGAGTTACAGAATTAGGAACGCCTCCTGCCTCACTGAGTCCAGGGCGGCCTGAAGAAGCAGGCTGGAAGTCAGAGACAGAGAAAGAGGCACTCCTCACAGATACCCAGTTGGGCTGTCGGGGTCTGATTCCAGACACGTGGGCCTTTGTAAAGCCGCTGAAGTGTAGCCTCAGCCTAGACTCTCACAGTTGCCCATGGCTTTCCTCAGTCCCTCGCATCCTAGGAGATGCCTCTGAAAGGGAATCCTGGCCTCCACTCAGCTGACATTCCTGGCTCCCAAGGGAGGTGGGGGATCCACTGAGGGAGATGCAGGGGAACCTGTCGCTCGAGACTTTGAGATCAGCAGCCAGGCTAGTCCCATTGAAGTGGCTGGTGAGCACCTGATGCTGTGTGCCACAGACAGCTTCCTTCTATAAGTACAATGAAAGAAAGGGCAGGCTTGGATGCTGATACTCATCTCCAAAGTTATCCCAGAGAAGCCCCCAAATATGATGCCGGGTTTCTTGTTCATGAAGCCAAAGAATGACCTTCACAAACACTCAAGGTAGGAGAGCAAGATACAGGCTTTTATTTAGAGATAAAGTGAAAGGACAGAGCTCCTGGGACACGCCAGGAGTGGACAAGAGAGTCCATGGTGGTGCTTTGTCTAGGGGTTTTATAGGCAGCTGAGAATATATGGGAATGTGAAAAAGAGTTTAGGGTTGTGGACTTGTTAAGTGGTCCCTGAATATTAAAAATTGACTTAACATAAGGAATTTTCTGCCTTGATTTCTCTCTGGGATACCGGCTTCTTGTTCCAGGAGCACATCAAAAGGCTGCCTGCCCAGCCCCCAAGGTGGGCTGAGGTATTTTCTACTTGCTAAAGAATCCTGCCTCTTGAACTTCCTGCATGTTAAAATGCAATCTTATCTTTAAGATGGAATTCTTCTTGCCTTTTACTATGCTGTCTACAGCTGGGTCTGCATGCTAAGTTAGTTGCTCAGTTTCCAAAATCACCTCATCAGATCTGAAGGAGGAAAGACAGCACATTGGCCTGGGCCTTTTAGTATCCTAAAGTGAATCTTACACACGATTACAAATGATTAGCATAATAAAACATGTGCTACTCTTCTTTATCTGGGGAACATTAACTGATCTCATTGAAGAATGATTCTAGAGCTTAATGTTCAACATAGAGTTTTAGTAGGGGGAGTTTCCTTGCATGTAGTTACATTGCTCTGACTGCAAATATCCCACCCTGCCCCTGCGGAGGCCCTCGCCCTACTCTGACTACATCAGTGGTCCCTGTCTCAGTGTCAATGACCATTTAGGTCACAGTACAATCTTTTCCTCTTTGTAATTTTTTCCTGCTCAAGTGTGGCAGCAATCAAATACTTCACCCTCTCTGCTCAGCCTCCCTCCTCCTCCTTACCATTTTCTGCTCTTCCTCTCCCAGCTGCCTATTCCTCCCTTATCCTGTTCAGTGCCCCCTCAGGCTCCGCTTCCCACTCACCCTGCTCACAGATGGAGCACAGAATTGTCCTTGGGGAGTCAGAGCAGATGGAGATGCTGCAGCAGGGATGTCTTTTATAGGTCCCAGACTGGCTCTGGGAGGTGTGGGAGGTGGCGCTTGTACAACTGTTAGGAATAAAAGGACTTGGCTCGGTGTCACAGGGAACGCAGATATAGTGAGACAAGAAACTAAGTCAAGAAAGCAAAGTAAGTTTTAATACACTCCACATAGAGCAACAGAGCGGGCCTGCCTAAGATAGGCCCAGATGCTCATACTGAGGCTGCTTTTCTGTGGTGTTGGCAGGGCAGAGAGGTCCTTGGTTGACAGCTGTCAGTTCTCTAGACTGGTGAAATGGGGACATGGGCTCTGCTGTGCCTGTGCTTCTGATGTTGCTTGTCTGGGGGGACCCTGGACATTTCCTGAGTCACTCGTGGACCCTGTGGCTTCATCTGATTAACTCTCGGAGTCAGTTCTGGCTTTCTGGCTCTACCTGATCAACTCCCTGAGTCATCTTTGGGGGACCGTCTCTCTTTTTCGTCCCGCTCATTTCTGTCTGTTAGGCAGGAAAATAGATAAGCAGGGTGGAAAGAGAAAAAGACCAGAAAGTTCACTAAAAAGACCCAATATTAATCAATTAAATCTCAAAAAGCCAGGAGCAACTTGGTGATGCTGGGGTTCTTGTCCACGAAGCCAAAGAATGAGCTTTACAAACACTCGAGGTAGGAGAGTAAGGTACAGGCTTTTGTTTAGAAATAAAGTGACAGAATAGAGCTTCTGGCTCACACCAGGAGGGGACAAGAGAGCCCGTAGTGGTGCATTGTCTAGGGGGTTTTATAGGCAGTTGAGGATTTTTCAAGAACATGAAAAACTTAGGGGTGTGGACTTGCATCACCTGCCCTGCCCTCAAGGTGGGCTGGGTCACAGTCTGTTGCCAGGGCTGACAGTGGTGTCACTGGTTATGCTGATGCCCTTGCAGAACACTCAAGCATTCCAGGTCAAGTTGCTCCTGGCCTTTTGACCTTCAAGTGATCTCACTGAAGATGTCTATATCTTTGCCTTACAGAACTAGTGTGACCTTGACTTTGCATAATGCTTAGCACAGACTTTCAATAGTGACTTCTTTGCCCATTGTTACATTGCTCTGACTCTAAATATTACGGGCTGCTTCCCCCACTTCCCCCCAGGCCCTCACCCTACTCTGACTACACCCACAGTCCTTGTCTCATTGACCTGGAATGTTTGAATATTCCCCAGATAATATCTGAGATAATATCCTCAGCATAGCCCAGGTCTTTATTGTCTTAATCATGCAGGTGCAGCTTATTTTGTTACCTTTACTATATGCTGTTTTTTTCCTTCTTCCAGCCCTAATTATTTTCTAACCTAGGCAACTAAATTAGCATGCAGGCCCAGCCATAAACAACATACTGATAGGCAGGAAGTATTCCATCTTAAAGATTGTATTTTAATACCCAGGAAGTTAAAAATGTAAGATTCTTAACTTACTCTTTAGCAAACAGACAATACCTTAGCCCACCATCGGGGCTGGGCAGCCAGCCTGTTTGATCTGCTCCCAGACCAAGACACCCAGATCCCAGGGAGAAATCAGGGGAGGATCTTCCTTGTGTTAAGTTGGTTCTAAGTATTCAGGGACCTCTTAACAAATCTGCACCACCAGCCCTTACTCACATTTCTAAAGAATCATTAAAAGGGGGAACACCCAACCTTACAAGGTGCTCCTCTCTCTGAGGCCGCCCACACTTTAAGTGCACAACCTTTTAACTTGAAACTCTTTTCAACCTTTCAGGGGGTGCTCCTATCTCTGAGGTCACCCACACTTTCTAAGTGTGTAACCTTTTAACCTTAAACTTTCCCTCTCTAACCTTTCAGGGCACCTGTCCTTGCTGAGGTTGCCTGCTGCACTTCTCTCTTTAAGTAACTTTAAATAAAACTTTACTCTGCTTCACTACTGTGTCTCTGCCCTTCAATTCTTTGTTGCAGCGGGGCAACGATCGAAGAAAATACACAACGCTCCCCTAACATCTCTTCCTACCTAACGACCATGGGCTGGGTCATTTCTGCATTCCCTGGCTCTTGGCCCCCATCCCAGGGGGTTGGCATCAACCGGGACTTTACAAGTCACAATGTTCCATAGGCTGAAATCCTGGAGAATTGACTTGGTACACTACCTAGACAAAGACTCTTTGTGTCCTCTGGGGAATCTAGGATTAAAGCATTTTTATTTTTCATTTGTTATCATGGGAATACTCCATTTGGACTATTTTCCCACAATCCAGGCTTATCTTTTAGGTCAGTTTCAGGTACCTGCCATCCCCAGGCTGGTTGTGTAAGAGACTCGAATTGGAAAGAATCTCCTCCATCCATCCATCCCTCTGGGCCTGCCTTTCAGTGGGGCCTGAGTATGATTCTTCCTCTGACAGGAGAGAGGAGTGCTATTAAATAAGGGGTTGAGTTCAGTTTGTCATCAGAGAAGAGTCTGGATTAGATAGATTACTTTAATTTATTCACTGTCGAGAGCACACTACATGCCGCTCATTGTCTTAGTGTCAGGGGTAGAACCACAAACAAAACAGACATGACCGCATCCTCACACAGGTCCCAGTAGAAGGAAGGGTGTGCATGGCCGCTAAGTCCCCCTTAGCCCAGAGGTGCCCCATCTCCAATTTACATATCATCTGTTTTTAGGGGTACAGTCTGCCCGCCAAGAGCTTTCAGGTAAAAGGTGAAATAATTTAACACATGAACAAAGTATTTAGCTAAGCAGACATTCATTTAGCACATTGCATGGTGTCTCTGCTCATCTGTCAGGAATTTGAGATTCAGAGGTGAATCAGACACAATGTCTTCTCTGAGAAGCTCATAGTCCACTGGACTTTTTGAAATTCTTTGCATGAGACCAGTCCACCTGATCCAAAGAAGATGGCATTGAATCTCATCTCCTGATTCTAGTTTCCAGTGGGATCCGTGGGCATTTAGTCCACTCTATCTTGGCTGTTGGCATCTGAGTTTCATCATTCTCTGAGAAGAGGTGCTTGTAACCAAGATGGAATGAGAGTAGGGTAGGTGTGTACATGTGTTTATGTGAGAGTGTGTGTGTGCACATGCATGCACACAATTATATACTTAGATTGGAGGTTGGATACACAAGCACAGAAGAGCTAATTGCCCCAGCTGTCAGGGCTAGGGATAGGAAAGCACTTCACCATACGTTAGGGTGTCCAAGTTCCTTCTGGCGTGCTCCTTCTCCATCCTGGGACCAGAAATGAGTGCCACACACCATGCTATGTCATAAGTGGTCTCTGCTCTGCACACCCTGTCATGAGTATTTACAAGTGGTCTAAGTATTTGTATCAGTCTCCACAGTTTGGATCCCATCAGAATGGGAGAGCCACTGAGTAAAAAAAACCCTCTTCTTGTCCTCCTGGGGTCCTGCAGAACACATGGTACACTTGGCTATTCAAACAAATGTATTCGATGTACATACAAATAATGGTGAATGCCAGGTGAGCTTGCCTCCTAGTCTCTTTGGCTCAGGCACTGATAACCTCTGGCTGGAATCTCTAAATGTCTCCTGGATGTCTTCACTGGAAGGTCTCCCTCGGACCTCAGATCTATGCCCCCCAGTGGATGTTCTCTCTCCATCACATGATTGTTTCCCTGGCACAGGGTTTGATATCTTGGTAGAATCCTTGACTTGTCCATTTTTTCCACTGTACACATAAATGAGGTACCAATTCTTATAGATTCTTCCTGAGAATTTCTCTTAATCATCTCTGTCCCTTCATTCCTGCTCCTCCCATCCTATGCCCCACCTCATAGAGCCTGGAATGAAAAGTGTGATCATCCATCTCCAGAGAACAGACTGGCACACAGTGACCCAGGGCTTTGGGGCCTCAGCCCAGCAACCAGCTTCTTGGAAATCTCAGGCCATCTGAGTCTCATGTCAGGACAGGGTGTGACTTGTTGAAGTCCCCTCCAGGTCTTGGGCACTAGTGAGAAGCATGGGCACCACTGTCGCTTCCTGGGAAGAAGAGGACTTGGAGATGGGGAATGTTGGCAGTGGCCCCTCTCATTCCTCGGCTGCATAAGAGCTGCTCCTGCAGCTCGCAGAGACAGCCTTGGGGATTCCCTATCAAAGGTTTCCTGGTCCTTCTTTCTCATCCTTTTTGACACCTTAGGAACTTCTTCAAGCTACCTTTGGAGTCTGGCCCTGATAAGTGAGTCTGTGCAAGCCCAAGGGAAGGCTCTGGGTTTTATGGAGAAGGGTCTGGAGAATATTCCGGATGTGGCAAATGACAGAATAGGACGGAGTAAGTAGGAGAGGTCAGGGGATGAAGCACAGTGAGATTTCTGGGGACCACAAGGTTCAGCCTTGGGGAGCACAGTCCTTGAGGCCAGAGGGAAAGGGAGCAGCTCCTCCAAGTCTCTATTGATTGTTCCCTGGGCATCAGATTTCCCACATATGCTTGATGCCACTAAAAAAGATGGTCCTCTGCCTAATTGTGAGTTCATTTCACAGGCATATGCATAAAAATAGTGCCAAACTGATCTTTGTACATAGCAGACTTTCTGTGCACAGAACTTAAATGCCAATTGCACACGTTTTTGGGACTTTTGTTCTGGAATGGGAGTACATTTCACAAACATGTTACTAGCACAGTGATAATGGTTTGAAAAATTCTTATTCTATGCTTGATGCATTTTATTTGGTTTTAATTTTATTTTAACTGCTTTAACTTGCTTGGACTCCAGTTGAGATGTCCTGTCAGCAGTGGGACCCTCCCAAGTGCCTATCAAGGTGCCCCACCCCTAAATCTTCTTTCAAGTGTGCACCCAGGTGCCTGACCTAGTGCCCAGACCCACGTTCCCCTCCAGTCTCTTCCTGCTGTGGCCCCAGCTCTGGGTGCTGCTGCAGCTCTGAGGGAGGTGGGGGCTACCTGAATCCCCACAGCCCCACCCCTTGCACTGGAGCCACCACCATTCAAAGTGCTGAGTGCTGTGAGAGTGAGCCTGCTGGGGGCCCCGCGGCTGGGATGTTTCCGGGGACTGCTGCAGCTCAAGGAGTGGCGGACTACAGTACAAAAGGTGGGTAATATTTTCTGCTTGGGACTGGACAGGAGTGGTGTGAGTAAATCCCTGACCTGATGAGTTGAATTTCTGGCACCTGAACTTTATAAAGTCGGGCTCACTGTGTACCATCTGGCCTTGACCTCATTTGGACTTTGACAGACTTGGGTCTGGAGCATTTCCTCCATAATCTCCATTCAGAATCTCTAATACTCACCAGGGGAATATGAACTCAGAGGCCTATATAATCAAGTTTTTTCTTCTTCTTAATTTTGCCTGACAACAGAATTTTATTCCACCAATTTTCTTATCAAAGATGTTTCAAAATATATTAGGATGATCATGCTTTCCTTATTGGTGCAACACATAAGCACTTCATTTACAAAACTGCTTTCATTCCATTATCATTATAAATTTTTTAAGTCAGATGGACCTTAGATGGAGAAGCAGATGCTCCAGCAGTGAAATGATTTGTCCAAAATCGAAGATGACCATGCTGGCAAACCCAGAGCTGGAACCCAATCCTTTTGATTCCCAGTCTACTGCTGGACCCTAAACACTCTGAGGCCTGCACAAAACCGTGAGGCGTCTCCTTGATATTGATAGAAAGAAACCAATGAAGTAAAACTATTGCACTGATCTTTAGTTTCATCTGCTGACTATGACTTGGTTTTCCCATAGTATCACACCCCCACTCCCATTTTTCAGCTATGCAAACCCTCAGTTAGAATCATACCTATCTACTTACTCTTCATCCTCTGACTTCTGTTGCACTTTTACAGCACGGAGTTTTCAGGCACATTCCTTTGCAGGTGTCTCTTCTCTCCTAGCATGTCTGCCTGAAGCACTGTCCTCTTCTCCTTCTCCCACCTTGGCATTCTCTCTTGATTATTACAATTTTGTCTTTCAGCTCCACACCTACCTTTCTACACTCTCTATTATCTCTGTCTATATCATCTATGCATATATCCTATATACATTGTGTTCTCTATGTTCTATAGATTTATATTCACAGTCTATATTCTGTTTTACATACAGAACTAGCCTCTCCTTGTTCCCTTGGGAACACCAACACCACTAGCAAGTGCCCCTCCTCACATGGCTGGGACTCAGCTCCTTGATTTCTGGGTTCCAAGAACCCCAAGCTCTTTGCCTCGATCCCCCAGCCTCAGGTTGTTGCAGCTTCTCTGGTTATAACAGAATTCCCCATTTTTTTTTTGAATGCTCCAATCCCAATACTGTTTTTATTATTTCCATCAAAAAAAAGCCATGTTTTCTGTTTTCCTGCATGGACACAAGCTGATAACATCTCTAAGAGGTTAATGTGATGGAACAATAGGGAAAAAAGAAAATCTTGAAAGAGTCATATTCTCATTCCCTATTATAAACTAGTAATTTCACTGGCAGAAATATGACTGTTATTAAATGAAAATAGGGCTATGTATTTCAAAAACAATTGCACCTGATATATTTTTAAATATTGCAATTCTGAATTTTCCTTTTTACTTAATTAATTTTATTAACTGCTAGCACTTACCAACAGAGAGCCACTGAAATGTTAAATGTTTAAGTAAGATACAGTAGCAAAACTTATAATTCCTTAAAGTTTGGAAACATTTGTAAAGGGACAAGACTATAAGTATCCAATTCTTATAGATCCCCTTTGATAGACACAGAGACAGTATTCAGTGAATGTAACAAATCTTCTATCTTGAGTAAAAAAGAAGTACTTTTTAAAAAGCTACACTTTTTGTTGCGTGTATGTGAGAGAGAGAGAGAGAGAGACAGAGGGGAGGAGAGAAGAGACACCTGCAAAGGAATGTGTCTGAAAACTGTGTGAGCTCAGAACTGTCCCAAAAGTCTAGAAGGGCATTTCCTGGAGGGCACAGGAAGCTGGGTCATGGGCTGAACTGGGACGAGAGAAGAGTCTGTTTCATTTGTTTGTTTGTTTCCAAGAAAGAACAGGATCATAAAATCATGAGAAACCAGATTCTCAGCTGCGGGCCAGGAATCCTCATGCTACTTCATGGAGTCCGAGCCTAGGGAGGAATACAGTTTGTTGAGGTTCATGTGTCCAGCCTCAGAAGATAACTCAGGATCTCCCTGTAGAGGGCTGACTGAAGAGGCACCGAGAGGAATGTCACCCTGCAGGTGCCCGGGTATGGGCGGAGCCACTGCCTGCTCCTGACAGAGCCAAGGCTCACCTGCCGCCTAGTCCGGCCAGAGTCTATAAAACACCTCTCAGACACCCACTCTTCAACCACCCTAAACCTCCAGCACTAACTCATCCACTTCTGGATCTGACAGGGTGAGTGGGTCTTTCAGATGAAGGGCTGTTGGGTTTCATGGGGAAGGAAAGGAGGGAGCGGGAGGAGTGATTTCTGCCTTGGGTCTAGCGGGATCCAGTCCTTGGATGATAGCCCCTATAACTGGATGGTGAGTGACCGTTCAGCCTAAATTCTTGCTGATGTCTGACCTCTGGCAACTGAGACAGCTGGTCGGGGAGGGTGTAACCTAGGCCATTTACTCTCCCAGGCACATTTGTGGGGGCTTGGAGAGGATGGCAGATGCACACAGAGAAAATGGGGACAGCCAGTATGATCATGGAATACCACCTGGCATCCTTCCCCTCCCTGAATATAATTTCTTTCTTTCCTTCCTTCCTTCTTGACTCCCTTTCTTTCTTTTCTTATTCATTTATTTATTCACATGTTCAACGATTATTTCTTGAGCTCTTACCAATTACCTGGTGATGTTCTAGACATTGGAACATAGAAGTGTGCAAAAGACTTCCATTTTAGTGGTGGATCAGCATTGATTGGACATCTTCCGCATAAGAGATATATGTGCCATACCTCAGAGATATAAAAATGAATAAGATGGAAGCTTTGGCTTCATGTGTGTGCGTGTGTGTGTGTGCATTTATGATTATTCCCAGATATCATCGGCCTTGGGGTAGATTCCAAAGAAGGACACAGAGAATGACCTAAGATTTCACAGGATTATACAACTGTATTGGATTTCAGGTTACTTGAACTTCCACTTAGATGTCCTGCCAGCAAGACCAGCGGCTGTGCCAGCCTCCTCTGAAAGGGCTCACGACTGAGTGCCCCCCAAAGTGTCCCCCTAAGAGTCCTCCCAAGACACCCTGCTCCAGTTTCTTCCTGGTGAGGCCCTAGCCCCAGGGCCTTGTGGCCTCAGGAGTCCAAGGCATCAGAGCTCCAGCTGTTATCCCCACTTTTGGCTGCTTTCTACCTGGGCTCTGAGCATCAGTTGAGGGACCAAAAGGCCAACAAGAACCAGCATGTCTTGTGCTTCTTGTCTCCCAGCCCTTTTTTATCCCGCTGAGTGTCAACTGCAGGACATGAGCATGCTGGAGCTATGCCTTGGGAATAGCCATTGGCACAACTTTGGGACTGGGCTCAAGACTTGCATCCTGATACTTGGATGTGATTGCTCTGAATGAGCTACTTTGCTACAATAAATATCTTTAAAACGCCCTTGGTCTTGTGATTTTTTCATTCATGTTTCTACTTTCCCTACCTTGTCCTCTTGACATAGATGTCTCAATAGATGGCGGGGTTCTGAACTTTGGCTGAATAGAAGAATAATCAACCTACCAAACAGGAATTAACTTTTAAAAGGAAGTGGATACTTTAACAAACCTAAAATGTGGACATATTACTGAAATAAATTTATTCTGAGTACACTGATTAGGGAGAATCTTACTAAAAAAATGTGTTCAAACTGTCCCTTTAAATAAACACCTTTTAAGTGACTATGACAGAAAGTGTCCTTCTATGTAAAAAAGACATGAATTTAGACATTTTATAAGGGCCCTTTCAATAAAATATGACGTTGATTGATAAGTTTGTGGCCAACCTTTGATGTTGAGTTGATTGTTACTTAAAAGAGGATTTGTGTAGAGGAATGCCCTGGTCCTGAAGCTCAGATGAAGGAAACAGAGCCACCAGTCCTGATTCTCAGGCCCTTCTTGATGCACGGAGGAGGTTAATTGGATTAGGCCCTCTTGACATCCACACACTGAAATAGAAGCCCATTTCAGGAGTGCAGTGATCAGGAGAGGATGCTTGTGTGGCCCTTCATTGTCATCCCTCTCTCCAACCTCAGAGAGGGAGTGCTCCCAGACCCAGCTTCTCAAGCTTATACATCCCCCCATGGAGGAGGTGGAATTAGCTGTGCAGCAATCTCAGTCCTTGCTGGATACGGAACTGTCACCCAGGGAAAGCCTTGAGGAATAGGGTTCAGTATCCATGGGAGTTCCCAGCACCATCTGAAGACCCAGCAGAATGCCCCTACCCACCCAAATGCCTATAATCAGTAATTGCATATTTACTCTTACTTGTCAGATTTCTGTCTCCCCACTGGAATTCTGTCAATATAGGTGGAGATTGTATTTCATTTACATTATGTTGTGTCTGCAGAGTAGATCACCTAGACAGTAAATAAATGCTTGCTGAGTGTGTGTGGCTGTGAGTTAATGAACTCTATTCTTTACCTTACAAGTGGGGACAGTCTAAGAAAATCCTTGAATTCTTCCCCTTGGAGAAGCTTTGCTCTTTACTTCAGCCTAGTGTATCCTTCTGTCTTTTATTCACATGAGATGTGCTGGATCATTTTTTTTTTTTGGTTTTATTTTTTACTGAAGTATAGTTGATATGCAAGCTTATATTAGTTTCAAGTATACAACACAGTGGTTCACCAGTTACCCATATTATTAAATCCTCACCCCAACTAGTGTAGTCCCTATCTGGATCTTCATTCGATTTGCTCAGCACAGAGTCTTTGGGGGAGAGTGCCTTGGTCAAGGGCATTCCAAGGTACAGATATGTGGTGGTTGGCAAATGTTTCCTTAATGCTGACTGTGTTCAGCAAAACCATCTTCTTGTACCCAGTGATTAAGAAGATACCAATACTGATATGAATGGCCATAGGTCATTGACCATTGACCATAGTGACAGCATCTAATTGAGATAGTTTAATTCCATAATAGCCTATGGAGAGCGCTGTCTGGTTATGATAAACGATCAGCTCCATCTTGTCTTAAATGAGAAGCGAGTGCACAGATGTTGCATAAAGCAGGGCTGAAGCAGACAGTTAAGTTGTCAGACTTCTTATGAGGGAGGGACTTAGAAAGCGTGATTACCAGGGATCTGGAAACCCCACCAAACAAAAGAATTGACAATCCAGGCCATACAGGCAGACTGACATTCTGGGACTTGCTGTGACGGTCACATCCACAGTGCTTAGTGGCTTTCAGTTTCCTCGTAGTATTATTACAGATGGGTTTTGGGGATATTAGTGTATCTACTCTGAGTGTCAGTTTATCATTGCAGATTGAGAAGCCTATTGGTATTATATCGAAATGATTGAAAATGAGTTGTTGTAGTTTCATTCTGGGGATCCAGTTGTCTGAAGTTCATTCCCAGCTGTGTGAACTTGGAGAATCTGCTTCCCCGTAGGAGCCTGTTTTCTCATTGGTGTTGTGGGGCTATGAATAGCACCCACAGCACAGGATTGTTACGAGGATTACTGGGATAACATGTGTAAAGCACTTAAAATAATATATAAACAAAACAAGTGACCAATTGTCATTAGTTATTATATTACTATTTTCTGTCACCTGTGAGGTAAATGCATATAATATATATGTTAGGTATATGTATGTGTAACCCCCTCGACATCTATGTCCAATCTATATCATCTGCCTGTTCTTGTTTTAGTAGCCTTCCGGAGGCCCAACAAGGGGAGGATGCTGTGAAATCTCCCAAGTGCTAGATGATGTTGCTCTCTCAGGGAACAGAGTGAAACTGTGAGGGGCTGAAGCAGTTTCAGACATAAAAAAAAGGACACAAAGCTCTCTGTAAAGTTAGCCTCAGACCCTAGTCATGTACAAACTTCTGAGAAACTAAAGGAAAATATATAAATCCCACGAGAAACAGGATGTTCAACTGACGCCAGGCTATTTTTGCTTCTGTACATCGCTTTGTTAGAGACCAGCAGTATCACACGTTTCCTGCAGCAGGTGGGCAAAACAGGATGCTTAAGCCCCTCAAGCATTAAACAAGGAATATAGCTTGCTGAATTTAGGCGAAGGCAGAAAAGTTGCAAAAACTAAGCCGGATGTGGTAAAAATGCTTAAAAGGATGTTCTAACAGGGGCTCTGGCTGCACTTGGAGAGCTTGCTCCTTGGCCGTCGCCAGCTGGCTAAAATAAAGGCTCCCTTTTTATAATCTGCTTTTCTGTGAGGATCTGTTTCCTTCCTCCTGCTCTGGCGTGCCCGATCTGAAACCCATAACAAAACTACAGGTGGATGGTGAAGAAAAGCCAAAAATACCAGTGGATGGTGAACACTGTGAAAACCACTCAGCGTTTCCAGCCAAGTGTGAATGCTGACCTCAGTCTACCTTGAGGCTGGGAAGACGGGTGTGGAAGACATTGGGGAGCCCTCGGATGGATGGGCCCTGGCACCTCATTGCTCTGAAACCCTGAGGAGGAGGCTGGTGTCCAAAGTCTCATCTTAAAGAGTCAGGAAATGTGGAGGAGGCCCTTGTCCCACTCGACCTGTGCCTTGGAGCAGACATGGAGGAGTGGGGCATATGCACTGGGGACTGAAATACCATGCAGATGTCATTTGAAATAAGAACCAAGAGAAAGAAGAGAGACTGACAGTGACTGGAACACCCTAGGAACATGAAATGAGTTTTATGTCACCTGGGGTGAAGGCCGATTTCTGGACAGGCCTTTGGAGACCATCTGGGGGACACAGGCACTTCACCCAACAAGGGACCCCTCTCCCAACAAGGCTGCGGACAGGAAGGCAGAAGCAATCCCGAGGCTGGGGTCCCTTGGTGCACACCGTGGCCCTCAGAGCCGTGGTTGGGAGCAGCCACAGCCCGGACTGTGGACTGCCACCCAGGAGGGGGTCTCTGGGACTTGCGCTGGCTCAGGCCTTAGCTCTCACAGCAAGTGATGGGGGAGAACGTGGGTGGGCTGGGCCCTGGGTGGCCTGTGAGGAGTATTGTGAAGGCACAGGTGTTGCTGGGGATGTTTGACAAGGCATAGCAGCCTGAGAGTGAGTTGGTAAGTCCGGTGAAGTAAACGCAGGCTAGGGATCATTCTGCCGATTAAGCTATGTGCCATGTGCTGATAAGTAATTTATACGTAACATTAGTATCCATGAGGAAACAGACTCCACGTTCAGAGTTTTAGGATTAGTATTCCTGCTCATGGAATGCATGCTGAGTCAATGCCAGTTTTAGCCTGTCAGCATTTCATTCACATTTCCTGCCTACACACCCATCCTGTCATATATGTGTCGCACTAGTTTGTGCACTATGAAGAAGGAAAAAGCTGCCAGTTCCATTATGACATGCCACCAAGCTTATGGTGCATCCTGATTTCAGAGCTGTTAAAATGTAAAACGAGTGTGTCCGAATTGGTGAATTACAGTGAGGACAGGGCCCACCAATGCTCTCTGGGTCCTACACTGTGTCTGTGGACCTTGGCTCTCCCCCAAGGCCTTTGCCCCCAGCTGGCTCATGCTATGCTGTGCCCAGAGCACGTCTGATAGTCTCTTTCCCCTCCCTTCTTCTCCCTGAGTGCTCCACGCTCCTGGTGGTGCTCTTTAGAATCCAGTTCCTCAGCTCCCACAGGTAGAGTCACCCTGGTAACCAGTCCAGGACAATCACAGGTCCTGGCTGAGGCATAGCTGATGAGGGGTGGTGCCAGGACATCTCTTAGGGGGTGTGCTAATGCCTTCCCTGGCCCTTGTAATTACCTATTGATATGGAGATGGCTACTTCTCTCCACCCCTTGGAAACACCCATTGTATGGAGATGCACTAAAGCCAGGCAAGAGATTCTGGAAATACTTCAATTTTACCCACACCCTGGCTTTAGGAGGGGGCAAGAGATCTGCCCTATGTTGAGCAGGAGTTCAATAAACTTTCCTTTTCTCCTCTGTTCTTCCTTGCTCTCTGCTGCTTGCATGGCTGCTGACATTCACTTCTACTCTTGCTTCAGTGAATCCCTTCCTTGCTGGCACTTGTCCGACCTGATGGAGAGTCCTTTCCGTATCACAGTCAAGAGCCCCTTCACTCCCCTTCTGGGTCGAGGTTTCACTTGGTGTGCAGGGAGAGACCTTCCCAGACGGTGCTGCCCAGCAAAAAGGAAGGGCTACATACATGGTGTAAGAACATATGGATTAGTGACTCTAGTAGATGAACAAACAGATGTGAGAGGATACAGCAAAGAGGGGTAAGTTTTCCATCAGTATGGCTAAAATAAAGTTCCAGCATTTTGTGGGGAAGAGTTTTCCAGGATATATTAAGTTCAAACTCATAGGAAGACCTTCAGATGGACAAATCGAGAAACTACAAATTCAGACCAGCTGGCCACTTAGTGACTTTTCAGGTAGGGTGAACTTCAAGTGATGTTTCTGAAATCAGCCTCAGGCCATTGTATTGTGACATTTATTTACCAGTACTATCTATCTGCCACCTAAGGAGGGGTATGGACCCCCTCACTATTGTCCCATGCTCTTGTGGGACTCGGCGTAAGTACCACTGAGAGCACACAAGGCAACCCTCTCTGTGGGATCAGGGTCTCTCTTTGGCCTCCCTGGCCTGCAGGGCTCCAGCCAGCAGCAAGGAAGCAGGGCAGCAGCAAAGCCTTTGGCTCAGGCCATGGGCCGGTTCAGCACGGCCAGCAGCAGTGGGGGTGCCTCCATGGCCACAAGAGTGCAGACACATGTCCCTTTATGTGAGCGCCACTTCTCCCCCATCATCATCTCTAGGGGCAGCCCTTCCAAAGGTCACAGCCATTATGATAGATTTCAGGTTTAGAGGTCCTGATGACTACCTCCAGATGTAACTCCAGGTGGAGTAAATCCTGGGGCAAAATACCTCTAAAACCAAAATCAGTCAAAGGGAGAAATAAAGTTTAAAACCTCTTTTCTGCTTACAAACTGCAGTCCAGATCCATCTCTCTCTCCTTTTCCAGCAGAAGCAAACAAGATCTCTCCCTTACATCTCTGGTTCAGGTAAGCCCTCAGTTGCCCAGGCAATTATCCATTGATACAGAGATGAACTGCTCTCCACCCCTGAGGAGTGCCTGTTGCAATGCAGATGCAGTAAAACCAGGTGAGATATCAGGGAATATTACGATTTTAACCACATGTGCTAAGCCCTTTCCCACTTTTCACCTAATATTCAAAACAACTCAGTGAGAGAGACTATCTTGCCCATTTTACATATAACATAAGGTACAAGCAGTTTTTCATGATTGCCCATTTGGTGAATGGCAGGTTTAATTGCCGTAGTCAACCTGCAGTTCCTCTGAGTAAACCGCAGTTCAATGCCTCTGACTATAGCATGTGCTCAGATTTTAGGGCGAGAGTTCATTTTCAGTCACCCTCCCTAGCCCAGACTGCAGAATAGACTCTAATCCAATCCACTGAATCAGCTTTTCAAGGTGAGTCTGAGAGGAGGCCGAGACTCAGAGAACCAAAGTGAGGGGCAGGGAGGAATTGCAGAGATGAGTCCTGACTCCAGGCTGTTCCCTGTGAGGCCCAGTCACCTCTCCAGGCTTCCAGCCTCAGGGAGGTGATGATTGGCAAAGCCCCTGATGCTCCAGCCCCAGAGGGTTCCTGAGAGCTCCTAAGGCCTCCTGAGAAGCAGGAGGCAGGGAAATGTCAGGAATGACCCAGCATGTTCTTGGTTGTGGAAGAGCCACCTCCCACCCCTCCCAGAACCAGCCGGGACCTACAAAAGACATCCCAGCTCCAGCATCTCCCTCTATTCTGACTCCCCACGAGCGAGACTGTGGCCCCACCCATGACCACAGCAAATGAGAAATGGAGCCCAAGAGGGCTCTGAGTAGGACAAGGGAGGAGGAAGTGAAGGAGCCCAGGGGAGGCTGGGAGCAGAAGGCCAGAACAGAGGAGTGTGGGGAGGTGCAGGCTGAGGAAAGAGCTGTGTGCACCACATGCCACCTGAGCAGGAAGGGGAATTACTGTGCCCTGTGTCTCTGGCACTGTGTCTGGGCTTTGCTGGAGCGGCTCAGAGGGGCCGGGGGCACTAACCGCGCCCGTCTTTCCCAGCTGTGCTCCATGTCTTCAGGTCGGCAGCTTGAGAACAGCCACACTGGGAATACTTACACCATAAAACTTGGCAAATGCTTCAAACCAGGCCTTTTTTTCTTGAATGCTGCTTGTTGCACACTTTCTGGAGCACCCCTAGTGTGTCCTGCACATCTGGTTGGGGGCCTATGGTTGTGCTGAGAGAATGGGCATGTCAGGGGCTGTAAATACTTTAATTAGTCTTGTGAGGGTGGAGTGTGCCCAGCTTTCCTCTGAAAGGAAGGGTACGAAGCTCATATTCTGATTTGTTAATCCATGTACCTTTAGCTGGAGGAAAGGCACAGTTGTTTCTTTCAGATTATGAGTGTTACTGATCTAAACATTGTTTCTCCTTCATATATGCATTGATTTCAAAAGAAGTATAATCATGAATTTTGACTTTGAGTGTATAGAGTTTCATTGTCTTTTAGGTTGACCAAAGTCCTGCTGAGACATCCTGCCAGCAGAACCAGCAGCAGGAACAGCCACCTCCCAGGTGCCCCCCAGAGTGCCCTCCAGTCTCTTCGTGCTGTGGCCCCGGCTCAGGGACTGCTGCAGCTCTGGGGGAGGTGAGGGCTACCTGAGCCCCTACAGGCAACCCCCTTCCTTTTTTGCCACCCCCAGAGCCTGGGCTGCTGTGAGAGCGTGCCATTCAGTGCTGGCTCTGGCCAGGGCTCTGTGTGCTTCTGCCGACCTGGGCGCCCTGGAGGAGCTACTGGAGAACCCAATGATAAAGACCTGCTGCAGCCTGGTGCCTCCCTGTTGCCACTTCTCTCACCCAACAGTGGGTTCCAGGGGCCAAAAAGACTGAAGGGAGATTCCTGAGAAGGGCTGTGTGTCTGATCAGGCAACCCAAGTGTTCAGCTTGAATATTCTTCTCCTGTCCTCCTTTTCACGTTGTAATAAAACTCTGACTGCCTTCTCACAAACATATGTCACTCCCCTCCTTTCTGTGATCTCCAATGTCCCCCCAAATTCAGGGCCTCATGATGCAAGATCAGAACCTGAGAAGTGATAAGGAAAATCTTCTCTGAGGACTGCAGCATGGGTGGAGCTGTAAAAGCATCTCCTATGACTTCAGCATCTTTGTCTTCCCCACTAAACTGTACAAATGTTCTCATTTTCTGTGTGTTCAAGAGGTTGAAAGCAGTTGGGAAGAACTTCTGCATAGACTTGTTTGAACTTGGGATGTGGGGCAAATTTGCATTTCACTGAACTGCCCTTTTAGAATAAATACTTGGGTAAATACTTGAATTATGTTGAGACTCTCCCCCCCAAATCCAGTATGTGATCACTTAACTCCCTTCTAGGAGAGGGTCTGGTTTAGACCCTTTTGACTAACTGGAGTGGATTCACAGTTCTTCATCTTGTAGGTGCTCTGCTGTCCCAGGACCCGGTCCTGTTATCGAGCTCATGTGCACCTGGCATCAGGTGAATAATAAGTGATGAGCAGTGGGAATAAGGGATTCTTACTGGAAAAAAAACTAATTTAACCTAGAAAATAATAGAACAAAAAGGTGGATGTACTCTAGAGGATAAGGTAGCTCCCATCCTCAATACTTGTCTCTTAGGTCATTCACCCAGACCCCAGGGCCGAGAAGCACTTGCTCCAGGATGTGGCATTCTTAGGTGTAACAGAGGAGGGGAATGCAGCAGAAGGACCAAGAACTGAAGCTCTTCAGGTTCAGGCTGGAGGCAGAGAGATTCAACTGTGAGGTCCTACTGAGGTGGGGTCTCTAGTTCAGATGTCTGGTCCACTCTCCACCCTCCCTGCTGCCACGGAAAAAAGCAAAGTTGTCTTACTGGCCTGAGCTGCTCTCTCTTTCCCACTGTAAATCACCCTTTGCACTGTCACCTTTTTTTGTTTATGCTCTTCATTATTTTTGTCAGTTTCACTATTATTGAATTTTCAAGTCCCTGACCAATAGTAATTTTGAACTTTTAAAGGTATGTTTATTGGCTACCTCTACAAAATTTATTATATAGTTTTATTTTCTTTTAAAATTCAAGAGCTTGATAAATCATTGATATTACCTTTGATCTGTCTTAAAATATTTAATATATCAGATTTTACTTATTTATAGTATCTTTTGTTACAGAAACATTTTTAGTTTCCATATAATAAATTGTGTCTTTCTTTGCTTTTATTGCATCAGGATTTTTTTAGCCCATTGTTTTCCTTTGTCCTTAGTGTTCACATATCAGCAAACAAAATAAACCCTCCCCTATCAAAAATAAAAGAATATAAAATGGGCCCACCAAGCAGGTGACCTAGGTTAGGCTGTGGTTGGGGAAGGCTTATGGGAAGGTGCTCCCCTGAGTCTGCTTTCAGGGTCCTTAAGTGCCTTAAGAGCACTTCACTGCTCCTCCTTTCCCCAGGATATATAATAGGGGCTCCTCACACCCCTTTCACATTGAATAGAACCCCTGCGTTAACTCGACTTTCATATACAGGAGATTTTCCAATCTAATCATTTGTCTTTAGTGACCACTCACCTTGAGTTTTTCTCACATCATACCATATGTGCACTTGTGTTAGAAACTATGTTCTGCTGCTAAAACAGAAACTGCAAATTACAGCTACTTCTAATAGAAAGCAGACTCTCCTCACTCATGTATTATGAATTTAGAATTAAGCATCTCATGGCTGCCATGTGGCTCCATGGAATCATCAGAGAGAATGCTGATGATTTTTTTTGGTATCATTAATCTATAATTAGATGAGGAACATTATGTTTACTAGACTCCCTCCATCACCAAGGTTCCCCACATACCCCATTACAGTCAATGTCCATCAGCATAATAAGATGTAGAATCACTACTACTCTTCTCTGTGTTGTACAGCCCTCTCTGGGACCCCACCACATTATACATGCTAATCATGATGCCCCCTTTCTTTCCCTCCCCTTATTCCTCCCTTCCCACCCCTCCTCCCCAGTCCCTTTCCCTTTGGTAACTGCTAGTCCATTCTTGGGTTCTGTGAGTCTGCTGCTGTTTTGCTCCTTCAGTTTTTCTTTGTTCTTATACTCCACATATGAGTGAAATCATTTGGTACTTGTCTTTCTCTGCCTGGCTTATTTCATTGAGCATAATACCCTCTAGCTCCATTCATGTTGTTGCAAATGGTAAGATTTGTTTTCTTCTTATGGCTGAATAATATTCCATTGTGTATATGTACCACATCTTCTTTATCCATTCATCTACTGATGGACACTTAGATTGCTTCCATTTCTTGACTATTTAAATAGTGCTGCAATAAACATAGGGGTGCATCTGTCTTTTTCAAATGGGCTGCTGCATTCTTAGGGTAAATTCCTGGAAGTGAAATTCCTGGGTCAAATGTTATTTCTATTTTGAGCTTTTTGAGGAACCTCCATACTGCTTTCCACAATGGTTAAACTAATTTACAGTCCCACCAGCAGTGCAGGAGGGTTCCCCTTTCTCCATGACCTTGCCAACATTTGTAGTTGTTTGTCTTCTGGATGGTGGTGATCCTTACTGGTGTGAGGTGATATCTCATTGTGGTTTTAATTTGCATTTCTCTGATTACAAGCGATGTGGAGCATCTTTTCATGTGTCTGTTGGCCATCTGAATTTCTTCTTTGGGGAACTGTCTATTTAGCTCTTCTGCCCATTTTTTAATTGGATTATTTGCTTTTTGTTTGTTGAGGAGCATGAGCTCTTTATATATTTTGGATGTCAACACTTTATCAGATCTATCATTTATGAATATATTCTTCTATACTGTAAGATGTGTTTTTGTTCTATTGCTGCTATCCTTTGCTGTACAGCAGCTTTTCAGCTTGATATAGATCCACTTGTTCATTTTTGCCTTTCTTTCCCTTGCCCAGGGAGATATGTTCATGCGGAGGATGCTCATGTTTATGTCCAAGAGATTTTTGCCTATGTTTTCTTCTAAGAGTTTTATGGTTTCATGACTTACATTCAGGTCTTTGATCCATTTCAAATTTACTTTTGTGTATGGGGTTACACAGTGATCCAGTTTCATTCTCTTATGTGTAGCTGTCCAGTTTTGCCAGCACCAACTGTTGAAGAGACTGTCATTTCACCATTGTATGTCCATGGCTCATTTACCATATATTAATTGACCATATATGTTTGGGTTAATATATGTCCTCTCTATTCTGTTCCAATGGTCTGTGGGACTGTTCTTGTGCCAGTGCCAAATTGTATTGATTACTGTGGCTTTGTAGTAGAGCTTGAAGTTGGATACTGAGATACCCCATGATTTATTCTTCCTTCTCAGGATTGCTTTGGGTATTTGGGTTCTTTTGTGGTTCCATTTGAATTTTAAATCTATTTGTTCCAGTTTGTTGAAGAATGCTGTTGGCATTTTGATAGGTATTGCTTTGAATCTGTAGATTGCTTTATGTAGTATGGCCATTTTGTCAACATTAATTCTTCCTAGCCAAGAGCATGGGATGAGTTTCCATTTGTTAGTGTCCTCTTTAATTTCTCTTAAGAGTGTCTTCTAGTTTTCAGGATACAGGTCTTTCAATTCTTTGGTTAGATTTATTCCTAGGTATTTCATTGTTCTTGATGCAATTGTGAATGGAATTGTTTTCCTGATTTCTCTTTCTGCTACTTCATCGTTAGTGTGTAGGAAAGCCGCAGATTTCTGTATATTAATTTTGTATCCTGCAACTTTGCTGAATTCAAATATTAGTTCTAGTCATTTTGGAGTGGAGTCTTTAGGGTTTTTTATGTACAATATCATGTCATCTGCAAATAGTGACTGTTTTACTTTTTCTTTACCAATCTGGATGCCTTGTATTTCTCTGTTTTGTCTGATTGTCATGCCTAGGACCTCCAAGACTATGTAGAATAAGAGTGAGAAGAGTGGGCATCCCTGACTTTTTCCTGATCTTAGGTGAAAAGCTTTCAATTTATCGCTTTAAGTATAATATTGGCTCTGGGTTTATCATATATGGCCTTTATTACATTGAAGTACTTTACCTCTATGCCCATTTTGTTGAGAGTTTTTATCATGAATGGATGTTGAATTTTGCCGAATGCTTTTTCAGCATCTATGGACATGATCATGTGTTTTTTTTCCTTCTTTTTGTTGATGTGGTGGATGATGTTGACAAATGTTGTACCATCCTTGCATCCCTGGGATGATCCCACTTTGTCATGGTGTATGATCTTTTGATGTATTTTTGAATTCGGTTTGCTAATATTTTGTTGACTATTTTTGCATCTATGTTCATCAGGAATATTGGTCTATAATTTTATTTTTTTGTGGGGTCTTTGCCTGGTTTGGGATTAGAGTGATGCTGGATTCACAGAATGAGTTTGGAAGTATTCCCTCTTCCTCTATTTTTTGGAAATCTTTAAGGAGAATGGGTATTGTGACTTCTCTATATGTCTGATAAAATTCAGTGGTGAATCCATCTTCCCAAGGGGTTTTGTTCTTGGGTAGTTTTATGATTTCTGATTCAATTTCATTGCTGGTAATTGGCCTGTTTAGATTTTGTGTTTCTTCTTGGTCAGTCTTGGAAGGTTGTATTTTTCTAGGAAGTTGTCCATTTCTTCTAGGTTTTCCAGCTTCTTAGCATATGAATTCTCATAGTGTTCCCTAATAATTCTTTGTATTTCTCTGCAGTCCATTGTGATTTTTCCTTTCCCATTTCTGGTTCTGTTGATCTGTGTAGATTCTCTTTATCTTTTAATAACTGTGGCTAGGGGCTTATCTATTTTGTTTATTTTCTCCAAAATCCAGCTCTTGGTTTCATTGATTTTTTTCTATTGTTTTATTCTCCTCAATTTTATTTATTTCTTCTATAATCTTTATTATGTTCCCCCTTCTGCTGACTTTGGGCCTCATTTGTTCTTCTTTCTCCAGTTTCAGTAATTGTGACTTTAGACTATTCATTTGGTATTGTTCTTCCTTCTTTAAATAGGCCTGGATTATTCACTTGGGATTGTTCCTCCTTCTTAAAATAGGCCTGGATTGCTATATACTTTCCTCTTAGAACTGCCTTCACTGCATCCCACAGAAGTTGGGGCTTTGTCCTGTTGTTGTCATTTGTCTCCATATATTGCTTGATCTCTGTTTTAATTTGGTCATTGATCCACTGATTATTTAGGAGCATGTTGTTAAGCCTCCATGTGTTTGTGAGCCTTTTTGCTTTCTTTGTACAATTTATTTCTGGTCTTATGCCTTTGTGGTCTGAAAAGTTGGTTGGTAGGATTTCAATCTTTTGGAATTTACTGAGGCTCTTTTTGTGGCCTTGTATGTGGCCTATTCTGGAAAATGTTCCATGGGCACTTGAGAAGAATGTGTATCCTGCTGCTTTTGGGTGTAGAGTTCTGTAGATGTCTGTTAGGTCCATCTGTTCTAGTGTGTTGTTCAGTGCCTCTGTGTCCTTACTTATTATGTGTCTGGTGGATCTGTCCTTGTAATGAGTGGTGAGTTGAAGTCTCCTAGAATTAATGCATTGCATTCTATTTCATCCTTTAATTCTGTTAGTATTTGTTTCACATATGCTGGTGCTCCTGTATTGGGTGGATATGTATTTATAATGGTTATATCCTCTTGTTGGACTGAGCCCTTTATCATTATGTAATGTCCTTTATCTCTTGTTACTTTCTTTGTTTTGAAGTCTATTTTGTCTGATATAAGTACCGCAACAGCTGCTGTTTTCTCCCTATTATTTGCATGAAATATCTTTTCCATCCCTTGACTTTTAGTCTGTGTATGTCTTTGGGTTTGAGATGAGTCTCTTATAAGCAGCATATAGATGGTTCTTGCTTTTTTATCCATTCTATTACTCTGTGCCTTTTGATTGGTGCATTCAGTCCATTTACATTTAGTATGATGATTGAAAGATATGTACTTATTTCCATTGCAGACTTTAGATTCGTGAATACCAAAGGTTCAAGGATAGCTTCTGTATTATCTAACCATATAGCTTAACTCACTTAGTAAGCTATTATAAAGAGCCTGATGATTCTTTATTTCTGTCCATTCTTATTCCTCCTCCTCTATTCTTTATATGTTAGGTGTTTCATTCTGTACTCTTTTGTGTTTCCTTTGACTGCTTTTGTGAGTAGTTGATTTTATTTTTTGCCTTTAGTTAGTGTTTGGTTGGTCTGATTTCTTTTGTGTGATTTTGCTATCTCTGGTGATATCTATTTAGCCTTAGGAGTGCTCCCATCTAGAGCAGTCCCTTTAAAATATCCTGTAGAGGTGGTTTGTGGGAGGCAAATTTCCTCAACATTTGCTTTTCTGGGAATTGTTTAATCCCTCCTACATATTTAAATGATAATTGTGCTGGATACAGTATTCTTGGTTCAAGGCCCTTCTGTTTCATTGCATTAAATATATCATGCTATTCTCTTCTGGCCTGTAAGGTTTCTGTTGAGCAGTCTGATGATAGCCTGATGGGTTTTCCTTTGTAGGTGACATTTTTTCTCTATCTGGCTGCCTTTGATACTCTGTCTTTGTCCTTGATATTTTCCATTTTAATTATTATGTGTCTTGGTGTTGTCCTCCTTGGGTCCCTTGTGTTGGGAGATCTTTGGGCTTCCATGGTCTGAGAGACTATTTCCTCCCACACTTTGGAAAGTTTTCAGCAATTATTTCTTCAAAGTTACTTTCTATCCCTTTTCTCCCTCTTTTTCTTCTGGTGCCCTTATAATGCAAATATTGTTCTGTTTGGCTTGGTCACACAGTTCTCTTTATATTCTTTCATTCCTGGAGATCCTTTTATCTCTCTCTGCCTAAGCTTCTCTGTGTTCCTGTTCTCTGATGTCTATTCCATTAACAGTCTCTTGCACCTCATCCAGTCTGCTCTTACATCCTTCCAGAGATTGTTTTTTTTCTGTATTCTCCCTCCTAACTTGATCCTTTAGCTCTTGCATATTTCTCTGCAGGTCCATCAGCATAGTTATGACCTTTATTTTGAATTCTTTTTCAGGAAGATTGGTTATATCTATCTCCCCATTCCCTCTCTCAGAGTTTGTCTGTGTACTTCTGGATGGGATCAAATTCTTCTGCCTTTTCATGGCAATAGAGGTAGTTTTAGGCAGTTGGCACATGTGTCAGCTGGGAGAACAATGTCCCTTCCTTTGCCTTTCCCTTCTCCACTGCCTGTACCAGCTTTCCACACACAGAGAGCAGCTTCCAGTTTTATTTTCTGAGCCACAACAGGCAGGGCAGCTGTCGGGGCAGCCCAGAGCCCCGTGGGGTGTGGCAGGTGTGCCGAGTGTGCTCTCCTGCGAGAAGGGCATCTGTTTTCACCCTGTCCCAGCTTCCTCTGTCTGTGCTGGGCTGCCGCACACTGGCAGGGCCTCTAAGTCTGGCTTGGGCAGCTGTGGAGGAGGATCTGGGTGGCTGCTGTGAGCATGGCTGCTCTCAGGCTGCTTCCATGCTGTGTCAGAGTCATGCAAGAGAATGGACAGGAGTCTGTTTATTGCCTTGAGGGGATTCAGAGCTGCATTGTCTCCCAGGGGGCTGGGGCACCTGAAATTCCCCGGGATTCCCAGCTGCTGGACTGAGTGTGCCAGGATGGCTCCATCCAGCTGTGAGCTTCCATCCCTTTAAGACTTTCAAAAAGCACTCACTTTTCTTTTGTTCTGGGGGAGCTGGCTGCAGGGATCTGCTCACAGGTTTTACTGTTCTGTTTCCTTAATATCCAGCACACCATGCAATATGTGTCTGCGTTCCCAGTGCAGATGACTATGGTTGGGTATTTAGCAGTCCTGGGCTCCCACTCCTTCCCTGCTCCAACTTCTCTCCTCCTGCCAGTAGGCTGGTGTGGGGGAAACGCTTGGGTTCTGCCAGTCTGCAGCTTGTATCTTACCCCCTTCATGAGGCGCTGAGTTCTCACAGGTGTAGATGTAGCCTGACCATTGTACTCTATCTTCTGGCCTCTCTTTTAGGAATAGTTGTATTTGTTGTGTTTTCAAAAGTATATATGGTTTTGGGAGGAGATTTCCACTGCCCTACTCATGCTGCCATCTTGGCTCCTCCCCCACATACAGTATTTTTTTAATTGACCTTTTATAAGCATCTTCCTTGTGCCTTGTCATTTACTAAGCCCCTCTTCATGGTCCCAAAAATCCTATGAGGAAAATACTAATCTGCCCACTTTACATTTGAGGATTTGCATTATCCAAATGGAATGAGGTCACCCAGATCATAAATCCTAGAGCTATAATTTGATTCCTCATCTCCTGATTGAGTTCAATAATCTATTTCTTTATAATGAAAACTGCTTTGTAAAACATAGGCATTTTGATTTCTAAGGAAAGGTTTAGTCACAATTATCACCACCAAAGGAATCTGTGGAAACCATGTTGATCCACCCAATGATCCTAGTAGCAGAGACCTGAGGCTACCCAAGGACTTGGTCCTCAGGAATGAGGAGTGGACCAAGAAAAGATGGAGTGGGGAGAAGTATATCCTAGGAAGGAAATGGCCCAATTTAGTACCTCAGAAAAAACAGCCTTGCTACAGATGCAGAACTTGAAGAGCACCCTTGGGGACTAGAGGAAAATATAATAAAACATTTTCACAGAAAAGCTGTAGTCTGGACCTCTGGATTCCTCAAAAGTCATTCCCTGAGATTTTGTTCAGGCACTGACTCCTTGGAAATCCCCAGTGAGCAACTCTGACTCAACATGAGGAAGACTGTGACTAGCTAAAGCAGCTCTGGACTCCAGCCCCAGAGGGGTCCTGAGGGATCCCAAAGCCTCCTGAGAGGCAGGAACAGGGAGGCAGGGGAATGTCAGGAATGACCCAGCACATGCCTGGTTATGCAAGAGTCACCTCCCGCCCCTCCCTGCACCAGCCTGGGCCTATAAAAGACATCCCAGCTCCAGTATCACCATCTGCTCTGACTCCCCATGGATGAGCCTGTGGTCCCACTAGTGACCAGGGGGAATGAGAAATGGAGCCTGAGAGGCGATTCTGAGCAGCACAAGGGAGGAGTTGGTAGTTGGAAGGTTAAGAACAGAAGGGTGTGGAAGAAGGAGGGAGGCTGAGGAAAGAGTTGTTATCTGTGATTCTGTGTAGTAATGAGTTGAAATAAGACTTAGTCTGACCAAGTCTCTGGAAATCTTGTCATGGGCTTGGAGAAGTGTGGGTCTCACAATTTTGTTAGAGATTTATTCTGATATTAAGGGAATAGGCACTTCAGTGGGGTATGGACATCTTTTAAGCTTATAATGATTAAGAAAACTAGCTATCTATTGAAAAATAGAATAAGAAACTGATTTTTCAGATAAATTCATATATAGAGATATATCTGACATGATAATTCATATGTAGAATTATATCTGATTTTTCAAATAACATTTTATTCAGGGGAAAGACTTAAGATGTTTCTTTTTATTTACTAATACATAAAGCTAGATATCATTAAACATGTCATTTAAAAGAAGTGAAATTACCATGTGTGGTTTCACATAGTTAAATAATTTCATGATTCATTTTCAGATGGAAAAAGTGCTGCAAAAATGTCTTATCAGGAAAACCAATAGCAGTGCCACCACCTTCCAAAGTGTCCCCCCAAATGCCCACCAAAGTGCCCTCCAAAATGCCCACCCCAGTACTCAGTGCCCTGCCCAGATCCAGTCTCCTGCTTTGGCCCTAGCTCTGGGGGCTGCTGTCACTCTGAAGGCTGCTGTGGCTCCAGCTCTGAGCAGCAGCTGCAGCTTGAGCCAACAAAGGCCCCAACTCTTCCACTGGCACCAACATTGAAGTCCCAAATCCTGCGAGTGTGAGCCCTCTGGGGGCTCTAGCTACTGCCATAGCTCAGGTGGCTCTGGGAACAGAGCTGTTGTGGGCAAAATTGAAGGATTTCCAAAATTTCTTGCCTGGATTTAGTGCATATCCATATTAACAGGCATTCCTAAGGGGTAGAGAGAAAGTAGTTCATCTCCATATCAATGGGTAATTACCTGGGTGACCAAGGGCTTAACTGAACCAGAGAAGTTGAGGGGAGGTCTTTCTTTCTTCTACAGGAGCAGAAAAGAGATTTCACCAGATGGCAGTTTGTGAGTAATAAATGGGTTTAAATTTTTATTTCTACCTTTGACTGATTTTGATTTTAGAGGTATTTTGTTGCCCTGAGATTTCCTCTCCCCAGAGTTACAGCTGTAAATATATGTTAATATATGACTGAGAAGGTGTCTTCTTTTCCTACATATATATATATATAAAACAATAACAATATTATACACAGTAGTAATAGTGGTATAACTCCATTCAGGTTCCCCTATTCAATTCCAGTGTGTGTAAGTATGGGGGAGAGTCTTCCCACACATATTAACACCAAGCAATTTTTGAACATCAGCAGAGTATCTAAGAATTCAACTCAATTCTGATGCTATCTGCCTGGAGACATGACCAAATTCCCCTGTCCTACAAGACTGCCCTCCACCCCTGACTCCAGAGGCTGGTCACAAGCCCCAGGCAGTTAACCTGTGCTTCTGACTTACCAGCTACAGATCAGAGGTTCCAATGACCTTCCCCTTAGGTTTGGTTAATTTGCTAGAGCGGCTCACAGAACTCAGGAAACCACTTAGATTTACCAGTTTAATAAAGGATACAGGTTAACAGCTAGATATATAGGGCAAGGTCCTAAATAAAGGAGCCTCTATCCTCGTGGAGCTTGGGGCCTGACTCAGTGGTATGTGGAGGTGTTCGGGTTACTCAAGCTTAGAAGCTCCTCTTACTAAGAAGCAGGATACAACTGAGCAGAGGAGAAAACAATAAGCTCTTCTCAGGGGTTTTTGTGAGAGCTTCATTGTGAAGTCATGATTGACTAAATTATTGGCCATTGGCTGATTCAGCCTCCTTGGGTGGAGTCCAAAAGTCTCTCAATAACATGACCAAAACACACATTTCTCCTTTAAAACTTAGTTGTTTTCAGGAACTGTTGATGAAGACCAAATAGACCTGGGAAATACATATTTGGTCTCATGAATAACCAAATATGTATTATACAAATATAGACATGCCAAAGCCCTTAATATTTTCAGAAATAAACCCTAAATGAATAATCAAAACCCTAAAATAATGGAATAAACATAGGAGAATATCTTTATAAACTTGGAGTAATGTAGACTTTAAAAAATAAGATACAAAATAAAATATCATAAAGTAAAAAGCTAATAAAGATGACTACATTAAAATTTTTTCTATTCTGCCAATGCTATTCTTTAAAATACTGAAACATGAGCAATAGATTGAGAGAAAAAATTTCTAGTACACATAATAATCAGGGAAATAAATTCAGAATATAAAAATAACGTAAATAAATAATATAAAAAGGAATAAAGATAATATAAAAATTATCTTTAGAAAACTAGACAAATGTATGGGCAGGAAGCTTATAAAAGAAATTCATGTAACAAATAAGTACAAAATGAGATGCTAACCCTCATAGGTATTTGGAGAAATACAAGTTAAATAAATAATTTGATATCATTTTTGCCCTTCAACTTGGCAAATATTAAAAACAACTGTTTTAAAATATTGAAAGCTAACTAAACTTGGGAAAGAGATATTTGTATAGACTGTGGTGAGAGTATCAAATGACATGCAGTCACTGGGAGGTAAGTTTTCTGTAACTATTACAATACCTGACATACTCTCTGTCCCAAAAATTTAAAATTTTCCTATCTTAACTATTCAAACACTTGTGTATGCATACAAGGACATTATATGCACATTAAAGCAGGTCTAGAGCAGCATTTAGAATTATGGAAAAATCAGTTACAGTCTAAATGTCCAGCATTAAGAGAATAGATTCATAAACACTGACATCTTATTCAAGGAATACGAGGTAAGGGAAGGAGAAAGAGGGGGTAATTGCCAAGGCTATGACTTTCAATAAGCATGCCCTTTGCCACTTCAGGTGATGGAAAGAGTTGGCCTGACTAAGAGGACAGGAGTTAAAAGGATAAGAGATATGGTCACTGCTGTTACTAACATCATCACCACCATCTTCATCATCAGTAGCTGAAGCACCGACAAACTTAACATCTAATTTGCAAACTTGCTTTCCTGTACACACAATGTAAAGCTCTTTCATACTTTTATTATTTGTCTATTAACCAAATATGCACTGGATACCTCAGTTGAGATAGGCATTGTGTATTGAATATGAAGCTTTTAGACCAGTGGGAAAGACAGCCATCTTAAACAGTTACCATAAAGATTGTATGTAAAAGCACTTCAGGAGGAATCTAAGCTGGTCTGAGGCCAGTATAAAAGGAGTTGGATAACCAGGTCTACTTTCAGGGACTTCTGTCTTAAGTGAGAGCAGCCTGCCTTTCCTCTCTAATGTTATGTGGAGCTTCTTGGGATCCCTTTGTGATGAAAAGATCTTTTATTTATCTGCCTCTTCCACATATGTATGGTATAAGCTCTGGCATGTCTATATTTATATAATACCTTGCTTTTGTGTTTTTGTTAGAAATTCATTTTGGCTTTGAGTAACAGTAACCTGAAATAGCAGCCCTTAAATAAATGAGAGGATTAATTTTATTTCAAATGTTGAAAATCTGAAGGGATGTAATCCAAGCTGTTTGGTAGCTCTATGTCATCAAAGACCAGAGCTCCCTTCCTTTGCTCCTTCTCCATCTTTAGTTCTGGATACTAGGTGGCTTCTGCCAGACTACTAGGGTACTGTGGCTCCAATTACGATGTCTGGGACTCAGGCAGGAAGAAAAGATGCATGGTAAAAGGTCTCCACCAGCTTGGTGAAGTCCTTCATTGGGCTTTCTTAAAGCCTCACTTTGGATATTTTCATAGTTTCTCTCAATTATAATTAAGGAAATTATATTAGATGGCATCAAGTCAGTGGTTTGCCCCCCAGAGAGTGTCCCACAGCATCTCAAAATGCAATGCACACCCTTTTCAGAGACACACTTTTGGAAACTCCTATGATGATTGCCAAATTGACTTTTCCACCCTCACCCCAGGACACTGGCATCACTTCATGTCTGGATCCACAGAAGTGGCATTGTAGGTATGAGTTTCCTCACTTTTTGTAATGGACGTCACAGGTATGATTCTGTCAGATACAATGCAGCACACCAAGCTCACGCTGCTTCTAGATACCCAGCAGTCCATCCATTCTTCCCTAGAAACTCATATGGTGATCAAAACAGCTAGTTGCCCCCAATATTCATTTCCTGCTCTTCCTTAACTTTAGAACCTCTGTATTATCAACAACAGCCAAGAACCCAGGGTGGGGAGGAGACAAATTGTGAAAATGGAGTACTCAGCATTACTCCCCCTTCCTCTTCCCATCACTGCTACCAGGCATTAGGGACCCATGTCTCTGGCAGTCTCTCAGGGACTGCAAAAGATGGAAGCAGAGCCTTAGATCCCCAGGAAAGGGCCGAGAAGAGTGGAGGCAGGGGAGGAGCCAAGAGATAGAGCAGCCTGGAACTATGGGTGCCCAAAGTGGAGACTAGGCTGGGCCTCTGAGCAGAGACATTTCTCCCAGGAGCAAGATAAGGGGTCAGGACATCTTTGATTTCTTAGCATAATGTTGACCTGAGCAAAAAGTTCCTGATCCTTGGACCTAGGGATACCCCAAATACTCTGTGAGACTCTGACCTCAGAAAGAGCTCAATCTACAATGCTAGTCTGAGAGGAATTCTGGTCACTCCCATGAGTGCCTTACTGGAGACAGCAGAGGTACGGGAATGCCAACAGTGATCTGGCATGAATCAGTTGTGCAAGAGTCACCTCCTGCTATTGTCAGAGCCATAGTACCTCACTCTGGAATCCTTGCATCCTCTGGAGGCATTCCTGAAATTATCTTGTCTTTCATGTTAAGTTCTCAAAGGTGAGTTTGTGGTCAAGAGTGAAGCAGGGTGAAGGTGTTGCAAGAAAGAGCAGGAAGAAGTGGGGGCTGGGGAGCATCAGTTGAGAAAGAACCCAGGAGAAGCTTGGTATATGAAGAAAAAAATACTTTGCAAATTAGGTTTGTTCAAAGTTTTTCTGGAATGAGATCCAGCCCCTCCAGAAAGAAATTCAATAGCTATATGATTCCCTGCTGAAACTGAGGTATTTGCATTACAAACACTTTCGGGTGTCTAGTGTGCATGTCTTCTTTTCTGGGAGAGGGAAAATTGGCACTTACAGAAGGGTCTGTAACTGTCTGCAGCCTGGTTCCTGAGGAGGTGCTGTCCAGGTCCTTGGGGTTTTCCCTCTATGTCCAAGCACCAAGCTCCTTACAAGTCTGGAGGAAGCATGAAGCACATACCTACTCTCCTTAATTCCCTGTGCACGTACATATGACTGAACAGGAGATAGAAAGGGAATATTTTTTTACATCAAATTCCCCAAACAGAAGAAATACTTTCTCATCTACTTTAAGACTTTATTCACTATTTCCAAGTGAACTAATTTTAAAAATTGATTGAGAGACAGTACCATAGGCTGGATGTACCTGAAAATATTTGTGTTCTCTTGTTGACTGATGGCATCTCAGCAGCAATGATCTGTTGCAGGATGACAGTCCCTGCTCTGGCTGGAGGAGCTGTGATGCAGGACCACAGGGCAGGCTTCCAGGTATCCCACCCTGCATCAGGCCTCCCATGCACTAATTGTAAGATGTTTTGTACCTCTGTCCACTATCTGCCTTGAGGACCTGTCCTGTCACTCACGGGAGTTTCTTTGTTTCTCACTTGGACGCTTCCTCATCCTATTTCTAACCAGTTCTCTGGGAAATTAGGGATGGGAGTTGTAAAGAAGAGCTAATCCTGAAGAAGCAAGGAGCCCATCATACTTTATGGTCGATATTAACCTTCAGGTAAATCTGCTATTGAGGAAATTTGGGAGACCTAAATTGAAAGTATGCAATGAAAACTCAAGATGTCATAAATCCCTCAACTTCACTATGGGCTTTGCACTTTTAAAGAAATAAAGTCACCTAATGCCAATTTTCCAAAAGTCAAAGTTTTACTTGTCAAATTGGTTTTAGGTGAGTTGACATTAAAACATATTTGTTTGTATTTTATGTTAAATTGCTTATTGAAAAATTAGCATGCTTCCATTTATGTTATTGTCTTCTATGATCAGTTTTAAGGTCAGACTTAACATTTTCCACTAAATGAAATTCAAAGCCTTTCTCTCCATCACTGCCTTAAAAAAAGCCTGCTAGATCACTGTCCCAAAAATATGAAATGAGAAAGGAGTGGGAGCTCACAATGGGTAAGAGAATAAGAGAAAAGCACAGAGCCAGGACAGTGTTGGGAGAGCTGGGGAGGGAGGAAGTCTCAGGAACTGTGAGTGAGGTGGGGTGTGGCAAAGGGACCTTTAGGTGGCACAGAGCAGGGCCAAGGGCCTGGGAGGACAGGGGAGGGGAGGGGAGGAGAGGGGAGTGCATTCCAAAGGCAGGGTGAGTGAAAACCTTAAGCAAAACACTTTCTTAAGTAGAGGATGGGGATTCAGAGCCAGAAAGGTCAGAATGAGCTCTGAGAATACAGGGGTGGGGCCGCTAGCCTGGGGGCTTCCCTGTTGTCTTACTAGCAAGAGGAAACAGCTGGCTGACTGGCCTCCCTCCCACAGGCGCTTCTCCTCTGATCTGTCTTCCCTCCCATCAGAGTAGCCTCCTGTGTGTGTGTGTGTGTGTGTGTCTGTGTGTCTGTGTGTTTGTGTGTGTGTATGTGTAAATGGAAACATTTATTTTGTTTTATTGAGAAATGAAAAGTAAATGTGCTTTTTGTGGAAAATATATAGACTAGAAAATACAAATGACAAGACATTTGTGGCCATTGTTAACTCTAGGGGTTATTGTTCCCATTCTATTTGTGTTTTCATAGAGCTGTGATTATAAGATGAATGCAATATTTTATCTTGCTCTGCTCACTTATTTTATATAAGCAGCACTTTTTATTCCTGTAAAACATGATGGAAGCTTAGTTTAAAATCTTAGCCAATTTTCTTCCAGGAGGCCATATAAAGCAAGAAGGAGCATGAGACACATACACATAAATACAGACACACTACAAATACAGTGATACTGGAAGAAAACTGAAAGGAAAAACTGCAGCCTGTGAATATGTGGATGTGACCAAGGTGATAGGGCCTGCACATGTGCACAGGCAGCTGTGATGAAGCTATGGAGCAGATCAGGGATGAAGTCACCTGCCAGTGCTCACTTCCAGGAGAGTGTTCCACCCTGAGTGGGAATATCGATGAACAGGACTAAGCTGGAACTGGAGATGTCTGTGAGGCTCTTCAATTGCTCAGGGCAGCTTAGCATAGCTGATATCAGAAGCAGCATTTTAGCAAAGGTAGTGTGACCCTTTTGAAAGCAGAGACAGGTTCCACAATGTCAGAGGCCTGTGGAAATACGAAGCTGCAGGGCAGATGGAGGTTTCAGAGCTGGCTTTAAACCCCGTCTGAACCACACGTGAATCTCAGATCCTCAGAGTCCAGGAGATACAGCTTCCCAGTCCTTCACTGCAATGACAGAAGGGGTGCCCTTGAGCTGAGAAATCTGGAAAACTATTCATAGGTTCTTCGCCACCTCTACCCCCTCCATAGGAACTTTTGCTGAAAGATGGTCCAGGAAAATCCAATTTTGCCAAAATGGGTAACAAAAAAAGACACAAGTTCAGACACCATAAAACATTGTGAAAAAGTTCATTGGAAGTCTGTTCTTATGAAAATACACAGCAGACAAATATTGCAGCAAAGCTGATGAAAAAAATAACATAATCCTATGAACATAAGCATTAATGTTTTCATGAAATAGGTGAAGCTATAAAGACCATGAAGAATAACAACAGCAACTTAGGGCAGATGTGGCCAGAAAGTGGGAGCAAAACAAACACTGATGGCACTCAGGAGCAAAACAGGAAAGAAAAGGAAAGAGAGGTGGGAGGGAGGAAAGGACAAAACCATTTCAGAAATAATGACTGTAAAGCTGGAGACACTGGAGGGAGAAGGGCAAGGACAATGCAGGTGAAGCAGAGACAGCACCAAGTAGCTCTGTGTCATATGGAAAAGGAACGAACAGCTCTTCCTGGATTCCAGTCCCATGAGGTGCCAACAAACCCCGGATGCAGACCCCCTCCATCCAGAAGGAGGAAACCTCTGGCTGTCCATCACCCGACCCTGAGCCAATAAAAAATTCCCCACATGCCCCTAGCATGGCCCACTTCCCCCTCCCTTCCCTGTTCTCTTAAAAACTCCCCACCTCCCCTCCTGGGCGAGACTTCCCCAGCCTGTGATAGCCAGACTGGGGAACCTCGCCTGGGAATTGTGCTCAAATAAACTGCCTGGCCCTTTGTTGCCTCTCATTGCCTGCTTATTTTGGTTGGAATTTATCTTACATTTTAGAATTCACCTTACATTTGGTGCCAAAACCAGGGAAGGAGCATGAGTGTGGGGCCCCAACCAGCCACCAGTGGCCCTGCCCCCTCCTTCCCCGACCCAGGATCTCAGCCTGCTCTCCTCTGTGTGGACTATTTTCCGGTGAGTCCCTCAGCTTCCCCCAGTCTGTTTCCCTTCCTAACTCCATTTAACCTGGTCTGTTTGAAATTCTAGCTACATCCAGGTTAAGGCATTCAGCCCCTGGGCATCCAGCCCACCTTCTGCGGGCATCTGGCCCTCCCCTGGCCCTGCGGTGTGGGAGACGTCCCTAACCCAGGCTCCCAGGACATCTGCAGGTATCCAGCCCACCCCTGGCCCTGGGGTGGGGGAGACGTCCCTCACCCAGGTTCCCAGGAATTCTCCCTTGTCTTGGTGTGCTTGGAACGCTGGGCGCTTCTCTCAGTGGGAATAGTTGGGAGGGTGACACAGACATGGGGAACCAGCCCTCAAAAGCAGAGGCTCAGACCCCATTGCAGTGTTTCATTTCTAATTTGGCTACTCTATATTTGTCCTGGGAAGTTCACAAATGGAAGCTAGTCTTTCTTTGCTCTGAGGCTGGGCCTCAGTATCCCTTGGACAAACAATCTTGCTGGCTCCCTGAGGGAACTTTCGATTTTGGCCTCCTCACTGACTTGACTAATTATTGCCACCAAAGCAGAAAGTGCAGTGAAATCCCACATGTGCAGACTTTTTGGACAATTGTGCTCCTGCCCAGACCTTTATATTAAGTGTTCAATGACTTGGGCTCTCCTGGCCTGATCTCCAGTTAAGGATTGTCAGCCTCTTACTCTGCCCAGTCCTTCTTCCTTTTCAGATCCTCCAGAAGACCTCAGTTGCCCACCTCCCTCAGCTTGCAATCCCCTCCCCCTCTTTCCACCACCATCTTTAAGTTCTTTGTCCTCCCTTGTGTTGCTGCCATCTTAAAGTTCTACATTCTCAAGCATGCCATCTTCCTGCTCCTCTCCTCTTCCGGTGGCTGCACCACCCCCTACCCCTCTCCTTCTGCCTTCACTGCCCTCTTCCCCCACCGGAACATGCTCCTCCCGCCCTCCAGTTCCAGAAGCCATGGACAAGAAGCTAAAAAAGAAAGAAAGCAATTGAATATCAGTAACTCAAATCTTTATATCAGTTTGTCTGTCTGTGTATATGTTTTTATATGAAGAGTGTTGCTAACTGTAGTTGTTATGTCTCAATTTGTATATTTGTGTGTCTAAGTGTGTAAATAAAAAATATTTTCCTACCTCCGGATAGCATTAATAAAAGTTGATTTAAAAACAAGCACTTGTGAAAATTGGGCATTCTAAAATTTCCAGAAAATTCTAATAGAAGATATTAAGCATTAATGCTAATTTAAGTTGAACTGAATAGACATGTCCTTATGGTTATCAGCTGCCTAAGTTTACCTAAAGTCATTTAAGCTAATGGTATCTGTTAAATCTTTCAAAGAAAAATGCTTAAAGTGAAGTGTAGCTTTGTCTAATGTAACTATTTAAGCAAGTGCCTTAAAACTTTTAACAGCTTCCCAAAATCAAATGCAAAAAGGTGCTTTTACCTCTAGTTAACTCTAATATTTTCCAGAGGGCCCCTGGAACATGTCAGAGGAATGTTTTCTCATTGGAGAAAGTATTTGGCTAATTTGGCTTATTTATCTGATATATAATTACCTGCTTAATTACCTGGAAAGCACTGTCAAAGGGAATGATGCTAAACTTTGTTACTGAATGTTTTGTGTTACAAAAATATCCAAATTTCCCTATGACAACTGTCTTACAGTAAGCTCTCATCAGATCTTTAACCATTGTAATTTGTAAGTCTTTTGTCATCTATAGTCACTGTTTTATTACTCCTAAACTAGTCAAATAGATTTCTGCAGAACAGGTATTAGTTACATAGGATTAAGTAAACTAAGGAAGATAATTTTGTGGCTTTTTGTTTCAAATGTTGTTGATAAAATGTTTTAAGCTTTTTGTCTTAAGCTGACAACAGTTTAGTAAATGACTGCCTTTATAAGCAGAATTGAAACTTTATCTTTCTCTCTACCTGATCCCTCCAGAACTTAAAAACTCTCAGTGACTATTTTTATATTTCATGGCAGTATGTTTATTTGCATAAGTTCAATAAGAATCTGCTTTCCTTGTAAGAGGACCAATTAAAAACACAGGTTATACTACCAAGGCTTTGACTGGAATGTCATACCTGAGAGACACGTGCCTTAACTCAGAAGTGAACAGCTTTAAGGAACTAAGGTTGACTTTATAAAGCCAACAAAGGCCGTTAGAAGAACTGGCCTGGTACCTTGCTTACAGAGTTCCCAGCAGCCTTACCAGTTGAGTAAGGAAGGTCACTTACTGGCAAGTGCAGGAACCTCAGGAATGTCTTGGGAACCTCAAGAAGAGAGGAATTCACCCAAATCTACAGGTACTGCAGGCATAACCTGATGGCAAGTCTGGCTTAGCTTTCTGGCCTCAAGAAGCCCTTAAAAGTTCAATCTGAATTTCCTTACAAAAAGTTCCAGCAAAGCACATTTAAAAGATCCCATGTAATCAATTAATCTTCTTGCTGCACTTATGCAAATAATCAAGCCAACTGTTAATTATTTTCTTAATCTGGCTACTTCTAATAAAAATGAGGGTGATTTTAGAGAAAAGCATTGTTTCAATAATGCAGTCTTATCTATACTAAATCCTAATACTAGTCATTGAGATGTAAACTCGATCCAGAATTCTAGTTTCCCCATGATACCTGGCTATGATTCTCAATTAGACTCTTCATATTTCTAGTTCTCATATTCAGCCATGCATTCTTAATCTCATCAAGTTTGTCCTTCCAGAATGGAAAATCCAACTCCAGATGTTGCTACTTAACGTAATAACAATTTGTTCTGTCTTGCCTAGAAGCCACAAAACTGCAAATAGCAATAGAAATGAAGTCCAGAATAGAAGCGCCAACCTTCTGAGGCCCTCTCAACTGACCAGTGATGAAGATCTAGCTGCACCCTTTACTGCGTCCCCTCTCAGCATGAAGCAGCCAGAGCAGTCATTGCCCCCTTTTCCCTAGCAGCAGTTAGAGTCTCTATCTGTAGAGCAGAAAATGAGACAGGAACCATAGGCTTAGACAGAATAAGGTGAGATCCTCTAGAAAAAGCAAAGCAGGATATTTGCAGTCAGAGCAATGTAACTACATGCTGGGAAACCTGCCCCCCTGCCCATGATGCCTCTTGTCAGCTGGAAGTAGCCAGATCGAGTAGTCTCCCATTATGACCAAAAGGCTGGAATGTAAGGCTGGAGGCACTGGAGGGAGAAGGGCAAGGACAATGCAGGTGAAGCAGAGACAGCACCAAGTAGCTCTGTGCCATATGGGGAAGGAACAAACAGCTCTTCCTGGATTCCAGTCCCATGACATGCCGACAAACCCTGGATGCAGACCCCCTCCATCCAGAAGGAGGAGACCTCTGGCTGTCCATCACCTGATCCTGAGCCAATAAAAAATTCCCCACATGCCCCTAGCATGGCCCAGTTCCCCCTCCCTTCCCTGTTCTCTTAAAAACTCCCTCCTGAGTGTGACTTCCCCAGCCTGTGATACCCAGACCTGGGAACATCACCCGGGAATTGTGCTCAAATAAACTGCCTGGCCCTTTGTTGTCTCTCATCGCCTTCTTATTTCGGTTGGAATTTATCTTACATTTTAGAATTTATCTTACAAAGACAAGATGACAAAGAGCTTAAAAGAGGACAGAAAACAACAGAAAGGACAATAGAAAAATTGAGGATTAAAAAAATCCAGAAATTTAAAAATTGCTTTAAAAAAAGATCATAGAGAAATTATAGAAAAGACAAGCAAAGGAAATCTAGCACATATGTACTAGTGTCTCCAAAGAATTAAGCCAAAAGAAGAGAGAAAATAAATATTTTTAAACAGAGTTCAAAACATCTGTTTTGAAGTATAAGAGGATTTGGATCCTTATTTCAAATGATAACACTATGATAAGGTAATGTGACAAATTCCTAGTAAAATTATTACACTTTCAGAATGAAGAATCCTTTGGTTAGACAAAAAGATCAAGTCACTGTAAGGGAAAGAAAATCATGTATAAGGTATTTCAGTGACAAAGTGTGATCCAAGAAATTTAGATTCAGCCCAGATGCCTTTCAAGTAGAAAGGAAATAGTTTTAAACTTGATTTTGGCTTGATGAGCTATTTCTGAGCAAATATGTGGAAGATGACTTCTAGCTCATTAAGTGATGTCAGTAGAAGCTTCAGCAATGGACTGAAGGTGAGCTGTCAGATTGAAGGCACAATCAAAGATGGTGGGGATAGTGACAAAAAATAAGGATATTCATAAAATAATGTGACTGACTAGGACCAATTTATCACATCATAAAAATAAATGCAACAGGCTGTGCCCAGTACACAGGGAAGAGTCACAAGGATGTCTTTCAACATAAAAATTCAGACATTTGTGCCCGTTTTGCCAACTCCATGGGGCTCCAACAATAACAAAGGCCAAGTGCTCTGAGGTGAATCCTAGGGGAAGGGCAGGTTTGGCATCCAGGCTGGGACTCTCAGAAAGCTCTTATGAAAGGCTGACTCACCATATCACTTCAGCATGCTGTGGTGCTCCCTGGAGGCAGACATCCAGAAGTGGCCTTATTGATAGGGACACCTGTGACAGCTGAAAGGGTGGGGTTACTGCTGTCTTCAACCCCACTCTGCACCAGTCACCAGAACAAGAAGAAAGCCCTAATCTGCCCCTCAGAGAAAAATAAGTACTGTTCAGCGAATCAGTTTGAAGGTGATAAGCACAGGGGAGAAAGCACAAAAGCTGAAGCGGAGATAGACCTGCAGAGGACCCATCCTGGAAACTTCAGGGATCTAAAGTTAAGTTCCTTTAGCTTTTCCTGTTTTCTTGGAACATCTCATCTACTATAGTATTTTCATGGTTGGAGACCCTGCAACTCAATAACTGGATTTCATCATTTAGCCAGCACGTACACATTATTACCAAGTATCTTATGATCATTTTGAGCCTCAATCTAATGATAACCCACTCAGAGCAACAGCTCTGTGCCCTCAGGATGATACCTTGTCCTTGCACAGTTCTGCAGCTAGTTGCTTTATGTTTTCAGATGATCAGTCCCATGTTCAGGCCAAAGCTTTGTCTGATGCTGGTAACAAAAGTGTGCTAGGGATCCATCTGTCAGGCCAGAGGGTATAGCTGATGGGTTGATAGACTCAGAGACATAGTGTTAAAATGGTACCTTCATGAGTCTCCTAGAAACTACCTCCTATATCATGACCACTTCCCAGTGAAGATAATACTATAGAGATACAACATACTTATTTCATCAATATTTTATTATTCTTTGTTTCTAGAGTTTGTGTGGGTTTATGATTGTAAGTAACAAAAATTAATATCTTAAAATCCTGAATTTTTGTTTGAGTTTTAGGGTATTATCTAAATTCAATTTCCAGGGTTAGAACTGATTATAAAACTGTTGTAACAGAAATATGTAAAAATGTTATTTTAATGCATCTAGTCCAGAATTGGATAGTATCTCTTTAAAAGAATCAATAATGGGTATAAAATTATATTTCACTATTTTATTTGTATTTCTTTTTTTGTAAAAGTGGAAGTTTTCCCAAATATTTATTGTTCTTTTGAATTCTTTGCTTTGTGAGTTTTGTATAACTATTTCCCATTTACCTCTATTATTCTATTTTCTTAATTATCACTAACTCAAATAATATAGTCATACATGTTTCCAACAAGCACTACAAATTTTGTTTGGTGTTTTATTAATTACATAAATTGTTCTTCCCTTAGAAGTGAATGGCATGACTCCATAATTCAACTCTTTTATAGGTCATTTTGTAGTTTCATTCATATGGGTCTTATGTAATTTTTACTCAGGTGATTTCCAAATATTTCTCATTTAGCAACTTTTATGTAAAGGGCCAATTCAGCTCATAAATTCAACCTACCATTTGTTTATATATAACATGTGATCAATTCAGAGAAATTTCTTACTAATTCTAACCACTTTCAAATGAATTATTTTCTTTTACCCTCTAAGTCTATAATGTTCTTTGTGTCATTCTTATATATATATGTCTGTATTATTTAATTTGTTAGAATTTCAGCACAAAACTATTTATAATAGTGATTGGTACACTACAAATTTTGTTCAATTACAACAAATTGTTTTCATCATCTCATAGATAATCCTTTCACCCTAAATTTTCTAAGACATTTTTATTGAGATCTAATATTAAATTTTATTAAAATATATTAAAGAATTTATTGGGACAATTATGCATATATTTTGCTGACTGACATTTGAGGTCTTTGAAACAGATTCTTAGTTGGGAAGGAGCATAACCAAAGAAACTGAGGTGTTGAGAGGTGTTGTTACTGATGCAAAGCCAGGAGTGTGGGCAGTGATGATGTAGGGGCCAGGACTCCGCTCCCACACACACGGCCTCTGCTGTGTACAGAAAGGAGGCAAACTTACTTACAATTATTGAGTTATGAATTACTTATGATCTATGCCCACATTTTTCCTCCTCAATCTTCTCTTCCTCCTGTGGGCCCATCCAAAACCTCTACAGCAGTCAAATCAGAGATCTCATTGTTTCCCCTGAGTTCATTCTGTTAGGAGAATCTGCCTCTGATTCTGTATCTTTCCCATAGGACTCTAACTGGTTAATACTGCGCAACATCTGAAGTAATCATGTATGCAAGTGGTCACAGTCCAGTTTTCCTATTATTTTTTTCTTTTTTATTAGTTAATTTGTTTATGATGCTTACTTGTGTGGGCATTAGTGAATGCCAAAGGTTAAAATGAAAATAATTTAGCATTTAATTGAGAGCATGTTGAGCATTAATTATTTTGTGAATTGAAGAAAGGACTGCTATATGTTCATTTTGTTAAGAAGCCAGAGCACTTCTTTATGCACTATGATGCTAGTCTCCTACAGGAACATAGTATGACAACCTTTGCTCTCATTCTTGTGCCTTCTTCAAACCCAGTGGATGCCTTCCCTCTTCCAGGGAGTCTCTACAGATTTCTTCACCTACCATTGATTTCTTCCTCTTTGCTTAGAATGATCAATGGTTTTTATCTCTGGCAGTACATTATAACCAACTGGTTATCTTTTAAAAATACTGCTGTAGAAAACTCTATTCTCAACAATTCAGAATCAGTTGTTCTACTCTGGTGTCCCAGCATCATTTTTAAAGGTTACCTACTGAGAAACACTAGGATAAACCCTGGAATTTGCCTTCAGTCACACCGTGTCTACTGTTTTCTCTTGTGTTGAGGGTCAGTGTTATCTAAATTCTCAGGTGTTTCTGCTTCTCTCTCCAGTTTGGGAGCTCCTTGAGTGAAGGAGCTAAAGTTTATGTGTCTTTTTCACAGGACTGGAGCAGTGTTGGTCACAGATTAAAGGTACAGATGTGGTTGAGTTATGTTCAATTGTTCCCTATAGCCATGATTTCATTCCTATTTCCATGAGACTCTCATCTGAGTTTTGAATGCCATGAAATTGGGGCATTGTATTAATGAAGAGAGATGGGGTGACAGAAGGACAATCGTAGAAAGATACTTCCCAGGAAACTCTTTTCCCTCCCACACCCCAACACAGGCATTCTGAATTAGTAGCTGAACTTACCACAAAGGTAGTTAGTTCCTGGTCCTCTAGAGGAGAGAATGCAAGCTTGGAATTTAGTCATCATCCTTGTGCTTATTATCAAATTCATCATCACCAGCATCAACTTTGTCATCATTAGGCATCTCTTTTCCATAGTAGATGTTTCTAGGTATGCCTTGTGAGAAGGTATATAAATAAAAATGTCTTAGGGAAATGTATGAAAAAAGTTGGCTACCAAAGGGAACTTTTCATAAGTGGGAACAGCCAGCACTAAAATTTTCTCATCCTAGGTGTCTATGGTCTGGGGTAGCAGGAAAGGTTTCATTTTTGTGAGGTTCTTGCTTTCATTTTGTTGTTTGTTTTTGCTTTTTAGTTATGGGAGGATTTCCTTCTGTATACTCACTTTCTTGTATGTTAAGAAAACTCACTTGTTTTCTTTATGGTTACTACAGTGTATGTGTGTTGATGTCTCTGTGTGCATGCACATGAACAAGAGAAAGAGAGAGGTACATTGAGGGAGATAGAAGGAGCAGGGGAAAGAGAGAGATGATATGGAAACAAGGGAGAGGAGGGAGAAAGACTTCTCAGAAAGGTTATAAGCCAGTAGAAATATGGACAGGCTGACCAGGCCCCTTAGTAGACTTCACGAGACAAGGCAGAGTTGTAGCACAGCTCTCGACAAAAGTCAGCACACTCCCATATATAAAACCAGTTTATATCCTTACCTCCATAGGATAAACTAAGTACAAGTACAAATATGCTAGCCTGTGAGATTCAGCCTGAGTGAGGGACTCTTAGAGTAGCAGTTCTACAAAAGATTTTGCTGTATTGACTAAGGGAGTATATTCCCACATACAGGTGCATGGACTTGACCTGATAAAAATTAAGGGCAATATTTACTCCAAGGGAATGGACTGAGGCCTGGAAAGTTGTATGTTGGTAAATGTTTAACAATGGGGTTTCCTGGAGGGCAGGGAGAATAGACATGAATTGTTGCCAGTTTCAGTGGTGTGAATATCCCCATGGTGGCAGGTTTTGAGTTACCAAATTGATGGCACTGAATGCAGTATTGGAAAAGGATGCAAACAACTGGCTGTCCAGTTCACCACTGGGCACTGAGACACCACCCCACATGTGACTGGACCTGTTGGGAAGAGGAACCTCATGGCACCTAATAAACCTTGCCTAAAAGTCATTGGAGCCCAAGCAGAGGTATAGGTCTAGATCCCATGTGGTTAAAAAGCTCTTTCTCAGGGCTATCCCTGAGGTGAGTTTAACAGAGGTGGGAAAGAAGGGCATTTGCAACTTCCCAAAAAAAGAATTTTAGAGGACACAGCATGATAATTATCTAGAGGCCATAGCTGAGGGAAAGAGTATGACTTACAGAATGCCACAGAACTTCTCCCTTAAAGTTCTAACTCCAAGTGGGCAGTCCGAGAGTTCCCACTTCCAGCTCAGTGTGGAAAGAACAAAGTCAAGGGAATGTCAGCAAGAACCCACATGTGCTTTTCTTATGCAACAGCTATATCCTGCTGCTTCCAGAAGCATGGCTCACCTGAAACCCAGCCCTGGAACCCATGTACAGTGTGTTCTGCTGTCAGCATTTCACCTGCTCAGCCAATCAGAGATGTATCTGTGCCTAAAATGAGGGTGAGCATTTCAGTGGAATCAGGCGGTGCTGAGCAACATGGAGCATAGAACTGAGGGAGCATAGAACTCTGGGACAGGGGCAGAGTGGAGCATGGATGAGGAGGACAAAATGGTGGAGAAGGACAGAAGGTCAGAACTAATGCTAGCTCTAGACAAAGCAGGGACTACCTAGTCACGTGTCCCTGTGGTCAGAAAGCAGAGTGATAAGTGACCCAGAACTGCTGTAGCCCTGCAATGACTGACTGGCCTGCTAGTGCTGAGCTTAGTGCTTTGAGGGAAGCTTTTCCTTGACTGTGCAGATCCCAAATCATAATCTACACACATGTCGGAGGATAACAGCTCTTCTGCCAATTTTTGAAAAATATTTCTAATTATATTCAAGTGCTTAATATTGCAACAGACTGAACATGATTTTGAAATGACATGAAATATCCATTCTAATATTTCAAATATCACTTGATTTATTAGTTCAACAGATATTTATTACACCCTTAACAATCAAAGACTGTGGACAACTCTGGAGGCACAAAACTAGACATACTCATTGTCTCAAATAGCTTTATGTCTATGCCCATATTTTAGATAATCCTCCCCAATTTCAGGGAAGGATTTCAAAAACAGGGAAGTTTTAATGGCTCTGGATATTGAGTTTCTGGTATACTTCTATTTTTGTCATTTAAGTTGACCGAAAAATCTCACCAAGATTTCCTGGCAGCAGAACCAGCAGCAGGACCAGCCCCCTCCCAAGATGCCCCCTAGTGTCCTGCCCCTAAGTGCTCCCTGAGGTGTACTCCCAAAGTGCCCCCTAGTCTCTTTCTGCTGTGGCCTAGCTCCCGGGGAGGCAGGTCTTGCCCCGCTGGCACAGACACCAGAGCGCTACCTGCTGTGCCAGTGGCAATGGATCAGCTGTTGCCATGGGTCTGGGGGTTCTGGCTGCTGCTCTGGGGGCTGCTGCTGGCTCCAACCATGAGGACCATGAGGAGCAGTATTGGAAGAATCAGAAGACAAAGGTTCTATTGCAGGTTGATGTTTTACCCCATTCTCCCTCATAGCTTCTCTTTCTGGTCCCCAATCAATTGCATAAACATGCAAGATTTGCCAAAAACTCTATGTGTTGGATTTTCCTTTCGGTCTCATGCCAATATCTACATTTTTCAGATTGTTGAAAATATTCTAAAGAATGTACTTTGCAACTGTAGATTTACTTTCAAGTCTTGACTTGATTGGTGTTTTTATTCTATTTTTCTTCTCTGAATAGGAAGACAGACTTACAGCTTTTACTGGACTGGAGAAAAATCAATTAATGAAATTTTAATTAATTTTTAATGTATGTGCATATCTAAGAAAATCTACAATTCTGCAATTTATGTGGGAAGCCAATACATAAGATTTGATTAGAATTCCAAGTATAACAAAAAATGTATATTGGCAGTGGGTGGGGAAAAATGAAGTGATGTTGGTCAAAGAATGCAAACTTCTAATTAGAAGATGAGTAAGTTCTGGGCATCTAAAGCACAACATAGATGATTGCAGTTAACAATACTGCACTATATACTTAAAAGTTGGTAAGAGAGTAGATCTTAATTGTTCTCCCCATAAAAAAGAAATGGTAATTATGTGACATAATGGGTGTTAGCTAACACTGCAGTTGGTATCATATTGCAACGTATAAGTGTATATCAAATCAACAAATTGTATAATTTAAATGTATACACTGTTAATGTCATTATACCTCAATAAAGCTAGAAAAAATATTAGCCATGAAAAATAACTGTTGCTCAAGTGGTATGGATAGAAGATCTTATTAAATAAAAATATACTTACTATTTCATACAATCATCTTAGGGCAATATTTCTCTCTCTCTCCCTCTTTCCTGATGTTTCCAAGAGAATTAAGAAATCTTAATTCTGTGTCTGACAAGATAGTGCAGAGATCCCGTCCCTTAGATCCCATGTCTCTGTTCCAGTGTGTATCTTTGTCCCAGGCTCAGCTCTGAGACCTCCACCAGAAATCCCCTGCACCATTATTCCAGTGACAATCCAGGGTTCCTCCTAGATCATTGGGAGATTATACTGTAGAATGGCAGGCTAAAGGACTGGCGGGGACATTTATAAGCTCAGAGCTCAGCCCCTATATTTTGACTGATGCCCATAGAGAAGGGAAGAAATTTGCTCAAGGCCACACATCCAGGCAAGAGGAGACTCTAGACAAGAATTTCTGAATCCCATCCAGGGCATGTTCCATTACAACAGTGGCCACTGAACAGGCTTGCTAGTGAAAGCAAGTCACCCTCACCTGGCCTCATCTTTGTCTTCCTCCCCACCTTCCAACACCACCAAGATTGCCACAGCAGAGCCAGTGCCAGTTCTCTAAGGGGCATACACTACAGAACAGTGTTTCCACATAGGGGAATGTCAAGCAGGATTCCAACTGTGCACTTGTGAGTTATTGAAACATGACAACCCCAGCCCCATCTGCCTCACAGTCCCCAGGCTGTGTCTCGGCCAGGAACACAGGGCAGGACAGCACTAGGTTGCATAGGCCAGTGAACATTGGTGCTCAAATACTCTTTTTCTCCAGGAGTGGCCCATTGGGGCTGGTCTCCTCAAACTTCTGCCAGCCCTTTCCTAACTCATTTATTCTCTTACCACATAAGGAAATTAGTCCCTCAGGCTTACCTTCCACTTTGTAGAGCTGTTTAATTGCATTTGGTCTAAACAACCACCTCCTGAGATTTTCAGTAGAAAATGCCTCATCTTTGTGTTTTGAGTGGGATACAGGAAAGTTCCATGTTCTTCTCATATTCCACTGGATCAAATCACCTCTGGCACCTCTACCTCCCAGCTGTTGCATCCATCCTCCCAGAGCAAATAGCATAGCTTGTTCTTTATCTCAGTCCCCCAAAACCTCCACTCAAAGGGCCAGCTGCGATCCTATGAATTTATGCTTTTTCTTGCCAGTGAGTACCCTGTTATCATTATAGCTCTGCCAGTTCCCTATTGTGTGATCTTAAGTAGTTTACTAACCCTTCTGAACCTTAGTTTCCTCATGTGTAAAATAGAGACATTAATAGTTAGATCATGATGATGCCAGGGTTCTTGTTCGCAGGGTTGAAGAATGAACTTCGCAAACACTCAAGGTAGGAGAACAAGGCAGAGGCCTTTATTTAGAAAGAAAGCAAGAGGACAGAGATCCTGGCTCAAGCCAGGAGGGGACAAGAGAGTCCCGGGGGTGGTGCATTGTCCAGGGGTTTTATAAGCAGTTGAGAGACAAAGGGCTAGGGATGTACACCTGCTAAGTGGTCTCTAAATGTTTACTTTTGAAGAAACACTAAGTTTATTATTAGTCTTCCTGGCTATTTACAAGAATTTTGTTGCTCTGATTTCTTCCCAGGATAGCAACTTCCTGGTCTGGGAGTATACGGCTCAAGACTGCCTGCTTTGCCAATATGGAGGTTCCTCAAAAAAACTAAAAATAGAAATACCATTTGACCCAGGATTCCCACTCCTTGGAATTTACCCAAAGAATTCAACATCTCAGATTCAAAAAAACATATGCACCCCTATGTTTATCGCAGCACTTTTTACAATAGCCAAGATATGGAAGCAACCTAAGTGTCCATCAGTAGATGAATGGATAAAGAAGATGTGGTACATATACACAATGGAATATTATTCAGCCATAAGAAGAAAACAAGTCCTACCATTTGCAACAACATGGATGGAGCTGGAGGACATTATGCTCAGTGAAATAAGCCAGACAAAGACAAATGCCAATGGTTTCCCTCATTTGTGGAGTATAACAGTGAAGCAAAACTGAAGGGACAAAATAGCAGCAGACTCAGAGACTCCAAGAATGAACTAGTGGTTACCAAAGGGGAGGGATGTGGGAGGGTGGGTGGGGAGGGAGGGAGAAGGGGTTTGAGGGGTATTGTGTTTAGTACACATAGTGTAGGGGGGTCATGGGGAGAACAGTGTGGCACAGAGAAGGTACATAGTGGATCTGTGGCATCCTGCTGCACTGATGGACAGTGACTGCACTGGGGTATGGGTGGGGACTGATAATATGGGTAAATGTAGTAACCACATTGTTTTTTCATGTGAAACCTTCATAAGACTGTATATCAATCATACCTTAATAAAAAATAAAAAAAGACTGCCTGCTTTGCTTCCAAGGTTGGCTGAGTTATTGTCTGTTTGTTAAAGAATATATAAAGATATACTTTTTAACAAGTTGGGTTTTAAAATGCAATCTAATTTTCAATATGGCATCCTTCCTGTTTTTACTACGTTGTTTTGGGCTTGCTTGCTACATTGCCAGGTTGCAAATCATTTGTTTAGGGCTGGAGGAAGAAAAGTAGCACCTGGGTAAAGTTAGAAAAACAAGCTGGATCCCCCAGCAGGCCAAAGCAAATCCCACAGTGGATTATCTTGCTTTGTTTTTTCTGGAGGCCCTCACCCTACTCTGTCTAAGCCCATGGTCCCTATCTCAATGTCATTCATCTGCTGAAAACATTCTAACGACCTCTCATTCTGCTCCTGGTAAAAGCCCAAGTTCTTATAGTCACTTTCAAAAGGATCCACAGACTCAACCTCATGACTCCAACTGCTTACTCCCCTGACTTCATGTCCCACACTCTCACCCCCACAGTCCCCTGCCTTGCATGCACTTCTGTAGTTCATTGGACACTCCAGGCAGACTCCTCCTTTAGGATACTTTGCTCTTGCTTTTTTCTTTACCCAAAATGTTCTTGTCCCATATGCCCATGGGACTAACTTGCGTACCTTCTCTAAGTGTTTCTCCAGATATGACCTCAGGGAGGCTTTCACTGGTGATGCTGCCTAAAATGATAATTCAACCCCACTGCCACTCCCTGTCCCTATTCCAAACTGTATTTTTTTCCATAGAGTTTATAGTCATCTAACACATTACATATTTTATATATATAAATCTTTCCCGTTTTCTCCCATCAGGGTATAAAGTCTGTCAGAAAAGAATCTTCATCTCTCATTCACTGCTCTATCCACAGTGCCTTATTCAAGGGCTTGGCATACTCAAAATAGACCTGTTAGATGAGAAGATAGTATATTTCTTATTCATTTTGTTTGTCTTCTATATTTCCTTATTAGAATAAGTTCAAGGAGGGAAGAATTTTTATATTTTGCTCACATCTATTTTCTTAGATCTTAAAACTGCTCTTGGGACATACTAGGCTTAATAAATATCTTCTGAATGAACAGTCCCAGCAAATATCAATGTGAAGGAAAGCATGTGCCTAGTATGTGAGCAAGTACTAAGGAAATGCTGTTTGGTTTTGTTGTATTGGTACCCTTGCTGGGGAGTGTTACAAGCCCACCAGACACAGGAATGACAGGAGGAAGTAGGAAACTTTCCATGTCTGGGGAAGAATCTTCCCTTCTTTTTTCCTCTAAATTGTTCAGGGACAGACTTTGCAAGACCTGGCTTGAATTAGGGAAGTATATGTGGACTACTGGGGGCTTGCATTTTCTTTGTTTAGGAAACTGGAACCTTGAGGTTTGTGGGTCCTAGGGAAACTGGGAATCCTTTGTGGACAAATGCAGTAGCACCATTTACCTGAGAGGCCCATGGGGCATGGTGGGGGCCTAGACTGGCTGATCTGAGTGGCAGGTGAGAACCAGTACTAGGCTCAGGATCAAGATAACCTTCCACACTGGGCAACGTGACATGGCTCTGTGAGAAGAGTATGGGCTCTGAAACCAAACAGACTTGGGTTCAAATGATACTCCAGTGCCAACCGATGGGGTTACTTTGGTGAAATAGGCCTCTGGGACTTAGTTTCCTCTTCTTTAAAAATAGGGTTAACATAGTCTACCTCACAAGGTTATTGTGAAGATCAGGTAAAATAAAACAAGAAAAGAAGCTAGGACAGTGTTCAGCACACTAAGCACATAGGTGCTTAATATATGTCATTCCCATCTTTCTCCTTATATGCTGCATTGGAGAAAGGACTGGAGACAGAGAATCAGGCACAGTGCTGTGTCCAGAAATAAGAGGCAAAATGTGGTGAGAAACACCATGGCTTATGAGAGGAGACTGAATTCTGACTTACTTGCTTTGTGACAATGGTTAACTTTCTTAATCCCTCAAGGCCCCAGTTGTAGGGCCATTGTAAATTTATGCACCCTATGAACTGTTTGGTACTAAAAACATTCGATTGCATATTAGATTCTCCTATTATTGTTATCATACAGTTTTCATTTGGCTGGGTTGCCCCTTATACTGGATTCTTGGGAAGCTAAGTCTTTAGTGAGGTCCAGAAAGCTGGTATGGGAGAGATCATTGGACTCACAGTGTGGATGGGGGAGGTCATGGGGTGGGTGAGGAGAGAGAGCCTAGATGTGGAGCCTGGGGTCTGAGGCCATCAAGAACACTCTACGTTCCCAAATAAACTTTGAACAGCCTGCCAGCCCATGGAACAAATAATTTCTTGAGGGTGTTGCTACCATATGGAGGCAGATACCAGTGGGCCAAACTCTGTGCCCTGCAGCCTAGACTAGCAGGAGCCTCTGAGGAAGCCCTCAGAAAGAACACACCACTTTGGCTGGGAGGATGCAGTGTCGCTTTCTACACAGTGAAAAATTAAGATGCTAGCCACATCTTGGAAAAGTCCATGAAGACTCAAGTGACCTAGAACCAGCTTCACAGGGACAGATCTCATAGGTTACTCACCTCTCATAACTTCTAGGAAAAGAAGACTGACTTGTTTCATGAAGAAGGCAACAGGAATCATTTATCTCATGTGTGGGAAAATTCAGTGTCAAGCAGAAACATGTCCTGCCTCTGACTGAAGAGCCAAACATACCAGGGAGGAATCTTTGCTAATGCAATGCTAGCCCTCGTCCTCATGACCTCTGATGCTTCATTCATATGACATTAAATTGCCTCACTGCTGCCCTATAAAAGGTCTCTGTAACTGCCAGTTCCTCAGATCACTGGCTTCTTCCAGTCTTGCTCCTATCAGCAAAGAGGGTAAGTCTATGCCTGGGATAACAAACATTTCTAGAAAGAGCATTGGTGAAATTGGTGTGGAGAAGTGTGGGATGAGCATGGTCAGGACTAGAACAAACATTTCTAGAAAGAGCATTGGTGAAATTGGTGTGGAGAAGTGTGGGATGAGCATGGTCAGGACTAGACACTGAGGCCAGCTGCTGAAGGAGCTAGATGGCAACAGCTGGTAGGAAGAGTAGAGCCTGGAGCATGTGAGGAGAGGCATGCAGAGTGTTAGTCCTAACACTCTAACAGAGTGTTAGTCCTGTGTGAAAAGGGTTTTTCAGAGAACTGGGTTTCTGCCTTCACCCTCTCTGAGTGGAGTTGTGAAGCCCACGTTTGAGTCCATTAATGAGGTGAAGTGACAGTCCAGCTGATCCAAAGAGCAAATGGTGGAAACTTCTCAATTTGGCCTTGTCAGGCTCACCTTGAGACTCATATTGGCTTAGGGTCTATTGGTAAGAATTCGCCTTCCTTGGGTACTGCCTAGCCAGGCAGGAGGATGAAGGGAAGCCACTCTTGAGAGAATTTGGAAGCAAGGGGAAATCATCTGGTAAACAGTTTCCAAAGGAGAATTCACAGTGCAGACAATGCAGTGAGAAAAAGAGGCTTGGAGAGTTGGGTAGTAGAAAGGCAGACATCACTCTTTTAACCTCTTCCTTTTTCCTTGTGGAAACTAAGGCCTAGAGGTGAGTTGTGACTTGTTCATACAGCACACTGCCAGGTAGAGGCACACGAGCTGAGCCTAGGATCCCTGGCTCTGAGCCCACCCTAATGGCAGGTCTGGTGTCTGTGACCTTCTCGAAATCGCTGCACATCACTCTATTCAAACGGGAGGCAGCAGGTTTCCTTGGAAACTTTCATAGCTCTGATGAGACCTTTCTTTTCAGATTTTTCAAAGCCACAGGAAGATGTGTGACCAGCAGAAACAGCTACAGCTCCCTCCATCTTGTGTGAAAAGTTCAGGGTTGGGAGTTGGAAAAAGTAGCGACTGTACCTCTATGAAATACGCAGTTCCATGCCAAGTTCAAACCTTCATGAAATGCCCAGCTCCATTCCCAGTTCAAACCTATGTGAAATGTGCGACTCCATGCCAGACTTATGTGAAATGCCCAACTCCATCCCAGACAACTTACATGAAATGCCCAACTCCCTGTCAGACCACCTATGTGAAACACCCAGCTCCACGCCAGGCCCAGACATACTATGTCCAGTGCCCTTCTCCTTGCCGGACCTACTATGTCCAGGCTCCTGCAAGTGGCTCAGTTGCCCACTGCTGTGCCCCTGACCCATGTTCTGCTCCCTGCTCCACAAGCTACTGCTGCCTGGCTCCCCAGACCTTTGGGGTGAGTCCCCTAAGGCGCTGGATCCAACGGCCGCAGGACTGCAGATCAGGGTCATCGGGCTGCTGTGGGGCATCTGGGTGCTGCAGCTCCCCACCCTCCAGTTCTGGGTGCTGCAGCTCCAGTCACTGTGGTCCTGGGTGCTGCTGTTTGGGAATCATTCCCATGAGGTCCCGAGGTCCAGCATGCTGTGATCATGAGGATAATTGCTGCTGTTAAATACATAAGACCAGCCCTGCTCTACCTTCTAGACATTCACCATCCCCTGGCTTTGCTTCTTTATCTAGGCAGCCTGCCAAAGGTAATGTAACCCCCAAACTTTGGCAAGAATAAAGCTTTGAATGCAATTCACAGTGACTTGCTGTCTGCTTATTTGGTCCACATGTATGCTTTTCTAACAGAAACTCTTCTGCCTTCCTCTCTTACTCTTTTTTCTCAGCAAGAGGGAAGGTCTGCATGGACATGAGCAAGCAGACAGAGCTGATGCAATCCCAGTCTGGGATCCCTTTGTGTTCTGGAATGTTGTAAATGATCTTCCCTATGCAAGTTAGCTGGAGATTTTGGAGGTGGGGATGCCTCCTCACCCTCTGATTAGTCTGGGGAGAGGATTTGACCATGACAATTCACTCATGATAGCATGCTGCTGTGATAAACTCAGAGTTCAGGTCTCTGGATGTTGCAGGGACTGTGAAATCACATCTGCTCAAAAGTGATCATGATGTCCCTGCTGTTGTGAGAGTGGCTTGAACTCATGGTGGACTTCATAGATCACATTTTCTCATTTGATATGCCCTCCTGAGGTCACACGGTAAATGCCTGATGGGAGGCAGGGACCCCTGAGGCGGGCAGACATTCCCTGTGTTGGGTCTGGGGAGACTGCACTGGTGGTGAGTGAGAGGTCTCCAGAGAAAGGTGAGCCTCACAGGACAAGAGTCCAGATCTCAAGACACCCTTCTTCATTACCATTTCTTTCTCCATTGCTTTGCTAACACTGGAGGGCTTGGGGTGGATTCTTATAACTAGAGAGTATAAATCCACACTTAAAGATAGGTAGAGGGATAAGTGTTGTCCAAAACAACCTCACAAGACCTGGTCCATGAGCATAGGAAAGAACATGTTTGGCGAATGCATAAATGAACATATAAACAAGAGCAGGGAATCTTGTGTTTGTTTCTAAACACTCTCTGTTAGTCACCCTGGGACACTCACAGAAAGTCATGTGGATTACTTGTGCTGCCTCTGAACATCTAAATCACCTGTGGCTCCATAAATCACAACTCACCATTCCATCCAAACTCTGTGAACTTGCAGCCTAGTCACTGGAACTGGGAATAGCCTTGCCTAGTGTTACAGGAGCTGGGGAAACTGTGGAACCAGTGGGGATACATTGTTACATTGCTTTAAACTCAAGCACCCTGGTATTTTTCTGCATTCTTAAAGCCTTAAAGAAACACTGTCCCTTTTCTTGGCTTGGCTTCCTACCACACTAGAATCATGATTTCCTCTTGTACCACCAAGTGGTACCTGTAATGTAGGAAGTCAGAATGCTGCTTTTTTTACAATTAACTTAAGCATGGGATGCTTTTTTATATTTATTATTTAAAATTAGATAAGTACTGTGAGTTATATAAACCATTTAATAATATAGATATTTATGGATAAAAATTAAAAATATCTTTTTATTTCCAATTTCATACCCTTATCCAGGGATGTGACCATAATGGGTTTGGATTATATTCATCTAGACCTTTGTCTAGGTATTACTTATACATAAACAACAGAGAGCTAAAACTTCCTGGAGCTCCCTGTGGCCTAGTTTCTGCACAGAATGGCATCCCAAAAGCCCAGCCCAGTCCAGCACTGATTTATCAAAAAATAATGTAGGCAATCCATTCAATAACCCATAATGATGCTGGGGTTCTTGCTCACGAAGCCGAAGAATGAGCTTTACAAACACTCAAGGTAGGAGAGCAAGGTACAGGCTTTTATTTAGAGATACAGTGAGAGGACAGAGCTCCTGGCTTACACCAGGAGGAGACAAGAGAGCCCGTGGTTGGCTCAGTGTCTAGGGGTTTTATGTGCGGATGAGGATTTTCAGGAATGAGGGTAAAGGGTTAGGGGTGCAGACTTGTTGAGTGGTCCCAGAATGCTCATTCTTGATGAGGAGATTTTCAGCTCTGATTCTTTCTCAAGATAGCAGTTTCCCTCTGGGAGCATGTCAGTTAAGATGCCTACCCTGCCCCCAAGGTGGGCTCGGTTGTTGCCTGTTTGCTGAAGTAAGTTAAGAATCTTACTTCCTAACTTCTTGGGCTGTTTGTAGTTGGGTTTGCTTACTGTATTAGTCATTTTTCTAGGTTGCAGATTACTTGGTTAGGATCAGAGAAGGAATATAGCACATAGATATGGTTAAAATAAGATGGGCCTTTCAGCAGGCTAAGGTAAATTTTAGTGTCATGATTTAAATTGATACAGTGAAGTTGTGGGTTATGCTGAGACACTTTTCTTTATCTGCAGAACACTCAAACATTCCAGGCTAAGTTGCTGCTGGCCTTTAGAGTTTTAACTGATCTCACTGAAGATGTCTATATTCCTAGTCTGGTATCCTTACCCTAGAGAGTTACTGTGACTCTGACTTTGTGTAATGCTTATCACAGACTTTAAATTGGGACTTCTTTGCACATTGCTACATTGTTCTTACTGTAATTTTCTTGCTCTGCTTTTTCTCCTGATGCCCTCACCTTACTCTGCCTAATCCCATGGTCCCTGTCTCAATAACACACTAGTAAAAATTGCACTTTCTCCCCTTTTCAATTCTCCCATATCCCAAAGATGCTTAGGAGCCTCTCACTAAATGCCCCCAAATGTTCTCTAACATCCAAACAATGTGGCTTCTTTTATCTCTTTCTCCCCAGGCCCTTTCTCTGCCCTCCCTACCTGGTTCAGGTCTGGTCCTGGTTGTGTAGGTTGAGTCTGTCTGACTCCTTTTTACTTTTCTCCATAGTTTACCCAATTCTGGATTCTCCACTCCAGAGGAAGTGATCCAGGAACAGAAACCTGTCCTTTTTTCTCCTGTTGTTATAACCCTTTCTGGCCCATTGTATTCATTTTGTATAGGGAGGAGAGAAAGCTTACAAAGCTTAAAAGGCAAACACACAGTTCTGTTTGGTAGGTAGTGTGTAAAAGGAATAAACACAAACATTAATAAATCTCAACTAATTATGTATCTTAAATATTTCCCCTTTGTAGTAAACAGGATCACAATATATACTGTTCTATGATTACCTGTCTTCACTTAACAAGTGAATATTGAACATGAAGTTTGGCTGGTGCATATAATTATATCTTGTTCTTTTTGTTGTTTGTTTTCCAACATTTCCACAGTATGGCTAGTCAATGATTAACCATCCCCTTATTGCCCTTTATTATATATATATGGATGAATTTATTTTTCTCTCTTTTTGTTTATTTTTCTTTCTCCGTGTCTCTGTCTTTCTCTCTCATTATTATATGAGCTGTTATTAAAATATTTTTTTAAATGTTTAAAAGTTTTATATTGTAATATAACCCTCATAAAAGCACATAAATCATAAGTTCATTAGTCAATAAACACACCTGTATAACCACCACCTAAGCTCCAGCAAGTTAATGTCATGTTGAAAACAAATAAATAAAAGTCCCTGATTCCCAGAAGCAGGGGACTAAGTTTGTAGTCATAAGATAGAGTAGAACAGAAAGATCTTTCTTTAAGTCCAGAACCTCAGAAAGAGCCTGGGTAGTGTGTTAGGTGTATGTGTAGAAAAGGTGGTTTAAAGGGAAGCAGCAGTTTGTGGAATGTAGGCTTTCAAAGGCTTACAAAGCTTAAAAGGCAAACACAGAGTTCTGTTTGGTAGGTAGTGTGTTAAAGGAGTAAACACAAACATTAGGCTTTTAAAACATTCAGGGTTTGGGCCTAGGAGCATCTCCCAGTGAACCCGACCCCATGGCAAACAGGACCCCTCTCACAGGTCTCAGGGTTAAGAAACCCTAACAAACCTTGATGAAGTTGGAAGGTCTAGAGGTAACTTCTGTGTCTGATTTTCATCCATTCATCTAATAAATATTTATTGAACATCTATTTTGTTCCAGGCACATCTCTACTATGGTGGAGTTTATAGAAGAGAGGGAGAATAAATAATCAAATAATCTAAGGAATATATGTAAAGATGCACAACTAGATAGGAGGGGAACCAGGTGCCCTTACAGCTGGTAATATGTAAACTTTACCTGGTCAGGGAGATCAGAAAAGTCTTCTTTGAGAAAATGCAGTTTAGTCCTAAGGTTGAGTAGGAGTTAATTATAGAGTGTGAGGGAAGACCTCTCCAGGCAGAGGCAAGAGCACAGACAAGGACTGTGTGGGAGAAGGGAGCCTGACAAGAGCAAGAAGCTGATGGGAGGAAGGGAAGGCCAGCAGGAGGGCCTGGCAGGTCCTGCTGTGGCTGGTGTAGAGAAGGCATCCATGGACCCATTGCAAGGTCTCAAGTAGGCCGGTGATCCATATGATTTGTGCTTATTAAGTTTATTTTTCTCTGTAGAAATAAACTCATATTTTTGCTCTATATAAAGAATAGTTAGAAACAGTTGCCCAGCTGCATCACTGTGACTGGCTCTCTCTGAGCCCTGCAGACTTAGCTCTCCTCTTCGAGTCTAGTGCACACAGCTGCTGAATGACAGCTTGGGCAGGGCTATAAATGAGGTTTCTTCAAGTGCAGACATCAGGTGGTCTTTGCCTCCCAGCACAAGGACCTTCATATTGCATGATACAGATACTATTATCTCTAAAATTGATGGGGTAGAAAAGTTCAGAATATTGTTTCAGGACATTTTTAGGCTAACCAAAAAGTCTACCATACCCTACTTTTTATAATTAAAAAAAATCTGATGTACCATTTCTCATGTAAAATAATCCGATTTCCTGATTCCTGATCTCTCTTCAATATTTATAGAGGGCTTACTATGAGTGATTTAAAGGGAATGGCAAGTCCAGAACAGGATCCCAGCCCCTGGGAGACTGGGACAGTGTCCTTGGACAGGCTGAGAGGCTGCTCTCCTGGCATCTCCTGTGACTGTGCATCCTTCACAATTTTTCTGGGGTAGAAAAAAATCTACTGAGTAGAATCCTAACCCCACTTCTCTGTGCAGTATAATTTTTAATGATGTTTTCTCTTTCAAGAAAATATCTATGCCAAAATTACTGAAGCAAGGTTAACACATACATATAGAATTAATAATATTTCCCAAAATTAATAAATAAAAATATAGTCATATACATCCAAATTTTTGTATCTTACAATACATCATATGTATTATCTATGAATGTATGGCCAATATTATTAATACCTATAAGAAAAGCAACTCAAATCTATTTATTCTTCACACCTATGGAGAAGGACAGACACAACTGTCTTTCATTTATTGAGATCCTATCATGTGCTGGGCACTGTGCAGTTACTTTACATGTGATGCTTCTCCTCTTGAAGCAGTGAAATGACTGATTCAAACTGCCTGCAAGTGTTAAGGAAGCAACAGCCAGTGTTGTGGTAAGACTGGGACTTTTGAGTCTGATAGGTCCTTTCAGAGACAGTTACTTCAGACAAGTAATAAGATTTTTTCACCCAGAGGGGTCATGTCGCATAACACTGTCTAAAATACTGCTGGACACACATGTACACATATTAGGTCCACTATATGTTAAACCATTTTCCTGTCCCTAGTTGAGGGAGCTCTGTCAATAAATCTGTAAGACAACTTAGAAAGTGGCAACCATAAGGGAGTCCAGATATTACACCAAACATGCATGGTCAATTAATATACAGTAAAGGAGCCATGGATATACAATGGGGAAATGACAGCCTCTTCAACACCTGGTGTGAGCAAAACTGGACAGTTACATGTAAGAGAATGAAACTGGATCATCGATTAACCCCATACACAAAAGTAAATTCAAAATGGATCAAAGACCTGAATGTAAGTCATGAAACCATAAAACTCTTAGAAAAAAAACATACGCAAACATCTCTTGTACATAAACATGATCAACTTCTTCATGAACATATCCCCCTGGGTGAGGGAAACAAAAACAAAGATGAACAAGTGGGTCTATATCAAGCTGAAAAGCTTCTGTACAGCAAAGGACATCATCAATAGAACAAAAAGGCATCCTACAGTATGGGAGAATATATTCATAAATGACAGATCCAATAAAGGGTTGACATCCAAAATATAAAAAGAGCTCATGCACCTCAACAAATAAAAAGCAAATAATCCAATTAAAAAATGGACAGAGTTGCTGAGCAGACACTTCTCCAGAGAAGAAATTTAGATGGCCAACAGGCACATGAAAAGAAGCTCCACATCACTAATCGTCACAGAAATGCAAATTAAAACCACAATGAGATATCACCTCACACCAGTTAGGATGGCCACTATCCAGAAGACCAATAACAACAAATGCTGGCAAGCATGGGGAGAAGGGGGAACCCTCTTGCACTGCTGGTGGGAATGTATATTAGTTCAACCATTGTGGAAGGCAGTTTGGAGGTTCCTCAAGAAGTTAAAATTGAAATAACATTTGACCCAGGGATTCCACTTCTAGGAATTTACCCTAAGAATGCAGCAGCCCTGTTTGAAAAAGACATAGGCACTCCTATGTTTATTGCAGCACTATTTACAATAGCCAAGAATTGGAAGCAACCTAAGTGTCCATCAGTAGATGAATGGATAAAGAAGATGTGGTACATATACACAATGGAATATTATTCAGCCATAAGAAGAAAACAAATCCTACCATTTGCAACAACCTGGATGGAGCTAGAGGGTATTATGCTCAGTGAAATAAGCTGGGTGGAAAAAGACTATTATCAAATGATTTCACTCATCTGTGTAGAATAAGTACAAAGAAGAAACTGAAGGAGGAAAACAGCAGCAGACTCACAGAACCCAAGAATGGACTAACAGTTACCAAAGGGAAAGGGACTGGGGTGGATGAATAGGAAGGGAGGGACAAGGGGGGTAAAGAGGCATTATGATTAGCAGACATAATGTAGGGGGTGGGGGATACAGGGAGGGCTGTACAACACAGAGAAGACAAGTAGTGACTCTATAGCATCTTACTACACTCATTGACAGTGACTGTAATGGGGTTTGTGGTGGGGACTTGTTAATGGGGGGAGTCTAGTAACCATAATGTCGCTCATGTAACTGTAGATTAATGATACAAAAAATAGCAAAGAAAGTGGCAACCATATCAATGGGAAATATTATAGAATCCTCGTGGCTTGGAATTTTATAGTTCTAAAATAAAATACAATGAGAGAAGGTTTTCTTTATGCATAAAATTATGTAAATGTAAAAGCTGCCATTTCAAATATCTCCCAGCCTCTCGCAGGCTCTGCCACAATTGTTTCTGTGACACTGAATAGCCACTTCACATCTTTGGCCCTTAGATTCATCCTCTATAGTAGGGCCTTGATAAATGAAGCTGATGAGATGGTCACTAAGGGCCTTCTCTTGCTCTGACAGTCTGTAGTTCCAAGACTTTGAATCTTCCTCAAAGTTCAGAAAGAGTATCTTTCTAAGAAAATGGAAATGGGGTAGAGATTCAATGGGCAACTAGTTTCATCCTTAAAAGGGCATAGACAATGGGGCACCCAGACAACAGCTCTTTTTTTGGACTTAATGTTTGACAAGAAGGGGCAATCCAGGCCAGGTCTTCAGACACAAGTCAGCTGGAGAAAATGTCACAATCAGATGTCATCCCTTGTTGCTGTTGTAAGCAGCTCCACCCAGCTGAAGGTTGCTGCTGGCCTGTTTTTGCTAGTTGGCTGTGAGACAGCTGGGTGTTGGAGGGGGCTCAGCCAGGGTGGAAGGAGGGGTTGGAATAGAATGTACAGCTCCAAAAGGCTGAGATAGGCAGACAGTGATTAATGTTCTCAGAGATTCTCATGGCCAGCCCTCATGTTCAATCCACATGGAACTTCACTGGGAGACCTGTTCATCTTCCCTACTAGACTAGGGCTTATAGGAGCTGGGAACTGAGTTCTATTTGATTCAATGTCCCCAGAGCATAGCACATGGTGTAGCTCAATATATTCTGGCCAAAAAAATTCTTCATTTATGTGTTCATCCTATGGGAATTTCCTGTATTGTCTGAATCCAGTCTGATTACCTCAGGAACAATAGAGAGGACTCAGAGGCATAGCTCTTAGGGACTTCTCAGACAGAAAAATGTCAAGTTAAATATTATCTATGGTTTACTGAACCTGTGCAGTGCAAAGACCCCATTTATCACATCTCTAACCTCCAGATCCACAGAGTGGCCTGCCCCAACCCCCACCCTATCTGGCTTCATTTTTCTTCCTAGACCATGTTATTATTGATATATGGTCAATAATGACCATATATTGATACTATATCACATATTCATTCATTTGTCATTTTGCATTCGTTCTAAGTTGCTCCTCAAACCTCCTCAAAGGATTGGAGATACAGTCCCAAATCCATTATGAATCTATCATACAGCTATGGGTTGGTGCAAACTTTTCCCTTAAGAAATCGTTAATTTCAACTTTTATCAGATCTTAGAGTCAAAAGCTCTTTCAAGGAGCTTAAAGGGTCATAGCACTTCTGTGTGATATCCTAAATGGAAAGGTTCTTTTGTCCACCTTTATTTCAGTATGATTAACAAATAAAATTTGTATATATTTAAAATATATGAAGCAATGTTTTGATGTGTAGTGAAAAGATTACCATGATCAAGCTAATTAACATCCATCACCTCATGTAGTTACCGTTTTTTGTGTGTATATGGTCAGAACACTTAAGATCTACTCTTTCTGTAAATTTCAATACACAGGACAGTATTGTTAACTATAGTCACCATCTTGTACATTACATCCCCAGAACTTTTTCATCTTTTAACTGAAAATTTGTACCCTTTGACCAACATCTCCCCATTTTCCCTACCCACCAGCCCCTGGTAATCCCCAGTCTAGTCTGTTTCTGTAAATTCAACTTTTTTAGATTCCACATATGAATGAAATCATGCACTATTTGTCTTTCTGTGTCTGGCTTACTTCACTCAGCATAATGTCCTCCAGGTTTGTCCATGTTGTTGCAAATGGCAGGATTTCCTTCATTTGTAATGCTGAATAAAATCCATTGTGTGTGTGTGTGTGTGTGTGTGTGTGTGTGTATGCAACATTTCTTTTATCCATTCATCAATTGACAGACAATTAGGTTTTTTCCAGATCTTGGCTACTGTGAATAACAGACTTCTTAGACTTGCTGCCTACATGAGTAGGTCAGAAAAAAACTTCTTCACTCACTTCATATTTTCTGGCATGTGTCTATCAATGAATGAGAGGGCAATGGAAAAGAACATATATTCTTTATTTCTGGGTGGAGCTTTCTGACCATGTCTCCTGGGTGAGGACAGGCATCTGACTTTAGAAAAGGGAGAGAGTACAACTGTTGTCCTGTGCCCTTCCTTCATTCTCCTGAATCCTCATGTTCATGACTTGATACAAATTCACATTCTTGCAAGTGTCTTAAACAAAGCCAGATATTATGCATAGTTCAGAGTGATATGAGGAGAGAAACCCTCAACCTTTATTTAATTATTTTTATTTTTTTATTAAGGTATCCCCCAATCTAGTCTGTATCTTGGCTATTGTAAATAGTGCTGTGATAAACATAGGGGTGGTTATGTCTTTTCAAATCTGAGAATTTGTTTTCTTTGGGTAAATTCCTAGGAGTGGAATTCCCGGGTCAAATGGTATTTCTATTTTCAGTTTTTTATATACACTCTTATGAAGGTTTCACAAGTAACACAATGTGGTTATTACATTCACCCTTATTATCGAGTCCCCCTCCATACTCCATTGCAGTCACTGTCCATCAGTGCAGTAAGATGCCACAGAGTCCCTATTTGTCTTCTCTGAGCTACAGTGGTTCCCCATGACCCCACACACACCATGTGCAATAATCATGATACCCCACAATCACCTTCTCTGTCCCTCCCCACCCCTTCCCTTCGGTAACCACTAGTGCCTTCTTGGAGTCTGTGAGTCTGTTGCTATTTTGTTCCTTCAGTTTTGCTCCATTGTTATGCTCCACAAATGAGGGAAATCATTTGGTGTTTGTCTTTCTCTGCCTGGCTTACTTCACTGAGCATAATACCCTCTGGCTCGATCCTTGCTGTTGCAAATGGTAGGATTTGTTTTCTTCTTATGGCTGAATAGTATCCCACTGTGTATATGTACCACTTCTTCTTTATCCATTCACCTACTGATGGGACACTTAGGTTGCTTCCATATCTTGGCTATTGTAAATAGTGCTGTGATAAACATAGGGGTGGTTATGTCTTTTCAAATCTGAGAATTTGTTTTCTTTGGGTAAATTCCTAGGAGTGGAATTCCCAGGTCAAATAGTATTTCTATTTTCAGTTTTTTGAGGAACCTCCATATTGCTTTTCACAATGGTTGAACTAGTTTACATTCCCACCAGCAGTGTAGGAGGGTTCCCCTTTCTTCGTATCTTCACCAGCATTTGTTGTTGTTCCTAGTCTTTTCTATGTTGGCCATCCTAACTTGTGTGGGGTGATATCTCATTGTGGTTTTAATTTACATTTCCCTGATAATTAGCGATGTGGAACATGTTTTCATGTGCCTGTTGGCCATCTGAATTTCTTCTTTGAAGAATTGCCTCTTCATATTCTCTGCCCATTTTTTAATAGGGTTACTTGCTTTTTGATTGTTGAGGCATGTGAGTTCTCACATATGTTTTGGATGTTTAACCCCTTGTCAGATATGTCATTTACAAATATATTCTCCCATACTCTCAACCTTTATTTAAAACACACATGAATATTTTAAGAAGGGTGTGTTAAGCCTCTTTGTATCAGGGGAAACCATTCACTTATTGTAACTATAAAGTTTCATTATAATTGTATTTTAAAATCACTCCTTTTAAGAAACATTCTACTTTTAATTGTGAGTTTGAAAAAGATATATTTTAGGAGGAAATAAATCCTTAATATTATAAAAAGTAATGGGAAATGGTCAAGTTAACATGAATTCATTTTACACAATTCTTGTCCTAGCTGCATCCATCGAACTATGGTCATGCAACCATCACTAATTTCAATCCCATTGTAATTTTCACTAGTTACAAAAACATGCCCATGAGAATCATGACCTTCTCTGAAATCCTACAACACTTAAAATCATTCCTTCACTTAGAAAGCAATATGTGGCCCTTTAATTCTATGTTAGAAGCATATGTGTAGATCTCTTACCTACATCACTTTGTATTACTGCCTTTTTAAATTTTTTTTTAAATAATTATTTTTTATTGAAGGGTAGTTGACGCACAGTATTACATTACATTAGTTTCAAGTGTACAACACAGTGATAAAACATTTATATACATAATTCTAGGTTCCAGCTATCACCCTATCAAGCTGTTACAATATCTTGACTATATTCCTTATGCTATACATTAAGTCCTGGTTACTTATTTATTTTACCATTGGAAGTCTGTCCTTTTTTATTTTTTTATTTTTATTTTTTTATTTATTTATTTTTTGTGAGGGCATCTCTCATATTTATTGATCAAATGGTTGTTAACGACAATAAAATTCTCTATAGGGGAGTCAATGCTCAATGCACAATCATTAATACACACCAAGCCTAATTTTCGTCAGTCTCCAATCTTCTGAGGCATAACAAACAAGTTCTTACATGTAGAACAAATTCTTACATAATGAATAAGTTACATAGTGAACAGTACAAGGGCAGTCATCACAGAAACTTTCGGTTTTGCTCATGCATTATGAACTATAAACACTCAGTTCAAATATGAATACTCATTTGGTTTTTATACTTGATTTATATGTGGATACCACATTTCTCTCTTTATTATTATTATTTTTAATAAAATGCTGAAGTGATAGGTAGATATAAGATAAAGGTAGAAAACATAGTTTAGTGTTGTAAGAGAGCAAATGTAGATGATCAGGTGTGTGCCTGTAGACTATGTGTTAATCCAAGCTAGACAAGGGCAATAAAACATCCACGTATGCAGAAGATTTCTCTCAGAACAGGGGGGGTGAGGTTCTAAGCCTCACCTCTGTTGATCCCCAATTTCTCACCTGATGGCCCCCCTGCGACTGTGCCTGTCTTAGGTTGTTCCTCCCATGAGGAATCTTACCCGTCTCTGGCTAACCAGTCGTCTTCCGGGGCCATACAGGGAACTGTAAAGTTGGTAAGTGAGAGAGAAGCCTTACTGTTTGAAAAGGTTAGCTTTTTTACTTCTTTGCATATTTATGCCCTGTGGCTTCTATGCCCAGCATTTGTCTTGAGGTATCTTTACCACTTGGAAGAATTATGATACTCGGTAAATTTGATATGAGGCACGAATTCTATTTAAGGGTTGTAATTAGGAAGGAAGAAGAAAAGCTATAGGAGTAGCATGCAGAAGAAAACATGGGAAGATTGATTATTTCTTTGACATATCTTCTTGTAGAGTAACTTCAGCATGTATAGGTTTTAAACTACTAATTAAATTGCGCACACACATTAACATAATAGGAGTATAGTTACATAACCAAAGCATACCTGTAATAACCAGCCATCTCCAGTGAAACCAAGAAAACCAGTTAGGCACCTTAGGCATTTGTGAAAACTTATCTATGATATGGTGGATATTGTCCAACTGAACTTGAACAGTCTGAGAGAAATCAGACAAATTAAAACAACCCATTCCTGGGGAATGTTCACATCCCTTATGTTCTTTTAACAGTAAATAGTCTGTAGTTGTAAGATTTTGGAGCGCTAAAATTTGCACTTCTCCTAATTCTTAGTTGAGTTCCAACAGTATAGATCCAGTCAAATTTGTTGTTTTACTGTATGCACAGGCCAGCTTAGATATCTCTTTCCTCATTCCCATGGCAAGTCCAGGAGCTGGTGGGATGAGTGCATCTACAGCTGTAGCAGTGCGTGGATCATTGTTGGGGTTTTTTGATGATCATCTTCTGGCATGAGTCTTCCAGAGAGTGCTGATGTTGGAAGTTCTCTTTCATATTGTATCTTAGTTCATTTTCGGGGTAGCCCAATTAGGCTTTGATCTTCTGTATAGATGCAAACAGACCCTGTGCCTACACTTTTATATGCCCTTTATACCCTTGTGTAGAACTCATTGGAGGTTACCACACAGGAACTGCCCCCCTTTTTTTTTTTTTGGTATCACTAATCTACACTTACATGATGAATATTATGTTTACTAGGCTCTCCCCTATACCAGGTCTCCCCTATAAACCCCTTTACAATCAATGTCCAACAGCATAGCAAAATGTTGTAGAATCACTACTTGCCTTCTCTCTGTTGTACAGCCCTCCCTTTTCTCCTACCCCCCCATGCATGTTAATCTAAATACCCCCCTACTTCTCCCCCCCTTATCCCTCCCTACCAACCCATCCTCCCCAGTCCCTTTCCCTTTGGTACCTGTTAGTCCATTCTTGAGTTCTGTGATTCTGGTGCTGTTTTGTTCCTTCAGTTTTTCCTTTGTTCTTATATTCCACGGATGAGTGAAATCATTTGGTATTTCTCTTTCTCTGCTTGGCTTGTTTCACTGAGCATAATACCCTCCAGCTCCATCCATGTTGCTGCAAATGGTTGGATTTGCCCTTTTCTTATGGCTGAGTAGTATTCCATTGTGTAAATGTACCACATCTTCTTTATCCATTCATCTATTGATGGACATTTAGGTTGCTTCCAATTCTAGGTTATTGTAAATAGTGCTGCGATAAACATACGGTTACATTGGTCTTTCTCATACTTGATTGCTGCGTTCTTAGGGTAAATTCCTAGGAGTGCAATTCCTGGGTCAGATGGTATGTCTGTTTTGAGCATTTTGATGTACCTCCGTACTGCTTTCCACAATGGTTGAACAAGTTTACATTCCCACCAGCAGTGTAGGAGGGTTCCCCTTTCTCCACAGCCTTGCCAACATTTGTTGTTGTTTGTCTTTTGGATGGCAGCCATCCTTACTGGTGTGAGGTGATACCTCATTGTAGTTTTAATTTGCATTTCTCTGATAATTAGCGATGTGGAGCATCTTTTCATGTGTCTGCTGGCCATCTGTATTTCTTTTTTGGAGAACCGTCTGTTCAGTCCCTTTGCCCATTTTTTAATTGGGTTATTTGTTTTCAGTTTGTTGAGGCGTGTGAGCTCTTTATATATTCTGGATGTCAAGCCTTTATCGGATGTGTCATTTTCAAAGATATTCTCCCATACTGTAGGGTTCCTTTTTGTTCTATTGATGGTGTCTTTTGCTGTACAGAAGCTTTTCAGCTTAATATAGTCCCACTTGTTCATTTTTGCTGTTGTTTTCCTTGCCCGGGGAGATATGTTCAAGAAGAGGTCACTCATGTTTATGTCTAAGAGGTTTGTGCCTATGTTTTCTTCCAAGAGTTTAATGGTTTCGTGACTTACATTCAGGTCTTTGATCCATTTTGAGTTTACTTTTATATATGGGGTTAGACAATTGTCCAGTTTCATTCTCCTACATGTAGGTGTCCAGTTTTGCCAGCACCATATGTTGAAGAGACTGTCATTTCGCCATTGTATGTCCATGGCTCCTTTATCAAATATTAATTGACCATATATGTCTGGGTTAATGTCTGGATTGTCTAGTCTGTTAAATTGATCTGTCGCTCTGTTCTTGTGCCAGTACCAAATTGTCTTGATTACTATGGCTTTATAATAGAGCTTGAAGTTGGGGAGTGAGATTCCCCCCTACTTTATTCTTCTTTCTCAGGATTGCTTTGGCTATTCGGGGTCTTTGGTGGTTCCATATGAATTTTTGAATTATTTGTTCCAGTTCATTGAAGAATGTTGCTGGTAGTTTCATAGGGATTGCATCAAATCTGTATATTGCTTTGGGCAGGATGGCCATTTTGACGATGTTAATTCTTCCTAGCCACGAGCATGGGATGAGTTTCCATCTGTTAGTGTCCCCTTTAATTTCTCTTAAGAGTGACTTGTAGTTTTCAGAGTATAAGTCTTTCACTTCCTTGGTTAGGTTTATTCCTAGGTATTTTATTTTTTTTGATGCAATTGTGAATGGAGTTGTTTTCCTGATTTCTCTTTCTGTTGGTTCATTGTTGGTATATAGGAAAGCCACAGATTTCTTTGTGTTGATTTTGTATCCTACAACTTTGCTGTATTCCGATATCAGTTCTAGTAGTTCTGGGGTGGAGTCTTTAGGGTTTTTTATGTACAGTATCATGTTATCTGCAAATAGTGACAGTTTGACTTCTTCTTTGCCAATCTGGATTCCTTGTATTTTTTTGTTTTGTCTGATTGCCATGGCTAGGACCTCCAGTGCTATGTTAAATAACAGTGGAGAGAGTGGGCATCCCTGTCTAGTTCCCGATCTCAGAGGAAATGCTTTCAGCTTCTCGCTATTCAAAATAATGTTGGCTGTGGGTTTTTCATAGTTGGCCTTTATAATGTTGAGGTACTTGCCCTCTATTCGCATTTTGCTGAGAGTTTTTATCATGAATGGATGTTGAACTTTGTCAAATGCTTTTTCAGCATCTATGGAGATGATCATGTGGTTTTTGTCTTTCTTTTTGTTGATGTGGTGGATGATGTTGATGGACTTTCGAATGTTGTACCATCCTTGCATCCCTGGGATGAATCCCACTTGGTCATGGTGTACGATGGTTTTGATGTATTTTTGAATTCGGTTTGCTAATATTTTGTTGAGTATTTTTGCGTTTACGTTCATCAGGGATACTGGTCTGTAGTTTTCTTTTTTGGTGGGGTCTTTGCCTGGTTTTGGTATTAGGGTGATGTTTGCTTCATAGAATGAGTTTGGGAGTATCCCCTCCTCCTCTATTTTTTGGAAAACTCTAAGGAGAATGGGTATTATGTCTTCCCTGTATGTCTGATAAAATTCCGAGGTAAATCCATCTGGCCCGGGGGTTTTGTTCTTTGGTAGTTTTTTGATTACCTCTTCAATTTCGTTGCTGGTAATTGGTCTGTTTAGATTTTCTGTTTCTTCCTGGGTCAATCTTGGAAGGTTATATTTTTCTAGGAAGTTGTCCATTTCTCCTAGGTTTTCCAGCTTGTTAGCATATAGGTTTTCATAGTATTCTCTAATAATTCTTTGTATTTCTGTGGGATCCGTCGTGATTTTTCCTTTCTCGTTTCTGATACTGTTGATTTGTGTTGACTCTCTTTTCTTCTTAATAAGTCTGGCTAGAGGCTTATCTATTTTGTTTATTTTCTCGAAGAACCAGCTCTTGGTTTCATTGATTTTTGCTATTGTTTTATTCTTCTCAATTTTATTTATTTCTTCTCTGATATTTATTATGTCCCTCCTTCTGCTGACCTTAGGCCTCATTTGTTCTTCTTTTTCCAATTTCAATAGTTGTGACATTAGACCGTTCATTTGGGATTGCTCTTCCTTTTTTAAATATGCTTGGATTGCTATATACTTTCCTCTTAAGACTGCTTTTGCTGTGTCCCACAGAAGTTGGGGCTTAGTGTTGTTGTTGTCATTTGTTTCCATATATTGCTGGATCTCCATTTTGATTTGGTCATTGATCCATTGATTGTTTTGGAGCGTGTTGTTTAGCCTCCATGTGTTTGTGAGCCTTTTTGCTTTCTTTGAACAGTTTATTTCTAGTTTTATGCCTTTGTGGTCTGAAAAGTTGGTTGGTAGGGTTTCAATCTTTTGGAATTTACTGAGGCTCTTTTTGTGTCCTAGTATGTGGTCTATTCTGGAGAATGTTCCATGTGCACTTGAGAAGAATGTGTATCCTGTTGCTTTTGGATGTAGAGTTCTGTAGATGTCTATTAGGTCCATCTGTTCTAGTGTGTTGTTCAGTGCCTCTGTGTCCTTACTTATTTTCTGTCTGGTGGATCTGTCCTTTGGAGTGAGTGGTGTGTTGAAGTCTCCTAGAATGATTGCATTGCATTCTATTTCCTCCTTTAGTTCTATTAATATTTGTTTCAGGTATGTTGGTGCTCCTGTATTGGGTGCATATATATTTATAATGGTTATATCCTCTTGATGGACTGAGCCCTTTATCATTATGTAATGTCCTTCTTTGTCTTTTGTTACTTTCTTTATTTTGAGGTCTGTTTTGTCTGATACCAGAATTGCAACACCTGCTTTCTTCTCTCTGTTTTTCGCTTGAAATATCTTTTTCCATCCCTTGACTTTAAGTCTGTGCGCGTCTTTGGGTTTGAGGTGAGTCTCTTGTAAGCAGCATATGGATGGATCTTGCTTTTTTATCCATTCTATTACTCTGTGTCTTTTGATTCGTGCATTCAGTCCATTTACATTTAGGGTGATTGTTGAAAGGTATGAATTTATTGCCATTGCAGGCTTTAAGTTTGTGGTTACCAAATGTTTAGGGTGAGCTTCTTTACTATCTTACTGTCTAAATTAACTCGCTTGTTGAGCTATTATAAACACAGTCTGATGATTCTTTATTTCTCTCCCTTCTTATTCCTCCTCCTCCCTTCTTCATATGTTGGGTGTTTTGTTGTGTGCTCTTTTTAGGAGTGCTCCCATCTAGAGCAGTCCCTGTAGGATGCCCTGTAGAGGTGGTTTGTGGGAGGCAAATTCCCTCAACTTTTGCTTGTCTGGGAATTGTTTTATCCCTCCTTCATATTTAAATGATATTCGTGCTGGATACAGTAGTCTTGGTTCGAGGCCCTTCTGTTTCATTACATTAAGTATATCATGCCATTCTCTTCTGGCCTGTAGGGTTTCTGTTGAGAAGTCTGATGATAGCCTGATGGGTTTTCCTTTGTAGGTAACCTTTTTTTTCTCTCTGGCTGCCTGTAATACTTTGTCCTTGTCTTTGATCTTTGCCATTTTAATTATTATGTGTCTTGGTGTTGCCCTCCTTGGATCCCTTGTCATGGGAGTTCTGTGTACCTCTGTGGTCTGAGAGGCCATTTCTTCCCCTAGTTTGGGGAAATTTTCAGCAATTATTTCTTCAAAGACATTTTCTATCCCCTTTTCTCTCTCTACTTCTTCTGGGATACCTATGATTCTTATATTATTCCTTTTCAATTGATCACTCAGCTCTCTTAAAATTCTTTCATTCCTGGAGATCCTTTTATCTCTCTCTGCATCAGCTTCTCTGCGTTCCTGTTCTCTGTTTTCTAGTCCATTAATGGTCTCTTGCATCTCGTCCAGTCTGTTTTGAAGTCCTTCCAGAGCTTGTTTTATTTCTGAATTCTCCTTCCTTAGTTCTTGCATATTTCTCTGCAAGTCCATCAGCATGGTTATGACTTTTGTTTTGAATTCTTTTTCAGGAAGACTGGCTAAATCTATCTCCCCAGATTCCTTCTCAGGGGAAGATGTAGCAGATGCCAAAGCTGTCTGGGTTAGTCTTGTCTGGATCATATTTTTTTGCTTTTTCATGTTGACAGGTGCTATTGACTGTCAGCTGGGAGGTCCAAAATTTTCACTTGCTGCAGGCCTTTCTTTACTGGGACAACTGCGACCCCTAGTGGCTTGTGTTGGGTAATTGTGTGTAGACTGGGTCTTTGTGTCTTGCCTAGCCGGAAGGGAGAAATTTCCCTTTCTGTGGGCGGAATTTGTCTCAGGCTGCTTCTCTGCTTTTGCAGTGCCCGGTGGGGTAATGGATGGGGGGGCTGCTTGACTGTTTGCCTCCATGAGGGGTCTCAGAGCTGTTGCCCAGGGATTTAGTGCACCCGGTTTTACCTGTAATTTCCAGCTGCTGTACTGTGACCTGGGTTGTTTCCGTCAAGCTGTTAAGTCCCTGTCCCTTTAAGACTTTCAAAAAGCCTCCGCTTTTCTTTGTCACAGGGGCATCAGCTTCAGCACCCGCTCAGAGGTCTTACTCCCTGTTTCCCCAGTATCCAGGGCCCCCTGGGCACGTACTGTGTCTGCGCTCTGGCCTGGATGGCTGGGGCTGGGTGTTCGGCAGTCCTGGGCTCCGTCTCCCTCCCGCTCTGCCTATTCTTCTCCCGCCGGGAACTTGGGGGAGGCTCGCTCGGGTCCCGCCGGGCCGGGGCTTGTATCTTACCCCTTTCACCAGTCGCTGGGTTCTCGCTGGTGTAGCTGCAGTCTGGCCACTGTCCTGCGTCTTCTGGTCTCTCTTTTAGGGCTAGTTGTGTTTGTTGTATTTTCAAAAGTATATATGTTTTTGGTAGGAGATTCCCACTGTCCTACTCACGCCGCCATGTTGGCTCCGCCCTCACATCTTTCCATTTTTTAGATAAGGAATCTGAGGCTTATGGAGGTTAAGTAGCTTTCACCCCATTGATGAGGATTAGAGCTCAGATTGAAACCCAAATCAGGCTAATCTGAAGTTTCTGCTCACAGCCTGGTCCGAATCTTAAATGCCTACACGGGCTGGCAGGCTACATAAGTAAGTGAAATGATCTAGGCAGAAGTATTTCACTTTCCTTTAATTTCACAGAAGAAAAATAAGAGCACAAGTAAAATAACAAAGGAAAACTTACACTTTGTTTTATACTCTGGATATAGTAAAGAATAATGTAGAATTGTAGGATATAAAAGTATGCACCCTTTCTGAGGGGCAGCTGTTAACCAGGTTGGCTGATGGAAGTTTGTTCTCACTTATGCCAAATCTTTTGATTTGAGAAGAAAATCTGGATGTCTGGAATCTTAAGAAAAATCTTTCTATTTCTAAGTATTAATGATTATTTGCAAAATCATGAGAGCAAAAATTATAGAGGCAAATGATAAAAAGGTAACCCATCCTGACTGTAACTAGCTCACAGCTTGCCAGTTTATTATTCCTGTCTAGCACTATGCTGTCTTCTAGGACTGTTCTATAGCTTTAGCTGAGCACCTGCAGTAAAGCCGTCAGGTTGCTCAGCTAAGGACTGGGATGCAGCAGGCAGCCATCAGTATAGTTTTGTTGTTGCTTATGATCAGTATTTACTCTGAGTGGATGTTGGATATATTGAATGTCACTTTCGGCTGGATGCTTTTGAATAAAACAATTGCCTTAATACTCACAAAAACTTAGGACAGATTTAATATCTCCATTTTGCAGGTGAGTAAATTAATACTTAGGTTCATTAGAAAGTTCAGTCACCCAGCTGTACATAGTCAAACTGGGATGTTAGACTCAGCACCGACTCAATGTTCTCTTCATTCTGTAAAGTTTCCTTTATCTTTGAGGTGGTTTTTATTACTCCAAGTTATGGAACATTTCCTCTTTTATACCTATCTAGTGAGAATCTGAGACAAAGAGGAAAGTAAGGGACTGGAATCACCTTTCAGGAGAGAAGATACCTTTACCACCCTTCATTATCCCCACCACCAGGTCTTCTAGGCATGGAAGAAAAAACCTGATAGGATGAAGAAGGAGGAATCAAAAAAGTATCTGCTCCTTCATAGTCCAGAAGCTTTAACACTGAGGTGAGACACTCCCACATTCTGTAGGTGACTGCAAGGACAGGCACACAGGGAGGGGAATGGCTAATGGAATGCCAGCCTAGATCATGAGCCAGGCAGACGCCAACCAGTTGTCTCATGGTCTAAGTCAGACCCTGAATCCCTTATATAAAGACAGCCCTCAGTCCAGATGCCTCAGCCTGAATGACTGCCTGCCTGTGAGGAGGGTAAGTCGAGGGTTTGGGTCCTAGGACTGGGGTGTAGATGATGCTTAGGGAGTGTTAGATTCATAGGAGTGTGACATAGTGAGGGGAGAAGCTGGGAGCAGAGGAAGAATGGTACATCACCCTGAGGAGAAAAGTCTGGTGGGCTTTCAGGGGATAACCCTGACCTCATCATCAGGTTTCATTTCCTCTCATCAGGACCTGTTTCCTTGGAAAAGATGAATTAATAATTTACACCTTGTAAGCAGAGTTGTATGTAGGAGGCTTACTGTCCGCAAAGGCGTATGTATTTATATATTCCCTATAAAATAATGGAAAGTTTTACTCTTCATTTGAAGCATTTTCAGCATTTTGAAAACTTATTGAGAAATATTTTGTTGGATGAGCTGTTTGTCAAATCAGCCCCCATGCTGTGCTGGTCTCTGGGGCTTCCTGTACGTGAGTTTGGGGAGGAGAGCAGACTGAGGACTGCCCTCTGCTCTCCCTGGCTGCCTGTGGTGTTGGAGTACACCTGCATTTCCCAGCCACGGGTACAATATTCTTGCTGTGTAGAGCTTTATGTGTGGCTGAATGTCAGTCATATAACTTGGGAAACTTGAGTTTTCTGGGTTACCCCTTCTTAGGTAACTGTGCCCTGCCTCTCAGAGGGGCTGGGGAGAAAGCATTGCTGAAGCTAAGATAACTGTTTCCCTTCAGGTGATTAAATAACAACTTGCCTGGACAAGTTGCCATGCTGGTTCTGAGCCTTTCCAAGCCTCGTGTGTTTTGTATGTGTATGTTGAGGGCCTGTTTAAACAAATTCACCTAAAAGGATTGAATATAGGGAAATAAATCTTTTAAGCTGGGTTTGCCCTGCTTACATGCTTTTACTTTCCAGTGGGTGCTTTGAGTGCACATGGTACTGGAGTGCTGGGAACAAGCACTCAGAAATCTTCCCCATATGTGAGTTTTTACCTGCTTGGACAAGTGCATGCTGCCACTGCATGCATATGAGGATATCCCAGCTACTATGGGTGTGGAGTTCCCACATTGGACTGCAGTCTTGGGGACATGGTGTTATCTCTACTTCCAGCAGAGCTCCCACTCACCACTTTGGACCTGGGGAAGCCCTTAGGGGTTCTTTTTTCATCAGTGCCCTCTTGTTCTGGATGCTGGTAGCCCACCTTCCTGAGGGAGCCCCTGGGCACCTGCAATGCTGGCTGTGCCTTTGAAGGCCTCTTACTTACATCAGGACCTGAGTCAGGTCGTTTGGCAGATCCAAGGCAGGTCTCATGGCTAGTGGTGATTAATCTTGGGTCCAGATAACTCAGTAAGGATTCTTGGGTAAAGATTTAGGGCTGGGGAGAAAAAGCCAAGGAAGAAGCAAAGAGTCTTCCCTTTGGTCCTGTATTCTCTTCAACAACTCTCACCCTCCTGACTCTAGTCTTTCCACCCTCAGATTCTGTTCACCCACCTGCATCAGAGCGATGTGTGACCGGAAGCAGATTCAGTGTTGCCTGCTGCTCCCCCAGTGCTGTGTGAAGGGTTCCTCTCTTTGCCCCTCTAAGTCCCCTTGTGCCAAGAGGCAGGTAGTGGCCCAAGCCCCTTCTGAGATGCAAATTGTGGAATACCCTGCACCATCCCCCATTCAAGTTTCCCAGGTGAAATGCCAGGCTCCATGTCAGTCCCAGACCACCCAGGTGAAGTGCCAGGCTCCATGCCAGTCTCAAATCTCCTGTGCTCAATGCCAGGGCCCGTGCCAACCTGAGGTTTCCCATGTGCAATGTGAAGCCCCACCCCCTGTTCAGACCTGCTATGTGGAATGTGCTCCAACTTGTTATACAGACAGCTGTTATGTGGAATGCCCAGTCCAGACCCATGTAGCCTGTCCTCAGCCTGTTCAGCCTCATGTAGTTTGCCCTGCAGTGTACCAGACTCAGCAAAGATTCTTGCCCCAGCGTCAATATCAGGACTCCTACAGCAGCCATGCTCCCCAGCGTCAATCTCGGGCTTCATTTAGCACTTGCGCACCCCAGTGCCAGACTCAGGGCTCTTATAGGAGCTTCACCACACAGCGTTACTCTCAGAGCACGAGCAGATGCCTCCCTCCTCACCAGCTGCAGCGTTCTTACCGCAACTGTTCCCCACCACGATGTGCTGAGCCCTACTACAGAAGCCGCCTGCCATCAATATGTTCTGCAGGTTCCTATAACTACTGCACCCCACCCCGCCACTCTGAGCCCATCTATAGTAGTGGCTGTCCTCAGGGTCCCACTTCAGGCAGCTCTTGGAGATCTGGACCCAAGTGCCGAATAGAGATTTCCTCCCCCTGCTGCCCCAAGCAGGTTCCCCCAGGAAAGTGTTCTACTCAGATTCCTCCCATCAGATGCTGTTCTGAGAGTTCTGCCCCACGATCTTCCTGGGGCGCTTCCTGCCCAGAGCTAAGGCCACGTGTAGAGTCACAACCACTCCCAAGCTTCCACCCAGCCCGGCGTCTGGATCAATGTCTGAAGCCATCACTGCAGAGATGCCCACATCCTGCTCCACGTCCTTACCCATGCCCAGAACGATGCACAAACCCAGAGCCCCACCTCTGTCCTCCACCACGGCGACTTTTGGAACCCTGTCTGTGTCCAGAATCACATCCAGAACCACATCCAGCCCCACGTCCTCACCCAGTACAATGTGAACCAGCAGAGCCACGTCCGTGTCCACAGCACTGTGAGCTCCCAGAACCTTGCCCGGCTCCAGAGTCAGTTCCCCCTCCAGAGCCCTGTCCAAGCTCAGAACCGTGTGTGGAGGCTCGGCACTCTCCTAGCCCATGCTTGGGTCCAAATCCAATTCCATACCCAGGAGACCTAGGCTGTCACGAGTCCAAACCACGCCGCCTGGACACCGAGGCCCCCAGCTGTGGTTCAGCTGATTGTACCCAGTGGCAACAGAGTGGTGCTAGCTGTAAACCTTGTGACATATTTCCAGAGTCACAGGGTCTTGGTGGCTGGAAGGACCAAGGACAACCTTGTGTTGAAGGGAAAAGGGGTACCTGTGCTGGAGTAAAGGGTGCCAATTTTTAAAAAAGAAGTATGGCTGAGATGCCTCCTTCTACCATGCAAATGTTGCTCCTTTCTCAGCAGCCACAATTTCCAACACCTTCCTGTTTGCATCTCTCCAAAGACATTCAGAGGCTGCCTGCTGCAGAGGTGATGTGCAAACTTCTTTTCAAGCCACCTCAGGATCCACACATGGGTCTCAGACAACTTTCCAACCTCACACCTGCCTCCTCCTCTGTACATATTACATATCCTTAGTTCTCGTTAGACCAGTATGGCCACCAGGATGCATCAGGATGTTTCCCAGAACATACCTTTGGTGTTGTCTCCAAGCTTCTGCTCATTCTGTGCCCACTTCTCGGACCACTTCTCGGACCACTTCTCTGCTACTCCCATCATCTGAAATCCAGCCAATCTTTCAGGACCTCTTCTATGGAGCCTTCTCTGCTTGCTCCTATCCACAGAAGCCTATGCTGACTTTCTAGAACTCATTGAACTGTCTACACCATCCACTTTGCAAGTGCCTTTCAAACATCTCTTGAATGGCTGCTTCGTGTTTGAGTGTGTCTGCCTTACCCTGCCAACTAGGCTGTAAACTCCCATTTGAGTGGAGTCAGGATATCCCTAAAGTCCTGTGCTCCTCCTGGGGTGGGCAGCTGCTCAGCAAGGCTTGTGGGTAGGTAGCTCAAACCATGATCTGTCCTGATGAATAAAGATGATATCTTCAGCCTGAGTCTTGTATTAAGGCCTGTTTTTAACTCCTTCGTCACTCTCTGGGATGAGTTGGGTTTTTTTCTTATTCATTATTTGTTTTCTTGGGTTTATTGTACCCATGGTCTGAGCTCTTCTTAGGCTAGACTAGGTAGGCCACCATGTGGGTTTCCTTTCTCCCTTCAGTGTCCTGGCCCTTTAGGGGAAATGATGGATGAAAAGGCCTGAGGAACCAAGTAACAGGGAGGATACCTCTTAATCCTGAATCTAGTGGTAAAAGTCTTAGGCCTGGGCTAGGCACATCACAGAGTTCTGGAGTCATAGTCACAGCTGTGCACCCTCTGTCGAGTCAGAGAGGAAGAAGGGAGCCCATGGAGTCTCTTTGGGATACTCCACAAAGATACGCTCTTCTTGTCTTCAGAGTAAACTACTTTTTTTCTGACATAATAGAAAAGGGACCATCTGAGGCCACCTGTGTTCCTTGGTTCCTACCAATTTCCATTGACAATGGTTGGTCTTGGCTACATGAAGGTGGGGCTTGGTGGGGCAGGAATGGGTGGGGTGCTTCTTCCACCCACTCTCTGCAGATGAGATGGGTGCAGTGGGGATGAGTTCCTGGGGATGGGCCCTTCCCCAGAGGGAGAGAGTGCTCTGAGGTCACTCTGAGGTCTGCAGAGGATGTAAAGGGCTTCTCCTAGGACAGCAGGGGGTGGCTCTGGCCTGGGCATAGTGCCTTCCTTCTCACAGGCCACAACCCCAGAGGGCCTTGCAGCTCCAGGTCCATGTCTGGGCATGGACCAGGGCCTGGCTCTGCGGATGTCTTTCCCCACAGATCTAGTCATGCAATGTCAGTGGAGAGACCTGGGAGATCACCTATGTTGTATAAAGGATAACTGAGTCTTTTCATGTGAAATCCATTCACTCATTTATTTATTGACAAATATTCACTGTTTACCTGCTAGGAAGGCACTGGTGTACAGGAGAGGTACTCCCTTGTTTGCTCTCAGAGAGCTTTACAGCCTGGTGCACTGGACCAGAGACATCAGCACCACCCAGGACCTTGGGAAATGGAAACACATCATCCCACACTCACTGAAGCAGAGACTCCCAGAGAGGCCCAGACCAAAGAAAAGTGTTTAACATTATGTAAACTGGATGTTGCCCAGTAATGTTTGGTTGTTACTAGTTTAGTGAAATACACTATGCAGGTAGAATATGCATATTCTGTGTCTGTATATATATATATATCTACCTCTCAAGTTGCTGCTTGTAAAGATGTAAGGAGACCCCTGAGTGGTGTGGGCTATGCTGCTCATGCTGTTTGACAAGGTCCAGGCATGAGGAGGAATCCTGAAAACAGGAAACTTCATAGCTGATCCCTGCTAATTCCTGCACTTATTTTTGCAGTTGTGATGTTGGTGATTGGGCTCATATATGGGAAATCTTATGTACTTAAGATTTATTCATCTTTAGTAAATAATATAACCCAAAATATTGATCAAAGCAGCAATTCCGGAAATGAAAGCAGTGTTATGGGACCAACTGTTCCAGGCATACTGCCACAAATAAGTGAGGCAGAAACCAAGCCTCTCTTAAAACTAGATGCAGTCTGTTCCTCCTTTTGTAACAATTGAAATATGATTAACCAGGAGTTATAGGAAACTGGGCCATAGAAAAACCACCATAGAAAAACCCATTTTTCCAAGAAATTTATATGAAACAGCAAAGTAATAAAGATTAATAGTCCCCACTGCCCAGGGCCCCCCTTATGTTTCTTATAATATTAGAAGACACCTCTGGTATCCCCATGATAAAAATAATTTATGAGCAAAATAAGAAAATTTATATTTATAAATATCCCATATATCAAAGTTTATAATAAATTTATGATAAAATATTATTATATTAATGGTAAGGTAGTAAGAGCAGGTTTAGTGTTATCATATAAAGGATAAAGAGGACTGCAAGGCCCTAGTGCCTGTAGATGCAGGAGGAAAGGTGTAAATATCTGAAATTGTGGAATGAATATCATGAAAGAATAAGGTGTTTTTATTGTATTTGTAAGAATGTTGAGGAATGGGAGATAGAAGTACCATCCCTAGACTTTAGATGTAAACCTCAACCCACATGTGTAGGATAGGATTCAATTAATAATATAGTTACACTCAATAACCAAAAGACATATAGCTTGCATTTTATATAAACTGCTTAAACTTTATATAGCCTTAGACACATATCTTAAACTTTATATAATTTTACATGCTTAAGTAAAAATCATAGTCCACACACTTAGCTCACATACTGTCTTATGCCATTTCCTGTTTAGTACTTAGCACATAGCTTTTATAAATAACTAATCACAATAGACTAGGGGAAAGTTAAAAGAAATGATGATATTTACTTAAGGGTAACAAGCTGGAATTATGTAGATTGACAGGAAAAGAATTGTACTATTCATAATTAAAGAAAAATGTTTAACATTATGTTAACTTTAAAAAGATATAAAAATAAAGACCCTGCCACTTAATGTCAGGAGATGTTACAACCTTGATCAGGTGTTTTGTCTCCTCACTCATATTCTCACTCGCCGACGCTGTCCTTTCCTTTGTGACCCACACCTCGGCTGGAGCTGGACTCCAGCCACTTGAGATGGCAGAGGCCTTGGGACCCTGGTCCCAGAAGTTGTTCAGAGCACAGCCACCTCTTGCTTAGACTGAGCTAGTGGTCTGTGGTGCAGGCCAAGAGCTGGTGCCCTGGCCTGGGCATGTGGCCTCACAGGAAAGGGAGGGTGGCATTGGGTTGTTCCAGAGCTCAGGAGAGACATGAGGACTTGCTCGTAGACAATAAAGAACTTTGCTCAGCATTTCCTAGAGTTAACTTTTTTGATTAAATATATATCTAAGTTTGTATATTCCTTCATAGGAATAAAGTAACCTTTAAGGCCAAATAGTTATCATTTGTAATATATATATATGACTAAATGTGTATACATACATACATACATACATACATATATATATATATATATATATATATGTATGTATGTATATATATTTGTCCTTTAATGCCCACAAAAGCCCATCACACAGGAATTACAATCTTGCCATTCTGCAGATGTGCAAACATGAGCACACAGGACTTACATGACTTGCCTAAGCCGCACACTCAGACTTGACCCCCAGCCTACCTACTTTTCTATGATACATGGTTACTTTTCATCTTGGTCATAGTCCCTGCCTCTACCAGAAATCTTTCCTGTATCAACCCAGTCATTTTCCCAACATAATTTTGGAGTTATTTCATTTGTTGAATAGGTTATTTTCACCAATTCTACATTTGCTATCTCTCTTAAAATGCTGGTTGCTGTAGGACTGTATCTGTTCTGTGGCACATGCCTCCAGAGGCCTGGCAGGGCCTGAAAGACTCCCACAGGGTATCCCTAGGCTTCCATTGCCCCTGGGTAGGAGTGGGAAAAATAGGATAAGGAGAGACTTGGAAGCCCCAAATAGGGAATTCTCATTAGATCTCTTCCCCTGTTCTCTTGAAAACACCATGGGACAAGAACCCCCTTGTCTAGAGGGTGAGTGGGAATGGTCCATACCCTGAAGATACAGACAAAACACAGACATGGCTGTGAAAGAAGGACATTCTGTCCTAAGAAAACCCATCATCCATAGGTTCAGGGTACAGGTCACCATACAATGTATTTATTGCAATGATGCACAACCTGCCCTGTTCTCTGGGATAGACTCTAATTCCCAGAATAATCAGGCCTGGATATGGAAAGGGATTGGATGATGGTAGAATAGATGAATCTCTCGGTGAGTTGGGCTGGGGTTGCACCAGGGAAACCCCAATAGCTCGGTGCTCCCTCATGGTCCAGAACTGTGGAGGAGCCAGACTCAGTGCCATCCCTTTAGTCAGAGGAGTTAACAGCCTGACACTTCTCTCTCCTGGGGCACTAGTCCGAATGGGCCTCAAAGTTTCTCCACTTTGTTGGACAGGATGCTCAGCCTTGAGCTCCCAGGCAGGCCCCCAGTGAATAGCTACAGTCCATCTATAGCATGTCAGAGGAAAGAGGCTCCCAGGAATATGTGTGTTGGCATGTTGGTATTGTGTACCTTGCATATTTCTTCATGTGTGCCTAGGAGTCTGTCATTTCTGTCTATATGTTTTCAAATCTTGCGATTTTTTAAATGCCTTTGGGGAGTGTGACCTCAGCAGCATGGTTTAGGATCCCCTAGAAACCTTCAACACTGGCTTTGGATGGACCTTCCCAGTCATCCCTTCCACTCCCCACCCATGCCTTTCACTGATGACATGCTGCCCAGCTTTCTGCCTTTTCCTCCTATCTCAAAAGTTTGAATAAAACTTAAAGGTACCTCAGGACCAGGGATGAGGATTTGAATTCCAGAGCAAAAAGGACCATTTATAAAGCCCTTAAAATGTGCTCAAGGTCTGCAAGAGAGACTTCCCTTTGAATCTCACACTAATCTGAGGCAGTACACATGTTGTAACCATTATCTGCATTTCAGTTTAATGGACTATTGCCCAGAAATGCCAGTGCACTGGTCAAGTCACAAACAGAGGTTGGTTAGAATCTTAAGCCTTGACATCCAGCTTTGCTGCCTTAGAATGAGGACCTGGCTTCCAGAGGTAAGGGGCTAACTGGCCCAAGTGAATGGAAGAAAGATTGAATTTAGAGATCATGCTTCCAACCTTGGAATTCTGCTTATATCTCACTGTCAATCTCCATTCTTTCTCTCTTTCTAAACTTCCTGCCCTGGATTAGCATGTTCATTGCTGAATGAAGGAACTGCACATAGTGTTCTCAGAGGTTCCTTCCAAACCAGGTGGATTATACACAATTCCTCTTTGTCACAGGCTCTGAATCAGGGGGGAATGACCTGGAAATCCACTTACAGACACAGAATTTTGAGATACATCCCAGAACAGCTTAATTTGAATTTTCAGAGAGACAATTTGAGAACTTGAAAATATTCTGATCAGTTGGATGTCATTGCTACAGTGGATACCCAGGTTTATGAGGTTATTCAAAACCTACAAGGAAAGGTGAAACTTGTACACATCTGATCACAGAATGAGTAAGATGTGGACATTGTGGCAAAAATGGAGTTGACCAGTAGCCATTTTTTGTGGGAGGTTTTACTTAGTTACTCTATGTATGGAGACAAATCTACCACTTCTCAGTCTAGAAGCACCTCAAAACCAAGGAGTCTCTTCCTACCTTTCTTAGTCAGTCCCCAGCCCAACCACTAACCAAAGCACACAGAATGTGGCTCTAGTGCATGGCTGAGGGGCGTCCTGTCTATTACAGGTATTTGTACTGGGAGATGTTATACCTCATTTTGGTGTATCTCTCCTTTACCTAAGCGTTACCCAATTATTAAAAGAGAGAATTTCCACATCCAATAGTTTGTTCTACAGACTAGAATAGTCCTGAATGAATAAGCAAATAGAACTGTCATGTGTAAGGAAATAGCTTAGCTCTTTATAAAGGAATATATATGTGTAAAGTAGGAATCAGCCAGGCAGTGCACATGTGGGTACTTCAGTGATGTACATGAGAACAGCCAAGTGGTGAATAAGACTTGGTCCTTGGCCACAGTGTACTCCTGATTTCTGGCATGGTTGGATATCCCAGAAACCTGAAACTGGTTAGGAAGAGAACATGATGCATGATGATCTATGTGCTTCTCCACCACCAGGAACCATCAAAACTCATTCCTCCAAAAGATGAAGCTTCCTGACCTAGAAGCCTAAACTAGAAGTATCTAGAAGCCAAGAATAATGCAAGCTGTGACAAACCTATCCATCATGTTCTTTTCCACATATTTCTATAGGAATCCTGAGCTGGGTTAACACCTTTCCTCCTTTCTCTAATGTTATACATGTTAGGAAGAAAACCACTTATCAACTTATATCAACACATCTATTCATTTGATAAATACTTAATGAGATGCAGCTATCTGCCAAGAAGTCTGCTTGGTCCCAGAAATATAGTGGTGAACAGGACAATAGAGTTTGTGAGAACTTCTACATGAAAGACACAGGATACCATGGAAGTCCATAGTAGGGGCACTTGAGTGGGCCATGTGCCTAGAGGAGGTAACTACAACCAGAGATAAGTAGGAGTTGTTTAATGAATGGAGGAAAGAGGAGAATATTCCAGGCAGAAATAAGAGCAGGTATAATATTGTTATGGAAAATACTGAAAAAAAAGCCTGGACTGGATCACCGATGGAAAACACCAAGCAGCACTCAGAAGTCTTGGAGTGTTGAGGCTTTATTTCACATGAGCAGGCTCAGAGGGGAGTCGTCTCCCAAAAAGTCTGAGCCCTGAACAAAGGAAAAGGAAGCAATTTATACCTTTCTGCTTCCTTATCTGTAACATTCCTACGTGCACAGTAAGAGAGCAGTCAAGGGGCAGGGAGTTTAGGGAGCGAACCTTGGAACCCGGTGCTCGGCAGCATGGCGAAACCAAGGGAGTGTTTTTTTTGTTTGGGTTGAGGAGGGGGGCGAGGTGGAGGGGAGACACCTCGTAAATTACTGTCCTTGCAGTGTTGTTTATGTTGAGGAGGGAGGGGTGCGAAACAGAGTGGGGCCACCTGCTAGGTTGCTGTCCTTATAAATTTTCCCTATCACTATCAGCATAACCACATAATGACAGACAATTGGAGAAGTATTTCCTCTTTTCTTGACTATCCTTTCTAGTTCCTAACACTTGTATAGTCCCAGGACTCCATTCTTATCCTGCTCTAGTGAACTTCTTGTTAACATCTTAGAGGAAGAATTGAGAAGAAACTGAATTAAATTTCAAGTTACTAGTGTAAGTCCAGGGAAAGGAAATCCCTGGGCAAAATACCTCTAAAAACCAAATCAGTCAAAGGAAGAAATAAAGGTTAAAACCTGTTTATTGCTCACAAACTGCAGTCTCAGGCCATCTTTCTTCTCCTGATCAAGCAGCAGCAACACCCCCCCACCACCTCTCAGGTACAGATAAGCCCTCTGTTGCCCAAGTTACCCATTGATATGGAGATGAACTTCTCTACCCATGAGGAAAGATGCAAATGCACTAAAGCCATACTTCTTTCCACCTCTGAACTCCTATTGATATGCAGATATACTAAAGCCATGCAAGATATTCTGGAAATGTTACAATTTTATCCACACTAGGAAGAATTGGAAAGTAGACATATGATTCAACATAGGTGAGAATAATGGATATTACCTGACCAGAAAAAATATAACTAAGATAAATGTGAAGTTCTGAATTATGCAAGAGATTTATCAGCACTTATAGATGAGTGGGTATATGTATAGGCACACATATTGAGAAAGCTGGGCTGATTTAAATCTTAGTGTTGGCCAAGAGTGACACTGTATAGCAAATGGTAATAAACTCTTGTTTTTAACAGTTAGCATGACAGTGCTGCTCTGCTGGTCCCAGACAGTGCACAGCTAGACAGTGTATTCAACTCAGGTGAGCGGGAGGGAGGCTAAAGGATGAGGATCTGCTTTATGTCAGCTACCAACTAAGGCAGAAAACGTGCATCCTTCCTCATACTGATGCCAGGGTTCTTGCTCAAGAAGCCGAAGAATGAGCTTCACAAACACTCAAGGTAGGAGAGCAAGGTACTGTAAGAATAGAAATAGGTTAAATGTAAGAATAGAAATAGGTTAGCATTAGAGTAGCCATCGTAAGGGCCTAAAAGCCATTTCCTGAGTGTGTGTGAACTGGAACTGGGTAAGGCCGAGAAAAACAAGATAATCAATCATGAACACCGGAATAAGGCAGCGGTGACCCTTGGTCAGCTAACCTTGGTCAGTTAATCCTACATACCAAGCTTATCATGTGGAACCGCCCTGACAATTGAGGAATGGTCTTATCTTGCTCTTGCCTAACCCCAGGATGTATGTCTTGCAAGAATAATGTATAGCTGTGGAAAATTACTATGAGTTAAGTGCTTTGAAAATACTATATAAACCCTTGGCTCTGAGTGCTCGGGGTCCTTGTTGAAACCCACTGTGTCGGGCAGACACTTGGACCCCAGCTAGCTGGAATAATAAACCTCTTGCTTATTGCATCGATCTGCCGTGGCCTTTGTCTCCTCACTGGGGGGAAGCGCAGACCAGAATAAGGCCGTTGGGTCTTACATTTGTGGGCTCGTCCGGGATCTCATGTCCCCCCCCGGAGGAACAACAAGCCAAGGATCGGAGGCTTCCCCTGGCCAGGTATACTGTGTTTGTATCCGTGTGTCTCTTGTCAAACCTGTAAGAACGTACTGTGTTTAATCAGAAAGTGTCTTGCCGGCTGGTGAGCGCACTCAGTGTTTTTGTTCGCGAACAAACCTGAAGCCTGTATAAGCCTGTAGGAGCTCCAATCTGTATCTGCATCTGCATTGACTTAGGCAGACGTGCTGGCAGGTCACCGGCCAAGGGTCTTGGGAGACGTCCCTTGCCCCCATCTGGAGGACGAGGTCCTCATCTGTGAGGTAAGTCGGCTGCCGCTGCAGTCTGACAGGCCCTAAACTCAGTTTCAGTTTTGCCTCCGTGGCAGCGGCAGATTCTTCTCTGTAGGCTCCTGTTTGTTGTTTGTCGTGTTTGTCTTAGTCTTGCTGACATAAGAAATGGGACAGACTCAGACGACCCCCTAAGTGTGTAAATGAAAATATCTTTCTACCTCCGGATGGTATTAATGAAATTGATTTAAAGACAAGCGCTTGTGAAAACTGGGCATTCTAAAACTTCCAGAAAATCTGATAAAAAATGTTAAGCATTAATGCTAATTTAGGTTTGGCTGAGGCGTGCATGTCCTTATAGTTATCAGCTGCCAAAGTTTACTTAAAGTCATTTAAGTTGATGTTACCTGTTAAACATTTCAAGAAGATGCTTAAAGAAAAGCTTGACTTTATCTAATGTTTAGTAAAAGTTTTCTAAGTAATTGAGCATAATTGATATTGTTAGGGTCCAGGACTCTGGGGTTTCCCCAGAGAGCAAACCACACGGACACGGAGATGTAAATCCAAGCAAAGTCTTTATTCAGCCAGCTAGCTGGGGCTGACAGCCCCTCCCCTGACACGCAGGCCGAGTCCGAGCTGCCGACCCCCAGGCAACTTTAGGTAGGGATTATATAGGGTTTTCACAGCCGTTGCACCGAAGCCCGTGCATTTCTACAACCAATAATTTTAAAACACATTCTATATATTCTATATTTTAACCAATGGAGTTGAAACGAGAACGCCCTGGTTACCTAACCGCTTCCCGTAATCTCTAGCTCACACAAGCGTGTCTACGTGACTTATCATGGGTTATGTCCCGAGGCTACTGACCACCTCTGGTTATCTAACTTAGGGCAGGCGTGTTAGCTTCGGGCAGTTACTACGAAAACTGGGTGGCTCTTGCTCTAGGGTTTAGCTAGGTTTTATTAGTTCTTTTCCCTGACTTTTGCTGCTCTTTTCACTTCTTTACATTGCCCCCTTTTCTTGATCAGACTGAGGAATCTTCCACAGCGGCACCTAGGGCCTGATATTTTGACGAAGGACCAGAAGTTGGACGGTGTTAACCCTCTCCCATACAAACCTAAGCAGCCTGTTTATTATGCACGGATCGATAGTAAGCAACAACAACAGGATCACTAATGGCCCTGCAATGGCCGAGAGGAGGGTAGCGAACCAAGGCTTGTATTTGAACCAAGACTCAAACCAGCTTTCGTTACTTTCATATTCTTTATGCCTCTTCTCTAGATCCGTTTTTAGTTTGGCTAAGGAATCTCTGACTGCACCTGTCTTATCTACATAGAAACAGCACTCTTCCTTTAGGGCTGCACACAGTCCACTTTCCTTTAAAAACAAGAGATCCAGGCCCTTTCGGTTTTGTAGGACCACCTCTGACAAGGAGGTGAGGGATTGCTCCAGGTCTGATATTGACTGTCGGAGTTGTTCTAGGTTCCTGTCGACTGCCAGCCTCAGGGCTGTTGAGCCCTTTTTCCCGAGTTACAAGGGCTCCGATGCCAGTGCCTGCCCCTGCTATCCCTAGGGAGAAGAGGGCCCCAATGGTCAAGGCGGTAACAACCTCCCTCTTGCTTTGGTGGGGGCTCGGCCTTTCTTCCCAATAAGAAAGGAGAGATTCATGAGAATGATACATTAGGCAAGGTAGAATGGCCACCAGCACACAAAACTCACTGTTAGCATTGAACACAGAGGTGGATAGGGCCGGAGTGAGGCCTGTCTTTGAGCAGAGCCACCAGCCCAAGGAGGGTATAATCCACTTTTCCTGCTCTCATGTGGTGTAAGCGTAGGAAGAGCATAACTGGCATTGGGCCGTCGAGACTGTGCCTACACACGTACCAGCGACTGAAACCTGAGTGATCGTAAGTCCCCACGGTTTCCCGTCCCAGTAAGTGGGATGGGAGTTGCTGATAGTGTAGGAGCCATTTATCCCGATTGCCTCATAGAAGGGGGGTGAACCTGGATAGCATAGCCAACAGGGATCGGTGAGGGAGGGAGTGGTGTGGTAAAGAGTCTCTGCTACTGCCTGCACCATTTCCCACATGGGGTTATCTGACCTGAGGGACCCAAACCCGGTGTTCCTGTGGGCTCTGGAATCGGGGCTATAGCACCTACTGGAACCAGGGCTATGGCTACCAGCAGGGCTACGGGCAAGGCTATGGCATCTCTGACGACTCGCCCCATGGCTATTACAGCTACGGCACCAGCTACTACTACAGGTGGGTCTGGGGCATGTTTTCCGGCGGGTGTCCGGCAGATGTGGCTGTTGGTGCCCACCAGGGCGCCCCTCGGGGAGCTAAGCCGGGCGTGAGGCGCAGGGATACGTCCGGTCGACATTTTCTCATCCCTTTGACCCAGGCCCTTGTCCTGGATCGAAGGTGTCTGGGGATGTACAACGGGGTTGGGACCTACGGCGGTGCTGGGAGTTGACACGGCTAATTTGATGGTGAGGATTGAGCCTTCATGTTCCCCATGTCCCCCATATTTATAGTACTTTATCCCCCATTTTAGTCCTTTTATCCAATGCGATACCTCAGTCTTCTTGCCTGTCTCGGTGAATTGAATTAGTACCTAATCCTGGTCCCTTCGGTCACAAGCCTTGTCCATAGGCACGTGACGAGGGATGCCCTGGTTGACATAAGAAAATTTGACAGCATCCTTTTTTGTAACTGGCCATCTCCGATCCCCATCGTTCGAGGTCACACAGTCCCTTATGTTGGCACACCAGAAGGGCCCCCACCCACATGACTCTCCTTTACCTGCTTCTGGGCAAACATAAAATCCATGGGAGCGAGCCAAGTTTTGAGGGACGTTGGGCTGCCCCCAAAGGGTTCGGAAACCTTGGCTGATCCGTTGAAGGCAGAAAAACAGGTCAGGCCACCAGGTTCCGAGTGGCGCAGTGTGTTGTGTGGTACTTATGACCTCCCCAGTTGTGCCGTTAACCAGCATCCAGGTCAGGTCCCATGGCTGAGGGGGATTGGTGCCTTCGAGCGTGGTTACCTTGAAGGTCCATATTAAGGTGCTTATCAGCAGGATCCTCTTCATCTTCAGCTTAGGTGTAGTTTTAGGGGATTCACAGGATGCTGCTGCACCTTCCACTCTTCCTTGTGGGCCCCTGGATCTTTATGAGGCAGGACCTTCCGAACGTGGGTGTGATGCACCCAGGGAGTGATACCATCAACCTTGAGAGCAATGGGGGTGGTAAACAATACAACATAAGGTCCCTTCCACCTGGGCTCGAGAGTCCTCACTTGGTGTCTCTTGACCCATACCATAACCCCTGGGACTATGCCATGTTCCAGGCTCGGAATTTTCCCGCCCTCGTAATATGCTCTGATCAGGGGCCAGATTTCCTGCTGCACTTTAGCCAGAGCTTGCAACACATTCAGATAGTCATGGGCTGGGTCCTCTGCACCGGGAAGCTGCACTCGCCGAGTTATGGGTGGAGGGGCCCCATACATTATCTCAAATGGAGTTAAACCATGTACATAGGGGGAGTTCCGAGCGTGGGAGTTGGCTAAGGGAAGGAGGGTCACCCAGTCCCCGCCAGTCTCCAATACCAATTTAGAAAGGGTCTCCTTCAAGGTCTGATTCATTCTCTCTACCTGCCCAGAGCTTTGTGGGTTGTAAGCACAATGTAACTTCCAATCCACCCCAAAAGCCAGGGCTAGTCCCTGCAGGACTTTGCTAATGAAAGCCGGGCTGTTATCGGAACCTATAGCTTCAGGGACCCCATATCTGGGGACGATCTCTTCAATTATTTATTTTGCTACCACCTGGCTGGTCTCATGCTTGTTTGGGAAAGCCTCCACCCACCCCGAGAAGGTATCCACCATAACCAGCAAATACTTATATCCATACTTCCCTAGTTTTACTTCGGTGAAGTCTATTTCCCAATTCCTCCCTGGAGCCCTCCCCCTTTCCCGCATACCTGCCGGGTGCAGCTCTCTTGGGGCTGCTCTTAGCATTGCACAGCTACTACATTCTTAAGTGATCTGACGAGCTGCCTCATTCTGGTGGGGAAACACCAACTGTGCAGACTGGAAAAGGCTGAGCAGCTTTTTCCAGCCTAGATGGGTGGACTTATGCAGATTAGCAAGCATATACTGTCCTAATGCTTCTGGCAGAATCAATCTACCTTCTTGGCCCCTACCTCAATTTCCATCCCCAAACACTTTCCCCGAGACTTGTTTCCTAATCCACTCGAGGTCCTGAGGGGAATACTCAGGTTTGGGTGGCAGGGCGGGCAGTTCAGGTATGGGTATCTCGAGGGCTGCAAGTACAATGGAGTCCGAGAGGGCTGCCCTCCTAGCTTCCGCATCAGCATGGTTGTTGCCGATGGCCTCAGGTGTCTTCTTTGGTTGGTGGTCTGGTACATGTATAACTGCTACCGCCTTTGGTTTTTTGATAGCGGCTAGTAGTCTTTGGACTTCTTGTAGATTCCTCAGTTCCTTTCCTTCTGTGGAACGGAATCCTCTTTCTCGGTAGATGGCACCGTGGACGTGGACAGTGCCAAAAGCATACCTGCTATCTGTGTAGATGTTGGCCCGCTTGCCTTCGGCTCTTTCCAGGGCCTCAGCGAGAGCAATAAGTTCCACCTTCTGTGCTGAGGTGCCAGGGGGCAGAGCTGCGCTCCAGACAACTTCCCCTTCGTGGGTCACTACAGCTGCCCCTGCTCTCCTGACCCCTTCCTGCACAAAGCTGCTCCCATCTGTGTACCAATTTAGCTCACAGTTCGGTAACGGTGTATCTTTCAGGTCTGCTCACACCTGTATAATTTCAGAAAGGATGTCTCTACAGTCATGGATGGGGGTCGACAGATCTGGGTCCGGCAGAAGGGTGGCAGGATTTAGGGTCACCGAGTCAGAGAAGACAATTCGTGGAGAATCTAGTAGGAACCCTTGGTAGTGGGTGAGTCTTGTATTCATCATCCATTTTCCTGGAGGATGCCTGAGGATCCCCTCTACAGTATGTGGAGTTGTTACCCTCAGGTTTTGGCCAAAAGTCAGCTTGTCTGCCTCTTTTACTAGTAGAGCGATGGCTGCTAGGATACACAGACAAGGTGGCAACCCAGAGGCCACTTTGTCCAGCCGCTTGGACAAATAGGCCACAGGTCTCTTCTACGGGCCCAGCTGCTGAGCCAGGACTCCTTTAGCCACTCCCTTCTTTTCATCTACAAACAGGATGAAGGGTTTTTTTGTGTCTGGCAGAGATAGGGCGGGGGCCCGGAGGAGAGCTTCTTTCATTCTGTCAAAAGCCTCTTGTTGTTCTTGATTCCACTGCCAGCCCGGCCCTTCTTTGGTCACCTCATATAGCGGTCAGGCTATTTCTGCGTACCCTGGAATCCAAAGCCTGCAGAACCCGGCTGAGCCAAGAAATTCCCTCACTCCCCGGGGTGAGACAGGGATGGGGATAGTCAGGATAGTTTGTTTCATGGCCTGCGTTAGCCACCTGGCTCCATTAGATATTTTATACCCCAGGTAGACCACTGACCTCTGACAGATGTGGGCTTTCTTGGCACTGGCTCGATATCCCAGTGCACCTAGTTCAGCCAGCAAGTTCCCCGTGGCTTCTTCACACTCCTCACGGGTTTCTGTGGCCAGCAACAGGTCATCCACATACTGCAGCAGTGTCACGTGGGGGTGGCCTTGCAAAAGTGCTCCAGGTCCTGGCTTAGGGCTTCATTGAATAAGGTGGGAGAGTTCTTGAAGCCCTGTGGCAGTCTAGTCCAGGTATGTTGCCCATTTCTTCCTCCCCCTGGTTCCTGCCACTCAAAGGCAAACAAAGGCTGACTAATTTCAGAGAGTGGGATACTGAGGAAGGCATCTTTCAGGTCCAGAGTAGTGAGTGTGGCAGGTGGCTGAGTAGGGTGTAAGGGTTGGGCACTGTAGGGTGGATGTCTTCTATTCTCTCATTGACCTTTTGCAAGTCCTGCACCGGTCTGTAATCCCCACTGCCAGGCTTCCTTACTGGAAGCAGGGGCATATTCCATGCAGATCGGTAGAGTTTAAGGATTCCTGTCTCCAACAATCTGTGGATATAGGGTGCTATCCCTTTCCTAGCCTCTTCCGGTATTGGATACTGCCGGACCTGGATGGATAGGGAAGCGGCTTTGAGTTGACCAACAACCGGGGGCAGATGTTTGGCGAGACCGAGTCCTCCGGTTTCAGCCCATGTGGAAGGGAACCTCTGCAACCAAAAGTCAATTTCTCCCTGTTCTCCCTGGCCCCCCTCTTCTTGATCCGCCTGAAACAGGCGATGTTCATCGGCCAGGGATAGAGTCAACACATGTACCAGTTGTAAGGGCTGCTCTTCTTTGTCCATGATCTTTATCCCCTCGGGTTCAAAATGGATGCATGCCCTGACCTTGGTTAGTAATTCTCTGCCCAGCAACAGTGTGGGCCTCTCGGGTACAACCATAAATGAGTGAGTGACCTGATGCCTTCCTAGGTCCACATTTCTGTTAGTAGTCCAGGCACCCTGTCACTCCTTGGACTATACTTGTGCATCCTGGGTTCAGGGGACAGTGGGCTTGGTTGAGAACTGAATACTGTGCCCCAGTATCTACTGTGAACCCAATGGGAGACCCCTGCACACACAGAGTTCCCCAGGACTCGGGGAGGGGTGCCGAGCCCCGGCCCCGTCAATTCTCCTCTCCTAGGTGTAGGGTCTTAACGGGGTTCCCTCCGCCTGTTCCCTCCTTTTGGGGCACTCCCTCTTCCAATGTCCATATCTCTTACACAGGGCACATTGATCTCGTCCTTGTCGGGATTGGCGGGGCCCCGCTCTTTGAGGTGATCTAGGGCTCTCCTTCACCCCGGCCAGGAATATCCTGGCCATCTCCTCCCTCTGCTTCTTATTCTCCCTCCTCTGAAATTCTCTGTCTTCTTTCCTATTTTTCTCCTGCATTACCCATTTCTCTTTCCTCAGCCTTTCCTCTCTGTCTTCTGGAGTTTCCCTAGCATTGAAGACCTTCTCTGCTTGCTGCAGCATTTCTCTAATAGATATTTCCCCCAGGTCATCCCGCTTGTGGAGTTTCCTCCGGATATCGGGGGCTGCCTGGTTGACGAATGAAAGGACTACAGCTGATCTATATTCCTCTGCTTCTGGGTTTATGGGGGTATATTGCCTGTAAGCATTAAACAGCCTTTCCAGATATGCGGCCGGGCTTTCCATTTCCCCCTGAACAATAGTTTTTACCTTAGTCAGGTTAGTGGGCCGCCTGGCGGCCGCCTGGAAACCAATCATCAGAGTCTGGCAGTAGACCCGGAGACGCTCCCTACCTTCTGCAGTCCTGAAGTCCCAATTCGGGTGCACAAGTGGGATCGCCTCGTCGATGATGGGCTGGAGGGTAGTGGGTCTTCCATTTTCTCCGAGGACATTTTTCCTGGCCTCATTGAGGATACGCTCTCACTCTTCCTTTGTGAAGAGGGTGTGGAGCAATTGCTGGCAGTCGTCCCATGTGGGACAATGGGTAAACATAATGGACTCCACCAGACCTATAAGACACTTGGGGTCCTCCGAGAAGGGAGGGTTCTGAGTCCTCCAATTATAGGTGTCACTAAATGAAAAAGGCCAGTACTGATATTGTTGAGCTCTGTCCGGACTGTCTGCACCGATGGCATGCACAGGCAGGACCAGCACTGCTCCTTCTGAGGTGGAGGAGGGAGCCTCCCCTTCTTGTTCCCTGGTCCCCCAAGGCCTTAACTGCATTCTTCCCGCTATCCCTGGCCTCCTGCCCTCTCTTGCTGGAGAGCCTGGAAAAGCTGCGGCCTTTCCTCCCGCTCTCCCTGGCCTCCTGTCTTCTCTTGCTGAAGAATCTGGAGAAGCTGCGGCTGCCTGGTCCCTGCTGGGCTCCCAACCTCGTTTTCTACCCCCCCGGCAGCTTCACCCCATTCCTCCCTCGGAGCCGCATACGAGGGTGGCCGCTCAATTGGCAGAGGGAGGTAGAGGGGAGAACTGTCCGGGAGAATGGGCAGTACACTCGGGGTTCTGGCCATGCGATTAGAGGGCTTTAAATCTTCCCGGGCAACTAGGACGGAGGTCTTTAGTGGGTCGGTGTGAGGTTTCCCCACCAAAAAGGGCCTCAGCCAGGAAGGCGGATTCTCGGCCAAATTTTCCCAGACAAGAATATAGGGAAGTTGGTCGGGGTGGCCCTCAGGGTCTGGCCGGGAGATAATGGCTTTGACTTTGCCGATAAGGTCCAAGGAAAGAGACCCCTGCATCGACCAGCCTACTCCAAAGGAAGGCCACTCAGCCGAGCAAAGGGTGTCAAGCTTACCTTTCTTGATGCTAAGACCCATATTTAAGGCCTGTTCCTTGACCTTCGGAAAATGGGAAAGGATCAGACCTTTAGGAGTAGCCTGAGTTTGGCTCATAGTGAGGAAGACAAAGGCGAGGGATAGAGATGCCACTTAAAACAAGATGACTGGTGTATGTGCTTGTGAACGGGTGCCTGTCGTTGCACAGTTTTTTCTTCTGCGGGGGACGTGAATTTATCTGGGATTCATGGCTGTGACCCCCTTACCTGTCACTGGAGTCTTCTAGCGGCGGGCGCCCTAATGGCTCTTAATTGCCCGACCCGTGCCCGGGGGGAATGATTTAGTGGCAGAAAGGAGGAACGGAAAGAACAGGAGAACCTCAGAATAGGGGAAACTTAAAATGAAAAGCGCAGAAAGTAATATAAACCAAAACACAATAAAACAAGCAACAATAACACTAAACACACACACCACATCTGATTGCAGTTGCTCGGACCGGTCCTTCTCTCACTCTGGTGCGCACCACACTCACCACTTTCAGGATCCTCAAAAACTCTCGTGATTCTCCCAAAAAGCATCCACTCGGACTGCCGCAGGGTGATGAGCTCGATCTTTTACCCCTTTCGGGCGCCAGGTTCCTGCCGATTGGACTTGCCTTGCCAAGGCCGAGTCACTCGGACCCCCGGGCCAGGATTGGTTACCTGGACTTCACCCAGGGTCGCTAACCTGGGGGCCGGGACTACCAACCCGGACTTCCTCACTCGGGGTCACTAACCCAAGACCATACACGGGATGGCGACTCCTGCTTTATAATGGGTTTATGCAGACACTAGGGGGCGACCTTCGAATTACACTGCCCCGTCTGGACAATTAGACCTTGCCTCCAGCCGTCCTTTGTTCTCAGGGAAGCCGCTCGGATTCTGGACAAGCCCCCAAAATGTTAGGGTCCAGGACTCCGGGGTTTCCCCAGAGAGAAAACCACATGGACACAGAGATGTAAATCCAAGCAGTCTTTATTCAGCCAGCTAGCTGGGGCCGACAGCACCTCCCCTGACACGCAGGCCAAGTCCGAGCTGCCGACCCCCAGGCAACTTTAGGTAGGGATTATATAGGGTTTTCACAGCCGTTGCACTGAAGCCCGCGCATTTCAACAACCAATAATTTTAAAACACATTCTATATATTCTATATTTTAACCAATGGAGTTGAAACGAGAACGCCCTGGTTACCTAACCGCTTCCCTTAATCTCTAGCTCACATAAACATGTCTATGTGATTTATCATGGGTTATGTCCCGAGGCTACTGCCCACCTCTGGTTATCTAACCAGGCGTGTTAGTTTCAGGCAGTTTCTATGAAAACTGGGTGGCTCTTGTTCTATGGTTTAGCTAGGTTTTATTAGTTCTTTTTCCTGACTTTTGCTGCTCTTTGCACTTATTTACAAGGGTTGCTTCTGACATGAAGTCTGCCTTATTGGAAGAAATGAGAATTAAGTTCTCTTTTTTTCCTTTTTGCCTAAGAGAAAAAGTAACAAGTTTTAAGTCTTATGTGGTTAACTGTAGAAGTTAAACTCAGGTCAACTCAGTTTTCTGTATCACAGTAATGAGCAGGGAAATACTGATACCGTGGTTCTTGTTTGCAGAGCCAAAGAATGAGCTTCACAAACAGTCAAGGTAGGAGAGCAAGGTACAGGCTTTTATTTAGAGATGCAGTGAAAGGACAGAGCTCCCAGCTCACGCCAGGAGGGGACAAGAGAGTCCATAGTAATGCTTTGTCTAGGGGGTTTTATAGGCAGCTGAGAATTTTCGAGAACATGAAGAAAACTTAGGGGTGTGGACTTGTTAAGCGGTCCCTGAATATTTAGAATTAACTTAACACAAGCAACTTCCTCTGATGATTTCTCCCTGAGATACCAGCATCTTGGTCTGGGAGCATATGAAACAAGGCCACCTGCTCAGCCCCGAAGGTGGGCTGAGGCATTGTTTGCTAAAGAGTAAGTGAAGAATTTCTAACATCTTAACTTCTTGGGTATTAAAATGCAATCTTATCTTTAAGGTGGAATCCTTCCTGCTTTTACTGTGTTGTTTATGCCTGGGCTTACTTGCTAAATTAGGTGCCCAGTTTGCAAAATCACTTCATCAGATCTGAAGGAGGAAAGACAGCAAATAGGCCTGGGCCTTTTATTATGCTAAAGTGAATCTTACACATGATTATAAATGGTTAGCATAATAAAACATGTGCTACTCTTCTTTATCTGGGGAACATTAACTGATTTCACTGAAGAATGATTCTAGAGCTCAGTGTTTAACATATAGTTTTAGCAGGGGGGTTTCCTTGCATGTAGTTACATTACTCTGACTGCAAATATCCCACGCTGCCCCCTCCAGAGGCCCTCACCGTACTCTTTCTACATCCACGGTCCCTGTCCCAATAAGTTAAAAAGTAGCAGTAGCTATTTGTGTCTCTTTATAGTGTCAAGGGATCTATGCTAAGTTCTTTCCAGGGATGATCTCATTTAATCCACTGTCACTAATCTTTAATGTAGATACTGTCATTCCCTTGGCAAGGGCTGGGATGCCAAGTTGTGGAGAAGCTCCAGTAGTTTGCTCAAGATCACACGACTGACAGACAATTCACAGTGGTGATCTTGCATCCTCAAGAATGGTTAAATTATGTTTGATCAATATTTTTTTGGCCTGGTACATTGCTCTTACAAAAGACACAAAAATGTGTAATACATCTCAAATTTCCTTTTAAATTGTGTTGTTGCAGTTATAAACATAAGCATATCAAAGGAATACTGAAGGCAGTTGACCTCGCCTCCTTATCTTCTTTGCCTCCTCTAAAAAAACTTGCTCTTAGAATACCTCCCAATGATTTTTCTGGCATTCAAAGCCCAAGACACATTTGTCAGCCTGGATGAGAAGGGAAACTTTGGCAAAGGACTTTAGAGATTAATTGCTAGATGTGGAGACCTTTTGTTTCAGAATTCAATTACTTCTCTCCCACAATGTCTGGTATTTTGATTTTAGTGTCTATATATGCACGTCTCTGAAAGTTTACTAATTTTTTTCCAGTTAAATGTTATGAATCAGACATGGCAAATGTGATTTCTTAGTACAGTGATTTCACAGGGTGAAGTTTTAAGTACTACTTTCTGAAGTAGTGAGTATTTACAGTGAACCTTCTTTTCTGTGCATGGCATTGTATCCTGTTTGCCAGGTTTATGAAATAGAAACTATAATGCATGTTTGTTTTTCTCATGTTTTCATTCTCCTAAAATAACTAATCCATTTTCCCCTAGAGTAACCAGTCTCTGTTGGTCTAGGAAAATCAGGAGAAAGATTTTTGGAAAGACACACTGCCCAAACTCACAAGTAGGCTGTTTTCCTGGCATTCTCATTCCCTCTTTGCCAGGTTGGTAATGGAGACCTGTGTCACCACCTCCCAGATACCCAAAGGCACCCTTATGGTCTTCTTCCCTACAGGGCCTGATACTTTGAAAGCCAGGCAGAAGAAAAGAGCCACAAGTTGGGCACTTACCAACCCACCCCTCCCCTAACTTGCATTTCAAGAAGTCCACTTTGTCCTGTAGGCTCAAGGAGAGGTAAGGGAGGCCAGGACTCACTTCATTCTTCTGCCCTTCCTGTGCACTTGGGGGAGTATGGGAGAGGAAAGCAAAACTGCCTTTTAAAATTTTTGTTATCATTAATCTGCAATTACATGAAGAACATTATGTTTACAAGGCTCCCCCCTTCACCAAGTCCCCCACACAAACCCAACTACAGTCACTGTCCTTCAGTGTAGTAAGATACTATAGAATCACTACTTGTCTTCTCTGTGTTGCACAGCCCTCCCCATGCCCCACACATTATACATGCTAATCATAATGCCCCCTTTCTTGCAAAACTGCCTTTTAATCCTTTTTTGAATGAATCCACAGCAGCAAAGAACATGGTACACTGGTTTATATCTCATTCAGTAATCCTGTTACACCAAACCTTAGGTTTATGCGGTACCTTAATTGTCTTAAGCTAAACTAGGAAGCTCTTCTGGAAAGTGCTTGGTCTTTTTTATTTTCCAACTCTTTCATCAAGTAAACTAAGATGTTTCTTAATACCTGCTGCCACCATTTTCCCATTTCTAAAATGACTAAAGACCTTGTACCTTTATAGCAAGTCATGCATATAAATAGCATAAAAAGCTCAGATATCTGAAGGGTTCATGTGACTGTAAGATTTGGGAAATAAAGGTGTTGCTCACCCTTTACTTGTATTTCCCTAGGAGAAGGGTAAATGAGCGCCGTTCCTTCAGAAATTGAAAGACCCAAAAGGAAATATAAAACTAAGAAGTTAACCTCATTTCTTCCAGCATTTGTCTCAGCTCTGCTGCACTGATCCTGCCCTCCTCACCTTCTCCTTTATTCCCAGCTGAGCTTCTGTAATCTCTAAGGAGAAGGTGGGAACTTTTATTTCTGGGTAAGAATTTGTTTCTTCATTTCAGTGCTGGGAATAACAATTGGAAATGTGTTCTCCAATTTTGAAATAATTTTGTCTCAGAACCTTTGGAAAAGAAGGTTAGAGCAGGATTTCTGAGACAGAAGCTTAGACATTTCCCTTGTTCTCCAAGTGCTCCCGTGGGTCCCTTCCCTATGAGCATCAGTGTTCATTTTCAGATTCAGTAGGTGGAAATCAGCTTTTAATAACATCAGTGTCTGCTTTCGAATGGGATGATGCAAGTGCAGAAAGCTGGGTAGATACAATGAAAGGCTCCTTCTGTAATGTAATGTGGGTCTCCTCTAGTACCTGAAGGTAGAGCCTTCCTATGAAACCTTCATAAGCCAAAATGGTAGAAAGTGAAAGAGCAGTTGCCATGAACTTGTATGTAAAAATTTTTTATCATTCCCAGGGCCAAAAAGTAACTTCTCTTAGGATTTTCTGATACCTTAGGAAACATATTGCCAACATGTGCAGAAAATAAATTGTGGTAAAACACAGATGTTCACAGACCGCCATTCAAAGCCATGGCATCTTGATGCTGAGATGATGAGTGCAGTTCCCAGAGAAGAAGCTTGGGGGCACTACTCTCGCTGCTCTGAGTGTGCTCTGCCTCTGACTCACTACAAAATAAATGATGAGCGCTACTTCACTTTTTGCTTTTCTTCATAAAAGTGAAAATCCTCTTCATATTTTTTTGGTAAGCAAAAACAGATACTAAGGTAGGTATTTCATAAAAGCAAAGTGGTATTTGTAAGGCTGGAGGCATCAGGGGAAGAGGTGAGCCTGATGGACAAGCTCAGGCCTCACCAAATGAGGTGAAGAGACCAACAGGTTCCAGTCTGACAACATTCCAGAGCCTGATCGGATAACACTCCCAACTAGAGCCCTTCCCCCAAGCTAAAAGATTAGTGGTAACTTTCCAGTCAGTAACTGGCTAAAGGCCAATGAGAGACCCCCACATACCCTAGATGAGCCAATCCTCATGCCACTGTACACCTTTGCTCTGCCTCCCCCTGCCTTCTTTAAAAGCTTGCTGACTGCCCTGCTGGGGGTGACTTCCCTGGCCTGTGTTTCAGACCGTGGAACATCACCTAGGGATTGAGTTCAAATAAACTGCCTGGCCCTTTGTTGCCTCTCTTTACCTGTTTGTTTCGGTTGGAATTTATTGGAATTTACCTTACATTTGGAACCGAAATCCCGGGAAGAAGCATGAGTGTGGGGCGCTGACCGGCCACCGGTGGCTCTGCCCCCTCCTTTCCCTACCTGGGACCTCAGATTGCTCTCTGCTGTGTGAACTATTTTCCAGTGAGTCCCTCAGTTTCCCCCTGTCTGTTTCCCTTCCTAACTCCATTTCACTTGTTCTATTAGAAATCATAGCTATGTCCATGGGGGCATCCAGGCACTGGGCATTCAGCCCACCCTTGCAGGCATTTGGCCCACCCCTGGCCCTCCGGTACAGAAGACATCCCTACGCCAGGCCCCAGGATGTCTGCAGGCATCTGGCCCGCCCCTGGTCCTGCAGTGTGGGAGACGTCCCTCACCCAGGCCCCAGGACATCTCCCCTGACTTGGTGCGCTAGGGATGCTGGGCAATCCTCTCAGTGGGATTAGTTAGGGGGTGATGCAGACATGGGAAGCCAGCCCTCAAAAGCAGAGGCCCAGACCCCATTGCAGTGTCTCATTTCTAATTTGGCTACTCTATATTTGTTCTGGGAAGTTCACAAATGGAAGCTGGTCTTCCTTTGCTCTCAGGCGTGGCCTCAGTATCCCTTGGACAACCAATCTTGCTGGCTCCCTGAGGGAACTTTCAATTTTGGCCTCCTCACCGACTTAACTAATGATTGCCATCGGAGTGGAAAGTGGAGTGAAATCCCATATGTGCAGGCTTTTTGGACTCTGTGCACCCACCCAGATTTGTGTGTTAAGTGTACTCGTTTCCAAGTTTTGTTAGCCCAGGCCTCCGCCAAAGACTGCAGATCTCTACCCCTCCTATTACTGGGAGGCTCTTCTCTGACAGAATCGGCAGAGGATCTCAGCTATGCGCCTTCCCGCTCCTCCAGGCCCACTGCGGGGGCCAGATCCCTTCCTCAATGTATCCCTCCTCCACCTTGTTCTCCTTCTCTTCCAGTTTCTCCACCACCTTGTTCTCCTTCTCTTCCAGTTTCTTCACCATCTCGTTCTCTTTCTCTTCTGGTTTCTCCACCATTTTGTTCCCTTTCTCTTCCAGTTTCTCCACCATCTCGTTCTCCTTCTCTTCTGGTTTCTTCACCATCTCGTTCTCCTCTTCCAGTTTCTCCACCATCTTGTTATCCTTTTCTTCCAGTTTCTCCACCATCTGTTCTCCTTCTCTTCTGGTTTCTCCACCATCTTGTTTCCCTTCTCTTCCAGTCGCACTGCCATCTTGCTCCACAGATACTGACTCCACTTCAGATAAAACAGATAAAACTCTCCCATACCCCAGGCTCCTGCCTTCATGCTCTGTATCGATTCCCAAGTTGTATCCCCCACTGCAAAGGTCACCCCTCCATCCCCTCCTTTGAACCTGCCGCCATCTTACTCACCACGGCTGGTGCCCAAATGGTCTAGTCCTCCTGTAACCCACTCTAAGTCACAGCGATCTCAAGCTCACGTGATGGCTCCTACAAGGGAGGTAGTGGGGGCTGAAGGGGTAGTGCAGGTTCATGTTCCTTTTTCCCTGGCAGACTTATCCCAAGTAGAACAGTGATTGGGGTCCTTTTCCTCCAACCCCATAATGTTCGCTAAGCAGTTTAAATATCTCACTCGAGCTTACAAGCTCACCTGGCATGATGTGCATGTAGTCCTCCAATCCACTCTAACCCTGGAAGGAATATGACTGTGTCAAAGCAGCAGCACAGCACTGTGCCAATGAAGCCTACACCACAGATGAGCAGGAACCTATGGGCAAGAAAGCTATTCCTCTACAGGAACCCATGTGGGATTATAATACTCCAGAGGGTGAGGCATGCCGGGATCGCATGGTCCACTACTTATTGGCAGGTATGAACTCAACTACCCAAAAGGCTATCAATTATGATAAGCTTAGAGAGATTACCCAGAAGCCTGATGAAAACCCGTCAGAATTCCTCAAGCACCTAAAAGAAACTCTAGGAGCTTTTACTAAAATTGACCCTAGCCATGCATTTTATAACTCAGTCAGCTCCCGACATCAGGCGCAAGTTTTAAAAGGCTGAGGATGGTCCCCAGACCCCTCTAGGAGACCTGGTAGATATGGCATTTAAAGTTTTTCATGCCTGAGAGGACGAGAATGAGAGGAGGTCAGCTGCCTGAATGGCAGAACAGACTCGCGCCATAACAGCTGCTCTGTGGCCAGCTCAGGTAGATCATTGGGGTGTCCCTGAAGATTGACTCGAACCTCCAGGCCCTTGCTTTCAGTGTGGCGAAGAAGGGCACTGGGCATGGAAGTGCCCCAACTAACCACGCAGACCGACCAGACTGTGCCCCAGCTGCGGTAAGCAAGGTCATTGGAAAGTAGACTGTCAACTCGGCGGTGGTCCTCCTCTGGCAGCAGAGCCCCTCAGGGGGCAGATGCCCTTGAAGGACTACCCTTCAGACCTGCTAGGCATCCTCAAAGATTGAAGACGCCCTGACTTAGCACACCCTGATCACCCTCGCCAAGCCCAGGGCCAAGCTGTGGGTAGCGGGTAAGCCCATCTCCTTCTTGGTGGATACAGGAGCTACCTACTCTGTTCTCCCCTCCTTTAAAGGGCCTTTGAACCCTGCCAAAGTCTCCATAGTTGGGGTCATGGGAACCCTCTCCAAGCCTTTAGAGATGGGCACGGTGGCCTGCACCTTCCAAGGCATCCCATTTACCCATTCCTTTCTAGTCATGCCTTCCTGTCCTACCCCTCTGTTAGGACGGGATTTGCTCTATAAGTTAAGAGCCTCTATTTCCCTCCCACCTTTTAAATGCTTACAGGATGCCAGAAACTCCCTCATTGCTTTGGTCGGTGAAGGAGACTTAGACGACAGTAACCTGAGTCTCCCTACTTCCTGGACTGCTGTCAATCTGGTCGTGTGGGACATCTCCACTCCTGTGGTGGCAACCCACCACACCCCGGTTTTAATACGCCTTAAAGACCCATCCCACTTCCCTTGTCGGCCTCAATTTCCTGTTTCTCAGACTTATCGAACGGAAGTACAGCCTATTGTTAATCATCTGCTCTCACAGGGGCTTTTAGTACTGACTAACTCTCCATGCAATACTCCCATCTTGCCGGTAAAAAAGCCTTCTGGAGCATATTGCCTCGTTCAAGACCTCCAAATAATTAACAAGGCTGTTATTCCCTTACACCCAGTAGTGTGTGGGGAGCAGGCTAGGCCCTTTCCCCCACTTGCTGATGTGGCGGGAATGGAGAACAAAGAACATCCTGTTTATGCATTCCATGAGCAACTCAAGGAGCCCTGCTGTGCCTACCTTTGCATGGCTACCGCTGACATCAATACTGTGCTTGATTGTCTATTGGATAATGCTATTTCCTGGGATAGTGTGCTTCTTTGCTGTATAAATACTCTGGAGTCTAATAAAGCTTTGCTGGCGACGTGCAGGAGCGTCAGCCCTCCCAGTTCTTTCTGCCTTTCTTTGTTTTCTTCACCCCCCTTCCGCACTTCAGGACCTGCTCGACTCGGCACGGCCGGACCGCGTCAAGTGGTGCCCGAACAGGGACCTGAAGGAGAGGGAGAAGGTGAGGGCCACCACGTCGAGAAGAGAAAGCCCTGGCCAGGGTAACTAGAGAAGACACGCAATGTGGACGTGGTAAGTGATTTTTCTGGGAGTCCAATATGGGACAGGCAGGAAACAAACAGCTTTATGTCTGCGGGTTGGAGAAATTATTGGCTATTAGGGGACTTATAGTAGGGAAGCCCCAATTAGAAAGATTTTTAAACTTTATTAAGGAAGTCTGCCCGTGGTTTCTAGGAGAAGGGACAGTAGACATAGATTTATGGAATAAGGTAGGAGAGGGATTACAAATTTACTATTCTGCCCATTGTTGGCAGCCGCGCCTGCCGCACCCTGAAAATGGCGCCCTCTTTAAGAGGAAGCCCCTGCATAAGGGAGAAAACAACTTGTGCAACAAAAACCCATGCAAATTGAGTCTGAGCATATGAACCAATCAGGCCAAAGTGTCATGCTAATTAAGGCTTATGTGACAGCACCAATCAGCGTAGAGCATGAGGCCTATATAAGCAGACCCTTTCTTCCTGTCTGCGTCCTGCCCGACACATTTGTTTCACAAAGAGCTGAAGAGTAAAGCTTTCTGCAGAAGAATCCTGCTGTTGTTGCATGCTGTTCTTGCCGGCGAGTCCATAGTGTAGTGGTTATCACGTCTGCTTTACACGCAGAAGGTCCTGGGTCATGCTGATATCATGCCACAATGCTTTCCACTCTATATATTGTCCCATGCTAGTAAGGCATGCTTTAGTCACATACTGCCAATCTGTAGGTGTCATAGCTGTCTCTGTCAACCTTTCAATCTGCGCTAAGGTGTAGTTAGCACTGACTCCGTAAGCCCGAACGGACTCTGCTAGATCTTTAACTTGTTTATGGCTCAGGGGCTGGTGGGAGCGTACCCCGTTGTCTTCAAACACAGGGAACATTTGCTTAATTGCTTGTATGGTATCTGGGTGACAGAAAGTATGTGTACCGCTCACATAAGGTGGCGGAGCAGTGGGCGACGGAGAGCACCCTGCTTTCATTTTCTCTTTGGTCTGCCTTTCAGCCTTGCTGGTTCCCTTACTTCCGCACTTCGCGGTTCTAGTCTCCTCCTCCTCTTCCGAGGACATTAGTTCATCTTCTGATTCCCTATTGGAAAGTTGGAGTTCCCTCAACTCTTTCCAGGGGTATTTGCTATTTTCTCCGAGGCGGTCACCTGCTTCTCGGGGCTCTTTCGCTTTTGCCCTGGACGGGCTCTCTCCCTCACTCTGGGGTTTTTTAACTTTCGTTTTAGCGGCCCTTTTTCGGCCACGAGCTAGCTCTGTCTCCCGTTCCGTTTCTGACATACTTTCTTGGATGTCTGACAAGGCTCTCTGACCTGCCTTTATCACCTTTTCACACTTTTCATCCTGCAGGCAAGCTCTAATCAGTTTCCATAGTGGTCTAGTGCCTCCTCTCAAGTGTCCCTCTTCTTCTTCTCTATCAAGATCTTTCCCTAACTTGTCCCAGCTCGGGATGGAGAGGGACCCTGAACAGATAAACCAGGGGGCAACACGGTCTACTTCTTTTACAAATGATCCTAAAACTTTGGTGGAGACCTTCAAATTTCGCTCTTTGAGAACTGCCTGTAGTGCTGAGACTAACGATGGTGCGTTTCCCATGGTGCCTCTTTATTTACAGAGAACCATCAGCCACCACCCTTAAAAGCGCGTCTCTCGGAACTTACCTCTCCGGGCTTTCTTCTGTCCTGCAGTTCTGAATCCTCTCCAGATGTCTGAAGGGTCCTCCCTGTGCCGGTGATGTTCTGGTTCCCGGGTTTCGGCACCACTTGTCGCGCGCCCCGTCCTCGCCGGCAAGAACAGCATGCAACAGCAGGATTCTTCTGCAGAAAGCTTTACTCTTCAGCTCTTTGTGAAACAAATGTGTCGGGCAGGACGAGAACAGGAAGAAAGGGTCTGCTTATATAGGCCTCATGCTCTACGCTGATTGGTGCTGTCACATAAGCCTTAATTAGCATGACACTTTGGCCTGATTGGTTCATATGCTCAGACTCAATTTGCATGGGTTTTTGTTGCACAAGTTGTTTTCTCCCTTATGCAGGGGCTTCCTCTTAAAGAGGGCGCCATTTTCAGGGTGCGGCAGGCGCGGCTGCCAACATGCCCATGAACCAATGAAGGTTCCAGTAGATACTTTTGGACTGTGGACCTTGATTAGAGATTCTTCAGATCTTAGGCATGAAGGATTTAAGATAGAAAATGTGAAAGAACATGCCCTTGGTACGGGTCAAGCCACTAAGGAAAACGAAAGCAATCTTGCTTCTCCAGCCATCTCCCCATCTGCTCCACCATTAGAAGCGCCGGAAGGGCAGGAGCCATCTTATCATGAACCAGACAGCGGCTGGGACGAGGAGATGGAGGAGGAACAGAGCCCTCTAGTGGAGGAAGCTTTAGTTCAACTTTGTGATAAGGAGATACAAACAATAGAGATAGCCTCCATAGGCTCTAGCAAGAAAGTTTATCCATCCCTGCTCACAGCAACGCAGACAATCGCTGCAGACCCATCCAGAATACCTTTCAAAGAGTGGTGGGATGAAATTCAGGGCACCCTAAAATGGCTTACTTTAGCCTTAGAAGCACAGCAAAAGATGGGACAGCCGCACCCCGAGAGAAGAGACTTCCCTGTGAGTAAGGCTGAAACAGCTCCCCTTGAAAGGGCAGGTTTTGATCCTGTTCAGCCTATATCCTCAGAACAAACTAAAGAGAAAACAGTGGAGCGAAAGACAGAGAAGGGTTTAGAACAGAAAGAAAAACAGCCCATAGAGTCTAAGGAAGAAAAGCCTCCTGAGCTCCCAGTTAATATGCAGAAGAGACAGAGAAAGGTTACTCCTCTTGAGGCAGTACTACAACAAGCTCAATATCAGGGAGAGGACACACAAGAATTTTTTGGCTATCCAGTGTTAGAACAGCCAGGTGACAACAGAGAGGTATTCAGACAACATGTGCCATTTCCTTTCAAACAGTTGAAAGAACTGAAAGAGGCCTGCAATAAATATGGACCCACTGCTCCGTTTACATTAACCATCTTAGAAGCTATGACTACAGAGGCTTTGCCCGTGGGAGACTGGAAGTCCTTACACATGCATGTCTTACAGGGGGAGATGATCTGCTATGGAAATCAGAATTTCATGAGAATTGTCAGAAAACAGCTAGGACTAACGCTGCTCAGCAAATACCCATTGTTTTTGACATGTTGGTGGGAGAGGGCCAATATGCTGAGGTGGATCAACAGTTGGTCTTTCAGTTAGCAGTATATGCCCAAACAAATGTGGCAGCTAGAAGAGCATGGAAGGCTCTCCCAGAAAGTACTAGTAGAACAGAGGAGGTCTCTAAAATCAGGCAAGGGCCTGATGAGCCATTTCAAGAATTTGCAGCTCACCTATTGAAGACAGCAGGGAGAACATTTGGAGAATCAGAGGCTAGTACCGCCCTACTCACACAGTTGGCCTATGAGAATGCCAACAGTGCCTGCCAAGCTGTCTTGAGGCCATTTCGGAAAAAGACCACCTTATCAGATTACATTCGCTTATGTTCAGATATAGGGCCATCCTATACCCATGGATTAGCTATGGTGGCAGCGCTGCAAGGGAAGTCCATCAAAGAAGTTATGCTTCAGCAGACCAGATCTTGTGGGCGTCAGGGTCCTGTCGGTGCATGCTTTAATTGCGGACAGATGGGACATATAGCCAGAAAATGTCCACGAGCCTCCAGGCCTCTAGCTAATCAAGGAGGTGAGGCTACACTGCCGCTTTGTCTTAGGTGTAAAAAAGGAAAACATTGGGTAAAGGGCTGTAGATCAAGGTTTGATAAAGATGGTCGTCCCCTTCAGGGAAACCGGCAGAGGGGCCAGCCCCAGGCCCCGAACAAACAATGCTAGGGGGCCCTGCAGGTGACCGCAGAGAATCAGGCTCCTGGGAGTCAGGCTTTAAGCAGCGGAAATCCATTCAAGACCTCTTTCGAAAGACCTCAGGGAGAGCAGGACTGGACCTCAGTTCCACCACCTACACAGTATTAACACCAGAAATGGGCATGCAAGCCCTTCCTACAGGAGTCTATGGGACATTACCTCCAGAGACAGTAGGATTATTGCTGGGAAGAAGTAGTACCACCATGAAAGGATTACATGTTGCCCCAGGTGTAATAGATGCAGATTACACAGGTGAAATTAAAGTCATGACACACTCTCCCCAAGGCATATCAGTAATCCCCTCTGGACAAAGGATAGCACAACTAATATTGCTCCCCGTAATATCTGTGGGAAGAACAGTCACCACAAGCCCTAGAAAAGATGGAGGCTTTGGTTCTTCAGAAGCTTATTGGATCCAAGAGATCAAACAGAATAGACCCCAACTAGAGTTGAAAATCCAAGGAATGTGGTTCAAAGGAATCCTAGATACAGGGGCAGATGTTCCTTGAATAGCAGACATTCATTGGCCATCTGCTTGGCCCACACAGCATACACTTACAGACCTCCGAGGCATAGATCAGTCTCAATCGCCTCTACAAAGTTCTGATATATTAACTGGGAAGATTCTGAGGGACATATAGGTACTTTTTAGCCATATATTGTACCACGGTTACCTATAAATCTATGGGGTAGAGATGTCATGTCTGAGATGGGAGTTTATCTATATAGTCCCTCTGCTCAAGTTTCACAACAGATGTTTAATCAAGGACTCCTTCCACAACAAGGGCTAGGTAGCAATAACCAAGGTATTGTGGAACCCCTTCCATTAGCACTAAAACAAGACAGAAGAGGATTGGGGTATTTTCCTCAAGGGCCATGATCTTGCCTGTTCTCCATGCAGACTCTATTCACTGGAAAAGCGACGAGCCGGTGTGGATAGATCAGTGGCCCTTTTCCAAGGAAAAAATTGCAGCAGCTCAATTGTTAGTTCAGGAACAATTGGATAAAGGTCATACTGCTTCCTCTACATCTCCTTGGAACTCCCCTATATTTGTTATTAAGAAAAAATTAGGAAAGTGGAGGCTGTTGCAAGATTTGAGGAAGGTGAATGAAACCATGGAAGTGATGGGAGCTCTTCAACCTGGGCTGCCCCATCCTGCAGCTATTCCAAATAATACCTATAAAATAGTATTGGACCTAAAAGATTGCTTTTATACTATTCCCTTAGCCCCACAAGATTGTAAAAGATTTGCTTTTAGTGTTCCAAGTACTAATCTTCAAGAGCCTATGAAAAGATATCAATGGTTAGTTTTGCCTCAAGGCATGGCCAACAGCCCCACCTTGTGTCAGAAGTATGTATCTGCAGCTATATTTCCCATTCGTACACAATTTCCTCAAATATATATCATCCACTATATGGATGATATTCTCTTAGCTTCCCAGGAACAGAAAATCCTGCTTGAAGCTTATTCTGCCCTGCAGACATCTTTGTCAGAGCGAGGTCTTGTTATAGCTCCCGAGAAAGTGCAGACAGTTAACCCATTTTCTTATTTAGGTTATAAATTGTACCATCATGAAATTAGACCCCAAAAGATAGAGTTGAGAAAAGATCAGTTGAAGACTTTGAATGATTTTCAGAAATTGCTAGGGGATATTAATTGGTTAAGGCCTTTATTAGGAATCACCACTGGTGAACTAAAGCCTCTATTTGATGTGTTGAAGGGAGATCCAGATCCAAACTCACCTAGGGAACTTACTCCGCTGGCCAAGACTGCTCTGTTGCGTGTAGAACACGCCATTGCACAACAGTAACTGACATATTTTGATTACAGTAAACCTTTAGAAGCTTACATTTTTGCTACCAAACATTCTCCCACTGCGGTCCTTTGGCAAGGACAAGGTCCACTTCGGTGGCTACATTTAGCAGTTTCACCTCAAAGATCATTAACTCCTTTTCATGATCCAGTGGCAACTTTAATACAGGAGATAAGGTCGGAAGCCAGAAAATATTTTGGATTTGAACCATCTATAATTGGTGTTCCTTTCACAAAACAACAGATAGATTGGCTCTTACAAAACACAGATGCATTTCCCATCGCTTTGGCTCATTTTATGGGAGTTGTAGATAATCATTACCCTCAGGTGAAACTACTCCAGTTTGCTCAACTTCAAGAATTTGTGTTCCCACACATAATTTCTTCCACACCTATTGAAGGTGCACCCACCATCTTCACAGATGGCTCCAGCAATGGCACAGCTGTGTATGTGGTGCACAGCAAGGTTTTTTCACACTGCACCACTCCAGCCTCAGCACAAGTGGTAGAACTGCGTGCTGTAGCTTTAGTTCTGCTCCATTTTTCGTCCTCATTTAATCTCTACTCAGACAGCCAGTATGTAGTCAATGCAGTCTCCCGACTGGAGACTGTTCCTCTCATTGACACTTCTACTACAGCCATCCAGCAGCTTTTTGTACAGATACAGTCTTTGCTTCAACAGCGGACAGAGCACTGTTATATAGGTCACATATGTGCTCACACTATGTTACCTGGTCCTTTGACTGCAGGTAATGCATTAGCTGACGCAGCCAAGCGCTGCGTAGGCCTTACACAAATAGAAAAGGCTATGCACTCTCATGCATTACATCATCAAAACAGTCATAGTCTTCACAAATATTTTCACATCACTAGAGAAGCTGCGAGACAAATTGTTAAATGATGCTCAACCTGTCCTGGGCATTTCAACCTTCCACAACTTGGTGTCAACCCTAGTGGCCACCTGCCAAATCACCTGTGGCAGATGGATGTCATGCACATCCCTGAATTTGGAAAATTAAAATATGTTCATGTTACCACTGACACCTATTCAGGTTTCTTGCATGCTACTGCTCTCTCTGGAGAATCCACTTCGCAAGTTATTCGCCATTGCCTCTCTTGCTTTGCTGTTAAGGGCATTCCCAAGCTGATTAAAATGGACAATGGATCTGGCTATACCAGTAGCCACTTTTGCACATTTTGTGCGCAATGGGGTATTGCCCACAAGACAGGCATCCCCTATAATCCCCAGGGCCAAGGCATTGTTGAAAGAGCCCATGGCACTTTGAAAGCCCAGCTCAATAAAATTAAGAAGGGGGAGTTATACCCCGTTACACTTAAATTATTTATCCCATGCACCCTATATGTAAAATTTTTTAACTCTAGACCTTGCAAGACGCAGTTCCACAGAGCGCTTTTGGTGCTCTGGCGGTCGTCCGCCCCTCGCACAGGTGCGATGGAAAGATCCTCTGACTGGGGCGTGGCAAGGTCCAGATCCCGTCCTTCTTTGGGAGTGAGGACACGTTTGTGTCTTTCCACAGAATGCTGAGGGCCTGAGGTGGTTGCCAGAAAGGCTGGTGCGTCATGCAGACCATATTCCTCCTGATCCTGCTCCAGCTTTGGAGGACCCCAGCTGAAGAGAAAGTAGTGGAGCAAGCAGTTTAGCGCATATATTGGGCATATGTTCCTGACCTTCCTCTGCTCCATCCAGTCAGCTGGAAGTCTCCCGAGGTACAGATTTACTCCAATGATTCTGACATTTTGGGAGGCCCATCGGAACACCTAACAATAGGAGCAATGGCACCTTGCCTTCTGAACCACCTGTGCGCAGTGTGCTTACATCTTCATCTTCACTTAAAAATGACACATTGCCACTACCCTGGACAAAGTGCAAGGGCTCCCCTTCACTTGCAGGCGCAGGTGGTGAATGGCCACAGCAGATGAACATCACTAAAGAACTTTACATTGTGGACTGGTCTTTAGGACCAAATTCAAAGATGCTGGCCCCGCAATACAGAGGACTCTCTATGGGACTTTGGTACACTCCAGATGGGTACCCTCAAACCTCTTGGTGGAAAATAGGGGTGGCTATGGGAGGGTTAGATTGGGATAACAGTACAAGTGTTAATGTAAACAATGACACACATGTGGCAGCTTGCATTGCCCCCCCATGCGCTGTTGGTAGAGTCTATTTTTATTAATATGAGTTACAAGAAAAATATGTTTCACATTGCCTGTAAAAATTGCAGTCTCACTAGCTGCATCTCTTCTGTGTCCAATACCATGGTTCTTTTACTTAAGCAACCCCTTTCCTTTTGATTCCTGTGAACCACACGGGACCTTGGTATGATGATAACGGCCTGTAAGTGTTGATAGAATTGAAGAAAGCTCTAGACCATCCCAAGAAAGCTGTGGACCTCATTATTGTAGGGTTGTTATCTTTAATTTTCTTTATTGTATCTTCTACTATAGCAGCTGTAGCATTAACTGAGAATGTACAAACTACAATCTATGTCAATGGTTTGACTGAACTGTGGTTTGATCCTGTTAAAACTGCTCAAGATATCCTAGACACGCTCAAGCACGCAGCCTCTCCTTTCGGCAAGTTGGGAGACTTGCCCCATTTTCTGTTATCCATTGTGACTGCTCTGCTATGTCTTCTTATAATGATATTATTGATACCTTGTGTTATCAAGCTTGGGTTAAAATCCCTCTTAAAGCTGGGTTTGGAAATTCATATGTTTCACCTGAAACAACACCCACCGTATGGTACTATTGAAGAAAAACAGGATAGCCAATGACGGGGTAAGCACCCTGGAGCCTCTGGCAACCTAAGACAGGGCTTCCACATTGGAGTGGGAGTACCAATGATGGGTAAGATCAGAGTTGCTGCCTTGGGGCACCTAACACAGGCACTGTCTTCATATTATAAAATAAAAAAGGGGGAGATGTGGGGAGCGGGCTATGCCCTTTCCCCCACTTGCTGATGTGGCGGGAATGGAGAACAAAGAACATCCTGTTTACGTATTCCATGAGCAACTGAAGGAGCTCTGCTGTGCCTACCTTTGCCCGGCTACCGCTGACTTCAATACTGTGCTTGATTGTCTATTGGATAATGCTATTTCCTGGGATAGTGTGCTTCTTTGCTGTATAAATACTCTGGACTCTAATAAAGCTTTGCTGGCGATGTGCAGGAGCGTCAGCCCTCCCAGTTCTTTCTGTCTTTCTTTGTTTTCTTCGCCGCCCCTTCCACACTTCAGGACCTGCTCGACTCGGTGCGGCCAGACCATGTCAATAGTGCCTAACCCATATACTCTTCTGTCTCAGGTTCCTTCTGGTACCTCTCATTTTACTGTACTGGACCTTAAAGATACCTTTTTCACTAGACCTCTCCACTCAGACTCACAGCCGCTATTTGCCTTTACGTGGGAAGACCCTGACACCTGTCAATCTAGACAATTGACCTGGACAGTTCTACCTCAAGGTTTTAGAGATAGCCCCCATGTTTTTGGACAGGCCCTGGCAGAGGACCTCTCACAACATTCAACGGGCGAGAGTACTCTCCTCCAATATGTGGATGATCTTTTACTTTGCAGCTCCTCAAAAGAGGCCTTGGTCTTGGACACCACATCCCTTCTTAATTTCCTGGCAGACATGGGATACAGAGTATCCCCTGCCAAAGCACAGCTGTCCCTACCTTAGGTTACATACTTCTGGCTAACTCCCACCACTAAAGCCCTGATGGTGGACCGAATGGCTGCGATTAAAGCTCTCCTGCCACCTACTTCAAGAGCCGAGATACTATCCTTTCTAGGATTGGTGGGGCTTTTCAGACACTGGGTGCCTAACTTTGCCCTTCTGGCCAGACCGTTTTATGCTGCTGCCACGGAGACTCCTACTGGGCCACTGACTTCACCCACCAAGGTGGCTTCTGCTTTCAATCAGTTGTGGGATGCATTGCTTTCATCCCCCCCGTTGATGCACCCTGACTTAACTAAGCCCTTTACTCTATATACAGCACAGAGTGCAGGAGTGGCCACCGGAGTGCTGTTACAGCCAGTGGGGCTGGGCTACCAAACCATTGCCTTTCTCTCCAAACAGTTAGATACAACTTCCAAGGGGTGGCGACCTTGCCTCTGAGCCATGGCAGCTGCGTGAAGTCTGGCCTGAGAAGCCCTGAAATTAACCCTCCAATAGCCCATTACTCTGTATTCCCCACACCAGTTACAGGATCTTATGAGTCATAAGTCCCTGGCCTCCTTGAGTCCTTCAAGGGTACAAGAATTCCATCTTCAGTTCATTGAACATCTGCAGATAACCCTACAAGTCTCTCCACCCCTTAACCTAGGCTCCTTGCTTCCTATCAGTGATCAGACAGATCAGCCCACTCATTCCTGTGTAGAAGTTATAGAGGCTCTTAGGAAACCTAGAGAGGGCCTACAGCATGTGCCCCTCAAAGACCCTGACTTGACGTTTTCATGGATAGAAGCTCAGTGAAGGGGAGTGATGGGGTGTGAAAGGCAGCCTATGCAGTGGTGACTCTGTCACAGGTGATAGAAGCAAACCTACTCCCATCTGGGACCACCTCCCAGAAAGCCGAATTAGTAGCTCTTACCCACATTACAGGGCATTACAGCTGGCAGCTGGGAATAGGGCCACAATTTATACTGACTCTAAATATGCCTTCCTAATTACACACTCATGCTGCAATTTGGAAAGAAAGGGGCTTCCTTACCACTAAGGGAACCCCGATCATCAATGGTAGGGCTATCAGCTGCATGCTACAGGCCCTACAAGACCCCAAAGAAGTGGCCATCATGCATTGTAAGGGACATCAGACTGGGAATGATCCAGTAACCAGAGGTAATGCATTGGCAGATGCCACGACCCGAAAATTAACATTCGGGTCGGGGCAACCCTCTACGCTGTTTCTTCCCCCCTCTCTATTGCTCCAATACCCTGATGATGAATAGCGACTGCTTCTACATCAAGGGGGGACATTGGGAAATCAGGGATGGATATATCTTGGGGGACGAATTGCCCTCCCCCAAGCGCAAGGCAGAAATGTCATATCCAAAATTCATCAGTTTCTACACATTGGACCAGAAGCCATGCACCAGTTTCTCTCCCCCATATTTGCCCCTTATGGTCTCCACAAGGCCATAGATCAGGTGCACCAAGCCTGCACTACTTGTCATCATGTCTCGTCTCAAGGTGCTCTGGAGATTCAGAAGACCCTCCACCAGATGAGAGGAACAATCCCTGGACAGGACTGGCAGGTTGATTTCACCCACATGCCTAAGCATAAAAAGCTCAGGTATTTACTAGTTCTGGTTGATACCTTTTCAGGGTGGATTGAAGCCTTCCCCACCAGCCAAGAGACAGTTTCGGTAGTGGCACAGACATTGGTGGTGCATATCATCCCTTGCTTTGGCCTGCCTGCCTTGCTACAGTTGGACAATGGGTCTGCTTTCATCTCTCGGGTCATTCTGCTAACAGCCGAAGTTCTCAATATCACCTGGAACCTCTATGTACCCTACCACCCACAATCGTTGGGTAAGGTCAAAAGGGCTAACGGTCTCTTAAAAGACCAACTAACTAAGCTGTCTCTAGAGGTAAAGTTCTCGAGGCCCGATCTTCTCCCTATCGCTCTCGCTCAGCTGCATGCTGCCCACTGGGGACAGGCTGGACTAAACACATTTGAGCTGATGTATGGCAGGCCCTTCTTACTAAACACAGGCCTGCCCACTACCTCTCCTCCTTTGGCCTCCTACCTTCCTTACTTTACACTGTTGAGACATCTTCTTAGGGAACATGCAGACCAACTCCTACCCCAAACTACATCATCCAACAACCCAGGAGACGTAGCAATCCTTCAGCCAGGAGACGAGGTACTCCTAAGAGAAGTCCAGCCAAAATCTCTCCAATCCTCACTATGCCCTCAGCAGTCAAACTACACGGGCATTCCTCCTGGTATCACCTTTCTAGGCTCAAACGGGTACCCAGACATGATGAGTGGGTGTCTTGTGAGGTAGGTCCTCTTAAGCTGCAGGTTAGTCACATGAAGTACAACCAGCCAGATGAATAGCCTGGTGGTCTTCAGGCAGAGTTATTCTGCATGGAAGTTTAAGCTCCAAATAACTCATTATGTAATCAACTGAGAAGTAGGCACCCAAAGTTGCCCATGTGTAGGTTGTCAGGCACCGATTCAAATAACAGTACACACAGACATCTTAAACACTTTCTCAAACCCTACGCTGTGCTTTCTGTATGACCAAATCTCTCATACATGTATTTTCCAGTCCAACATGTATGGGGGACGTCATCCTGAGTTAGACACACATAGAGTTCATGCAGTAGAAAAAACAGCAAGAGGAGTCTCTGACAACATGTTCTTCAGAATATAAGATAAGCTATACATTACCATTAGTGACCCATGGGATCCATGCTGGGAGAAAGGAGTACAGGGCAGGCTATACGATAGTTACCAATGGTCCCCACAGGACACAGTATACATCAAGGGAATAGACCACTGTAAATCCCACTCTCATGGAAGTTCTAAACACCCAGGCACAGGTATCAAGTAATATTCTAAAAACAGAACAGGCACTAAAACAGAAGATTCAGTCAGACCCCTACCCCCACTCTCTACAACCAGCAGAAGCACCACTTTCCTGGGCTGGAGTCATTAGAGAAACAATGAAGGTCCTTAATGCTTCACATATCCTCAGCAATGTGTCTGATTGTTTCCTCTGTGCCTCCCTCCAACACCCCCCGGTGGCAGCAGTTCCCGTTAGTTTTTTCCAGGCTCAACCAGTAAACTCTGAAAAAGACTGCAGCTTCTCTTAAAGTGAGGTACTGATGTGGAAAATGAACCTTAAGCCCGAAGCTTGACATAGGTTAGGGGCCACCAGAAAATGGCATGAAGAACCATCATCCCCACTGACCTGCTACCTGACCCAGCATTCCACCATCTCAGAATTGTCAATGGGAAGCCAATGTCAACAACAGGTAACCATAGACACTCCAATCTCCCTTCAAGGGGGTGGGTTCTTCTGGTGCAATAATAGGCTTACCCAATGCATCAACAGCACCATGGTAGGACCCTGCTTTTTGGTGATGCTGGTGCCCCAACTAACATTGTACAGAAAACCTGAGGTAAGACAGGCACTAGACAAATGGTTTATATATCAAAACACTAGACAGAAGAGGGTGGTTTTTCTACCTGTGCAAGTGGGAGTGAGCCTAATTATTGCAGTGGCCATGGCTGCCACAGGGGCGGGAGCATTAGGCCATAGCTTAGTCAGCTCTCAGGGTCTAGCGAGTCAATTGGTGGCATTAGACGATAGAGTGAGCCTAACCTTGGGAGAAACCTTGACCTCCCTTATTTCCCTCCAGTGACAACTTATTTCCCTTGCCCAGGTCACCCTTCAAAATCGGCGGGCCTTAGATCTGCTTACTGCAGAAAAGGGTGGAACCTGTATTTTCTTGCAGGAAGAATGCTGCTACTATATCAATGAGTCTGGGTCGTAGAACAAAGCATAAAAAAACTACAAGAACTACAAAAAGACCTCCACAAAACACGAGTACCTGAAAGCAGCCCTTATGGGTGGCTTCAGTCTCCCATAATGGCCTGGCTAATGCCTCTGTTAGGCCCCTTAATAACAGTTTGTGGTTTACTCTTAATTGCCCCATGTGTTTTCAAGTTCCTTCAACAGCGTATGGCAGAAATTTCACACATAAAAGTTAATCAACTGTTGCTGCACAAGCACTTGCCCCTCCTGAGCTTCCTCTGGCCGTCAACCAGCCTTAAATGCTACCCCCCCATGCCCCTTGTCAGCTGGAAGTAGCCGGATCAAGTCATCACCCATTATGACCCAAAGGCTGGAATGTAAGGCTGGAGGCATCAGGGGAAGAGGTGAGCCTGATTGACAAGCTCAGGCTTCACCAAATGAGGCGGAAGAGACCAACAGGTTCCGGTCTGACAAAATTCCAGAGCCTGATCGGATAACACTCCCAACTAGAGCCCTTTCCTGAAGCTAAAAGATTAGTGGTAACTATCCAGTACCTGGCTAAAGGCCAATGAGAGACCCCCACATACCCTAGATGAGCCAATTCTCACGTCACTGTACACCTTTGCTCTGCTTCCCCCTGCCTTCTTTAAAAACTTGCTGCCTACCCTGCTAGGGGTGACTTCCCCATCCTGTGTTTCAGACCATGGAACATCACCCGGAGATTGTGTTCAAATAAACTGCCTGGTCCTTTGTTGTCTCTCTTTACCTGCTTATTTCAGTTGGAATTTATTGGAATTTATCTTACAGCATTAACTCAAAGTTTGAAAAAGCAGGGGTACCTATAAGCTAAAACTAAAGTTGGCACTAGAAGGTCCAGCTGAACATGCACAGGAATTACATTTAACCCCCCTAATCAGCTGCCACGGCCAGAGGTGAATGTGCTGCCCCTGCAGGCATTTCTCCAGCAGCAGGTGGCAGCTGGGTGAGTGTGGGCACACTTGCCTTGTACTGGAGATAGATTGACTTGTATTTGTTTTCCCTATTTAAAATTGAATCTTGAAATGTATGTAGTTATTTGTTTACAATAATATTCTTCTAACAGTACTGTTAGATCTTTATTAGATTTTCTTCTTTCACTGGGACTAGTTCTGCATTTATTTACCCCAGTGCTTAATCCAAATTCAACTCATTGTTCCATTCATCAGAGCTAAATAAAACAGCTAAATAATATACTTCAATCTGCTGGCCCTTGATGTGAACTTATGGAAGTTAAATATAATGTGTGCACTGTGGTCTTTGGTGTTACCTTAAAGACAGCATATTAATAGTCTTTAAGATACAGTAACGTGAGAAGTAAAAAATTATTACATTCTTAGATGTTAGTAAGTTTTCTGCAGAAGTATCTGGATACTTCATAAGCTTTGCTGTATTTCATAATTGAACAAGACACCATCATAGGTATGTTAACACATTTACAGAATCTAGGAAATGACAGGATTTAGCAGTGAGGATTGCAGAATGGGCTTAGAAATCAGCAGATATGGTGTGAAAGCTCAAACTCTGCACATGCTGGCTGTAGGACCTCAGGCAAAACACGTCTCCAAGACTGTTCATTCCTCTGTACATTAATAGTATTACTTACCTTATGGTTATGGTAATGATAAAGTCAGTTAATATATAATAAGTACTTGGAATATAGTAAATGCTAAATAAATGGTTACTTTTATCCCTGTGCCTATTCCTAATTCTGAACTTCCATTACTGGCACTTTATATTAGGTACCAAAAGGCTACAAAAGAAAACAATGGGATTAACACCGGTGTCTTCAATGCTCCCTGCTCTGGCCACCATCACCTACTATCACTGACAGCTGCTTAAGTGTATGTCCAGTGCTTCCAGTGAGATCACAAATCTCTTGAAAACAGGAACATCATCTTATACTTTTATAATATACTTTATAATACCTGCAACATTGATGGGGCATTAACCCAGCTATACAATGAGAGAATATCTTTAAAAATTCTAATTTTAGTGGTCCATGGTGACAAGTGAAATGGTTATACTTGTGGAGAGCAGGAAGAGGTAGAGCTGAACCTGCCAGTCTCTCCTGTCACCTGCAGCCCTGGGCTCTGCCATCCTTCATAAACACGTTAAGTGAGGGGATAAAAACAAAAGGGGAACATCAAACCTCAAACATACAAATGTATTGTGGGGTGGTCAGTTTTCAGTATGGTACCTACTTTTGAAGTCATATTTTTATACACAAGTTGTGTACAAACTCACACAGGACCAGACTGTGATCCTGATGTTTATACCTCATCTGTAGAGTGATTGATTGCTTGCCAAAATATTCATGCTAGCTACTGCTAATGTTATAACTTTGTGATCTCCTGTAATTTGCTTTTGCTGTATTATAGCTTAAGCTTAATGCAACACAAACAACATTATTTAGGCTTGTGTCTTAGGGCCATGATGCTCTAATTTTGGGTGAAAATGACCAAATAGATTTCTTTTTGCTATTTCTCATTTTTCCCCATCCTGTTATCGAACATTCTTTAAAACTCAAAACTTATTTTTTCCAAATAGATGTCCACAACTCTTTATTACCTGAGAAAAATGGAAGGGAGAGTGTTTCTTAGGCTGTAAAAAAAGGAAAAGGTGGACAGTCTACTCAGGGTTTCTGATAAAACTATAGCAGCCCTTTGGGATGAAGATCATATTATGAGAAGCAAATAAAAAGCAACTTCCATTATCTTCTCAGAATGAGCAAGGATGGGCTCAGGTTCTTTGACTAACTGCTTTGAATTCCTGCTCCTTATTTTCTTGTTACCAACAGGCATTCTTGAAGATGTTGGGAGGGCAAGAATATCTTGATTGTTAAACAGTGAAGTATAGAGCAGCAATAGATACAGCTAGGAGATTAAGTGGCATACCTAGAATAAAGGACAACCATTGACATGTTTCTCAGGATAAAAAAAGATTGTTGTTTTGTTTTTTTGGTTTTGAGTTAATTCACTCCTCTGCCCAACAAATTGGAGGAATCCAGTGAATGTGTTGAATGGATGGCTACACAGATAAATGCCTGAATGGAAAACAGGTCATTCTCGATAGTTTAAATGAACTGATTTTGCAATAGTGAATCCAGAAAGCAAAACTACAGCATTCCACACCAGTGTGGCTTTATTGTTTACATTCCAGGAAGAAAATATCATAAAACTTTGCATATAACTATTTAAAGCCCCTGATAGGTTTTTTTATGTGCCATTTCCTAAGTCCCTTTGTTCAGTTACAAGTATCACATCACTTTTGTTGGAAAAAGGACTGATTTTACATCTTAATGATTGCACCGGCTCTGTGACAAAGCCTTGATGTTTTTTAAAAAGCCATTTTCCAACTTAATAGCTCAAGGAAGAAGATTGGCCCTAGGGGAACTGGGACACAACTTTATAACTTACTCAGTGTACAACTATCCTTCTGTTCTAAAATGAGAAAAATAAGGGTGAATGTGGAAGGGAAAAGCATGGAATAACTGACAAAGCTTAAAGGTCATTAATGACACTAAGAGGAGTAAAAATGATAAAGTGGACACAGAAAATCATATTCTGTGAAAAATGAAATAGGATTGCTCTAAGCAAAAAGAAAGTAAAGGGAAAGAAGCGATGGAGGAAAGCTTTTTAGTACATCTGGTGGGGTGGGGAGGGAGGACTTCACCAAGTGAGTAACTCAGAGTTGGAGCCAATGAGTGCATTCTAGCCTTTACCAGAACTTCAGAGCAAATGTTTTTTAAAAATGGAAGTCAGTAAGAGCACACAGTTAGAAGCAAAGCTTGGTTTCCTGGAGACAGTTTTGTGTCTTCCCCAGGAAGAGAGTTCAGGCAGGGAGCCCATGAACCCGAGTGCCTGATGCAGCTTGAAGCCAAGAAAGCTATTGGTACAGGAAGCAGGTGGGGCCTTTCTGGCCAGTGACAGCACAAAGCTTTCCGTGAGGTGGGTTTCAGCCCCTCCTGGTGACATTTTCTGGCATTACAAAATTCTCAGTGTGAATTTTATGGTCCCCCTTCCTGCTACCACAGATCCCTGTTTTCTAACTTCTTCATTCATTATTTAGAAGGTAGCAGCCTAATGAAATGTGTGTAACTCATTGTGCAAGGTCTGAGTGTTGAGTTTATGTAGAAGTCTCAACAGAAATAAAATATTGTCCCACATGAGAGCCATATGCAAAGTCTGAAAGGTTGCTGTGGGAAATGCTATGACCTTTAGTCTCAGTGCTGTATGTTGCTTAGTTCAGACTCCTGATAAGTTTGTTAATTTATGATGACAGGTTTTATTTTCATGTCATTGGAAGTAAAGCACAGCAGTGACAACCAGTGGTTGCCTCAAATATTCGAGCTCCTTTTAGTCAATGTAAAAGCAGTATTCTTGTAATGGAGCTTTTTGCTGTGCTCCCAAATACTGCATTTTGAAGCCTCATTCTGGTCCTATTATCATGTAGGAAGATGATTAGTAAGTACAGAGTGAACCAGTGATTGAGTCTTGCATTGAGGTGAAAAAAATGAAAAGATCGTGGCACAAACCCATTCAAGTCCACTCTGGGCTTTTTTGCCAAATTTTCTTGCTGTGATCTACTTCTGCAGATAAGAGGAATGGTTTTGCCATCCTTCTATGATGTTACAGCAATAGTGAACTGCTCCCAAGCATCTTGGTGTAGGTGGTCTTGTGGGGATAAACATTAATTATTTTCAGATTATGTCTATATTTGTCTTCTAAGAATGTTTCACCACTCTCTAAATATAGGTGATCTTCTGGGATTAAATCTTATGAGTTAAACAGACTAGGATGACACAAAACATGCATGGAAAGCAGGCACTTGAAATATTGGTGAGCCATGGTCATCGTTAAGATCCAAACTGTACCCCGGTGTTCAGAATAACACTGAAAAATCTTTGCATTGTCAATGTACCACCTGCCTAATTCCCACATTTTAAATCACTTGATTAAAGTCATGTTTAAGTTTGTGTTTTCAACATGAAAACTGGTATCGTCCAATTCTAATTCTTGGCATCTTACAATGTTACCCCAACAAATAACTTTTGTGGGAAACAGGATCACCATGAAATCCTCAGGACCCCATTCTGCAATAGCTGTTGCTTCACAGAGCTAGGAATAACAGTGAGGTCTCTGGCTTTTGATCTCAACTTTGAGGCCTGTGAGGCAATGTTGGGCAAAGCTTTAAGCCAAGTGTCCTAGGCACCATCATTTTCTGGCCAGGGTCCTTTGCCCAGCAACACGGAAATAGTAGAGGACCAGGGTTGAAAATAGCAAAGTTCCAATCTCTTTTTATCTCCATCCTATAAAATATTTCCTTTGACATTCCTATAGAAGAGTACTAAACTTGGGTTCTAGTTGCGTAATTCACTAACTCAATAATTTATTCACTCCAACCAATAAATACTTATTGAAACCCCCCCATGTGCAAGACCATGAAGGATATACAGACTTTTGGATAAGACATTACCATTCCACATGTAAGTCTGTTTTTTCTGTTTGTTTTGGGAGCAGGGGATGGATAAGAATGGTTTTTTAAATTGGAAAAACTAAAACACCAGGTGTCAGTGAGAGGAGGCATGAGGTCCCCCTCGGTGTCTTGTGAGCATGACCAAGTGCTGTTGGACATATCAATGGAGCTTTGTCACATGTAATGTTTGGGAATTAATCACTTGGTGCTTTGTCCTTTGAATCCCATTCTAAAAAGCAGCTCTCAGGAATCAGTTCAAGTGTTTAATTGGTGATGAATATACAATTGGAATGTTTAAATATGTTGAGGATGGTGACCCAAGTGTAAGGTTGCCTTTCTTGTCCAACTGCCTACCACTTCTAAAACTCAGTGCCATTTTACACAGTAAAGTTGGTAGGTAGGGGAAGGGTTGTATCCAATTTCATTCCCCTATTGTGGAGCAGACATGCCCACAGGAATTACTGCACAGTGTGAGGTTGTCAAGTTTCCTAAAGAATTTAGCTAATAGGTTTCATTGCTCTGAGACCTAAAATCCTGGACAATCAACACGAAGGTTAGGGACTAGTGTAGAGTGTCAGGCTTCCAAGAGTAAGTGAATGAGAAAGTTTTTGTGGGCAGTACTTCTAACTTGGGAGACTGGTTGGCCCCACCCAAAAGTTAAAACAGCTACTCCCACTTAAAGGGAAGGAAAGCAAACATGAATGCTTGTGTTAAAAGTCAGTTAATTTAAACTTAAGTGAAAAGTTGGAGACCTTGAAGGGTATACAGACATTTGGAAAAGGCATTACCATTCCATATGCAAGTTTGTTTTTGTTTGTTTGGGAAGCAGGGGATGGAAGCAGGGAAAGCAAGCACTTGAAATATTGGTGAGCCATGGTCATTGTTAAGATCCAAACTCTACCTTGGTGTTCAAAATAACACTGAACAATATACACATTGTCAGTGTCACCATCTGCCTAATTCCCACATTTTAAATCACTTGATAATTGAGGTCATCTTTAAGTTGTTTTCAAAATGAAAATTGTTATCATCCAATTCTAATTCTTAGCATCTTTCAATGTTACCCCAGCAAATAATTCTTGTAGGAGAGAAGGCCAGAATATTGAAGGAGCTATGCAGCATCTCTTCCAGGGGCAGTTCTCTTGAATGACTTAGTTGTATATGTAATGGGAAAGGCTGACTCAGGGCTACCTCCAGGCTTAGCAGAGAATGTATTCTGGGTACCACTGTAAGCATTATGGAAGGCCAGAAAGTCACTGGCAGAAAGGCTAATATCATACAGTTCAGATTTCCCCCAAGGGGAAAAATGTTCATGAAATTCAACTTTAGCAACCTGAGTCATGAGATACTTGTTTTCTGCAAACATCAGAGTTAGTAGTACCTGTACCATAAACTAGTTCACAGCATTGCATTTTGGGGTCCATTTTTCTTTACATGTAAGAATACCTTTTTACTGTGTACCAGAAGTTTTCTCTGAAATGCAGAGAGAACCATAGGAGTCAGTTGCCAGCTGGTTGCTGTGTTCTGTGGGACAAAGGGAAGACCCTTTGGAAGTCTTCACCCAGCTGCCTGGCTGCCGCAGACTCTGTGATTGGTTGAGCCAGAGTCAGGCCCGGAAGGCCGTGGTGTCCCAGGGCTGGGTGAGCGAGCACTGAGCTTTACTGGGAGACCTGTGCTGACTCACCTTCAGCCTGTGCCAGGCTCTGCTCCACTCTTATGCTGCTTAATACCCCAGGACTGTGCTCTGTCTGTGTCAAGATTTCCCTGAGGCCAAAGTTAATTCCTTCAGAAAGTTTGGAGTAGTCCAGGTGTGAGTTATACAAGTGGATGAAGTGGAGCCAGAAGGGTGTTTGGAAGAAGAATCATAGAGATGATTTCCCACACTCCATCCATCTTTCTCCTAATATTTTTTTGACATTTTATTGTCAAGTTTTCATTAAAGTATAATGCATATATAGAAAAATATATAAACCTTCATCATTAAATTATTAAGAAGAGGGTCCACCTATTTAACCAGCTTGTACATCAGGAAATAAAAATGTAGTGTGCACTCCATCCTCCAAAGGTCTGCCTCCACCCTGACTTCTGTCATTGTTGATTTTTTGCCTATTCCTAAATATCCTGGAAGTGGAATTGTACAGGATGTAACTTTTTGGGCCTTTCAACATTAAACTGCATGTAGCAGTAGCTCTTCTGTTCTCATTGCTGTATAGTATATCCATTTATGAATATATCTCATATATCTCACTTTATCCATTCTTCTATGGATGGGCATTTAGCTTGTTTCTGGTTTGGAGCTATTGCAAGTAGTACTGCTGTGAACAGCCCTCTATGATCTTTCGGTGCCCATGTGTTCTCACTTTTGGTGGATGTTTACCTAGGAGGAGAATTATGGATGTTCAGCTTTAGAAAATATTGTCAAATAGTTTTCCAAAGTATTTGTACTAACTTAAACTCCCATCAGGGGTATATGAATTCTAGTTCCTCCAAATCCTCAACACAATTGGGCATGTTCTGTCTATTTCATTTAAGTAGTCTGGTAAGTGTGGTGTTAACTCATTGTGGTTTTAATTTGGTTCCTCTCCTAATTGATGAAGTTAAGCACCTTTGCAAGGCCTGTGGGCCTCCTTTTTTTGGTGAAGTGTCTGCTCAAGTCTTTCACCCATTTTAAAACTCAGGTTTCCTATCTTTTTCTTCCTGATTTGTAGTCTTTCTGCGTTTTGCTTTGCCCTTAGTGATTTTCTGCCTGCTGGATCTAGCCATCTATGATAGAGGGTGTTGAAGTTTCCAGTGCTGATAGTGAACTCATTTCTCTCTCCTTGCATTTCTTAGTTTTTGCCCCACATATCTGGATGCTCTGTTACCAGGCACATGCACATTAAGGATTGTTAGGTTTTCTTGGAGAATTATCCGCTTTATCTAATGCTTACCATATTTGTTAGTTTTGTATTTGTTGCCTTTTTTCTTTGATCTTGTTTTTGCCTTCCACTCTTTCTGTCTTTTGCAGTTTTAACTGAGTATTTTATAGGATGCTATTTCCCTCCTTAGCATAGCAGTTATGCCTTTTTTCTACCTTTTTCAGTGGTTGACCTTGAATTTTCAATTTGCACTTACAACTAAACCCAAATCCACTTTCAAATTAACACTATACCACTTCATAACTAATGTTGAGTACTTTATAATAAAAAAATCCTAATTACCCCCTCATGTCCTTTGTATCATAGCTATCATTTGTTTCACTTATATATGAGCATTGTAAGTATGTATGTGTATATATATGCATATATAAAAAACATACATAATGAAATGCATTGTTGTTATTACTTTGGCCAAACTAGTATTAGACCAGTTAAGAAAAAGAAAAGGTTTTATTTTACCTTACTCCTTTTTCAGTGTTCTTCCTTCCTTTATGTAGATTTGAGTTTCTCACCTGTATCATTTTCCTTCTCTCCGAATAACTTTTTTGACGTTTCTTGCAAGGCGGGTCTACTGGCAACAATTTCCTCAATTCTTGTCTGAAAACATCTTTATTTCTTCTTCACTTTTGAAGGATTATTTTGCAGGGTACAGAATTCTAGGTTGGTTGATTTTTTCTCTTGATACTAAATGTTTCACTTCATTCTCTCTTCTTGCTTGCATGGTTTCTGGGAAGACATTGAATCTAATTCTTATCTTTGTTCCTCTGCAGGTCAGGTGCTTTTTTCCTCAGAGTTCTTTCTGGATCTTTTATTTATCTTTGATTTTCTGTAGTTTGAAAATGATACACTTAGGTGTAGGTGGTGGGATTTTTTGTATCTTTTTTTTTGGCATTCATCCTGCTTCATATTTTCTGAGCTTTTTGTATCTGTGGTTTGCTGTCTGACATTAATTTGGGGAAAATTCTCAGTAATTATTGTTTGAAATATTTCTTCTGTTGCTTTCCCTCTTTCTGATATTCCCATGACACCTATTTACATCTTTTATAGTTGTCCCCCAGTACTTGGTATTCTGTTCTATTTATTTCTATCAGTGTTCTTTTTGCTTTTTGGTTTTCAATGATTCTATTGATCTATCTTCCTCAAACTCAGATATTCTTTCCTTAGCTGGGTCTAGTCTACTCAAAGTCCATCAAAGGCACTCTTCATTTCTGGTACAGTTCTTTGATTCATAGCATTTTCTCATGGTTCTTTCTTAGGAATCTCATATATCTGCTTACATTATACATTCATCTGCTTTACCCATTACAGTCTTAGCATATGAATCATAGTCATTTTGAATTCTCAGTCCTAATGTTTCCCACATTCCTGCCATGTCATGTCTGTCCTGATACCTGCTCTGGCTCTTCAAATTGTGTTTTTGACTTTTGGTATGCCTTGTAATTTTTTCTTAGTAGCCAGGCATGATGTACTGGGCAAAAGGAAAGTGGTGAAGTGTGGTGGGAGGGGAAGCATCAATTGTCCTATCATGAGGTCGCAGTTGTTCAGTGGGCCTGTTTCTCTGGGCTGTGAACTTTACAAGTGTTTTTCAGTTTTTCTCCCCTCTTGGGGTAGGACAGGAGGGCTAGAGTGTGCTGCAGATGGGTATTTCCCTTCCCCCTGCTTGCTTAGGCTCTGATATTACCCCAGCAGTTTAAGCTCTGGTTAACTAGTGCCCCTGAGGGCAGACCTTGTTAAGAAAAACAGAGAGCTCCAACATTTACTGTGAGAACCAGGTAGAGCTCCTGCGAGTAAACCTCACAGAAGCATGGGGGCCACTACGATGGAATTCCTGGGGTTGTTCCCTCCAAGACCCGTCGTGCTGAGCTTCCAGCAGGTCATCAGGTGCCAGTTCAGGTCTCCCTGCCCTGGCTCGGGTCCTCAGCAGTTTCTGCTCTGGTAAGCATGGCTCTCTGTATCCTCCTGTCCCTCCCGTCCCGGGGCAATGCTTTGCCCTGTGTCCTCTCTCTTATTGATCCAAGAACTGCTGTTGACACTAGTCTGTTCAGCTTTTTACTTGTTAGGATACTGTGGCAATTTCCAAGTTCCTTACATATAGAAACACAAACTGCAAATTCCCCCAATATTTTTTAGTTCAGTAAACATTAACTGGGTGCAATTTGGGTATCAAAGGCATTTATCAAGCAGGTGAACTCATAGGATTGAAATATGATGTTTCTTCCTCTAGTCTTCTTCACCTACACATTGGGGTGAGGAGAGGGGGGCCTGGTTCTCTTCCTTTCTTTTGTTAATAATTAACATTCAGTAAAATATGCAGATCTTAATTGTTCACTTTGATGAATTTTCGCATTTATATATATAATGTAAGTTTCTCAGTCTTGGCACTACTGACATTTGGACTGGGTAATTCTCTGCTGCAGGAATCTGTCCTTTTCATCCCTCCCCCAGTGGAATCCCCCTAGTCATGACAATCAGAAGCTGTCTCCAGGTTTTGTCAAACGTTCCCCAAGGATCAAAATCATCCTTGGTTGACACTCACTCATAAACAGCAATGTAACTACCATCCGAAAAGAAGATATATCTATTCCTGCAGAAGGTTTCCTTTGGGACCTTTTGTTAATCCTCCCTTTCTCCCCCAAACCACTGTCGCTGATTTCTGTCATTATAGGTTCATTTTGGCTGTATAGTGGATCTTGAACAACGTAGACTTGAACTGCACAAATCCACTTCTTTGCAGGTTTTTTACAATAAACCTTGGAAAATTCTTTGGAGACTGCAACAATTTTTAATATGTTTTCTTTTCTCTAGCTTACTTCATGGTAGGAATACCATATATAATACAAATTAACATACAAATTATGTGTTAATCAGTTGTTTATGTTTCAGTAAGGCTTCTAGTCAATAGTAGGGTGTTAAGTTTTTGGGGAATCAAAAAGTTATACATGTATTTTCAACTGTGGGGGTGTCAGGACCCAACCCCCATCTTGTTTAAGGATTAATTGTATTTGAACTTTACATAAATTGAATCATTCAGTGTGTACAGTTTTTGTCCAGTTTCTTTCACTTAACATAATATTTTTATAATTTATACATGATGTTGCATTTATCAGTGATTTATTCTTTTTTAATACAGAATAGTGTTCCATTTTATGAATATGCCACAATTTGTTAATACATTCTGTGTTGATGGACACTTAGGTTGTTCCGGCTTGGGACTATTTTGAATAAGACTGCTGTAAATAGTCTGGTAAGGTTTTTTTGTGCATATATTTTCATTTCTCTTGGTAAATATCTAGGAATGGAATTTCTGGGTTGTAGGGTACCTATATATTTAATTTTTAATAAATCACCAAACACTTCTGCAAAGTGGCTGTGCTATTTTACACAACTAGCAGCGAGGTAGAGAGGTGCACTTATGCCATATCATCAACAATGACAGTTGGTGTTGTCACTCTTTTTAATTCTAGCTATTCTGATGGGTATCTAATTTAGATTGTCCTTTGCAGTTACCTGATGACCAAGGATATTGAGTGCCTTTTCAGGTACTTTTTGCTTATTTATCTTCTATTTTGAAGAACCCAAGTCTTCTATGGTTATTTTTGGGAGTCCCCATACCCCCTTTCCTATCCCATAAAAAATGTAAAGGAACCTGCCACTGAGAAATGTCAGGGACTGAAAAACCTTTTGTCATATGAATAAATTTGGCCTAAGTTATAAAAACTGTGAAACATACCCTTCTGTTTTGTTTTCTTTTCTGTTTCCAAACTTACTGTTAGGCTAGAAAGTACTTTCCTTCAGTGAGGTCAGAAATACTCCTGGTTAGTCAGAGACATATACAAACAACTTTTATTTTCTTTGGGGAGGTTTCCATTTCCTGCACCCTCCACACAGCGGCTGGCCCTGCCTCATCCTTCTGCCACTTGACAAACAAATTAACATCAGGGACCTGTCCCCACACAGGTAGCCCATGAGGCACCTTCAGAATTCTATATTCAAGGGAGTTCTTGATGAGTTGTTTTCTGGAAGCATTTTTCTTTTACTCAAACAGCAACAACTTTACCCAGTCAAAAAAGTTTTCTATCAGCAAAGATTTCTTTTTCCATCTAAGTTCTGGTAACAGAACATAGCCATTTCCTTTCACTTTCAGTGGAAAGGGGTCTCTGGGGTTTTCTTTGTTCTTAGTTTCTGTCCAACAAAAAAATTTGTTGCTAAGATGGTATTTTTCTAGCCTGTCCTCTTGAGCTAACCAGACAAAAAGATTCCTCTCTGAAACTGAGTAATTCAGGATCTGGCTTCTGAAAGGATATGAGGGCCCTAGAAACAGGGTGTTTTCTCGCTGCACTTTGAAAAGGGATTTGGTGGCCCCCGGAAGGGGCGTGGCTTGTGTGTGTGCGCGCGTGGAGTGACATGTCCAGGGTACGTCGTGATCTCTAAGTACCGTTTCCCCCTAAAGGAACCAGGTCTTTGGGAAAATGGCTGATTCCATGTCTAGGATAAGAAACGTGTAAGATGAGGCAGAGTCCTGTCCTAACTGAAGACAGAAAACAAATGAACAAACAAAAACCGTTGCAAACTCCTAGAATCATAGCAGCAGGGCTTAGACTCCAAGTCCAAGAAGTCCAGTGATAAAGACGGGACAACTTGAGGATCAATAAAAGTAATGACTGCATTAGATTAAAGCATGTCAGATATATTATGAATCTATGAATTTATAATGACAATAAAAACAGAAACAAAAAGAGTCACCATATTCTAGTCTGCAGAAACCTGACAGGGCAAAGATGTGATTTCTTCAAAACATAAAAAGCAAAGGGGAAAAAAGGAGAGAAAAAGACCTCCTTTTTGAGCCCACTTATTTCTCACACCCTAGAAAGATGAAGACCTCAAAGAAATTTTTTACCCCCAAATCAGTAAAAAACAGAAAACATTTTTCAAAAATTTTTATAAGCTTTATCTTTAAGTATATGCCAAATGGAATAGTTCTGAGAGCATGAGCAGACTTAATGGAATACTTGTTTATACTCATAGCATGTTGGCAATTTAATTGTGCTAAAGACACCTAAAACAATACATGAGTTTCAAAAATTTCTCTACTCCCTGCCAAAACATAGTGTATTTTTTCTCATGGCCTTTTGACTTGGACAAGTTGTGCTACTTACTCTCATCTCATCAAAATTTATCTTTCTGTCTCCTCTCAAAATGCCTCTTATCCTGAGGAAATTACTTCTTATCTCACTATAAAGAACCCTAAATATGTAATGTTAATTTTGCAGCTTAACAGCCATGAATTTCAGGCATGTGGGGAGGGCTTTTGACTAAACTTTCTTAGACCCCCGTGTGGGCAGCGTTTGCCTGTTTGGGGCTGGTCACAAGTGCTGCAGAGCCTGGCACAGCCCTAGACTGACCAGGGGAGGGGGAAGCTCCTGTTCACAGATGATGAGGCTAAGGCATGAAGGCCGGGCCACCTGAGTATGTGGCCTCTGGAAAACACATATATTCTTTCTCCCTTAGCTGTCCCCTTCAGCCACATTTTCTCTTTCAGCTGTCTATATATTATGCCAGCTCTGACTTGCATTGAAGTATGCAAATTATTCAGTTATAGCAACTCATAGAACTTGCATTTCTGTGGAAAGAAGGCAAGACCCAGGTCTCATTCTGAGTTAGAGGCTAGCATTTTATGACAGTGAGCTTATTTTAAAGTATTTTTTAACAAAACAGTTGAGCTTTGATCATTTCCAAATACTTGATGCCTCAATAGCCAGGAAAGTCCATTCCAAATTATAATACACTAATGATTGAGTGGTTATGGTCTTATTTATATCTATCCATTCATTCCAACTGTTTTACAGAGTGTCTTGGTGAATAATCGGTCAGATTCTTCTTTCTGATTAATGTTGTGATATAAGTTGGGTATATTTGGTAAGGGCCTAATTATTGTAAATTCAGTCAAATAATTTCATGTAGTAAAGACCCATTGTGTAATCAGTGATCTCAGATTCAGAGCTGAATTTCTAAAGGAGTAGATTATGTCAGTAACCAAGGATGTGCTGGTTGGTCTCTAGGAGTGCAACCTGTTACACCCCTTTTGGAGACCCCCGACATAAAGTTCTAAGTGGCCTCTGGGCTACAAGTAATTTTTCGTGGAGCAGGTGATATTTTACATTAAGCCATCTCCATTCTTATATTTGCAACATTATAGGTTTGCAGTGTTTACTTCAGATGCTATGTCTGCAATTTTAGTACCTGTCGCTGGTAGATGTTGTTACTTAGGTAGTATAAACAAAATAAAGCCTTATTTAATTAAGCCTTGGATATTTTATATATACAATCAGCCATTTGTGCTTCCTCCTTTAAAAGTAATTAAACAACAATTCATGTATGAACAGCAGAGGAAAAGATGCATCTGTAGCAATATCTAAAATACACAAAACATTTAGGTATTGTAATAATAAAAAAAATAATAACAACAAGTTTTTCCACTTATTTAGGGCCTCGTCTGTTCCAAGGCTTGCCAAGACATTTATGTCCCTTATCATACTGAGCCCTTAGCCGTAGATGGGCAGACCCAGAAGCAGCTGAGGCTCTAAGTGGTCGTTCGGCTCATAGGTGTTGAGGGGATTCAGTCTCAGCTTCCCTTCAGTCCAGAGCCTGGATCTCTACTTTCCCACAGCCTCTAATGTGTGCCTTCTCATGCTAATCTGTTTTTACTTCTGTTTAATAGGCTCTGTCTCCAACTTTCCGGTCTTCCCATATCAAGGAGAGTTCCCCTTTCTGCACCTTTCTGGTACCGACCTGATTCTCCTAGCTCCTCCTGGAGCTTAGATGTTGGGTGTAAAACTTTCCACTTTGAACCTTGATTACTACATGACTTTCTCTAGTCCTATAAGCCATTCTTGGAGAAGCACCATGAGCAGATGTGCATAAAAGAGTCCGCCATTTGCTTTCCATGTGGCTTAAAGTAAAAAGGCTGAGGCTTGTGGTTAAAACACCACATGGCATTGTTTTCTGTCAGTGCATTTACTTTTATTTCATTTTGTAGTTCTAAAATCCTCATTTGCCATTCTCTACCCCTTCTTTAAAATGATTTAGAGTTTTATGATCCCTGTTTATTTCCAACAACTCCAAATAAAAGGCTTAAGAAATACATGGTGTTTATTTAAAAATGGATATATTTGCATGTTTTCCTTTTTAAAGATTTGCGTGTTTTTATATATTGTATTTTCAAAGTCAAGCCTAAGTAGCAAATGGCTAAAGAAAATAAGAAATGGTCCCTTTCTTGCCTGTCCTTAACTGTTATTTGATTATTCCAAGTTATAATCTTTTTTACTGAACTGACTAAACTATGCCAGTACAACTCTATAACTCATCCTCCTTTAACTTAGAGACAAAAATTCCTTCCTGAGATTTCATGTTCATTTCTCATCTATCTGTAGGCTCTCCTCACTTGCCAGAAGCTTTCTCATCTCTTCTTTGAAGAATAATTCTCTTCAAAGAATTTCTCTTTACAAGAGGGGCTTTAATTTGAATTTTCCCTTCTTTCTCTTCCTTTCTTCTAATCCAAAAGAAGTAGTCTACTTTCTTCTTAAAAAACAGAGTGCCTGCATCATTCCAACTGCTGCTAAATCTGACTTAAAATTGGAAATTATGGATTCTTTCTTCAACTGTAGTTACTATAGCAATTATCTCTTACATAATTAGACAGAAGGAGCTTTTAGAATGGAAGAAATACTAAGCTCAGAAATGAAGACTGATTGCAAAACCCAGCCCTGTTACTAGCTTACTGTGAGCAAAAGTTGCTTAACTTCTTTGAACTTTGGTTCCTCATTTATAATTTGGAGATGATTAAATATTTAATTCAAGTAGATTTGTAAGGATTTTTAGATAAGACCATGACTTGCACTTAATTTCTTCACTGCATGAAAATCGTATTAGCATTTACTAAAAAGCTTATACAAACTATTAAACAACCTGTTGGCAGGTAAGAAAAAGGATGTGAGTTCACAATTAACCAATTCATAAGAAAAGCAATTATTAAACATTTGGAAGAATGTTCAAACCCATAGCAATTAAATAAATTAAAAAGGCACTGAGATGTCATTTTCCTTTTATTAGTACTAATTACAAAAAAAACCATGCTGGTGGCATTGCCAATTGGTAAAACTCATTGAAAAAAGTATGCATCAATTTATAGTAATATTCATACTTCTCAATTTAGCAATCCCATTTCTGGGATTCTATCTTAAGGGAATATTTGGAAATATGGAAGAAAATCCAGAAACATTACCATAATTATTTCATTATTGCTTATGATGTTACCAAACCTGAGAACAATTTAGGTTTGTAATGGATTAAGTTATGATGGACTATTTTTCAGCTATTAAAATAAAAATAAAAACTTCCTGAGCAGCACATAAAAATGTTTATGGTATTAAAAATATGCACGTATGAAAATCAGCCTGAAAAAATTCATCTTAAATCTATATGGAAATAGACCTCTATGATAATTATGTTAGGGCATTATAACATATGTTTCCTTTTGCTTTTTTGCTGTTTCCCCAAATCGTTTGTAAGGCAATGTTCTTTTAAAATTAAAATTAGGCTTTTAGTCTAATGTGTTCAGTCTGAAAAAAAATTTGAGTGCCTATTATGTGTCTGGAAAATTTTCTGTAGCATTTTTGGTCTTTAAAAATGCCAGAATCTTTCCTCATTATTTACTCCAGGGCAATAAAAAAGCAAAAAAGTGTGCTTAGTGGGCTACTTAAAATAAGTCCTTCATATATAACCTAAGCTTTAAGGTGATACTGTGTGTAACCTGAATGTTTAGTGCTACGCTGTCAGCACACGCATTTAAAATATAATGGTGTTCTGTCTCACTATAACCATCTGCTTAAAGACTCATGCCAAACTTAATTTATTGACTTACTCAGGTCATTTCATGGAGGAAAACAGGATCTCAGTGATGCATTGACCAGAACATCAATGTAAGTGTGAATAATGCATCTCAAAGTTATATGTAGAGGTAACTAGGTTGAAGTAAGCTAGTCAAGATCATTTGCCAAGTATTGTAGCATTACTTTTAGTTGAATTTTTTATTGAAATAGATGTAATTCACTTGTGGTTGTAAGAAATAATCTAAAGTACAGTTTTCCCGGTTTCCCGCAGTGGTAACAATTTACAGAGCATCCTACCGCAGGCAGGGCCGGTGGTGCCCGCGGCCCAGCTCCACTCACCATACTCAGCCTTCCCGTTTTGCCTCTGCTCATTCACACATGTGTGCTCGCATGTATGGCGCTCCCGCTTTATCACCTGTGTCTGTCTGTCCACCACCACAGTCACAATGCTGCAGAGGTCCATCGACACAAGGGTCCCTCCTGTTGCCCTTTTATAATCACACCTTCCACTCCTTCTCCCAACCCCAGCAACCACTTGTACTCTGTAAAATTTTGTTATTTCAAAAATGTTATATAAATGGAATTCTGTAGTATATATATATTTTGAAATTGGCCTTTTTAAACTAAGCATAATTCCCTGGACATTCTTCCAAGTTGTTGCTTGTATCAGTACTTCACTGTTGGTATTGCTGTTAGTCCGTGGTGTAAATGTACCAGTTTGACCATCTGGGCTGATTCCAGTTTATGATGGTGATGTAATGCTGCTGTAAACATTCATGTTCAGGTTTCTGTATGAACATAAAGTTTTGTTTCTCTGGGATAAATGTCCCAAACTAAAATTTCTGTGTCATAGTAATTACATGTTCAGTTTTCAAAAAAGCTACTAAATATTGTTTTCTGGAATGTCTGTACCATTTTATAATGCCCCCATTGATGTACAGGAGATTTTGTTTCTTTGCCAGATTTTGTTTCTAGTGCTGTTGTGGTAGCCTTTACTTTGAAGTCAAATTTGAGACCTTTTTTGGTTCCAAAATTGTCCAAGACCACTTTAAAGGGCTCCTCCTCCATCCTTTCCCTGAAAAGTGTAGTACATCACCCTGTGCTATTCTTGCTACTTGACAGAATTTTGCCCTCCTGTCCCTGAATAGTTCTGGCCCCAGGACCACTCACTATAGCATCTCACTGCTGTCTAAGTGATGTGCTCATGGTACCTTTCTACGTGAACTAGTGGGGTCCACAGCCACAACCTCACAAGCTAGTCCCTCCTCCATTCTCGACACTGGGTCAGAAAGTGCTTGACCTGGCAGGTATCTCCCTTGGCTACATCTCTGTTAGAAGAATTAATATTTACAGCTAAAGCAGGAATTTAAAAATAATCACTGAAATAAATATGTTTAAATGATAGGAAACTTTCTTTTGCTATGAAAAACCATTTTCTTCCCCTTGTGGGTGTAGGTCCCCTTCTGGGACATCTCATTGTACTGATATTCCAAGTATATTGTCTTCAACACCCGTGCTTCTCAATGTGAAAAAATCTAGGTAAGAGTGAGCATGGCTTCTTTGAAATATTATTTATTACAATGGTTTTGCTGACAACTATTTCAGTTAAATAGTACTGTAGGAAAACACTCCCTCACTTCTGAAGAAAATGAAATAAATATTTCTGAATAACTTGTTTGGCCAGAGGCGTGCTGCCAGTGGAGGCAGCTCAGTGGAAACTGTTGAAACACTACCCTCCTCCCGAGCTGCAGTGGGGCCACGGTGCCCCTGGGCCAAGTTCCCTCTGTAGTAGTCCATGGGAATGAGAAATTAAAATGATGTTTGACTTATGAGTGATAGTGTCTTTATTGTAGTAGCACAGAGTATAGAATTATTTCATTTAACAAATGTTTTGTGCTTGAGGCAATCATGTGTTTTTATAAAACACCTAGAGACTGTTGCCATAAGAACATTTGCTCCCGTGGGTTTGCTATCATTCGCAGAGTTACTGGATTTGCTTTATGTAACTGGGAGCTTCTGTGGTGGCATCAGAATTGCTTATTCACTGGTGTTACAATAAATAGCAGCATCCAGTGCCAACAAATCTTCCCAACACCACTTATTCTGAAAGAAGTGATGAGAGGCTTCTGTCTGGAACTTACTTGCTTTATTGAATAGGATCAAGGTGCAGTAAGTGTTTCATTGGTCCATATGTTCAACCCCCTCTAGAGATGAAGAAACATCAGTCTTGTATTGCTTCTCATACCTTTGATCTTATGTTCCATCCTTCCTGTTTGCTAGTAATTCATTTAGCAAGCCAGCGTCTTTTAGTGGGGAAAGTGTTTGCCACTCTGTGCTATGCCAGGTTTTACTGCCTCTCCTTGCCAATGCAATATTCATAATTAGAGTAACAATTACCTCTTTCAGAGTACTGCCTCAGAAGTCTTCCTTTCATAACCCAAAATTAGGCTGTTTTCTCCCAGCGGGCATTAGGCATCCATCTTACACTTACCCCACCTTACTGGAATCGTCTCATTACTTGACTGTTCCCCTCTCATGTTGGCACCGTGAGGGCATGAGGGAATGCCTTATCGGTGTGGTCTGTGCCTGGGACAGTCACTGACGCACAGACAGTCCTTGTGATTGAATGAATTGAATGAATGAAGCCAGCCAGCTAGCACACAGAGGAGAATATCTATCCAATTCAAAAAGTTCAATCTAGGTATCATCTGTGTGGGCTTGGTCAGTGCTGAATTACTAAACTAGTAAAAATCACTTAACCACAGTGTTATTTAAGACATCAAATATATTTGATAAGTGCTTGAAAAAGTCACTTTTATTATTTTTATATTTACATTTGTATTGTAAATTTTATTTTTATAAATGAAGTCTGAGCTTAATAGCTGGGTTTTACAATATAAAGTACAAATTCTCTTTTCCATGCCATAAAAGCATTGTTTCAAGACATAACTTTGAACATTAGCCATACCAAGACAAAAATACATATCGAAGGCACAGTTTCATATATTTACTTTTTTAAGTTCACAGTACTCTTTAAAAGGAACTTTTGTGTATGGCTATGCTTATTCTAAAGAGCCTTTTCTAAAGTCCTCAATTATTATGCAACTAACATTTTCCAATTCTTTACAGTTTTATCTGTCTTGTTTGGTACATCCCAAAGCATTGATGTCACCTTTTCTTTTTAAAGTTAATTGTATCTTTTACAGCCTGCCTTGACAGCACACCTTTTTATTGACTGAAATTCCAAATCTATTTTGAGGAGTAGAATTTAAAAATAAAAATTTGTTAACTAAGATCAAAGAAAAATTTGAAATGTTTAACATAGTGCACAAACGTATTGGAGCATAGTAAACCTAACATTTGGCCAGATATTATATCAGCCTAGCCTGGTTTATTTTGATTTTCAAAGATTGTCTTTAGATGATGACTCAAAGCAGATACATTATTTTTAGACATTGTAACTCCCTCTCCCTCTTTCCATTCCCAAGTGACAGAATTCAGGTGACAGGACACGGAGAGCCACAGACCTTAGGGCCACTGTGAAAGAGCCGTCTTCCCTTGTTTTTCATAATCACTTATGTTTTTGTAAGTATGTATTCCAGAAATGTAACCATGAAGCCTGAAGATGTAACTGTATTCGTATACTCTGAAAAGATTTAAGACTTTTACTTTCAAGAATAAAACTAAAAATATGACATATGGAGATTTTTCTCAGTATATGGAACAAAATAAAATTATCCTCTCTTAAAATAAGTGGCAGTTTAGGGAAAGCAATGTTTCCTGTTATAGATAAAAGCTAGGGAACACAAAATCAGCATCTGAAATATGTTAATTCACTGTGTTTTAAATAAAAAGAAGCAAAAATGCATTGTACAACACCTGTTCCCAAGGATGATTGCAGTTTCTTGTTATTAAGTCCTACAAAATACAGAATGTACTTGGCAGGTGAAACTATAAAAACTAGAGATGAAGAAAAGACATTATTATCTCAAACATTAAAGTTTTTCCTTTTTGATGGGTGGTTTAAATTAATTTACAGATATCCTTTTTTCTTTCTGAGTGTACTATTTTGCATTATTTAATCAGCTTATAGTTTTCTCCATCTTGAGTTCATATTCACAGGCATGCAAAAGAGAACAAATCTTTGGTATTTGAGGCAGTAATGAAGAGTAAAAGTCCCTAAACTCTGCATTTTATCTCATTCATCTGTAAACTTACAGTGGAAAAGCATTGCTTGGGAGTCAGATTTCTTCCTAAACCCATCTTTATCACTTAATTCTCTGTATCCTGAGCAAGTCACTTAAATTTTCCTGAGCTTCTGGTTTTTGTAAAACAAAGTTTCAAATGCCTGCTTTATCTAAGTCATAGGATGCGCCGAGGATGAAAGGAGTCAAAATAGGCTCACTATGCTATAAAGTGTTTCACAAGTTTTGGGAGTTCCTGTTATATAATCCCATTTTGCACATGAGGAAATGCTAAGGGGCTAACAAGGTTATTGAAGGTCACACAGCTGGTAAATGAGAGATCTAGTTCTAAGATGCAATGTCTATAATTTAAGCTTTTTTCACATTTGAGAACTGATAATTCTTATGGGGCTGTCCTGTCCATGACAAGATGTTTAGCAACATCCCTGGCCTCCACTCCATAGATGCCAGTAGCATCCCCCAATTTATGACAACCAAAAATAACTCCATATGCTGCCAAATGTTACCTGGTGGCAAAATCACCCCAGGTTGGATACCACTGGTCTACATTATTCCAAAGTTAAAGTTATTAACCACTTTTGTGGTGACATTTATCAGTATTGTCATTATTCTGAATGGTTCCTGTTGGAATACTCCATAGCATAGAAATTTTCAGAATTAAAAAAGAGCTACCTGGTTTTGAACCATTGTCTTACTGTTTTCTGAATATTAGCAGTCACATTGTCGTCTTAGAAGATCCCTGCAAACTGGTCTTACAGAAGCAGAATATCCCTTAACAGGGTCACTATCTGGAGGTCAGACTTTGTGACCTTCCCCTGTAATTCTGTGATCAGTCCCTAACAGGACCCACTGTTTTCTCAGGCTGGTATCTTCATGGGCTCCTAATACCTCTTATCAGCTTAGAGGCAAGAGGGAATAATGCATGTACTTTCAAAACCATTATCTCATTTAACCTTCACAGTAAGCCCTGGAGGTTTGTACCACTTTTCCATGTTTACATTTTGGTTAGGAACCTTGCCCTTTCTTCTTAGCCTGCTCTTTCAGCTTTGGTGTTCTAACTGCAGAACTGGATATAGAAAGTCAGCAGGAAGTTGATGTGGAAACTCAGCAGGTGCCTGCTCCCAGGCACTGTATGAAGAGCATTGCATTCTGAATCACTCCACACAAAGCAGGTGCTTTCTGCCCTGAGTGACTCTTGGTTTTTCACTTTCTTTTAACAGGATCCTTAAAGACCCACCTCCTCTGACTGCATTTGGGGACTTAAGAACCAACTGTCCAAGAGTAGAATGTTTTTACTTCTGTTGTTCACTCCTTCCTCCCTCCAAAAAAGCCAAGAATGAGCTTCCCCACCCTCCACACTTCCCCAGCTTCATCTCTGCTCTACATTCCACTCTTGTCCTGTATTGGCACAGTTCCCAATTCGTCACCTCTGAACTAAAATTTTTTGAACATTTATGATTGACTCAATTATGTTAGTTTCTCTGCTATCTGAAACTATTGTGAACTTAGGTGCATTTGATATGAGCCTCATTCAATAGTCTAAATAAAAATTGTTAACAACCATTTGATCAATAAATATGAGAGATGCCCTCACAAAAAAAAAAAAAAAGTACACACTTCCAATGGTAAAATAAATAGTAACCGGGATGTAATGTATAGCATAAGGAATATAGTCAAAATATTGTAACAACTTGGTATGGTGATAGCTGGTACCTAGAATTATCATGTATATAAATGTTGAATCACTGTGTTGTACACCTGAAACTAATGTAATACTGTGTGTCAACTACCCTTCAATAAAAAATAATTATCTACAAAAAAAAAAAATATTTTGTATGTAGACCTGTATGAAATTAAAAATTTTTTAAACACAGTATTTTAAGAGTAGTTGCTACTGACAAGCACAATAAATATAATTGACTGTGATTAAGATCATTGGCATGACCTGAGGAGAGGCTCGTGTGATTACCAATAGTGAGGAGGAATTGGAATTGCTCAGGAATCTTTAGGGATGGGAACTCTGCATATGGAAGGTTCAAACAGCAGTTCGAACCAATAGGAAAGAGGTCTAGATTACAGCAAAAAAACTTTTTTTTTCTTTAAAGTGCATGTGAATCATTTTAATTACTACTTGGTTCATTTAAAAAGGACCAATTGGCTTCTACTGTAAAGTGTCAATGTCGGACCCAAATAAGAGTCATTTCTTTTTAGGTCAGCATGCATCCTTATTGACCAGATTCACCTGATTCTGATTTGAAGTGTGTTCAGCCATTTCATCACTCTTTATAAAGAAAGCATCTTGGGTTTTTCGTCCTCTTCCAGGTGGCCTTTTTGAAGAAGTGACTGTTGAAGCTGCGGCGTTCCTCTCCTGGGCAGACAGCTCTGCAGCACGGAGCACAGCACAGGCCAGCATTGGGCTCAGTGGGCAACAACTAGAGACAAGAGCCAGAGCTGCAGAATGGGAGGGTTGAATTGAAGTTTTGAGTTTTCTTGTTTGCATATTTTTCCCTAAGAGTTAACTTTAAATATTTGAAGAACCACGTCTGGGAGGGAAGTTGTGTAGTAGCAGGCCGAGATAAGTATAGAAGTTAGATAATATAGTTACAGTTAATATAGTTAAGAAGTTAGTTGCTATAGTCTGTTTCCCACAGAGAGGAATATTCACATTTGTGCTGTGTCAGCACCACTGGGAAGCATATTAGCTGGTAGAGACCCATCTGTCCTATGTGGAATGCAGTGAGGGACTTACCTGATGAAAGTAAGTGCTAACTACTGATAGTCCAAGGAAATAAACATACAAATAACTTCTCAGGTTCATTTAAATCAAATTTTTTAAAAAGTACAGAATTTTGTATTATTCAAAAATGCTCAGTAAATAAATGTTTGTTGAATGAGGTGATTATCAAATTAAAGGTTTCTGCATCTATGTGTCCCTTTTGTTCTGTATTTCCTTTACCAAATACTGCTACAAATCAATAAGCATGCCTCCTGGCATCCTGTTACAGTTGTCTTAATCCCTGTGTATGAGAGCAAAAGGTGAAGAAACCATTGGATGAGAATGATAAAGCTAGAGGGAATCCTGTGGAGCCCCAACCAGCTCTTCATTATCCAGAGGTTTGGGACTGGCCTGTGGGCACACAGCTCAGAGCCCAGCTTGGGATGCAGACAGGCTGATCCTCCTGTCCTGTTCTGCATAAGAACAACAGTGTGGATTTGCACCTACAGCTGCTGTTTTGCAAGCCTATTGATGGTATCCTGGCCTACAGATCACCTCTTCCCTCAAGGAAACCCAAGTTTTGTGACCCCTAATTTCCTAACACTCTTATTGCAGGTGTCAGTTGGCATTGTGATTGATGATCTTTTCATGGTTTCCTCTTCCTGGTAAATATAACCAAAATACGTGTCCTGCCAGCAAAGCAGTGGTGTAGCACCCTAGCTCTGTAACTGGTGACTGACATAGAAATAAAGCCCACTGTTTGATCCTGCAGAGTCCCTTTATTAAGCACAGTTTGAAACACTAAACTTCTTAGTGATATGACCAAGACTCACAGCCATAGAGAATTAGCAAGGCTTCTCTTAAGCTGCTAAGCTCCCAAACACCGTGCTCACTTGTCATGCTTTAGATTGCTGTGTGTTAGTTTTGAGTAGGATTTCTCAACCTCAGCACCATTTTCATTTTGGGTTGGATAATTATTTGTTTCTGTCCTGTGCTATAGGGAGGAAAAATCTTTTTCCATCTTCCCTTCTAGGTTCAATGGCGGGGGCTTATAAATCAAATGGAGAAAAAATACAAATTAACGAGGAAAAAATAGTTTAATTACATACATCTACCTGTTTCACAAAGTTTCACAAAGAAATGAGACTCAAGGAGGTGGTCAGATCATTGAGATTTAAATACCATCTTAGGCTAAAGAAAGAAAGGGAGTTTGGGCTTCTGGGCAGGGAGAAGAATTATGAGAAAGGAGGGAAGGAAATATATAGTAGATAATTGTCTGGTTATGCAAAGAAGAGTTTCTCAGATGTCAAGAACTGTCTCCTGGAATAGCTCTCTCCCTACTACAGAGACATTTTTACAAATGGAAATGTCCTTATGAATGTAAATTTCCTTTACAAAACAGGATTTATACTTTATTTTCAGGCAGTTAAGGGGTGGTAAAGAGCTTTCCTGCCTCTGCTGGTTCTCAATTGTCTTTAGCTCCAAATAATCCTTATGCCAAAAGGGCACATTTTGGGGTGACAGATTCTGGCTCAGTGTAGCATAGTGGAGGGTGTTTGGCAGCATCCCTGGCCTCTATCCACCAGCAGCCAGTAGTCCCCTCCCCAAGTTGTGACAACTAAAATGTCTACAGACATTTCCCTGTTGGCCAAAATCAACCCCAGTAGAGAACCACTGTTACAGAGGATATAAGCCTGAGAAACAAGCTTTGGCAACTGTGTGCAGTTGTGCACTGACAGTTCTCTCCCCTACTCTGTCAGGTAGGCACTACTAGTGTGCCCTTCTACAGACAACGGCAAAAGCAAGACAAGAGAGCCACTTGGGCAGTTTGCCTTGGTGGGCGGAGGGTCCGCAGGAAGCTTTTGGGAGATGGAGTCCCAATAGAGATATAATGATGCACGTCTTAACAATAACTGGGCATGAGGCAAGAAAAACATGATACAGTGTTTGACAATAATTTAAGGAAAGAAATAGGAAAATAAAAAAGGCAAGTAGAAACCCCAGAAATAGTAATCCACATGACAGTCAAAATACATGTAATAAAAGGTACTATTTATTTTTAGCTGTACTCTGGGCCTTGTTCTATATACTTTCATGTACTATCTCTCTTAATCCCCCAAAAAGCCTATGAGGGAACTCTTACTATTCTATTTTTATATAAGGATTGTGATGAACCACACAGGTTAGGTGAGTGTTTCAGTTGCACTGTAAGACGCAGAGCTAGGTTTTGAGCCCATATATGCTCACTCCAAAGCCCAGGAACTTAATTGTTCCATGGAAGCTCTTGGATACTAATGACGGGATTAATACAGTCATAAAACAAACAAGCAAGAAAGTCGGTATGGACCAGAAGCATAGTAAAGCATCAAATGTCCAGGCCATTTTTTGTATCTCTCAGAACTGCTATAAATAAGTGGGTTCTGTGAACTTATTCACATGTGTTACAATTAGAGTAGATGGATCCTGTTGAAATCTTTTATTGGCCACCCATTTTGGCAACCAATCTCAAAGTTTGTTCATTTAACATATATTTATTGAACACCTATGACATGCCAGGCACAGTTATGGACACTATGTGCTCATAGGGTCAATAAAACAAAGTCCGTGCCCTCGAGGAGCTTAGATTGTCAGGAAAGCAAGCAGACAAAAAAGAAATACTGTATCTTATTATGAAATACTATATTATAAAGATAATTTGTGGAAATAATAAGTACCTCAAGAAAAGGAAAGCTGGGTAAAGGGAGAGTGAAGAGAGGCTCGCTATTTCAGGCAGGGAAGTCCAAGTTGTGCTTAAAGTGTCTGTATGACTTTGATACATATGTGTCAAAACATTTTAACTCCATTGAGAGTGACTGTGGAAATACGTGATTAAATGCCAACAAATTGAGTAAGAACTACATCATTCTGCCAAAAGTAGCTTGATGAAGCAAGTATACACCAATATTAGCAAAGCTTGTTTGATTCCATTGATCACAAAAAATCTGGCAAGTACCAGGTCCTCAAGTGTAATGAGCCTTGCACTGACCACTTTGGTAAGTAGACCCAGTCGGAGCCCCAGCAGTGAGAGGTGCCGACAAGATTACACGGTTTTGCAAGACAGATAAAGCCAGCCTAGCTGTCCCTGGAATATTTGTTTTTGTTCTAAATGTATAACAAAAATTAACTGGGACCCACATTTTGGTGTGATTCAGCATTGTGAGGATGCCACGTACATCTTACACATCAAAGCGGTGGATCCCACTAACTACTTATCTAAGAGATCTACACATTTTTAAATCACGAGCACTCAGAGTGACTTCATATCGCCATTTCTCTTTGTTCGCTTCTTGAAATGCTTCACTCTTTCTTATATGCTGAACCAGAGCTCATCATCATTCCTTAACCTGGGGAAAAGACGGGGAGGGTGTTACACAGAAATAAATTATTTTAAGAAGTAAGTTCCTTAGTTTTAAGAAAAATGGCAGAGAAATACTTGCTCAAACCATTTTAGAAAGCACCCAACATGTACTATTCTTTTTAACATATGGCTCCATTTTCATTCAAGAATAGAATAACAATTATTCTCAATCCTGTTATGGATGAATTAAGAAACCTATTTTCAGGGCCCTGCATTTATTCTCGGGCCCTTTGGCTACAAGGCCCAATGAACAGAGGGCAGTTCTTCCCCAAACCCCCAGGGACCTTGCACAGCCTCTCTGGTCAGAATGGGAGCTGCTGCTGACAAGACTCCACTACCATTGTTCATCTTTCTTCCATGCTATACATGGCCTGATTAGTTTATATTTATAAATCTTTCAATACTGCATTCTCTTCTAAAATTTTGTGAATTTCAACATTCCCCTCATTTCATTATGCTTTTTGGAGGCAAAGAAAATAATGATTTTCACTGCCATAATTTGTTTATAAACAGTTTATTAATGTATTGGTTGCAAATTTCAGAATATCTACCAGACCCAAATCAGGAACACCACAATGGGCAATTAATTTAAAATAGTTGCAGCTGTAGATTGCCCATTTGGAGTTTCTGGCTGAACGTTTTCTAAATGCAAGAAAAGTAGGACTTGATTACCCTTTATCCAGAACCCTTCCAGGCCTGAGGAGGCCATAGCAGGCTTTCTGCTAGAAAAGGAATTGTAGAATCAGCATTTTATAAGTGCTCATAAACTAAGGCAATCTCTATTTCTTCACTGAGTCTTAGGAAACCAGTGCTTGGGAACAGGAAATATATTTCTCTGACCAGTAACTCTCCCCAGCCCACCTCCCTCCCTTTGCCTAGGCAATACCATTTCTAGGAAAATGAACTGCAAGTGTCAGCCTTGTTCCTACCACACTTCCTTGCAGAATCAAGACATAATGGTTGGTACCTGTGTTGCCCTTTCATTCAAACTTACTCCTTATAGGTTGTTGAAAGTATCAAAATTAGACATTAATTTTATGTTCCATAATTGTGTGTATTGGACTTAAAAATAAACCATCCACTTACACTTTCCAAAAAATAATGTTACAGCTCTTCGCACACCTGCAAATATTTTGAATAATAAACTCAACAAAGGGCACTATTTATTGTTCATGTGATCATCATAAAGTTTAGTCCAAATATTAAGAGAATCTGAGATGTGTTTATGTCAAGAAATAAAAATAACATCAATAAAATCTGAGATGTGTTGATGTCAAGAATTAAAAATAGCACAAAAATTCTCAATCATAATGTAGGTTGGTCACAGGGATAGTACAGCATGAAGAATATAAAAAGTGATTTTTTAACATCTTCCTACATTGACAGAAGCTGTACTAGTGGGGCAAGGAATTAATAATATGGGTAACTGTTGAACACTGTGTTGTGTACTTGAAACTAATATAAGATTGTATACCAATGATACATCAATTAAAAATATGTAAACAAAAGAGAAAACCTGCAAAACAAATAGCTCAGTTACTTTCTCATCCAGCACAGACAGAAATTAATTTATTGAAGAGAAAAGCAGGTGAAGGAGGAGCCAAGATGGTGGCATGAGTAGTTCAGTGGAAATCTCCTTCCAAAAATATATATATCTTTGAAAATACAACAAATACAACTATTCTAAAAAGAGACACCAGTGGATACAGTACAACAGCCAGGCTACATCTACATCTGTGAGAACTCAGCATCATATGAAGGGGTAAGAAACAAGCCACGGCCTGGTGAGACATGAGCACCCCTCACCCCAGCTCCTGGTGGAAAGAAAGGAGTTGGAGCAGGGAGGAAGTGAAAGCCCAGAACTGCTGAACAACCAGCTCTAGTAATCCACACCAGAAGCACAGACACATGGTGCATGGTGTGCTGGATATTAGAGAAATGGAAAAGCAAAACCTGCAAGTGGGTCCTGGCAACCAGTGCCCTTGGGACAAAAGATAAACGAGTACATTTTGCAAGTCTTAAAGGGACAGGGACCTCACAGCTGGACAAAATTGTCCCGGCACACTCAGCCCAGCACCTGGAAGTACCAGGGAACTCTAGACGACCTAACCCCTGGGTGGCAATGCAGCTCTGAAGCCCCTCATGGAGATAAGCAGCCTGCCAGTCATTCCCCCCCAACTTGTGTGGACCTCAACACACTGGCCCAGAAGCAGGAGAGCAGCCTGCACAAGCCAGCAGCGGCAGCAGCAAAGGGGCCTGGGAGCAGCCCACATGCATGGGCAGTGGCAGCACAAGAGGGGCCCGGGACTGGCCCACATGCACCAGTGGTGGTGGTGCCAAAGGGGCCCAGGACCAGCCCATGTGCACCGGTGGCAGTGGCACCAACAGGGTCCAGGACTGGCCCATGTGTGCCTGTGGCGGCGGTGCCAGAGGGGCCCGGGAGTGGCCTGCACGAGTCTGCAGCAGTGGCAAAAGAACAGCTCAGGAGCAGCCATGACACCAGCAGTCACCCAGAGTCTTAGCCTGCTGACCCAAAGGCCTCAGCCAGCACACAGCTGCCCAGTGGGGTCTCCTCTTTCACAGGAGAGCACACCCAGCATGCCTGCCACTCCCTGCAGGGCTCTGTTGTACTCTGACAGAGACCCTGCCCATAGCAGCTTAGGGAATTAACCCAGAGGCTGCTCCAGGAGTGTGGGTAACTGACACAGGCAGCTGAGAAGGGCAAGGAGACCAGCGAGCAGGAAAGGACTTTGTTCTCCCAGCTGACACACATGCTACCTGCCTACAGCTACCTCTATCACCATGAAAAGGCAGAAGAATTTGGTCCAGTCCAAAATTACCCAGACAACCCATGAGAGAGGGCCTGGGGAGATAGACTTAACCAATCTGACTGAAAAAGAACTCAAAATAAAGGTCATAACAATGCTGATGGATCTGCAGAGAAATATGCAAGAGTTAAAGGAACAAGTACAGAGAGAGAATACAGAAATAAAACAATCTCCTAACAATCTCTGGAAGGACTTAAGAGCAGAATGGAGGAGATGCAGGAGGCTGTTAATGGAATAGAAATCAGAGAACAGGACCACAGAGAAGCTGATGCAGAGAGAGATAAAAGGATCTCCAGGAATGAAACAATATTAAGAGAACTGTGTGACCAATCCAAACAGAACAATATTTGCATTAAAGGGGTACCAGAAGAGGAAGAGAGAGAAAAAGGGATAGAAAGTGTCTTTGAAGAAATAATTGCTGAAAACTTCCCCAAACTGGGAGAGGAAATAGTCTCTCAAACCATGGAGGCCCACAGAACTCCCAACACAAGGAACCCAAGGAGGAAAACACCAAAACATATAACAATTAAAATGGAGAAGATCAAAGACAAGGACAGAGTATTAAAGGCAGCCAGAGAGAGCAAAAAGTTTACCTACAAAGGAAAACCCATTAGGCTATCATCAGAGTTCTCAACAGAAACCTTACAGGCCAGGAGAGAATGGCATGATATATTTAATGTAATGAAACAGAAGAGCCTTGAACCAAGAATACTGTATACATCAGGATTATCATTTAAATATGAAGGAGGGATTAAACAATTCCCAGACAAAAGTTGAGGGAATTTGCCTCCCACAAACCACCTCTACAGGGTATTTTAGAGGGACTTTTATAGAGGGACTCCTAAGGCTAAATAGATGTCACTAGAGAAAATAAAATCACAACAAAGAAAGAAGACCAACCAAATACTAATTAAAGTCAAAAAAACAAAATCAACTACCCACAAAAGGAGTCAAAGGAAACACAAAAGAACACAGAATAAAACACCTAACATATAAAGATTGGAGGAGGAGAAATAAAAAGAGAGGGAAAGAATCATCAGACTGTGCTTACAATAGCTTAATAAGTGAGTTAAGTTAGACAGTTAGATAGTAAAGAAGCTAACCTTGAACCTTTGGTACCAAAAAATCTAAAGTCTGCAATGGCAATAAGTACATACATCTCAATAATCACCCTAAATGTAAATGGACTGAATGCACCAATCAAAAGAAACAGAGTAACAGAACGGATAAAAAAGCAAGACCCATCTATATGCTGCTTATAATGACTCACCTCAAACCCAAAGACATACACAGACTAAAAGTTAAGGGATGGAAAAAGGTTATTTCATGCAAACAATAGGGAGAAGAAAGCTGGTGTAGCCATACTGGTATCAGACAAAATAGACTTCAAAACAAAGAAAGTAACAAGAGATAAAGAAGGACATTACATAATGATAAAGGGCTCAGTCCAACAAGAGGATATAACCATTATAAATATATATGCACCCAATACAGGAGCACCAATATATGTGAAACAAATACTAACAGAATTAAAAGAGGAAATAGAATGCAATGCATATGTTCTAGGATACTTCAACACACCACTCACACCAAAGGACAGATCCACCAGACAGAAAATAAGTAAGGACACAGAAGTGCTGAACAACACAGTAGAACAGATGGACTTAACAGACATCTACAGAACCCAACACCCAAAAGCAGCAGGATACACATTCTTCTCAAGTGCACATGGAACATTCTCCAGAATAGATCACATACTAGGCCACAAAAAAAGCCTCAGTAAATTCAAAAAGATTGAAATTCTACCAACCTACTTCTCAGACCCCAAAGGAATAAAACTAGAAATTAATTGCACAAAGGAAACAAAAAAGCTCTCAGACCCCAAAGGAATAAAACTAGAAATTAACTGCACAAAGGAAACAAAAAAGCTCACAAACACATCGAGGCTTAACAACATGTTTCTAAATAACCAATGGATCAATGACCAAATTAAAACAGAGATCAAGCAATATATGGAGACAAATGACACTGACAGCATAAAGCCCCAACTTCTGTGGGACACAGTGAAGACACTTCTAAGAGGAAAGTACATAGCAATCCAGGCCTATCTAAAGAAGGAAGAGCATTCCCAAATGAATAGTTTAAAGTCATAATTATTGAAACTGGAAAAAGAAAAACAAATGAAGCCCAAAGTCAGGAGAAGGAGGGACATAATAAAGATCAGAGAAGAAATAAATCAAATTGAAAACAAAAATAATAGAAAAAAATCAATGAAACCAAGAGCTGGTTCTTTGAGAAAATAAACAAAGTAGATAAACCCCTAGCCAGACTTATTAAGAGAGAAAGAGAATCTACACATATCAACAGAATCAGAAATGAGAAAGGAAAAATCACAACAGAACCCACAGAAATGCAAAAAATTATTAGAGAATACTATAAAAATCTATATGTGAACAAGCTGCAAAACCTAGAAGAAATGGACAACTTCCTAGAAAAATACAAACTTCCAAGACTGATCAAGAAACAGAAAATCGAAACAGACCAATTACCATCAACAAAACTGAAGCAGTAATCAAAGAACTACCCAAGAACAAAACCCCTGGTACAGATGGATTCACCGCTGAATTTTAACAGGCATATAGAGAAGACACAATACCCATTCTCCTTAAATTTTTCCAAGAAATAGAAGAGGAAGGAATACTTCCAAACTCATTCTATGAAGCCAGCATCACGCTAATACCAAAACAGGCAAAGATCCCAAGAATAAAGAAAATTACAGATTAATATCCCTGATGAACATAGATGCAAAAATACTCAACAAAATATTAGCAAACCAAATTCAAAAATACATCAAGGAAAAATCCTAAAGACTTAATTCCAAAACTACAAGAACTAAAATGTGAATTCAGCAAAGTAGCAAGATACAAAATTAATACACAGAAATCTGTTGCTTACCTATACACCAATGGTGAATTAACAGAAAGAGAAATCAGGAAAACAATTCCATTCACAATGGCATCAAAAAGAATAAAATACCTAGGAATAAACCTAACCAAGGAAGTGAAAGACCTATACCCTGAAAACTACAAGACACTCTTAAGAGAAATTAAAGAGGACAGTAACAAATGGAAATTCATCCCATGCTCTTGGCTAGGAAGAATTAATATTGTGAAGCTGGCCAACCTGACCAAAGCAATATACAGATTTGATGCAATCCATATCAAATTACCAACAGCATTCTTCAACAAACTGGAACAAATAGTTCAAAAATTCATATGGAACTGTCAAAGACCCTGAATAGCCAAAGCAATCCTGAGAAGGAAGAATAAAGTGGGGGGGGGGGATCTCACTCCCCAACATCAAGCTGTACTACAAAGCCACAGTAATCAAGACAATTTGGTACTGGCACAAGAACAGAGCCACAGACCAGTGGAACAGAATAGAGACTCCAGACATTAACCAAACATATATGGTCAATTAATATATGATAAAGGAGCCATGGACATACAATGGGGAAATGACAGTCTCTTCAACAGATGGTGCTGGCAAAACTGGACAGCTACATATAAGAGAATGAAACTGGATCACTGTCTAACCCCATACACAAAAGTAAATTCGAAATGGATCAAAGAATTGAATGTAAGTCATGAAACCATAAAACTCTTAGGAAAAAACAAAGGCTAAAATCTCTTGGACATAAACATGAGCAACTTCTTCATGAACATATCTCCCCAGGCAAGGAAAACAAAAGCAAAAATGAACAAGTGGGACTACATCAAGCTGAAAAGCTTCTGTACAGCAAAGGACACCATCAATCATATAAAAAGATACCCTACAGTATGGGAAAATATATTTGTAAATCACAGATCCGATAAAGGCTTGACATGCAAAATATACAATGAGCTCACACACCTCAACAAACAAAAAAGCAAAAAATACAATTAAAAAATGGGCAGAGGAGCTGAACAGACACTTCACCAAAGAAGAAATTCAGATGGCCAACAGGCACATGAAAAGATGCTCCACATTGCTAATCATCAGAGAAATGCAAATTCAAACCACAATGAGGTATCACCTCACACCAATAAGGATCGCCACCATCCAAAAGACAAACAACAAATGTTGGTGAGGTTGTGGAGAAAGGGGAACCCTCTTACACTGCTGGTGGGAAGGTAAACTAGTCCAACCATTGTGGAAAGCAGTATGGAGGTTCCTCAAAATGCTCAAAATAGAAATACCATTTGACCCAGGAATTCCACTTCTAGGAATTTACCCTAAGGATGCAGCACTCCAGTTTGAAAAAGACAGATGCACCCCTATGTTTATTGCAGCACTATTTACAATAGCCAAGACATGGAAGCAACCTAAATGTCCATCAGTAGATGAATGGATAAAGAAGATGTGGTACATATACATAGTGGAGTATTATTCAGCCATAAGAAGAAAACAAATCCTACCATTTTCAACAACATGGATGGAGCTAGAGGGTATTATGGTCAGTGAAATAAACCAGGTGGAGAAAGACAAGTATCAAATGATTTCACTATCCTCTGGAGAAGGAGAAACAAGAGAAACTGAATGAGCAAAACAGCACCAGATTCACAGAACACAAGAATGGACTAACCGTTACCATAGGGAAAGGGACTGGGGAGGATGGGTGGGAAGGGAGGGATAAGGAGGGTGAAGAAAGAGGACATTACAAAAGCATGTATAATGTGGGGGGGGGAGCACAGAGAGGGCTGTGGAACACAAAGAAGACAAATAGTGATTCTATAACATCTTACTATGCTGATGGACTATGACTGTAATGGGGTTTGTGGGGGGGACTTGGTGATGGGGATAGTCTAGTAAACATAATGTTCCTCATGTAAGAGTAGATTAATTATATCAAAAAAATAAAAATAATGAAATAAAAAAAGAAAAGCAAGTTGAATATACTTTTTAAATTTTTCAAAGAAAGCACCAGTAAATTAGAAATGTATGTGTTAAAAATCACTAGAGGAAACCAACAGAACTTGATCAATAAAATGCATTTCCTGTGTATCTTTTCAACCTTGTGATAATTGTTCAAGGCAATTTTAGAAGAGCACATTTCAATACTTGTGTTTTATTCTCTGCTTTAGTTTATGAACCCAGTAATATCCTCTTAATAAAGGTCACTGCTGTGGAACATCCCATGGTTATATTCTTACACGGCTAACAAAGCGTTTCTGAAATGTGTACTGTCATTAGACGTACTTTTTGGTGAAATTAAAATTAAGAATGGTGGTGAGGAAAAGCACTTAAGAAGAGAACCCTACAAAGCCCTGGATGGTGACACCAAACTACAGGTATGGACCCCAGCGTTTGCAGGGGTCCACAGAAGCCCCTCCCAGCGGTGTGGTCGGGGAAGATGGCCTTGTTAGGTTGAGGTGGGATTTGTTGTGGGCCTTCAGTGAGCTAAGACTTGGAAAGACAAGAAGACAGAGACATTCAGGAAGAACAGTATTCAAAACAGGAAGAACAGTATTCAAAACAGTAAGAACATTTGGCTGGATTCAAGGGACTAAGACAGAACAATGGATGACAGGACAAGACAGGAAAGAGTTCTTGGACTGTGAAAGGCACTGAACGCTGTCATGAAACCAGAGTTCTCTGTCTTAAATTTTCAGGGGCAGAGCACCACACGAACAGGAAATGCATTTTTCTTTTGCCCTCCTGAGGGCCTCTTGAGCTCTATAGAGACTTGAAAGCAGTGGCTATGAGTGAGAACATCCTAGAGACAGACTGCCGGGTTGAAGCATCACCTGTGTGCTCATGGGCTAGCTAGTTCCTTAACCTCATCTTTAAAATGGGATAAAAAAATAGCATCTATCTCATATGGGTTTTTGAATATCATGTGGGTTACTGCATGCACAGTGTTTAGAACAGCGCCTGGCACACAGGGCACAATACATTTCAGTTACGGCTGTTATTCTATAAATTTGCTGCTCTCTGCCACTCCTCCAGGCCATTGCCTATGAAGTTATTTTCCTGATACTTTAAGCAGGGGAATGACGTGGTGAAGATGATGCCTTAGAAAAATCAGTCGGGCCGCAGAGCACAAAGCAGGCTGAGAAGAGGAAAGGAAGACCTACTGCAGCAAAACAAGAAGAGGCTTGTCAGTCCCGGAATATGGTCACAGGACGTCTGGACCAAAGGACTTTGCCCATGGTTTTTCCTGTTCTGCCTTTAAATTTTTGAAGGCCATTAAAAGTACAATAGAATACGTACTTTGACATCTGCAGTCAGCTTTGCTCTAACACAGTATGGGATAACCCATGTCAAGAATTTCACACAGTCCTTTTTTTTTTTTTTTTAATAATTATTTTTTATTGAAGGGTAGTTGACGCACAGTATTACATTACATTAGTTTCAAGTGTACAACACAGTGGTAAAACATTTATATACATAATTCTAGGTTCCAGCTATAACCCTACCAAGCTGTTACAATATATTGACTATATTCCTAAGGCTATACATTACATCCCGGTTACTTATTTATTTTACCATTGGAAGTCTGTCCTTTTTTTTTTTTTTTTTTGTGAGGGCATCTCTCATATTTATTGATCAAATGGTTGTTAAAGACAATAAAATTCTGTATAGGGGAGTCAATGCTCAATGCACAATCATTAATCCACCCCAAGCCTAATTTTCATCAGTCTCCAATCTTCTGAGGCATAACAAACAAGTTCTTACATGGAGAACAAATTCTTACATAATGAATAAGTTACATAGTGAACAGTACAAGGGCAGTCATCACAGAAACTCTCGGTTTTGCTCATGCATTATGAACTATAAACAGTCAGTTCAAATATGAATACTCATTTGGTTTTTATACTTGATTTATATGTGGATACCACATTTCTCTCTTTATTATTATTATTTTTAATAAAATGCTGAAGTGGTAGGTAGATACAAGATAAAGGTAGAAAACATAGTTTAGTGTTGTAAGAGAGCAAATGTAGATGATCAGGTGTGTGCCTGTAGACTATGTGTTAATCCAAGCTAGACCAGGGCAATAAAACATCCACGTATGCAGAAGATTTCTCTCAGAACGGGGGGGTGAGGTTCTAAGCCTCACCTCTGTTGATCCCCAATTTCTCACCTGATGGCCCCCCTGCGACTGTGCCTGTCTTAGGTTGTTCCTCCCTTGAGGAATCTTACCCGTCTCTGGCTAACCAGTCATCTTCCGGGGCCATACAGGGAAATGTGAAGTTGGTAAGTGAGAGGGAAGCCTTATTGTTTGAAAAGGTTAGCTATTTAATTCTTTGCATATTTATGCCCTGTGGCTTCTATGCCCAGCATTTGTCTTGAGGTATCTTTACCACTTGGAAGAATTATGATACTCGGTAAATTTGATATGAGGCATGAGTTCTATTTAAGGGTTGTAATTAGGAAGGAAGAAGAAAAGCTATAGAAGTAGCAGGCGGAAGAAAACATGGGAAGATTGATTATTTCTTTGACATATCTTCTTGTAGAGTAACTTCAGCATGTATAGGTTTTAAGCTACTACTTAAATTGCGCACACACATTAACATAATAGGAGTATAGTTACATAACCAAAGCATATCTGTAATTACCAGCCATCTCCAGTGAAACCAAGAAAACCAGTTAGGCACCTTAGGCATTTGTGAAAACTTATCTATGATATGGTGGATATTGTCCAACTGAACTTGAACAGTCTGAGAGAAATCAGACATATTAAAACAACCCATTCCTGGGGACTGTTCACATGCCATATGTTCTTTTAACAGTAAATAGTCTGTAGTTGTAAGACTTTGGAGTGCTACAATTTGCACTTCTCCAAATTCTTAGTTGAGTTCCAACAGTATAGATCCAGTCAAATTTGTTGTTTTACTGTATGCACAGGTCAGCTTAGATATCTCCTTCCTCATTCCCATGGCAAGTCCAGGAACTGGTGGGATGAGTGCATCTACAGCTGTAGCAGTGCGTGGATCGTTGTTGGGGTTTTTTGATGATCATCTTCTGGCATGAGTCTTCCAGAGAGTGCAGATGTTGGAAGTTCTTTTTCATATCGTATCTTAGTTCATTTTCGGGGTAGCCCAATTAGGCTTTGATCCTCTGTATAAACACAAACAGACCCTTTGCCTACACTTTTATATGCCCTTTATACCCTTGTGTAGAACTCGTTGGAGGTTACCACACAGGAACTGCCCCTTTTTTTTTTTGCTTTGTTTTTGGTATCACTAATCTACACTTACATGACGAATATTATGTTTACTAGGCTCTCCCCTATACCAGGTCTCCCCTATAAACCCCTTTACAGTCATTGTCCATCAGCATAGCAAAATGTTGTAGAATCACTACTTGCCTTCTCTGTGTTGTATAGCCCTCCCTTTTCTACTACCCCCCCATGCATGTTAATCTTAATACTCCCCTACTTCTCCCCCCCTTATCCCTCCCTACCCACCCATCCTCCCCAGTCCCTTTCCCTTTGGTACCTGTTAGTCCATTCTTGAGTTCTGTGATTCTGCTGCTGTTTTGTTCCTTCAGTTTTTCCTTTGTTCTTATATTCCACAGATAAGTGAAATCATTTGGTATTTCTCTTTCTCTGCTTGGCTTGTTTCACTGAGCATAATACCCTCCAGCTCCATCCATGTTGCTGCAAATGATTGGATTTGCCCTTTTCTTATGGCTGAGTAGTATTCCATTGTGTATATGTACCACATCTTCTTTATCCATTCATCTATTGATGGACATTTAGGTTGCTTCCAATTCTTGACTATTGTAAATAGTGCTGCAATAAACATAGGGGTGCATCTGTCTTTCTCAAACTTGATTGCTGCATTCTTAGGGTAAATTCCTAGGAGTGGAATTCCTGGGTCAAATGGTAAGTCTGTTTTGAGCATTTTGATGTACCTCCATACTGCTTTCCACAATGGTTGAACTAACTTACATTCCCACCAGCAGTGTAGGAGGGTTCCCCTTTCTCCACAGCCTCGCCAACATTTGTTGTTGTTTGTCTTTTGGATGGCAGCCATCCTTACTGGTGTGAGGTGATACCTCATTGTAGTTTTAATTTGCATTTCTCTGATAATTAGCGATGTGGAGCATCTTTTCATGTGTCTGTTGGCCATCTGTATTTCTTTTTTGGAGAACTGTCTGTTCAGTTCCTATGCCCATTTTTTAATTGGGTTATTTGTTTTTTGTTTGTTGAGGCGTGTGAGCTCTTTATATATTCTGGACGTCAAGCCTTTATCGGATGTGTCATTTTCAAATATATTCTCCCATACTGTAGGGATCCTTCTTGTCTATTGATGGTGTCTTTTGCTGTACAGAAGCTTTTCAGCTTAATATAGTCCCACTTACTCATTTTTGCTGTTGTTTTCCTTGCTCGGGGAGATATGTTCAAGAAGAGGTCACTCATGTTTATGTCTAAGAGGTATGTGCCTATGTTTTCTTCCAAGAGTTTAATGGTTTCATGGCTTACATTCAGGTCTTTGATCCATTTTGAGTTTACTTTTGTATATGGGGTTAGACAATGGTCCAGTTTCATTCTCCTACATGTAGCTGTCCAGTTTTGCCAGCACCACCTGTTGAAGAGACTGTCATTTCGCCATTGTATGTCCATGGCTCCTTTATCAAATATTAATTGACCATATATGTCTGGGTTAATGTCTGGATTCTCTAGTCTGTTCCATTGGTCTGTGGCTCTGCTCTTGTGCTAGTACCAAATTGTCTTGATTACTATGGCTTTATAGTAGAGCTTGAAGTTGGGGAGTGAGATCCCCCCTACTTTATTCTTCTTTCTCAGGATTGCTTTGGCTATTCGGGGTCTTTGGTGTTTCCATATGAATTTTTGAATTATTTGTTCCAGTTCATTGAAGAATGTTGCTGGTAGTTTCATAGGGATTGCATCAAATCTGTATATTGCTTTGGGCAGGATGGCCATTTTGACGATATTAATTCTTCCTAGCCACGAGCATGGGATGAGTTTCCATCTGTTAGTGTCCCCTTTAATTTCTCTTAAGAGTGACTTGTAGTTTTCAGAGTATAAGTCTTTCACTTCCTTGGTTAGGTTTATTCCTAGGTATTTTATTTTTTTTGATGCAATTCTGAATGGAGTTGTTTTCCTGATTTCTCTTTCTGTTGGTTCATTGTTAGTGTATAGGAAAGTCACAGATTTCTGTGTGTTGATTTTGTATCCTGCAACTTTGCTGTATTCCGATATCAGTTCTAGCAGTTTTGGGGTGGAGTCTTTAGGGTTTTTTATGTACAGTATCATGTCATCTGCAAATAGTGACAGTTTAACTTCTTCTTTACCAATCTGGTTTCCTTGTATTTCTTTGTTTTGTCTGATTGCCGTGGCTAGGACCTCCAGTACTATGTTAAATAACAGTGGAGAGAGTGGGCATCCCTGTCTAGTTCCCGAACTCAGAGGAAATGCTTTCAGCTTCTCGCTGTTCAATATAATGTTGGCTGTGGGTTTATCATAGATGGCCTTTATTATGTTGAGGTACTTGCCCTCTATTCCCATTTTGCTGAGAGTTTTTAACATGAATGGATGTTGAACTTTGTCAAATGCTTTTTCAGCATTTATGGAGATGATCATGTGGTTTTTGTCTTTCTTTTTGTTGATGTGGTGGATGATGTTGATGGACTTTCGAATGTTGTACCATCCTTGCATCCCTGGGATGAATCCCACTTGGTCATGGTGTATGATCCTTTTGATGTATTTTTGAATTTGGTTTGCTAATATTTTGTTGAGTATTTTTGCATCTACGTTCATCAGGGATATTGGTCTGTAGTTTTCTTTTTTGGTGGGGTCTTTGCCTGTTTTTGGTATTAGGGTGATGTTAGCTTCATAGAATGAGTTTGGGTGTATCCCCTCCTCCTCTATTTTTTGGAAAACTTTAAGGAGAATGGGTATTATGTCTTCCCTGTATGTCTGATAAAATTCCGAGGTAAATCCATCTGGCCCGGGGGTTTTGTTCTTTAGTAGTTTTTTGATTACCGCTTCAATTTCATTGCTGGTAATTGGTCTGTTTAGATTTTCTGTTTCTTCCTGGGTCAATCTTGGAAGGTTATATTTTTCTAGGAAATTGTCCATTTTTCCTAGGTTTCCCAGCTTGTTAGCATATAGGTTTTCATAGTATTCTCCAATAATTCTTTGCATTTCCGTGGGGTCCGTCGTGATTTTTCCTTTCTCGTTTCTGATACTGTTGATTTGTGTTGACTCTCTTTTCTTCTTAATAAGTCTGGCTAGAGGCTTATCTATTTTGTTTATTTTCTCGAAGAACCAGCTCTTGGTTTCATTGATTTTTGCTATTGTTTTATTCTTCTCCAGTTTATTTATTTCTTCTCTGATCTTTATTATGTCCCTCCTTCTGCTGACCTTAGGCCTCATCTGTTCTTCTTTTTCCAATTTCGATAATTGTGACATTAGACCATTCATTTGGGATTGCTCTTCCTTTTTTAAATATGCTTGGATTGCTATATACTTTCCTCTTAAGACAGCTTTTGCTGTGTCCCACAGAAGTTGGGGCTTAGTGTTGTTGTTGTCATTTGTTTCCATATATTGCTGGATCTCCATTTTGATTTGGTCATTGATCCATTGATTATTTAGGAGTGTGTTGTTAAGCCTCCATGTGTTTGTGAGCCTCTTTGCTTTCTTTGTACAGTTTATTTCTAGTTTTATAACTTTGTGGTCTGAAAAGTTGGTTGGTAGGATTTCAATCTTTTGGAATTTTCTGAGGCTCTTTTTGTGGCCTAGTATGTGGTCTATTCTGGAGAATGTTCCATGTGCACTTGAGAAGAATGTATATCCCGCTGCTTTTGGATGTAGAGTTCTATAGATGTCTATTAGGTCCATCTGCTCTACTGTGTTGTTCAGTGCTTCCGTGTCCTTGCTTATCTTCTGCCCGGTGGATCTATCCTTTGGGGTGAGTGGTGTGTTAAAGTCTCCTAGAATGAATGCATTGCAGTCTATATCCCCCTTTAGTTCTGTTAGTATTTGTTTCACATATGCTGGTCCTCCTGTGTTGGGTGCATATATATTTAGAATGGTTATATCCTCTTGTTTGACTGAGCCCTTTATCATTATGTAGTGTCCTTCTTTATCTCTTGTTACTTTCTTTGTTTTGAAGTCTATTTTGTCTGATATTAGTACTGCAACCCCTGCTTTCTTCTCACTGTTGTTTGCTTGAAATATGTTTTTCCATCCCTTGACTTTTAGTCTGTACATGTCTTTGGGTTTGAGGTGAGTTTCTTGTAAGCAGCATATAGATGGGTCTTGCTTTTTTATCCATTCTGTTACTCTGTGTCTTTTGATTGGTGCATTCAACCCATTAACATTTAGGGTGACTATTGAAAGATATGTACTTATTGCCATTGCAGGCTTTAAATTCGTGGTTACCAAAGGTTCAAGGTTAGCCTCTTTAGTATCTTACTGCCTAACTTAGCTCGCTTATTGAGCTGTTATATACACTGTCTGGAGATTCTTTTCTTCTCTCCCTTCTTGTTCCTCCTCCTCGATTCTTCATATGTTGGGTGTTTTGTGCTGTGCTCTTTCTAGGAGTGCTCCCATCTACAGCAGTCCCTGTAAGATGTTCTGTAGAGGTGGTTTGTGGAAAGCAAATTCCCTCAGCTTTTGTTTGTCTGGGAATTGTTTAATCCCACCCTCTTATTTGAATGATAGTCGTGCTGGATACAGTATCCTTGGTTCAAGGCCCTTCTGTTTCATTGTATTAAATATATCATGCCATTCTCTTCTGCCCTGTAGGGTTTCTGTTGAGAAATCTGACGTTAGCCTGATGGGTTTTCCTTTATAGGTGACCTTTTTCTCTCTAGCTGCCTTTAACACTCTTTCCTTGTCCTTGATCTTTGCCATTTTAATTATTATGTGTCTTGGTGTTGCCCTTCTTGGATCCTTTCTGTTGGGGGTTCTGTGTATTTCCGTGGTCTGTTCGATTACTTCCTACCCCAGTGTGGGGAAGTTTTCAGCAATTATTTCTTCTAAGATACTTTCCATCTCTTTTCCTCTCTCTTCTTCTTCTGGGACCCCTATAATACGGATATTGTTCCTTTTGGATTGGTCACACAGTTCTCTTAATATTGTTTCATTCCTGGAGATCCTTTTGTCTCTCTCTATGTCAGCTTCTATGCGTTCCTGTTCTCTGATTTCAATTCCATCAATGGCCTCTTGCATTCTATCCATTCTGCTTATAAACCCTTCCAGAGTTTGTTTCATTTCTGCGATCTCCTTTCTGGCATCTGTGATCTCCTTCCGGACTTCATCCCATTTCTCTTGAGTATTTCTCTGCATCTCTGTCAGCATGTTTATGATTCTTATTTTGAATTCTTTTTCAGGAAGACTGGTTAGGTCTGTCTCCTTCTCTGGTGTTGTCTCTGTGATCTTTGTCTGCCTGTAGCTTTGCCTTTTCATGGTGATAGGAATAGTCTGCAGAACTGGGACAAGTGATGGCTGGAAGGACTTCCTTTCTTGGTTTGTGGCACTCCTCTCCTGGGAGAACAGCGACCTCTAGTGGCTTGTGCTGGGCAGCTGCGCGCAGACAGTGCTTCTGCTTCCTGCCCGGCTGCTATGGAGTTAATCTCCGCTGTTGCTGTGGGCGTGGCCTGGCTCGGGCAGCTACTCCAAAATGGTGGAGTCGCGTTGGAGCAGGAGCTGCTGGGAGACTATTTATCTCCGTAAGGGGCCTCCCTGCTCCCTGCAGCCCAGGGGTTAGGGTGCCCAGAGATCCCGGATTCCCTACCTCTGGATTAAGTGACCCGCCCTGCCCCTTTAAGACTTCCAAAAAGCACCCGCCAAAACAAAACAACGACCACCAAAAAAAAAAAATTTTAAATTAAAAAAAAAAGTTTTCAATTAAAAAAAAAAAAAAGGTGGTTGTTCGTTTTTCTTTATTCTCCGGTGCCAGCCTCAGGCCTCTGCTCACCGGTCTTTCTGCCCTGTTTCCCTAGTATTGGGGTTCCTATCCCTTTAAGACTTCCAAAAAGCGCTCGCCAAAACAAAACAGCAAAAAAGCAAAAAAAAAAAAATGGTCGCGCGCTTTTCTTATGTCCTCTGGCGCCCAGCCTCCAGTGCCTGCTCACTGTTCTTGCTGCCCTGTTTTCCTAGTATCGAGCGCCCTGCACTCTGGCCCAGATGGCTGGGGCTGGGTGTTCGGCAGTCCTGGGCTCCGTCTCCCTCCCACTCTGCCTGCTCTTCTCCCGCCGGGAGCTGGGGGGAGGGGCGCTCGGCTCCCGCGGGGCCGGGGCTTGTATCTTACCCCCTTCGCGAGGTGCTGGGTTCTCTCAGGTGCGGATGTGGTCTGGATATTGTCCTGTGTCCTCTGGTCTTTATTCTAGGAAGGGTTGTCTTTGTTATATTTTCATAGATATATGCGGTTTTGGGAGGAGATTTCCGCTGCTCTACTCACGCCGCCATCTTCCGCCCCTCCACACAGTCCTTTTAAAATGAATTATTTTCCAGAGTCTTCTCTTGCAAGCAGAAAAGCTTTTGCAAAATCCTTAAATGAGAAGAGGAATCCAACCCAGAAGTTTTCTGACCCAAGCATCCTCCAGGTAGTCCTCTGGACTGAAGTTCCATTTCCCTTCTACATAATTTCCAGATTACCAGGAAGCCTTTCTCATTGCTCAGTGTCACTGGTTCTCAGAACTAGACAGTCTTCATGGTGAGCGAACTATTCCCTGACAGTCTCAATTCTCTTGTGTGTTTTTCTCCCCTCACTTATGTTCAGAATTATGCTGGGGGTCACAGCAGTGTAATTATGGGTACTCAAGCAGAAATAACACAGATGGGGAGGAAGTTGTTGAATATGTTACCAAATTTCAGATAAGTGAGCACTTTTCTTCTTAGAGAATAATTCAGCATATGCTTGAGATGAATTGGGATCTAATGTCTGAGTGACTTGTGTTTGTACAGTCCATGTAGTCCCCTCCAGCGCAGGGACGACATGGACAGATGCAGTCAGATGGGCAACATTGAACCGTATTTCTCTGGTTCTTACCCCCACCTACTGTTGAAAGCCCTGCAATGCCCTGCAAAATATTTCAATCACACATGTTTAGGGGACACTGGGGTGGGGAGCCCATACGTGTCACCTGCCATCCTTCATCTACCTCACAACATCTGCCATTTTCTTTCTCTTTTTATTAAACCCAGCACCATCTGATGCTGGTGATCTCCCCTGTGGAGGCACCACGGTGGGGCTGTCTGGGGTGAGGTATGGTGTCTCCCCGTCCTGGGTGCTGCCAAGGGAGGAAAGGGAGGAAAAGGAGGCAAACGGTCTCAGAAACTTCAACAAGCCCAGCCCAGCTGTGCAGGGTGCGGAAGGAGGGAGAACAGCAGTGTCTGCGTTTGTGCTGCCTGCTGGTGTGGGTCCTAGAGCAGTGTTTCCCTGCAGCCCAGGGGCTGTAATTACAGAGTTTTCAGGAAAACTGCTTTATCAATTTTAAAAATTTGAAATCCCCATCTCAGCCCAGTGGCTGGACTTTAAGACAGATTTTGAGTGCCACACACTAAAATACCATTTTGAACCAAGCCCATGTACAGGATTCTCTCTTATTTAGAAATTAGTTTCTCACAGGAAGTTTCTTAGTTTCTCATAGGAACTAAGGCCAGAAATCCCAGATGTTAGCATTGTCTGGCTTCAGGCTAGGAAGCCAAATACATATATTTTACATACACATATACACTATATATATATATATTTTTTATGTAGATAATTATTTTTTATTGAAGGGTAGTTGACACACAATATTACATTACATTAGTTACAGGTGTACAACATAGTGATTCAACATTTATATACATAACAATTCTAGGTACCAGCTATCACCATACCAAGCTGTTACAATATCTTGACTATATTCATTACATCCCGGTTACTTATTATTTTACCATTGGAAGTGTGTACTATTTTTTTTTTTTTTGTGAGAGCATCTCTCATATTTATTGATCAAATAGTTGTTAACAACAATAAAATTCTATATAGGGGAGTCAATGCTCAATGCACAATCATTAATCCACCCCAAGCCTAATTTTCATCAGTCACCAATCTTCTGAGGCATAACAAACAAGTTCTTACATGGAGAACAAATTCTTACATAGTGAATAAGTTCTTACATGGTGAACAGTACAAGGGCAGCCATCACAGAAACCTTCTGTTTTGCTCATGCATTATGAACTATAAACAGTCAGTTCAAATATGAATACTCATTTGATTTTTATACTTGATTTATATGTGGATACCACATTTCTCTCTTTATTATTATTATTTTTAATAAAATGCTGAAGTGGTAGGTAGATACAAGATAAAGGTAGAAAACATAGTTTGAGTTCCAACAGTATAGATCCAGTCAAATTTGTTGTTTTACTGTATGCAAAGGCCAGCTTAGATATCTCCTTCCTCATTCCCATGGCGAGTCCAGGAACTCATGGGATGAGTGCATCTACAGCTGTAGCAGTGCATGGACCTTTGTTGGGGTTTTTTGATGATCATCTTCTGGCATGAGTCCTCCAGAGAGTGCTGATGTTGGAAGTTGTATTTCATGTCATATCTTAGTTCATTTTCGGGGTAGCCCTTTTAGGCTTTGATCCTCTGTATAAACACAAACATACCCTTTGCCTACACTTTTATATGCCCTTTATACTCTTGTGTAGAACTCATTGGAGGTTACCACACAGGAACTGCCCTTTTTTTTTTTTGGTATCACTAATCTACACTTACATGATGAATATTATGTTTACTAGACTCTCCCCTATACCAGGTCCCTCCTATAAACCCCTTTACAGTCACTGTCCATCAGCATAGCAAAATGTTGTAGAATCACTACTTGCCTTCTCTGTGTTGTACAGCCCTCCCTTTTCTCCTACCCCCCCATGCATGCTAATCCTAATACGCCCCTACTTCTCCCTCCCCCTTATCCCTCCCTACCCACCCATTCTCCCCAGTCCCTTTCCTATTGGTACCTGTTAGTCCATTCTTGAGTTCTGTGATTCTGCTTCTATTTTGTTCCTTCCGTTTTTCCTTTGTTCTTATATTCCACAGATAAGTGAAATCATTTGGTATTTCTCTTTCTCTGCTTGGCTTGTTTCACTAAGCATAATACCTTCCAGCTCCATTCATTTTGCTGCAAATGGTTGGATTTGCCCTTTTCTTATGGCTGAGTAGTATTCCATTGTGTATATGTACCATATCTTCTTTATCCATTCATCTATTGATGGACATTTAGGTTGCTTCCAGTTCTTGGCTATTGTAAATAGTGCTGCGATAAACATAGGGGTGCACTGATCTTTCTCATACTTGATTGCTGCATTCTTAGGGTAAATTCCTAGGAGTGGAATTCCTGGGTCAAATGGTAGGTTTGTTTTGAGCATTTTGATGTACCTCCATACTGATTTTCACAATGGTTGAACTAACTTACATTCCCACCAGCAGTGTAGGAGGGTTCCCCTTTCTCCACAGCCTCGCCAACATTTGTTGTTGTTTGTCTTTTGGATGGCAGCCATCCTTACTGGTGTGAGGTGATATCTCATTGTGGTTTTAATTTGCATTTCTCTGATAATTAGCGATGTGGAGCATCTTTTCATGTGTCTGTTGGCCATCTGTATTTCTTTTTTGGAGAACTGTCTGTTCAGTTCCTATGCCCATTTTTTAATTGGGTTATTTGTTTTTTGTTTGTTGAGGCGTGTGAGCTCTTTATATATACTGGACTTCAAGCCTTTATCGGATGTGTCATTTTCAAATATATTCTCCCATACTGTAGGGTTCCTTTTTGTTCTATTGATGGTGTCTTTTGCTGTACAGAAGGTTTTCAGCTTAATATAGTCCCATTTATTCATTTTTGCTGTTGTTTTCCTTGCCCGGGGAGATATGTTCAAGAAGAGGTCACTCATGCTTATGTCCAAGAGGTTTTTGCCTATGTTTTCTTCCAAGAGTTTAATGGTTTCATGACTTACATTCAGGTCTTTGATCCATTTTGAGTTTACTTTTGTATATGGGGTTAGACAATGGTCCAGTTTCATTCTCTTATATGTAGCTGTCCAGTTTTGCCAGCACCATCTGTTGAAGAGACTCTCATTTCCCCATTGTATGTCCACGGCTCCTTTATCAAATATTAATTGACCATATATGTCTGGGTTAATGTCTGGATTCTATAGTCTGTTCCATTGATCTGTGGCTCTGCTCTTGTGCCAGTAAAAAATTGTCTTGATTACTATGGCTTTATAGTAGAGCTTGAAGTTGGGGAGTGAGATCCCCCCTACTTTATACTTCTTTCTCAGGATTCCCTTGGCTATTCGGTGTCTTTGGTGCTTCCATATGAATTTTTGAATTATTTGTTCCAGTTCATTGAAGAATGTTGCTGGTAGTTTCATAGGAATTGCATCAAATCTGTATATTGCTTTGGTCAGGATGACCATTTTGACGATATTAATTCTTCCTAGCCACGAGCATGGGATGAGTTTCCATCTGTTAGTGTCCCCTTTAATTTTTCTTCAGAGTGACTTGTAGTTTTCAGAGTATAAGTCTTTCACTTCCTTGGTTAGGTTTATTCCTAGGTATTTTATTTTTTTTGATGCAATTCTGAATGGAGTTGTTTTCCTGATTTCTCTTTCTGTTGGTTCATTGTTAGTGTATAGGAAAGTCACAGAATTCTGTGTGTTGATTTTGTATCCTGCAACTTTGCTGTATTCCGATATCAGTTCTAGCAGTTTTGGGGTGGAGTCCTTAGGGTTTTTTATGTACAGTATCATGTCATCTGCAAATAGTGACAGTTTAACTTCTTCTTTACCAATCTGGTTTCCTTGTATTTCTTTGTTTTGTCTGATTGCCGTGGCTAGGACCTCCAGTACTATGTTAAATAACAGTGGAGAGAGTGGGCATCCCTGTCTAGTTCCCAATCTCAGAGGAAATGCTTTCAGCTTCTCGCTGTTCAATATAATGTTGGCTGAGGGTTTTTCATAGATGGCCTTTATTATTTTGAGGTACTTGCCCTCTATTCCCATTTTGCTGAGAGTTTTTGTCATGAATGGATGTTGAACTTTGTCAAATGCTTCTTTAGCATCTATGGAGATGATCATGTGGTTTTTGTCTTTCTTTTTGTTGATGTGGTGGGTGATGTTGATGGACTTTCGAATGTTGTACCATCCTTGCATCCCTGGGATGAATCCCACTTGGTCATGGTGTATGATCCTTTTGATTTATTTTTGAATTCGGTTTGCTAATATTTTGTTGAGTATTTTTGCATCTACGTTCATCAGGGATATTGGTCTGTAGTTTTCTTTTTGGTGGTGTCTTTGCCTGTTTTTGGTATTAGGGTGATGTTAGCTTCATAGAATGAGTTTGGGAGTATCCCCTCCTCCTCTATTTTTTGGAAAACTCTAAGGAGAATGGGTATTATGTCTTCCCTGTATGTCTGATAAAATTCCGAGGTAAATCCATCTGTCGGGGGATTTTGTTCTTTTGTAGTTTTTTGATTACTGCTTCAATTTCGTTGCTGGCAATTGGTCTGTTGAGATTTTCTGTTTCTTTCTGGGTCAATCGTGGAAGGTTGTATTTTTCTACGAAGTTGTCCCTTTATCCCAGGTTTCCCAGCTTGTTAGCATATAGGTTTTCATAGTATTCTCTAATAATTCTTTGTATTTCTGTTGGGTCCGTCGTGATTTTTCCTTTCTCATTTCTGTTCCTGTTGATTTGTGTTGACTCTCTTTTCTTCTTAATAAGTCTGGCTAGAGGCTTATCTATTTCATTTATTTTCTCAAAGAACCAGCTCTTGGTTTCGTTGATTTTTGCTATTGTTTTACTCTTCTCAATTTTATTTATTTCTTCTCTGATCTTTATTATGTCCCGCCTTCTGCTGACCTTAGGCCTCGTTTGTTCTTCTTTTTCCAATTTCGATAATTGTTACATTAGACCATTCATTTGGGATTGTTCTTCCTTTTTTACATATGCTTGGATTGCTATATACTTTCCTCTTAAGACTGCTTTTGCTGCATCCCACAGAAGTTGGGGCTTAGTTTTGTTGTTGTCATTTGTTTTCATATATTGCTGGATCTCCATTTTGATTTGGTCATTGATCCATTGATTATTTAGGAGCGTGTTGTTAAGCCTCCATGTGTTTGTGAGCCTCTTTGCTTCCTTTGTACAGTTTATTTCTAGTTTTATGCCTTTGTGGTCTGAAAAGTTGGTTGGTAGGATTTCAATCTTTTGGAATTTTCTGAGGCTCTTTTTGTGGCCTAGTATGTGGTCTATTCTGGAGAATGTTCCATGTGCACTTGAGAAGAATGTATATCCTGTTGCTTTTGGATGTAGAGTTCTATAGATGTCTATTAGGTCCATCTGCTCTACTGTGTTGTTCAGTGCTTCCGTGTCCTTACTTATTTTCTGCCCAGTGGATCTATCCTTCGGGGTGAGTGGTGTGTTAAAGTCTCCTAGAATGAATGCATTGCAGTCTGTTTCCCCCTTTAGTTCTGTTAGTATTTGTTTCACATATGCTGGTGCTCCTGTGTTGGATGCATATATATTTAGAATGGTTATATCCTCTTGTTGGACTGAGCCCTTTATCATTATGTATTGTCCTTCTTTATCTCTTGTTACTTTCTTTGTTTTGAAGTCTCTTTTGTTTGATATTAGTACTGCAACCCCTGCTTTCTTCTCGCTGTTGTTTGCTTGAAATATGTTTTTCCATCCCTTGACTTTTAGTCTGTACATGTCTTTGGGTTTGAGGTGAGTTTCTTGTAAGCAGCATATAGATGAGTCTTGCTTTTTTATCCATTCTATTACTCTATGTCTTTTGATTGGTGCATTCAGCCCATTAACATTTAGGGTGACTATTGGAAGATATGTACTTATTGCCATTGCAGGCTTTAAATTCGTGGTTACCAAAGGTTCAAGGTTAGCCTCTTTAGTATCTTACTGCCTAACTTAGCTCGCTTATTGAGCTGTTATATACACTGTCTGGAGATTCTTTTCTTCTCTCCCTTCTTATTCCTCCACCTCGATTCTTCATATGTTGGGTGTTTTGTGCTGTGCTCTTTCTAGGAGTGCTCCCATCTACAGCAGTCCCTGTAAGATGTTCTGTAGAGGTGGTTTGTGGAAAGCAAATTCCCTCAGCTTTTGTTTGTCTGGGAATTGTTTAATCCCACCCTCTTATTTGAATGATAGTCGTGCTGGATACAGTATCCTTGGTTCAAGGCCCTTCTGTTTCATTGTATTAAATATATCATGCCATTCTCTTCTGGCCTGTAGGGTTTCTGTCGAGAAGTCTGGTGTTAGCCTGATGGGTTTTCCTTTATAGGTGACCTGTTTCTCTCTAGCTGCCTTTAAAACTGTTTCTTTGTCCTTGATCTTTGCCATTTTAATTATTATGTGTCTTGGTGTTGTCCTCCTTGGATCCTTTCTGTTGGGGGTTCTGTGTATTTCCGTGGTCTGTTCGATTATTTCCTCCCCCAGTTTGGGGAAGTTTTCAGCAATTATTTCTTCTAAGATACTTTCCATCTCTTTTCCTCTCTGTTCTTCTTCTGGAACCCCTATAATACGGATATTGTTCCTTTTGGATTGGTCACAGAGTTCTCTTAACATTGTTTCATTCCTGGAGATCCTTTTATCTCTCTCTATGTCAGCTTCTATGTGTTCCTGTTCTCTGGTTTCAATTCCATCAGTGGCCTCTTGCATTCTATCTATTCTGCTTATAAACCCTTCCAGAGTTTGTTTCATTTCTGCAATCTCATTTCTGGCATCTGTGATCTCCCTCTGGACTTCATCCCATTTCTCTTGCATATTTCTCTGCATCTCTGTCAGCATGTTTATGATTCTTATTTTGAATTCTTTGTCAGGAAGACTGGTTAGGTCTGTCTCCTTCTCTGTTGTTGTCTCTGTGATCTTTGTCTGCCTGTAGCTTTGCCTTTTCATGGTGATAGGAATAGTTTGCAGAGCTGGGACGAGTGACGGCTGGAAGAACTTCCCTTCTTGTTGGTTTGTGGCCCTCCTCTCCTTGGAGAACAGCGACCTCTAGTGGCTTGTGCTGGGCAGCTGCACGCAGACAGGGTTTCTGCTTCCTGCCCAGCTGCTATGGAGTTTATCTCCGCTTTTGGTGTGGGCGTGGCCTGGTTCGGGCCTCTGCTCCAATGTGGTGGAGTCGCGTTGGAGGGGGAGTGGCCTGGAGGCTGTTTATCTCCATAAGGGGCCTCCCTGCTCCCTGCAGCCCAGGGGTTAGGGTGCCCAGAGATCCCTGGATTCCCTACCTCTGGATTAAGTGTTCCACCCTGCCCCTTTAAGACTTCCAAAAAGCACCCGCCAAAACAAAACAACGACCACAAAAAAAAAAAATTTTAAATTAAAAAAATAAAAGTTGGCTGCTCGTTTTTCTTTATTCTCCAGTGCCAGCATCAGGCATCTGCTCACTGGTCTTGCTGCCCTGTTTCCCTAGTATTGGGGTCCCTATCCCTTTAAGACTTCCAAAAAGTGCTCGCCAAAACAAAACAGCAAAAAAAAAAAAACAAAAAAAACATTGTTCGCTCACTTTTCTTATGTCCTCCGGTGCCCACTCACTGTTCTTGCTGCCCTGTTTTCCTAGTATCCAGGGCCCTGCACTCTGGCCCGGATGGCTGGTACTGGGTGTTCCGCAGTCCTGTGCTTCGTCTCCCTCCCACTCTGCCTATTCTTCTCCCGCTGGGAGTTGGGGGGATGGGCGCTCGGCTCCTGCCAGGCCGGGGCTTGTATCTTACCCCCTTCGTGAGGTGCTGGGTTCTCTCAGGTGTGGATGTGGTCTGGATATTGTCCTGTGTCCTCTGGTCTTTATTCTAGGAAGGCTTGTCTTTGTTGTATTTTCATAGAGATATGTGGTTTTGGGAGGAGATTTCCGCTGCTCTACTCACGCCGCCATCTTCCACCCTTGGTCACGATCACGAAGTGCAGGTCCCTGGCTGCTGTGCCCGGGCTTCGCCAGCAGGCAAGCCATATACACTATATTTTTTACTATTCTACCTTTACAGAATTGCTATAACATAAACAGAAACCATTTTTTTTATTTTTCAGTTTTCAAGCAATCACAAAGAATTGCTAAGTTTGTGGCTATGATTATGCTTAATGTTTATTGCATCAAGTTGATTTTTGCAACTATATTCTGTCCTGGAAAAGTGGTCTTTGTATCTGAGGACATTTGATTTTATTTCACAGAGAAAATTGCGATGATGCAAAACTTCCATACTAGGCTTTCAACTCAACTTCAGGATCAATTTATAATGACTCAATTCATGTGTTTTATTATGTGTAATACAATAAAGTAATAGTTGAACTTTTCGAGGGTGAGAGCTCTTTGAAGGAAGGCCCAGTGCTTTATGTACTCATCTTTTTAACTCAGGCTTAGCATGATGTCTGATGTAGACAATAAATGCAATAAATGTTTGCTTCATTAATTACTCCATTAGGGATGTTAATATTGGAAAACCAGGGAAGGTGGCTCAATAGGGCAGGACTGATTTGAATCAATCCATTTTTACAATACATTTACAAAATGTTTATGCCTCTATGTAGCTGTTAAAAGTTTCTACATCCTCCAAGATTTATGTCCAATATCACTTCCTCACAGGAATATTTTCCTTATCAGTTCCAGCTCAATAATATGTATTTCTTTTTTGGAAAATATAGTCTTCAAAACTAAGATGATTAAGTTTTGGTCCTATTGGAAATGCATTGAAGGCAATTACCCATGGCTACAAAATACAGAATAAAATCCCATCTTTACTGGATTAGAGGGTCTTAGATAAATATAATGACAAGGTTTATAAATCCATTCTGTGTCTGGACTCTTTCCTGACCTGGTTTGGAAACTGTGTAAAGTGGCACTTCATCTCTTATTAATTCTAGAGATGACAGACACAGGATCTCATTGTCTGGTCAGTGGAAGCTGTGTTCTCTGATGAGCTGCCTTGCCCTTTTTGAAGTTTTGATTTATTGGGGCAGAGTAAGCACTGGATTTTGTATGTGCTGAAAGGAAAGTAGGGTAAGGAATAATTTACACTTCTCTCTTTGCAGCTGAAAAAATAAAGGTTATTTTCATTAAATTGCTTCAGAAACTGTTCTAAAACTAAAGAAAGATACTGTAATAAGTAGAAATCCAAAGAAAGACATTGAGCTACTGTTTCAGTTAACTGAAAAAAAAATTGTTAAGATCATCCTTTGAAGTTAATGGCCCTTCTGAACTCTTAATTTCCCAGAGAACGGTGTCTCTTCCAATTTGGCATCAGGGCTGTCAAAGTAGCATCTCTGCAGTTCCCAGGCAGGTTACACTTGCCAAAACAAAGCGTGACTGGAAGTTAGCAGGAAAGAACTTGACTGGTAGCACTTGTCACCTGGGAAAATGCTGCCAAGGAGGAATCTGAAATAGAAATGCCAAGGAAACAGTCTTCAGCTGTCTCCAAGAAAGGGTAGAGAACATCAGATTTCACCAACTTGGTTAGGGCTTCCCAAGCACTCAATTTTCTCTTCTTCTAACTCGATAAAGCCTATATCCCAGTGAGAGTGCAAACTTTTCCTATCTCATGGATAATTCCAAATTTCAATCCTGCTCAAGTCAAGAAAAAGTAGGATTTCAAGGTCGTAAGTCAGGAGTAAGGTGAACCACAGTAATGAATTCCATCAGTGGATGGGGTGGGGTCAGGACTGGAATGTATCCTAAACTGAGAACAGCAGCAGGGGAAAATGACTGGAGGTCAGGGTATGTTTGGGGAATGGTAAGTTACCTCGTTTGGTAACAGGTAACATTTTTACGCACTTATTACATGCCTGGTACTAACTCCTTTATTTGTCAAAACATTATATAGAAGACACTTCTGTTATCACCATTTTATAGATGAGGAAACTGAGGCTTAGAGAAATCCATTGACTCACCCGACATCACAGCTAGAGGGAAGCAGAGCTGGAATTCCACTGTAGGGCAGTCAGGTCCAGAGCAAGAGCAATTAACTACAGTGCTCTCTAACTTTTCAGTTGTGATGGAGGAGAGGGCTCTTCTCCGAGGAGAGGGCGATAGAGGAGTGACAGGCCGTCATCAAGCTCTCAGCCTCTTTTTCTAACAGCTTGCTGGACATCTCTGCAGGAGTATAGGATCTGCCCTTCAAATCCCAGTGGTCTAAAAACCGAGCTGTCACCTCCCTCTTCCTGGGCAGCCCTCCTTGGGGGCTGTTGGCATCAGATGACAGCGCCATCCCAGGACCCTGCAACCAGGCAAGAGCCCCTGGAGTGACGTCGTCTCCTGCCTCCCAATCCTCCTCCTGCCGGTCCCTCCCGCTGCCCTCTCTCATCTGGCTCAGCTGCTCTGTTTTGCACTTACTAATCTCACCTGGGCTAGTACAACCTCTTACTAACAGAAGTTCTTTCCTTCCTCTCTCCTGGTTCCCAGTGCGTCTTGCAGAGGCCAGTAAAAATTTTTTCAAAAACTAAGGCTCCAATATATCACTCTCCTCAGAACTTCTTGCCTCCGAGCAGAACTGCCTGCGGAATTCTGCCTAGGCTCCTCAGCAGTCCAGTGAGGCCCTCCGCCACGGTCCCAGCCCACCTTTCCAGCTCACTTTGCACATGACTGCTTTCTGATGTTCACATTCTGAGGCCCCTGTCCAAATTTCCCCATGGCCTGTCTTACTCTTGTACCGCACCCCTTGTTAATGGCGTGCCCCTTGCCTGAAGCACCCCATCCCTCCTCTTCAAACCTTTCCTCATTTTCCCAGGTTAAATTCATTCCTCCCCACTCCAGCACCTTGTTTTTATCTTACACTTGAGACCCTTCCATTCCCTGCTTCACGGCGTAGCCTTTGGGTTTATGCCATAACCCAAGTTAGATTACAAGTCCTTTGTGTTGATGAGCACTGTTTACTCATCAGTGATTTTGCTGCTTAATAGTAAGCTCACTGAAAGAATTAGGCTGAAATAAAGATATATTCCCTGGGTCCTGAGCAGAGGCTACCCTTAGGAATGGACTTTATAAGTCCCTTTCCTCTTTTCTGAACCAGAGTGTCATCCTTATCATAGGCCACAACTTGAGGGAGTAGGTGGTTATGAAGACACAAGAGACAGGATGGCTTAGAAACATACTCAGAGGTTTTCACTGAACAAAACCCAAACCAGGCTAATTCACTGAATGAAGGAAGAATGAGTTTATAGAATTCTTTATGTTGGCATATTCTTAATGTGAAATATCTTCTCACAAAAAAAGGGAGCTTCCAAGCCACTCTCTATTTTGTGCTTGTGTGTGTGTACAGCTAGCAATTTGACAGGCAGATTATGACACCACACAGAAATGAAACCCACAGATATAATCTACATACAAAATTAATTTTTTAAAAATCATGATGCATGAACTGTTATACCAAGGAAATGAAGGAAAAAATTTAGGAAAATGAAGTAAAGTCACTCAAAAAGTGATTTTCCAACAAAAAAGGAAAGTGATTTATAATAACAAACTGCATTTCAATATGTAAATACCCAGTTTAGGACTACCCTGGGAGGCTTACCCTTGTCTGTGTTTTGCATGATGAGTTGGGAGCCACCAGTGCAGACTCATGCAGGTGGGGGGCTCAGTGACTCAGACATGAGCTGCACTGCTGCAAAGACAGCAATCCTCCTTCAAACAAGACAATGCGCAATCCTCCCTCAACTTACATAGCAGTTATAAACCTGAAATCCCATGTGTACTAAAATATGCAAAAACACACATTGTTGTTATGTATAAAATAGATTCAAGCTCAGACAATTATAAACAGATGTTTCACCTAAATGAGTGTCTGATAAAATATCCAAAAGTTATCCAGGATATGGAACAATTCTTTTTTGGAGTAGTTCTGTCATGGAACATTTAATATCTCTTGTACTCCCCAAAAGCCAGTAGCACCCCCCAAATGTTATGACAACCAAAAGAGTCCCAGTCAATTTCTAAAATGGCCCCAGTAGGCAAAGTCACTCCCAGTGAGAACCCCTGACCTAGGCCACTGGGTTTATGAGGAAATAGACTCAAAGAAGAGAAGCAAATCGCCAAGGCTGACTTCTCTAGAAAGTAGTAAAATCAAAACTATAAGTATAATCCATGTTTCTTGGCTCTTAATCTAGTGTTATTTTGTTAATCAGGTATATTCATACACACACAGTCATATATATAAATGTTTCATTTATATATACTCACACACATATGATAGCATTTGGTTTTGTTGAAAAACCATTCAGTCATTATTTGATTAAGCTGTATTCATAAAAGCCTATTCTGACATTTTGATTAAAATTAATTCAGTCATATTGCTTAACTCAAATAAACAGTTGTGTATATACACATGGATTAAAGGCAGAAAAATGCTGCACTTCCTAATTATTCCACTTCTAATCATATGGCTTACTAGGTAATGAGACTACCTTTCCACTTAAAGTAAAAACTTCCCACTGAAAACAACTGTAGAGGTACAGAAATCCCCAAGACCATCCTTTCTTCTGACACCAACTGCAAGTTTGGGGCTCCCCAAGATACTGCTAGGTTTGATAATTTGCTGGAAGTACTCACAGAATTTACTGAAAGCTGTTAAATTCCTTATGGTTTATTACAGCAAAAGGATATGGATTAAAATCCACCAAGGGCAGAGACGCATAGAACAGAATCCAGGGGAGTTCCATGTGTGAAGCTGAGTCATGGGTACAGTTAATTTCTCCCAGAATGATATGAGACAATATGCACAGAGTATTGCCAAAAGGAAAGCTCACCTGAGCCTTATTATCCAGAGCTTTTATTGGAGCTCAATCACTTAGACCTAATTGACAGCATGCAAGGCCTATTCCTCCAAAGCTGATACAAGTCAACTCAGAGTCCCCACCTTGAATCACATTGTTGGACTACTGGTGTGACTCAAGTCTCCTAAGGAAACCAAGACACTCTTACCATACAGTATAGTCCAAGGCTTAGAGATCACCTCACCAGAGTCAAGAGCAAAGGCCAGACATCTCTTTGAGTAAGGTTAATTCTTCACCATGTAACAATCTAAAATGCTACAAAATATTTAAAAGACATCTTTTTAAGAGCTTCAAAGAACGGACAAGACAACAGAATTATTAAGCCAAAATTAAGTGAAGATGGGACCCCAGGGAGCTAAGCAAATCCCTGAAGCCAATCCTGCCTGGAGGACAATTTCAGGTCCTGGTGGGTTGTCCAGCTTGCCTTAAAAGTGTGCAAAACAAGATGTCTTGCCAATGGCTTTCAGCCCCGGGCAAGTTCGCTATGGATTCACTATGACCAAAGAAATCGACAGCAAAACGTTCTGGGGGTGAAAGGGTTTATTATCTGGCTTGTTTTCCAGTGGTAGGTCGAGCACTAGCGTCTCTGCCTCTGTCCAGAGCACTGGGCTGAGCTCTCTATATAGCGCAGTAATAGCTTATTGCCCGCAGGTGTGGAAGCGGAAGCCCAGCAACAGGCCAGTTGCATCATCAGGTGGATTAAGTTCAGTGAGGATCCTGGCCATAGGAACCCCAACTTCCCCACACAAGACAAAGCCCAGGATGTTAAATCTAATAGTAGACTCTTCTGCTTAATGTTGGGACCTCAAAGTGAAAGGTAAACCAGATATATTCATTCATGCCCTCTGAGAAGGCAAAGAATTTAACTTGACAGCAAGCAGCAATGGAAAGTGAGAAACCTGAGATGTAGCAGGTTGATCCCAACACATTTGCAGCCCCAACTCCAAGATACGCAATCCAATAAAACTCAGACTGTGAATTTTGTTTAAAGTGGCCTTATACTTGGCACAACTACATCCCAATCCACTCCTGGAAGAATGCACCTGCATTCTAGGCCTCAGAGAATTCTCACAAACAATTTTCTGAAGCAATGAGCATCTTACAGTAAAAGATATCTAACCACATAAGGAAATAAGACACAGGAGTAAGAACCAACAGAATGAGAGAAAATAGAAGCAAACCCCCCAATACTTCAGATATTGAAAGTATTAGAGGTGATAAAACGACTATGCTTACTTATTTTTAAAGAAATTTAAAACCCTAAGTACTACAAAAGATATTTGGAAAGCTTAGAAAACTGAATCTGTATCTCAGAATGGTCCAAGATTTCATCCTCTTCACATAATATGCATACACATGGACAATATCGATCTTTTCGAAATGTTTACAGAGTTGTGGATTGTCTTGCCAATGGGTTTCAACCCCAGGCAAGTTAGCTATGAATTCAATGTGACCAAAGAAATCTACAGCAAAATGTTCTTGAGGTGAAAAGGTTTATTACCTGGCAAAAACCAGTGGTAGGTCGAGCACTAGCGTCTCTACCTCCTCCCAGAGCACTGGGCCGAGCTCTCTATATAGCACAATAATAGCTCATTGCCTAAAGGTGTGGAAGCTGTAGCCTAGCAACAGGCCAGTTACATCGTCAGGTGGTTTAAATTCAGTGAGGATCCTGGCCATAGGAACCCCAGCTTCCCCACATGGATGAACTAAGCTGGCAATAGTCAAAGTACATTCTAACTGTTGACAACACACAATGGAAATTTTATGATTTATATTACCTAGTGCTATTTTAAAAACACATGTAAATACAGCTATTTTTCCACTTAATCTGCTTCACTTTAAAAATAACATAAATTGAGTCTAGTATTTATTAGCTATTTGACCTTGGGAAAACTATTTAATATCCTCAAGTTTAAGTTTTCTGTGCAGTGAGGACAGTAATGACAAGGACTCAGTTTTTAGTAAAATGAAGGTGAGAATAATATTGACTTATAGGAGTATTGCGAGGATTAAATGAGACAATGCATGTAAGGTGCTTAGCATACCTGCCATGTAGCAATTGATCAATACATGCTGACTTCTTCTTTTTTTTTTTTGTGAGGGCATCTCTCATATTTATTGATCAAATGGTTGTTAACAACAATAAAATTCTGTATAGGGGACTCAATGCACAATCATTAATCAACCCCAAGCCTAATTCTCAACAGTCTCCAATCTTCTGAAGCATAACGAACAAGTTCTTACATGGTGAACAAATTTTTACATAGTGAATAAGTTCTTACATGGTGAACAGTGCAAGGGCAGTCATCACAGAAACTTTTGGTTTTGCTCATGCATTATGAACTATAAACAATCAGTTCAAATATGAATATTCGTTTGATTTTTATACTTGATTTATATGTGAATCCCACATTTCTCCCTTATTATTATTACTATTATTATTATTATTTTTAATAAAATGCTGAAGTGGTAGGTAGATGCAAGATAAAGGTAGAAAACATAGTTTAGTGCTGTAAGAGGGCAAATGTAGATGATCAGGTGTGTGCCTATAGACTAAGTATTAATCCAAGCTAGACAAGGGCAACAAAACATCCACGGTTGCAGAAGATTTCTCTCAAAACAGGGGGGGTGAGGTTCTAAGCCTCACCTCTGTTGATCCCCAATTTCTCACCTGATGGCCCCCCTGCTACTGTGCCTGTCTTAGGTTGTTCCTCCCTTGAGGAATCTTACCCGTCTCTGGCTACCAGTCATCTTCCGGGTCCATATAGGGAAATGTAAAGTAGGTAAGTGAGAGAGAAGCAATATTGTTTGAAAAGGTTAGCTTTTTACTTCTTTGCATATTTATGCCCTGTGGCTTCTATGCCCAGCATTTGTCTTGAGATATCTTTACCACTTGGAAGAATTATGATACTCGGTAATTTCGATATGAGGCACGAATTCTACTTAAGGGTTGTAATTAGGAAGGAAGAAGAAAAGCTATAGAAGTACATGCTGACTTCTTTTTGAAAAGGAAAATGTATTATTTAAAAGAAGATGTATCTGGGGCAGCTATTACCTTGAAAAAAGTCTAAAACATGACATTCCTTTAAACAGTGGTATACCTAAAAGACAGTGATTAAAATATTCCTTTACTCCTGAATAGACTTGTCTGCCACGGAGCAGGGAGGAGACTATTGTTTACAAGTTTTCACCTCATCAGGTGGTTATGTTGTTTCAGTTCCATTTCCTTCTCGCTTTTCATGTTTCCCTTCTCTTTGATTCCCATCTTTCTACTCAGTGAATATTGACAAGAGCTGGACACACCCTCAGCAAAATAACACTTCCAACACGTAAAAACTATTTTATTACCTTTTCTGTCATTCACATTGAATAAATCAACTCATTTAAACTTTTTACTTGGTCAATTCTAGTAAGCTGTAATCATCAGTGTCTTGCCAATGGGTTTCAGCCCCGGGAGAGTTCACTATGGATTCAATGTGACCAAAGAAATGACAGTAGAATGTTCTTGGGGTGAAAGGGTTATACCCAACTTCATTCCTACGGTGGCAGGTCAGTCACTAGAATCCCATTCACTCAGAGTGAGTCTGCACTCAGCAAGCCTGTCCCTGCCTCCGGACCTCTCTAGCCCCACAGGCATCTCAGTCTCTGTCCTGGGTGCTGCCACCACTTCAGTCTCATCTCCACTCTCTTGCAGCCTTGCAGCCGTGCCACCGTGTCACCCAGACCACTGGGCAGAGCTCTTTATATAGAGTCAATAGCAACGTATTGCCCACAAGTATGTAGTGAGCTAGCCGACCAGGGCCAGGTGAGAATCCTGGCCATAGAAACCTTCATTTTATCCACAATCAGTATTTAGAACCCATGGATGTTTTATCTTTTCACCTTAACTGTGGAGCCCAAGGAAGATATTTCCTTGATTCTGATTCATTTAGAAGATGGATTTCCTGCTCCTGCTTAAGTTTTCTAGTATAGTCTCGTGGTTGTTTTTACATTTTTCAGGAGTTAGCAACTGAAAGAATTTGGCCTGCAGGCTAAGTCCACCCACTACCTGTTTTTGTAAATAAAGTTTTATTAGAACACAACCACTGCATTCATTTAAGTAATGTCTATGGCTGCTTTCTTGCTATAGCTGGAGAACTGAGTGTTTGTGACAAAGACCTTGTGAATCATAAAAGCCTATTTACTATCAAGCCCTTTGTAGAAGTTTGCTAATCCTCTGCATTGAAATGTTATCATGCTGCTAATGCATACTTACCTGAATGCCTTCTGTGGAGAAAATGCAATTTGCTATGGCCAGGATCCTCACCCTGAATTACTTGGTGAAATTGGCTTACTGCAAGGCTACTGTTTCCACACCCATAGGCAATGAGCTATTATTGACTGACTCACTATATAAAGAGCTCCACCCAATGCACTTGGCTGAGGCAGAGAGGAGGATTACAGACCTGCAGACTGCTGAATGCAGATGTGATTCTAGTATTCGACCTACCACGAGAATAAAGCCAGATAAACCCTTTTACCCCAAGAACGTTCTGTTATCATTTCTCAGTCTCACTGAATCTGTGGTGAATCACCCAGGGACTGAAGCCCTCGGAAGACACACCTTCTCTTCCACATCATCTTTTTCACTATGCTCTAGCCACACTAGTCTTCCTTCAGTTTCTGGAATGCACCAAGAACTTTTCTGCCCAGGGAATTACCACAGGGTATTCATTGTCCTGGAATAGTCTTCTCTGTCTAGAACAGTCTCTTCCCCAAAGCTGACTGCTTCTCATCTTTTCTGTTCTAGTTCATGTCACCTCCATGAGAAGCTTCCCTAATCACTCTACCTAAATAATATCTTCTCTCACACACCAGTGTGTTCTTTTTCCTATTACTCTGCTCTTTTCCTTTAAACACTTATCACAATTGGAAATTAAGTTCCTTGCTTATTACTTGTTAAGGCCTCTCTCCCTTCTTGTCTGTGATCTGCATGAGAGAGGGACAATGTCTGTTTTGCTCACTACTCTATCCCCAGAACCTAGTGAATAATAGGTGCTCCACAATGAACTGCTGAATAAGTGAATGAATATATGGAAAGTTTGCATGTGTATTGACCTTCCTCTTATTTTGCAATTTGGATTTTCTTTTTCAAGTAGTATTTTGCTCAGGTAATGTTTGTTATTTTTGCTCTTCTTTGCTCCAAATTATCAATGTCATGCTGTATTAAAATTTTTCATTCTCCTTTGGGGTAATTTCTATCCTAGCTTGATGCCATCTGCAAACTTAATGAATGCTATTTGTATTTATGGGGTTAGGAACAGAATGAAGAAGACAGGTTTCACTGACAACTCTGCTGCCATTGTCATTTCAACAATAGGAACACTGAGTCTTCACACAGAAAGAATAGCTTATTCCTGAATGAGATGCTAGAAATATTAGAATTTTAGTGAATGCCTTGTAAATTGCATAATGTTTATTTTTGGAATATTTGTATGTTGATGTTTGTGTACATTTTGATTTCTAGAAAATCCTTCCCATAAGCTAAAATTGGTTACACTTACAAAGAATTCTCTGATTATGAAAATTTTCTTTTAAAAATAGCTTACAGTAAATGCCTCTTCAGTATGAAATCAGATGTAGCAGAGTAAATAAAAATGTTATGCAATGTATCAATTATGGCTGTAATTAAACTGTGTTTCTGTTTTGCAGTGATGTCTCCACCAAGGAGAAAGCTTTGCTATTGCCAGTGCCACTGTACACGTCCCCTCACCTACCACTCCATCAGGCCAGCCTCTGGGTAAAACCCAACAGCTGTTTAGCAATTCAAAAACCAGCACAGAAGGGAACAGAACTTAGAGCATGGAGGTAGGGCCTGTAGTCCTCAGAGTATAGTTCTTAGATGAGCAGCAGCAGCATCACTGGGAACTTGGTACAAATGCAAATTTATGGAACCTGCCTCTGAACTACTGAACCAGGAACTGGAGAGGGTGAGGCAGCGAAGCCCGCAGTCTGTGTTTTCACAAGCCCTACAGTGAAATCTGATGCAAGCATATTATAGACATAAGCAGACAAAAATCATCCCCAAGTAAACCCAGGGCAAACACAGCTTGGGTAGGAAGCTTGTGTTTTAACATTTAAGTTCAGTGCAGATGTTTATCAGCTATATGCTAAAGAGAGAGGCTTTCCAGTCAGATCAATTCTCTCCTTGATACCTGCTGTTAGCCTTAAAATATTTACCAGCAAAAACAGGTTTATCTGGGAACAGCAGAGAATTACAATTGAAGACATGGCAAGGTAGGCAAACCATTGGCAAGTCAGCAGAACAAAGCAAAGGGCCACGCTTTTACGGAGGCAGAGCCCAGTTGGGAGGGCTGTTTTAAGCAAAAAGTCTATTGGAAGAAACTAGCTGACTCGTGTTTTGTGTCTTCCCACTGGCTGACTGGCTGAGTGGTGACAGTCTTTCCTTGGCTGGGCTGTGGTGGGGATTGGGGAGGCCAAAACCTACCTTCCTTCTGCTGGGGAGTAAAGTAGCTAAAACAGTATATCCTGGGTCTTTTCTGGTGGAGTTTGAGATTTAGAAGTGGTGGGTTTGAGAGCGGCCCTTGCAGATCAAATTCTTGAGATTAGTCTCAAAAAGTCAAGGAGTTTCTTCTCTTTTAGGGAGATCTTCTGCAGGTCCATTTCACATCCCTTCTCCTGACTCGGATGTGAGTGGTAACTGGGTAAGTGGTACATGAGTGAGACCTTTCTTCTCTGCAGCCTGCATTACACACTTCCTTGCCAGAACTGTGACCAGGATCCCACCCTTTTTCCCATTAAAATTGATCTTGGGCTTCCCTCATTAGTATTCCCTACCTTGACTTTTTTACCTCATGGTCTGAAATGGAAGTGAGATTTTGAAATTCAGAACAGTGGTTCTCAAACTTTGGTAGGCATCAGAATGACCTGCAGGCTTATTAAAACAATGATTGCTGATGTCCTCTCATCAAGTTTCTAATTCTGTAGGTCTGGAGGAGGGCTCAGATTTTGCACTGTAACAAGTTCCCAGGTGACATCATGCTGCTGGTCTGGGGACCACACTTTGAAAACCACTGGTCTAGAGGAGCAAAAAATCAGTTTAGTTCATCAAACAGCATGTAGGTATCTAGAACAAATTTGAGTGTTTATTAGTTACTTATCTGGGACTCTGGGGGGAAAATGCATTCCCAGCCTGGAGAAATAAACTTTTGAAGCCAAAAACAGTCAAAGGGAGAAATAAAGTGGAAGAAACCCATTTATTGCTTGCAAGCAATCATCTATCATCTACTCCTGCTTGTCTATGTCTCTCGTGACCCAGATGCAAAAGTGAGACAGGGACCCTGGGTACAGTCAGAGTAGGGTGAAGGCCTCCAGAAAAAAGCAAAGCAGGAGATTTACAGTCAAAGCAATGTAACAATGTAAAGTCCCTGTTGAAACTCTGTGTTCAGCATTATGTAAAGTCAAGGTCATGCTAATTCTCTAGGGTGAAGATAACAGACCAGGAATATAGACATCTTTAGTGAGACCAGTTAAAGGTCAAAAGGCCAGGAGCAACTTCACCTGGAATGTTTGAGTGTTCCACAAGGGTATCTCAGCATAGCCTGTGACTTCACTGTAAACAGCTCTAGCAAACAGACAACAACCCAACCCACATTGAGGGCAGGGCAGGTGTTACAAGTCCACACCCTAAGACCTCAGTTCCCAAAAATTCTCAACTGCCTATAAATACCCTAGACAACATTCCACCCTGGACTCTCTTGTCCCATCCTGGCATGAGCCAGGAGCTCTGTCCTCTTACTGTATCTCTCAGTAAAAGCCTCTGCCCTGGCTCTCCTACCTTGGGTATTTGCTAACTTCATTCTTTGACTCTGCAAACAAGAATCTTGGCATCAAAAGGACCCCACAAAACCTTTCCAGTCCAGGTGTGGCCATGCCCCCCACCCACCTTGTAATCACCTATTGATATGGAGCTACTATTTTCTCTCCACCCCTTGGAAACACCTATTGATATGGAGATGCACTAAGGCCAGGCAAGAGATTCTGGAAATTTTGCAATTTTACTGACATCATCCAAAACTATTCCTAACAGGACTTAAAAAAATTTTTTTCAGCTTCATGAGTCAGTATGGGGGAGGAGCTAGCAATGTGCTGAAACACCAGCATCAGATACAGAAAGTACGTTGTGCACATCTTTTTCCAACTGTGTGATCAGTGACATCGTCTTGGTGGCTTGAAATGCTCCATGGTAGGAGAATTTATGACATGGAAACTAGACAAACAGTACAAATCAGGGCTTCTCTCAAAATCCCACTAAAAGTCAATTATTAAATGTTTACCAGCCTACCATTGGGAAGATCCATAAGTAATGAGCATACCTGATAAGATTTGACATTTCCTTGCAGGGGCATGGATGGGAATTGGAGGAGATTTAGAGAATGAAATTAGTCAATATACATGTCTTCCAAAGAAATGTGAAAGGAAAAGGGGAGGTTAAAAGGTTAGTTAGCACCTTCTCAGGTTGAAAAGCTAGTTGGGATAACAGTACAGTAGACTATTTTAGTGATGGTCTTTATAGTCTGACACACCTGGGGCAGATTCTGGCTCTCTCACTTACTGGATGTGTGATCTTGGAAAGGGCACCTGTAAGTCGGGGGAGAGGAAATCCCAGGGCAAAATACCTCTAAAAACTGAAAGCAGTCAAAAGAAGAAATAAAGTTTAAAATCCATTTATTGCTCACAAACTGCAGTCCTGGGCCATCTCTCTGTCCTGCTCCAGCAGAAACAAAACTGGCCCTCCTCCTCACCTCTCAGGTACAGATAAGCCCTCCTTGCCCTGGTAATTACCCACTGATACGGAGATGGAATTTCTCCACCCCTGAGGAATGATGCAAATGCACTAAAGCCATACTTCTTTCCACCTCTGAACACCTGTTGATATGCAGATGTCTAAAGCCAGGCCAGATATTCTGGAATTGTTGCAATTTTACCCACAGCATCTGACCTTCCCAAATTTTTATTTCCTCATTTGTACACTGAAAATATGTTTGTGATTTAATGATTTATAAGAAATATACATCTGGTTATGCAGATGACCAAAATATATTTCTCAGGAATATTTGGTCTTCACCCACAGTTCCTGAAATGCTGCAGAGCCATAAAGGTGAAAAGGGTGTCACGCTATTGACAAAAGTGACTTCTGGGTCCCACCCAGGGCAGGGCTGGTTGCCTGGGGGCCAACGACACGATTAGAAGACTGGAACAGTCAGGGTCTCCCTGCCACACCTTGGAGGGGAAGGTGGCCTGGAGGTTGAATCAGCCAAAGGCCCAGGACATCGTCAGTCATGACTGTGCAGTGAGGCCTCCGTGATGACCCGGGAGGACAGCCCCTTGGCTCTCTCTCAGAAAGACCCATGCTTGGGGAGAACTGCACGCGTTTAAGGCAGGCCCCAGACTCCACAAGGACAGAGACTCACTTGTTCAGGACCTCTCCCTGTGTATCTCCCCATCCGGCTGTTAATTCATACCCATCATCTCCTTTAGCAAACTGGTAACCCTGAGTGTCTCCCTGAGCTCTGTGAGCCACTTTAGCAAGTTAATTGAGCCTAAGGAGGAGGTCCACTGGAGCTACGATCTGAAGCTGGCTGATCAGGGGCACTTATGAGTGGCATCAGAATGGCGGGCTTGGGGGCAATCTTTTAGGACTGAACTCCAAACCTGTGGAATCTGATGTTATCCCTGGGTAGACAGTTTCAGAACCAAGTTAAATCCTCAGACACCATGCTGGTGTCAGAAAATTGCTTGGCATTGTGTGTGGGGAAACCCCCCACCAGTGATGGAATTGGTCTAGAGAACCCTACAAGAGTGGTGTTGTGAGACCCACATGAGAGAAGTGATTTAAAACCTAGCACAGTGCAAACCACATAGTGAATTATTATTTTCCCTTAGGAAATATTATTACTATTATTATTGGTTTTAAGTCTGGAGGTAGCCAAAATTCTGTAAACAAATATTTGCTGAGCCCCTTTTATTGCATCCAGCACTCTGCCAGAGTTACCATTACTAAGTCAAAAGCAGCAAAAATTAAAGTAGATGGGAGAAGTTTGGGTACTGTTGTGTAAACCCATGGAGCTCACAAAGTAATGATGCCATCGCATTTTCTAACCAGACTTCAAGAAGGGAGAATGGAAAGGTGTTTATTTAAGTATGTGTCTAATATTTTGGAGCATAAATATTTACAAAAAAGCAAGTAGACTGAAAGACTTAGGATCATGAGTGAAAAAGAACTGTGGCTATGGAATGTAATATGAAATGATTGCTGTCTCTGATCTTGCCTTGGCAATAAATCAAATAATTTCTCAGGCACTAGAATACTTTTCCAAGAATACATAGAGGATAAAAAATCTTGTTTGAACATGAGAAAATGTTAGCATATGATTTAAAATTATTAAAGGCAAAATCTCATCTCTTTTCAAGATAGTATAGAATGATGTTATACAACAATAAGAAGTATTAATTGGCACACAAAATTAAAACACTATTTAAGATACAATTTTGTGACAAGGGGACTATTCTCTGGTTTTCCATTCTTGGTGCCAGAGTATTGATGGAAGTATTTATGTGTCTCTTGCTGAAGACAGTTAGAGGGGATCCTTAACATACCATTTTATGAAGATGTAAAAATCATTCCGAATGTCTAGTGCACCTTCTGTAAAGAGAGACATATTTTTCATACATTTTTAACAAGTTAAGTCTATACATTGACAGTATATTCTTTTGAGTGGGGTTCTGATGCCAGTATCATGTGTTTTCATTAAATGCTGGATGACTGTCCTTACCCAGGCCTCCAAGAGGAGGGCTGTGTTCTGGATCGCGCCTCTCCTTGTGCTGTCCAAATCCTCCCTGTGTCCTATTACTATTCCCTGTCTCACTTGATTGTGGACCAAAAGCATAGGCTTTCTGTTAAAACCACCTGGATTCTGTCACATATATACTGTGTGATTGGGGTAATTTACTTAATCTCACTGAACCTGTTTCCTCTTCTGTGAGCCTGCTAAAATGATTACTTGCTTTCATAGGGTTGCTGTGAAAATTAATTAATATAATGCTGCAAAGTACTTTGCGTTTTGCCCAACACATGGTAAACACTCAATAAACAGTGGTGGGATTTGTGTTTTCTCTCCTTTCAGGGCTCTTATTGGTTACAAATTGCCTGGTCAATGAGTATGCAAATGAAACTGCTCACTTTAAGTGCAGTCTTTACAGAGGTTTCCTTCACTAAGCTCTCCCAACTGCTAACTTCCTCCCTTACTGGAAAACTGTAACTTGAAAAATTTCCTTTTACTGTTAGGCCCTATGGAAGCTCTCTCTCTAACCTGGGTATCCTTCTTTAGCTGGGTACTAGAGTGAGTCTTGAGTTTCTTTTTGATACAGGGTTTTTTTCTTGCTAAGAAATTTTTCTTCCTTGAGGTTTGAGATAAAAATGGATGTCCACTACAGGGAAACTCTAAGACTTCCTGATCACAGCATTAAATGGGAAGAGAAATAAATAAAAACACTTTAAAATTTAAAATGTTTATTCTCAGCTGCAGAAGCATTTATGGCAATGAGGGGTGGGGTAAATCGACGTGATGAAATTTAATTCAAATATAGCAAAAATTAAAGTAGATGGGAGAAGTTTGGATAAAGTCAAGGACATGCAAAGAACGAGAAGTTGGGATAGTAAAGACACCGTCCCCAGAGCATGGCAGGTGCGGAGAAGAGAAGGTGGTGATTTAGCGAGAGGAAGGGGAGGTGAGGATGGTACCAGGAGCAGCCCGAGGCAGAGGAAGTGCAGGACAAGTGCATGGAGCTGAGGCTGGTGGGCGTCTGGGGGGATGGAGCCATGAGCTGTAGATGTGAGGCAGCTCAGCAAGTCGCAGACGAGATGGGGGCTGTGAGGGTGATGATCTTGTAAACTGTGTATATGCTTTCTCTTTTGCATCTCCCCCACCCGCCCCCACTGTCTGGAGAGCGTTCTTTGCCTTGGGTTGGGGGGTGGCAGATGAAGATTGTTTCAGTAGGAATACAAGGCTGGAGTGCCGGTGGAGGGTGGTGTGCTGAGGTGGTGGTGAGGGAGGGGCGAGAGTAGGCAAAGAGCAAGATGAAAAGAGAAGCGAAAAGAAAAAGTATTGTTTTAAATTAGCTCCTGGAATCTAAAGTAGGGTTTTCCAAGAAGATACAACTCTTAAAAGAGAGACTTTTTAAGACAAGGTAACTTTCTGATTCTTTCATTTACTATTATTTTATGAAGGCCCAGTGGACTGGCCCACAGAGGCGCATTTGATTGAAGTCCCTGCAGACGGGAAGACAGGCCTGAGTTCCAGTGAGAACATGGGTCCTCATGTGAACTGGAGTCGATAAATTCCTGCCTGGTCGAGAGGAGGGGCACAGGGGATGTTGGTTATGGCCACAAGATGCCACTGGGGTACAATGAACAGGCCCCGAGGATGAAGACACCCAAGGACAGTTTGGGCTAGGGATTGGGTGGACTATTATAAACATGCCTCTGAGATTGTACAGGCTGGATTAAAACAGCCTGGGCCACAAGTGCGCCAGACCCTGTAAAAACCATAAAACCTATGGGGCTGGCCACACAAACCTTCAGTGGCTTTCTAAGTGGCATGTAAAAGAGTGGTGAATGTCTGAGACAGCAGAGCAAAACTCTTTACAGTGATATTGTTTTAAAGACCAAAGGTGATTTTGAGTTGATGGATACTAGTTTAACTAAAATCAACTGTCTAAATTTTCACAAAAATTGTGCTTCAAAGATAAATATCTGAAAATACAGAGAGCATGGTATGTGATATTCAGCTGGTATGGTGGAAAAAACAGGAATTAATTTAGGAGAAACTCCAGGATACATCATAAAAGTAAGGCATACATTTTATCTATAACAAACAAAGGCTTTGACTATTCAAAAGTATTTTTCTCTTTTAACCAGGCAAAGATACAGTGTGCATATCACCTGAATATACAGGTGTGTGAGGGCCATCAGCTCCCTATACCCCCAAGCAGCATTGCATAATGAGAACATTGCTTAGGGGTAAAATACAAGTGATGAAGGGAGAGGTGAGAAACGAGGCCACCTATGGAACATTTACTATGGGCGCTTCCATGAAAATGTTAACATTGATTCTGAAGTTGATGAGAGTGGAAGAAGTACAGGGAAAAGCAAGCTGAAGATGGAACAAGTCAGTGTGTGCTGACACCCTCAATGGTAAAAGCCAGAGAAGGGCTGACACCTAATAACCAGCCTGCTCAACCCATTTGCTACTGAAAAATGAGCCTCAGTGAAGGAAAGATTGATGCTCACAGTGGGTCTAACAGGGCTCTCCCTACAGGGGCACCATGCTCCCTTCTGGAGCTTTGATTGGTTCACGTGCTGGACTGCCAAACAATGGAAAGAAGAGGAGAAAAAAGCCTAACCACAGGGAGCCAAGATGGAGGTGTGAGTAGAGCAGTGGAAATCCCCCAAAACCATATATATTTTTGAAAATACAACAAATACAACTATCCCTAAAAGAGAGACCAGAAGACACAGGAAAACAGCCAGACTACATCTACACCAGCAAGAACCAAGCACCTTGCGAAGGGGGTAAGATACAAGCTATGGCGTGGCAGGACCCGAGCGCCCCTCACCCCAGCTCCCAGCGACAGGAGAGGAGTTGGAGTGGGGAGGGAGATGGAGCCCAGGACTGCTAAACACCCAGCCCTAGCCATCCACACCAGAAAGCAGACACACAGTGCATGCATGGGATACTGGAAACTAAGGAAACAGGACAGTAAGACCTGTGAGTGGGTCCCCGCAGCTGGCATCCCTGAGACAAAGAAAAGTGACTGCTTTTTGAAAGTCTTAAAGGGACAGGGACCCCACAGTTGGACAGTGCCCCAGGACACTTAGCTCAGCAGTTGGAAATCCTGGGGAATTCTGGGCACCCCAACACCTGGGTGGCAGCCCAGATTGGAGGCCCCTCATGGTGATAAACAGCCTCTTGCCAATTCCTCTTCTGGCGCGACTCTGCTATAGCGGCAGTGGCCATGCCCAGCAACCACGGAGCTTACTCCACAGTGGCTGGGCAAGAATAAGACACCCCATTTGTGCACAGCTGCCAAGCACAAGCCGCTAGGGGTCACCGTTCTTCCAGGAGAGGAAGGCCACAAACCAGCAAGAAGGGACATTCTCCCAGCCGACACACATGCCAGCTCCCCACAACTATCTCTATCGCCGTGAAAAGGCAGAATAATTTGATACAGACCAAACTAACCAAGACAGCCTGCCCTGAGAAGGAATCTGGGGAGATAGACCTAATCAATCTCCCTGAAAAAGAATACAAAATAAAGGTCATAACCATGCTGATGGATCTACAGAGAAATAGGCAAGAGCTAAGGGATGAAGACTGGAGGGAAATCACAGAAATGAAACAATCTCTGGAAGAACTTAAGAGCAGGCTGGTTGAGGTGCAAGGGGCCAATAATGGATAGAAATCAGAGAACAGGAATGCATAGAAGCTGATGCAGACAGAGATAAAAGGATCTCCAGGAAAGAAAGAATATTAAGAGAACTGTGTGACCAATCCAAAAGGAACAATATCTGCATTATAGGGGTACCAGAAGAAGAAGAAGAGAGAAAAAGGGATAGAAAGGGTATTCGAAGAAAAAAGTGCTGAAAACTCCCCCAAACTTGGGGAGGAAATAATCAAGCAGACCATGGAAGTACACAGAACTCCTAACAGAAGGGACCCAAGGAGGACAACACCAAGACACATAATAATTAAAATGGCAAAGATCAAGGACAAGGACAGAGTTTTAAAGGCAGCCAGAGAGAGAAAACAAGGTCACTTACAAAGGAAAACCCATCAGGCTATCATCAGACTTCTCAACAGAAACCTTACAGGCCAGAAGAGAATGGCATGATACATTGAATGCAATGAAACAGAAGGGCCTTGAACCAAGAATACTGTATCCAGCACGATTATCATTTAAATATGAAGGAGGGATTAAACAATTCCCAGACAAGCAAAAGTTGAGGGAATTTGCCTCCCACAAACCACCTCTACAGGGTATTTTAGAGGGACTGTTATAGAGGGACTCCTAAGGCTAAATAGATGTCACCAGAGAAAATAAAATCACAGCAAAGAAAACAGACCAAACAAATACTAACTAAGGACAAAAAATAAAATCAACTACCCACAAAGCAGTTAAAAGAAACACAAAAGAGCACAGAATAAAACCAACAAATAAAGAATGGAGGAGGAGGAATAAGAAAGGAGAGAAATAAAGAATCACCAGACAGTGTTTATAATTGCTCAATAAGCAAGTTAAGTTAGACAGTAAGATACTAAAGAAGCTAACCTTGAACCTTTGCTAACGACGAATCTAAAGCCTGCAATGACAATAAGTACATATCTTTCAATAATGACCCTAAATGTAAATGGACTGAATGCACCAATCAAAAGACACAGAGTAATAGAATGGATAAAAAAGCAAGACCCATCTATATGTTGCTTACAAGAGACTCACCTCAAACCCAAAGACGCGCACAGACTTAAAGTCAAGGAATGGACAACGATATTTCATGCAAACAACAGAGAGAAAAAAACAGGTGTTGCAATACTAGTATCAGACAAAATAGACTTCAAAATAAAGAAAGTAACAAGAGATAAAGACGGACATTACATAACAATAAAGGGTTCAGTCCAACAAGAGGATATAACCATTATAAACATATATGCACCTAATACAGGAGCACCAATATATGTGAAACAAATACTAACGGAATTAAAGGAAGAAATAGAATGCAATGCATTTATTTTAGGAGACTTCAACATACCAGTCACTCTAAAGGACAGATCCACCAGACAGAAAATAAGTAAGGACACAGAGGCACTGAACAACACACTAGGACAGATGGACCTAATAGACATCTATAGAACTCTACACCCAAAAGCAGCAGGATACACATTCTTCTCAAGTGCACATGGAACATTCTCCAGAATAGACCACATACTAGGCCACAAAAAGAGCCTCAGTAAATTCCAAAAGATTGAAATTCTACCAACCAACTTTTCAGCCAACAAAGGTAGGAAACTAGAAATAAATTGTACAGAGAAAACAAAAAGGCTCACAAACACATGGAAGCTTAACAACATGCTCCTAAATAATCAATGGATCAACGAACAAATTAAAATAGAGATCAAGGAGTATATGGAAAAAATTGACAACACAAAGCCCCAACTTCTGTGGGATGCAGTGAAGGCATTCTTAAGAGGAAAGTATATAGTAAACCAGGAATATTTAAAGAAGGAAGAACAATCTCAAATGAATAGTCTAACGTCACAATTATTGAAATTGGAAAAAGAACAACAAATGAGGCCTAAAGTCAGCAGAAGGATGGGCATAAGATCAGAGAATAAATAAATAAAATAGAGAAGAATAAAACAATAGAAAAAATCAATAAAACCAAGAGCTGGTTCTTTTAGAAAATAAACAAACTAGATAAACCCCTTGCCAGACTTATTAAGAGGAAAGAGAACCTACACACACAAACAGAATCAGAAATGAGAAAAGAAAAATCACAACGGACATGACAGAAATACAAAGATTTATTAGGGACTACTGTGAAAACCTATATGCTAACAAGCTGGAAAACCTAGAAGAAATTAGAAGAAATGGAAAACTTCCTAGAAAAATACAACCTTCCAAGACTGACCAAGGAAGAAACAAAATTTAGACAAACCAATTACGAGCAATGAAATTGAAGCAGTAATCAAAAAACTACCCAAGAACAAAACCCCAGGGCCAGATGGATATACCTAAGAATCTTATCAGACATACAGAGAAGACATAATACCCATTCTCCCTAAAGTTTTCCAAAAAAAGAAGAGGAGGGAATACTCCCAAACTCATTCTATGAAGCCAACATCACCCTAATATCAAAACCAGGCAAAGGCCCCACCAAAAAAGAAAATTACAGACCAATATCCCTGATGAACATACATGCAAAAATAGTCAACAGAATATTAGCAAACCGAATTCAAAAATATATCAAAAGGATCATACACCACGAGTAAGTGGGATTCATCTCAGGGATGCAAAGATGGTACAACATTCGAAAATCCATCAACATCGTCCATCACATAAACAAAAAGGAAAAAAACCACATGATCATCTCAATAGATGCTGAAAAAGCATTTGACAAAATTCAACATCCATTCATGATAAAAACTGTCAACAAAATGGTTATAGAGGGCAAGTACCTCAACATAATAAAGGCCATATATGATAAACCCACAGCTAACATCATACGGAACAGCAAGAAGCTGAGAGCTGTTCCTCTGAGATCGGGAACAAGACAGGGATGCCCTCTCTCCCCACTGTTATTCAACATGGTACTGGAGGTCCTAGCCATGGCAATTAGAAAAAACAAAAAAAAATAAAGAATCCAGATTGGTAAAGAAAAAGTTAAACTGTCACTATTTGCAGATGACATGATATTGTACATAAAAAACCCTAAAGTCTCCACTCCAAAACTACTAGAATTAATAACAGAATATGCAAAGTAGCAAGATACAAAATTAACACACAGAAACCTGTTGCTTTCCTATACATTAACTATGAACCAATAGAAAGAGAAATCAGGAAAACAATTCCATTCACAATTGCATCAAAAAGAATAAAATACCTAGGAATGAACCTAACCAAGGAAGTGAAAGACCTATACCCTGAAAACTATAAGACACTTTAAAGAGAAATTAAAGAGAACACTAACAAATGGAAACTCATCCCATGCTCTTGGCTAGGAAGACTTAATATCGTCAAAACGGTCATCCTGCCCAAAGCAATCTACAGATTTGATGCAATCCCTATCAAATTACCAACAGCATTCTTCAACAAACTGGAACAAATAGTTCAAAAATTCATATGGAAACACCAAAGACCCTGAATAGACAAAGAAATCCTGAGAAGGAAGAATAAAGTGGGGGGGGGGAATCTTGCTCCCCAACTTCAGGCTCTAATACAAAGCCATAGTAATCAAGACAATTTGGTACTGGCACAAGAACAGAGCCACAGACCAGTGGAACAGAATAGAGACTCCAGACATTAACCAAACATATATGGTCAATTAATATACAATAAAGGAGCCATGGACATACAATGGGGAAATGACAGTCTCTTCAACAGATGGTGCTGGCAAAACTGGACAGCTACATATAAGAGAATGAAACTGGATCACTGTCTAACCCCATATACAAAAGTAAATTAGAAATGAATCAAAGACCTGAATGTAAGCCATGAAACCATAAAACTCTTAGCAAAAAAAATAGGCAAAAATCTCTTGGACATAAACATGAGTGACTTCTTCATGAACATATCTCCCCAGGCAAGGGAAACAAGAGCAAAAGTGAACAAGTGGGACTACATCAAGCTGAATATCTTCTGTACAGCAAAGGACACCATCAATAGAACAAAAAGGTACCCTACAGTATGGGAGAATATATTCATAAATGATAGATCCAATAAAGCGTTGACATCCAAAATATATAAAGAGCTCACACACCTCAACAAACTTAAAGCAAATAATCCATTTAAAAAATGGGCAGAGGAGCTGAACAGACAGTTCTCCAAAGAAGAAATTCAGATGGCCAACAGACACATGAAAAGATGCTCCACATTGCTAGTTATCAGAGAAATGCAAATTAAAACCACAATGAGATATCACCTCACACCAGTAAGGATGGCCACCATCCAAAAGACAAACAACAACAAATGTTGGTGAGGTTGTGGAGAAAGGGGAACCTTCCTACACTGCTGGTGGGAATGTAAATTAGTTCAACCATTGTGGAAAGCAGTATGGAGGTTCCTCAAAATGCTCAAAATAGACATACCATTTGATCCAGGAATTCCACTCCTAGAAATTTACCCTAAGAATGCAGCAGACCAGTTTGAAAAAGACAGATGTGCTCCTATGTTTATCGCAGCACTATTTACAATAGCCAAGAATTGGAAGCAACCTAAGTGTCCATCAGTAGATGAATGGAGAAAGAAGATGTGGTACATATACATAGTGGGGTATTATTCAGCCATAAGAAGAAAACAAATCCTGCCATTTGCAACAACATGGATGGAGCTAGAGGGTATTATGCTCAGTGAAATAAGTCAGGCAGAGAAACACAAATACCAAATGACTTCATTCATATGTGGAGTATAAGAACAAAGAAAAACTGAAGGAACAAAACAGCAGCAGAATCACAGAACCCAAGAATGGACTAACAGTTACCAAAGGGAAAGGGGCTGGGGACGATGGTTGGGAAGGTAGGGATAAGTTCAGGGAAGAAGAAAGGGGTACTCCGATTAGCATGTGTAATGTGTGGGGGCATGGGGAGGGCTGTCCAACACAGAGAAGGCAATTAGTGATTCTACAACATCTTACTATGCTGATGGACAGTGACTAATGGGGTTTTATGGGGGGTCTTGGTGAAAGGGGGGCCCGAATAAACATAATGTTCTTCATGTAATTGTAGATTAATGATAACAAGAAAAACCTAACTACAGATCTGCACCAGTCTTGTTTGTGAACCACTTGACCCCCTGGGCAGAGATGGCACTATGCTTCTGCTGGTATTTGAAGACTGTATGAATTCAATAATCATTAGCCATTCTCTGTTCACTGGACTGGATGCAAAACAGAATCAAGAAAGGGCTAGGTGTCCTCCCATCCTAAGAGTGTTGGGAGTTAAGACTGATCTGGGCAGTATTTTCCATGAGAGCAGCTGGAGGTTTTTGGTTGTCTTTATGTTTTAGTTTTTTTGCTGAATAAATTACAAGGCTCATATTTGTAGGGAGTGAGGATGGGATTTGGTGGATCCCCAAGTGTGACAGGTGTTTATTTTATGTTAAGCTAGGGTAATTTGTTAAATGAAGTGGCCCTGGAATATAAGAATGGCCTTGATTTAACTTTTAATGCAAATATATGCAATTTGAAGTAATTAGCAGTTAGGACAATAACATCTGGTACTTTCGCAGGCTTATTTCCAGAAAATTTATAGTCTTCAGCTCTGTGACATTTACTGAACTCTGTTAGCTCGGTTGCAAATAGTATCCCCCTCTCACTCTGCTGATTAAAAAACAGAAAGAGGGTAAATTATCTGCTCTGAACCAGTGATGTTAGCGGCATGGTTAGGATTAGAATACAGGGAAGCTGAACTGGTCCCAGGGATCTGGTCTTTGAGGCATAGCAGGAGCTACATTGCCAATGCCAACCACTATTTGCTATGACTGATACCTGGAGAAATCTGTGACTTTAAGATATGATGTTGCTTTCATAAACAATATTTATCAGGTTATTTATTCATGGGTTATAGGTAATTCATGATTTATAATTATGAATGAAAGCATTGGAGCTAATCATCTGTGATTATTAACATTAAATTAATACATGAGATGACCAAATAAATATGAGCAAATTTTGTCAATAGAAGAGGATACCGAAGCTGAATGGACAGCACAGACAGCTTCTGGAAAATAGAGGATTTGCCAGTTGTCTACTGTAGGCTTTGCTATACATTAGGGAAGCCTGAGCATACAGGGAAGAGCATAAAATAAAGCTGCCTGTAAAGTCAGTTGATTTCTCTTTTGCAACAGAAATACCTGATTATATTATGAGCTAGAAGACTTGAGAGAGAAACTTGCATGTGGATAATCTGCACACTCAAATGCTTCACTGTGCATATGTTACACTGAAAACCTTTGCTTCTTTCATCCACCTATGGAGGAAACCTGCATACATTATCAACTCAATGGTAATTTCATCATCCTATGACACATGAAGATACTTATTGACAAAATACCCCACAGGGTGTATTGTTAGAAAAATGGAGGCCATCTGTGTCGTGGTATCTGGGTAGCACTTTTTTCTTCTTTGTTCTGCAGAGTGGATTGCTTTGTACTTTCTCACTTTCAGTGAAAAAGCACTCTGTAAATGGACTCAAATGCTCTGGTGAAGTTGTAACTGATGAAGGCACTGAGGCGAAGACGCTGTAGTGAAAAATGGGGCATGTCAAAGAAAAATGATTCATCATCACAAAATGCGGAAAAGCTGGTATGAATCAGTGTGTGTACTGCAGGCTGCCAGTTGCCCACTTTCAGGTTTGTCCACAGCCTGAGGGAACTATATCTTGTCAGAAATGCTAGAGGATGCTAATCTGTCAACACGTGTTCAATGTCAAATTGTATCAGAGGGTTCAGTCTCCTTTTGGACTTCAACACTTGCCTGCTAGCTCTATAATATCCCCTTTGGTCAAATGAACTTTCATTTAAAAACTGTCAGGTTTTTTTGTATGTGTCTTTTCTCATAGAATCGGGAATGTGGGCTGATTCTCAAAAGCCACGTGTACTATTTACTTCTTTTTACAGTGAGCTAATTTTTTATATAAAATTTCAGTCTCTTTCCAGGCAACACAAAATCCAGCACACCCCATCCCTTCTGTGCTCCTTTAATAAGTACTTCCTGCCTGTATCAATGATTTTCCCTTCAGTTGTCAAAGCCAACAGTTTTACCTTTTCCTGTTGTGGATTCTTTTTTTTTTATGTGAAAATAATATTTGGAAAGGGGTTTTATTTTGTAATTATTTCATTACCTATGATGCTGAATATTTATGTGGATTTATTAGCCATTTACTTTCTTGATGCAAATTGTGCCAGTTCTTTTGGTTTTGTATTGTGGAGTTGGAATTTTTTTTTAATTGACATGTCATTGGTACACAATCTTGTATTTGTTTCAGATATCTGGGGTGGATTCGTTATAAGTGCTACTCTCCTGTCTGGAGTGACATTTTTTCCTTCCTTCCATGCATGTTCTCTTTCTCTTTCTCAGCAAATTAAATCCTTCTTTTAAGATTCATCACCTCACAGACCTTTACAATTTCTTTCTACCAAGACTTTCTTTTCAGATTATATTTATATGAAATACCCAGCACATTCCCTTGTGACAAAATATATTCCACACCTGGAAATTATAATGAACATTTTTTAAGCCTCCCTTTTAAATGCATGGATGAGTTCACAAAACACAGTATCTAGGGAGCAAGTGAATAAAAAGCCATAATTGACACTGTAGCATCTACTGCTCTGTGTGTGGGGGCGGGGGCGGGAGTCTGCATGCATGCACATGCATTCACACACCTGCATGTAGGAGCATGGGTGCCAATAGTCAAGATAACCTAGAGATTTAGATAGTAACACCCTGGAAGGATGGATGACAGGTCTTGGGGCCTGTAAGAACCAGATTGGACCCATGTATAAAGTGGGACTCTTGAAGGGCAAATTCATCCATAAAAGTGAACTAGAACATAAATCTGCTCACCCACAGAAAGACCAGGTCAGGCTTTTAAAATTAAGTCTTGTTGCTGAGGGATGAAATCTCTCCTGGAGAATTTCACAATCATAGGCTTGTCATTGCATGGACTTGTGGCTCAATACATACTCTCCATATGATTCATGAGCCCCTGAGCTGAGAGTCAACAGGAGAAGTGGCTATGGGTCAGTGAAACCCACAGGTACCTGGAAAAAGCAAATAGCTGGCCAGGATACAGAGATTTCCTGCAGAAACAGATACTCTAAGGATGACCTTACAATCTAAAATTACAAAATTTTTAAGGAAAAATTCACTCAGAGCCAGAATTAGCAAAGACAACTATGAGGTTCATAACCTGAAGAAATTCAGATGTTATGTTTATCTGTCAGATAAACAAATATATTAAAATGATGAAAAAGTATAAAAGAACAAGATATGGATAGTACCGAAGAGACATACAGAATATCTAGAAGTTTAAAATGCAATTTAAATGAAAACTCCGTTTATTATACAGCTGAAAAGTGAATTAATGAACTGTAAGATAGAGCTGAAGAAAACTATTAGCAATGTAACTCAGATAAAATTATGGATGACATGAACTAGAGATAAACATAAATAATAGACTGAGAGGTTCTAACATATGTGTAATATAATTTCCAAAAGGAAGAAATGGAGTAGAATTCCCTTTAAAAGACCACACACATTTCTTTGCTATTACTACACATCCATTCATTCATCCACCTTTTATTTAATTTAATTCTTCCCTTCCATATATCCACTCAATACACAATCATTTAAATATATGCTTTACCTTTTGTATTATGTTATGTGCTGTGTACGCAGAAATAAAAATATGATCCCACATTTATACTTCTGAAAAAATTGCTTTATATTGTACAGTCATCCTTGATTGTTCAGAAACTCTCAAAGGGAGGGAACTAAAATTTATTTAGGATCTCAATCAGGGTACCATCTCAAATTCTGCAATACAAGTACAAAACAGTAAAGTTAACTATCCTGAAGGAAAAGGAAAGAATAGAGAATGACATTTGTGTACATATCTGGGCATGTATACAACACATCAAGGAGAAAATGTGCAGCTGGCATGAGCCATGGTGGACACAGCCAAGCACCTCAGGTTGCTGGGTTTCTCACTGAAGCTTTCACTCCGGAGGAATCTGAACTCGTGATGTCCAGTCTTAGATTGCAGACCCCTTATATCCATCTTCACCTCTTGACTTAATAGAGGCACCCTTGGGATCAACTGGGTTCTAACCATACTCCTTCAGGCCTCCATTTGTAGCAGTCACTCTATTTTCTCTAGGGAGACAGGACTAAATGCCACCTTTTTGTCACTTCATAGTTCCCAGGACTAAGTGGACAGACGGTAGTTGCTCCAATTTAGTGGGATTATTGTTAAATCCTTTGATGGAAACATTTCTCCTTTGAATATTGAAAAGTCTGTCAGCAGAGTAAAAAGTCATGGGGATTGGGAGCAAATATTTTGTTGATGAGTCACTGGGTATGACCATAAGAAGTGTCAACCCCAACCACCCTTGGTGGTGGGAACCTTGTCTTACAGACATAAACTGATTCTTCTTCAGAACATTTACAGTATCCTGTAAAATATCATTTTAAGCTTGCAAAATACTATGTACTGGTTGACATGGTAACTGAATATTTAATAGACACTTCCTGCTATATCTGGGTGATGGGGAAGCAGACATGACCAGTGAATTTTTTTTGCATTGACTTATTCCTTTTTATAGTATACAGAAAGGACTTTTTTGGCCAAAACCAATGTTGGGTGGCATTTGTTGTAGATGGAAAAGCCAACCAGTAAGTCCATGGGTGGTGTTACTTGAAATTGTTCCAATTAGTTATTCTACCATACTGGAGCTTTCAGGTTCCATCACTGATGATAAATTTGCCAGCTGACTGGGACAGTAGCCAAGATAATTGTAGTGAGAGCAGGTCTTTGCTGATGAGGCAGTGCATTATCTCTGTCCCTGCCACTGCAGTCAGTTGTTCAAAAGCCCATTGAACAACAATGGGCTGACCGGAGACAGTGGCTAATTGTTAACACAGGTTAGTTGAGCTCCTCTTACTAAGAACCTTCTCTTCAATGAAGGTGTTATAATTAGGGTGAATGTGAAACACAAATATTCTTGTCATTGATCTTCTGATCCTATCTCTTCTAAGAGCTTGACAACCCATTTACACCAACCATCAAGATTTTCTCTTGGGCAATGTGGACAAAAAATGTACTTGAAGGTCCGCTAACTGGTAAGATCTCTCTCCTTCATGTCTCTTCAGGGCCACCCCAGAGTGGGCTCAAATATTGAGGTGATCCACCTCTGCTTGTCAGACACAGATTTCTCTTCCACATCACTTAGTCACAGGGAAACTATGTATCAGTGTAATCTCATGAAATAAGCTGAGGGAGAGATGGCAGCATGGGACATATAGCCCTGCTGGAAAAGTGGACAATATTATTTTCCAGTTTTTTCCTTGAGGACCTTTTAAGGCAGGTCTCTAATATATCAACTTCTTCTTGATTGTGGAGTGTTATGCTTATAGCCAGTTTTAATGATAGGTAGATCTGGAAAGTCTAAGTTTATCATCATCAACTGAGGTTCCTGATCGTCAGGTGTTCCATGCTTAGCAGGACTCAGTGGCCAGCAAGCTGCTGTTTCCCAAAAGAGTAATAGTCACACACCAGAGAGGATGTGGCTTTCTTCCAGATTCTTGGGAGCTTTCACAGTGACTCTTCCACTGGACTTTCCCCAGGCTTAATGAACTATCTTAATCAGCCCAAGGTATTTAATCTGCCATTGAATTGAATTGGTGAGTCACGGGTATCAAAGGGCAGAGCTGTTTGCAGTATTGCTTGGACAAGTTGAAGATTCTTTTGCTCTGGGCCTTATTCAAACCAGATAGAGTATCAGATCATCAAATAAATAAGTTACCTTGTAATACAGTATATATAGCTTCTAAAATGCAAAGATACCACTAATAATCATATGTACAAGATAATCCAACTTATTTTTAATTTTGGAGGGAATATCCTGTCTTGTGCCAGTCTGCTGCTCTGCCAAAAACTTCACTGGACTTCCAGATCCCTCTAATTTTGTGGAGCATATCTCCCATCTTCTGATGAGCCTTTGCCTAACTTGGGCCTCTAGGCACTTGCTACTTCCTGCTCTTCAGATTATATTATTGTTATCATCAATAAGGTGAATGAGTGAGATACCTTGTGCATTGAGAAAAAGTCAAGATCCCTGACAACTAAATTGTGGCACAATACTGGGGAGTTGATGTTTCCTGAGGTGGGATAACAAAGGTGTACTATCTTTTTTTCCAGTGGAATCTAATGGTTTCTAGTGTTTATGTTTGTTAAGATTGAAAAAAATATCACTGGATCAAAACCTCATTATCAGGTGCCGTTTAGATATAAAATTAAAAAGATTACATCTGGAATAGCAGCTTCTGTTGGCATGATCATAGCCAAAGAAAGAGGAGATGGAATAACTAAAACATGCAAGATACAAGGCACTATTTGAGATTTCTGGATGTATATTAAAAAGTACAAAATACAATTTTTAGAAATGAAAAATTCAGTTGTTGAAAAAGGACTGATGGGTTAAAGAGCAGATTAGATAGAAGGGAAGAGAAATAAGTTAACTTGGAGATAGACCTGAAAGTAATTAACTAGAATGCAACACAGAAATAAGGAGGTATATAAAACATGAAAGAAGTGTTAAAATATATGGAGAATGGAAAGAGAATATCTATGTCATGTTATTTGAAGTGTGACATACAGAACAGTAGCAAAAACATCACTTGGGAGATTGTTAGCAATTGAGACTCAGTCTCGCTACTGACCTCTTGAATCAGAACCTACGTTGGTCAATAAAAACTCCCTAGGCAATTCATATGCACCCAAATGTTTGAAAAGCATGGGGTAAACAAGTATATACTCAAAATCCTGGAGAGATAAAGAGAATAGAGAAGAAGTGATGTTCAAGGAGATAATGATTACACATTTTCCAGAAATGATGGATGACATCAATCTATTTATACCAAGAAGAATAAACCAAAACAAATTTACACCTAGAAAGATAGTAATGAAACTGTAGAACACCAAGACCCAAAAAGAATTCCCAAAATTCCTACATAGAAAAGAGACTACTGACTTCAGCAGTGACTTCAACAGCAACAAGAGAAGCAAAAGACCATGGAAAAGTGTCTTTAAAGTGCCAAAAAAATAACTCTTTTGTATCCACTAAAATTGCCTTCTAAGAATAAAGGAAAAGTAAAGGCATTTTCAGATAGTCAAAAATGGAGAGAAATTATCAACAGATTTATACTTAGGAACTTCAAAAGGAAATATTTAAGAAAAAAGAAAGATTATTCTAGAAGGAAGGTCTGAGTTGCAACAAGGAATTTGACTATTTAGATACCTCATGTAAGTGGAATTATACAATTGTCTTTTTGTGATTGGCTTATTTCACTTAGCATAATGTCATCTGTGTTGTAGCATGTGTCAGAATTTCTTTTCATGAATAATATTCCATTGTATCTACATAACATATTTAGTTTATCCATTCATTTGTTGATGGGCATTTGTTTGGCTTCTACCTTTGACTCATGAATAATTGAATCCCTCATTAATAAGTTGAATAATGGAGTCATAATATCAAATTACAATCTTCTACTGCTTATTTGATACACATACAAATAATTTTCCTTTATTTCTAGTGGGCAAACAATAAAGTTAGCAAACAAGCCTAAATCCTCTGACCCAAAAAGCAAGTTAGAACACTTTCATACTTCCATTTCCTTCTCTTGTTGAATGTTTACAAATTATTTGTGGGGAATAAAATTAAATAGTCATGCCTTTGAGGTGCATAACTTTGAGGAACACTGATGACAGTTGAGCAAACTCAAGATTTTCCAAATGAAAAATTTCACGTGGTTGAGAAGTCTCCTAGTCAGCAATGCTTGCTTTTTGTATTTATATGTCTCCTAGCATAATACATTACTAACTATACTACATTCTTGAAGTATGTGCTGACCTCCTCTGCTGCAGTGAATAAATCTTATCAGTCCTTGTTATTAGTTTGCTATTGCTGCATAACAAATTACTACAAATTTAGAAGCTTACAACACATTTATGAGTGCACAGTTCTGTAGATCAAATGTCTGTGTGGGTTCTACTGGGTCCAATGTCTCACAAAGCTGAAATCAGGGTGTTAGCTGGGCTGGGTTCTTATCTGGAGGCTCTGGGAAATAATCTACTTCCAAACTCATTCATATAATCAGAATTTATTTCCTTGAGGCTGTAAATCAAATGTCCCTGTTTCCTTGCTAGCTGTCAGAAGGCATTGCTCTCTGCTCCAAAGTCAGCTTGGATTCCTTCTCATGGATCATCTCCATCTTCTAACCAGCAATGGCACATTGTTTTCTCCTGCCTTAAATTTCTCTGACTTCTTGTGCTATTGTTTGCAAAAAGCTCTCTGATTTTAAGGGCTCATGTGATTAATTAAGGCCCACCTGGACTGTCTTCTTATTTAAGGTCAACTATGCCATATAACATAACATAATCACAGGAATTCATAGATTCTGGGGATTATAGCAGAGAAATTCTGCCTACCTCAATCTACTTTCTCATCTCCCTCCCAAAATTCACATTCCTCTCAAATGCAAAATACATCCATTCCATTTCAAGTTTCCCAAGAATCACATCTCATTATAGCATCAACTCAAGAATTGAAGAATCTACTGATATGGTGGACAGTGTGGAGGCATTGAAGGCTTTTGAGAACTGAAGTGATACAATAAGAATTGTTCTTTAGAAAGTTAACGTATGCCAAAAGCTTAGATTTCACACAAAATCTGACACTATCTCATGATAAGAAAAAAAACAGTCAATCAATTAGGAATAGAACTTCAACTTAATGAAACCCATTTATGAAAAACCAACAGCAAACATCACACTAAATTATGAAAGTCTGGAGGCCTTCTCCCTAAAATCAGAAATAAAATAAAGATGCTTATGCTCACCACTTCTATTCAACATTGTACTGGAAATCTAGAGGGGACAGTTATGCAAGAAAAGTGGGGAAAAAGGCATCCAGATTAGAAAGGAAGAAGTAAAACTATACTTGAAGATAACATGATTTTGTATGTAGAAAACCCTGATGAATCCACTAACATTATTAGAGATAATAAATGAATTCAATAAGGCTGCAGGAGACAAGATCAATATATAAAATTTAATTCTATGTCTATACTCTAGTGGTGAGCAATTTAAAATTGAAATTAAGAAAACAATCCCATTTATATAGCCTCAAAAGAATAAAATACCTAAGAATGAATTTAGCAAAAGTGTGAAACTTGTACTCTGTAAACTATAAAACATTGTTGGAAGAAATTAAAGAAGATCTAGATAATGTAAAGACATTTCATATTCATGGATTAGAGGACTTCATATTAAGATGACAATTCTCCTGAAATTGACCTATAGATTCAGTGTAATAGCTCTCAGTGTAAAAGCTCTCAAAAGTCAAAATTTTCTGCAGAAATTCACTAGCTGATTCTAAAATTCATATGGAAATTCAAAGGACCCACAATAGTGAAAATATTAAAAAGAACAAAATGAGAAGACTTCATACTTCTTGACTTCAAAACTTACCACACAACTATAGTAATCAAGACTATGGTACTGGCATAAAGATAGACATGTAGATCAATGGAATACAGTTGACAATTAGAAATAAACCCTTACCTTTATGGTCAACTGATTTTCAACAAGGGTACCAAGACAATTCAATGGGAAAAGAATAGTTTTTTCAACAAATGGTGCTGGGATAACTGGATAACTACATGCAAAATAATGAGGCCTGACACTTACCTCACATTTTGAGTAGTACACAAAGATTACTCAAAATGGGTCATAGATCCAAAAAAGAAATTCATATGGCCAACAGACACATGAAAAGATGCTCCACATCGCTAATTATCAGAGAAATGCAAATTAAAACCACAATGAGATATCACCTCACACCAGTAAGGATGGCTACCATCCAAAAGACAAAAAACAACAAATGTTGGTGAGGTTGTGGAGAAAGGGGAACCCTCCTACACTGCTGGTGGGAATGTAAATTAGTTCAACCATTGTGGAAAGCAGTATGGAGGTTCCTCAAAATGCTCAAAATAGACTTACCATTTGACCCAGGAATTCCACTCCTAGGAATTTACCCTAAAAATGCAGCACTCCAGTTTGAAAAAGACAGATGCACCCCTATGTTTATCACAGCACTATTTACAATAGCCAAGAATTGGAAGCAACCTAAGTGTCCATCAGTAGATGAATGGATAAAGAAGATGTGGTACATATACACAATGGAATATTATTCAGCCATAAGAAAAAGACAGTTCCTACCATTTGCAACAACATGGATGGAGCTAGAGGGTATTATGCTCAGTGAAATAAGCCAAGTGGAAAAAGAGAAATACCAAATGATTTCACTCGTATGTGGAGTATAGGAACAAAGGAAAAACTGAAGGAACAAAACAGCAGCAGAATCACAGAACCCAAAAATGGACTAACAGGTACCAAAGGGAAAGAGACTGGGGAGGATGGGTGGGTAGGGAGGGATAAGGGGGGGAAAGAAGAAAGGGGGTATTATGATTAGCATGCATAATGTGGGGGGTGGGAGAAAGGGGAGGGCTGTGCAACACAGTGAAGACAAGTAGTGACTCTACAACATTTTGCTATGCTGATGGACAGTACTGTAATGGGGTTTGTGGGGGGGACTTGGTATAGGGGAGAGCCTAGTGAACATAATATTCTTCATGTAATTGTAGATTAATGATAACAAAAAAAAGAGAAAGAGTAAGAAAAGGGGGATTACTCCCTGATAGGATAAAACTAACTGCAAATCAATGATTAATGCATGCTTGACATATCCTTAATTTTGATCTTTCAAAGGGTGTCAGCTGATCAGCTATGGAAGTACATTTTTCTGATAATATTCCTTTCTCTTAAAAAAAAAGCAGTTCCTGTTGTGCATTGAGTCCCCTATACAGAATTTTACTGTTGTTAACAACCATTTGATCAATAAATATGAGAGATGCCCTCTCAAAAAAAAAAATGTGTCATAGACCCAAATGTACAAGGTAAAGCTATTAAACCTTTAGAAGCAGACATAGGACTGTATCTTTATGAACTTGGATAGTCAATGGTTTCTTGGACATGACACCAAAAGCACTGGCAACAAAAGAAAAGTCAGATAAATTGGAATGCATAGAAATTAAACTTTTGTGTTTCAAAGAACATCAAGAAACTGAAAACACAAGCGAAAGGATGGGAGAAAATGTTTGTAAAACATTTATCTGGGAAAGAACTTATATCCATAATATATAATGAACTCTCACATCTCAAAAATAAAAAGACAAATAACCCAATTAAAAAGAGAAAATGATTTGAATAGACATTTCCCCAGAAAATAACCAAATGATCAATAAAGCACATGAAATTAGTCATCAGGGGAATACAAATAAAAAATAGGAGATAATACTTGATAGTCATTAGGATGCTATAATAAAAAATATAAGTTATTATATATGCTATAATAAAAAATAATAAGTTACTGATGAGGCTGTGACGTTAGGCAAATCCATAGAAACAGAGAATATTAGGGATTGTCTGGCTGAGGGTGGAGGAGAACAGGACTGCCTGCTGATGGGCATGAGGGTTCTTTGGGTGATGGTGGAAACCTTTTGAAATTAGATAGTGGTGATCGTAGCACAAATCTGAGTACACTAATAGCCATTGAATTGTACACTTTAAAAGTGTGAACTTTATGAAATGTGAATTATAACTTAACAAAGTTGCTATAAAGATAAAAAGAAAATTTGACATGGCATCAGGTATGAGTGGGTTGGGGTGTTTGAAGGAGGTAGAGTAACAAGTTCATAGATTGATGGACTCTTTCTTAAATTCAGGATTAGTCATGGCAATAGGGAGAAAAATGCAAGAACCATAATCAAAGGTTGACTTAAAGGAGGTGGCCCCTCTGGCAAGAGGAGTGAAAAAGGGAAGAATCTGCAGGCTTTGCCTCTGGGTAACTCGGAGAATGGTACTATGTACAGAGAAGCAAGTGAGAAGCTGGTAGAGCTTGGGGTAGGGAGGAGTGGGCAATAATATGATGCTGAGATTAGAGATCTCAGTGGAATGTGAAAGTAAGAGAGATGGTTAAAAGTCACTGAGTACCCTTACTTAAATAACAGCTCATTTATATAGAACTTGCAACTTGCCAGATACCATTCAAAGCACTGAACATGTATTAATTCAACTTAACCCCGAGGTTAAGGAGTACAACTTACTTACTTTATGAGGTAAAGGATTACAGATATCTCCATTATACTGATGAAGAAACTGAGGCCCTGAGAAGTTGAATAATTGCCCAAGATAGAACTCCCATTCTTTACTTTGATATCCATACAGCTTTTCTAGATAACAGATACTAGTCATTTTAAAGTAATATTTGTATCAATTCACAATTATCATTCATTAGCTGTTCATTTTACAAACAACAAATTCTCACAGAGTATGTTGGTCTTGATGCATGTAACTTGTATCTGGAAATGAAGCCAACCATCTTGGTGGCAAATAAATGTGCTGTCACTGGAGTTTGGCACTTCAGGCCAATGCAGATGGAAAGTTTTAGAGGAATCCCTGTATCAGCCAAGAGGACTGATGTCTTCTAATGTCCCATCTGAGACACTGCCATCCTTGGTGAAAGAAATTCTACTCTGTTTGTCTCCCTCTGACTTACATAATATACAGAGGAATGTCTTTCTGGAGAGCTTGAGATTTTACTTCTACCAGGGATTACAGTTGACCCTTGGACAATGCAGGGACCAGGGCTCCAAACCCTGTGCAGTTGCAAATTGATGTAACTTTTTACTGGCCCCAAACAGAACTACTAAAAACTTACTGTTGACAAGAAGCCTATGGATAACAGACTTGAACATATATTTTTTACATTATATGTATTATGTATAGTAATCTTGCAATAAAGTTGGAGAAAATTTTTTTGTCACAAACCTCCAAAAATTTTTCCAATATATTTATTGAAAAAATCCATGTACAATGGACCTGAGCAGGTGAAACTGTTTTCAAGGGCCAACTGTATTAATTTTGTTGTTTTCTTTTTGGTATAATTTCTAAAATCTAATTTGCAGAAGTTATTCTTTCTCACTGTATTCCCCCTGATACTTAAAATGACTTACCTCTATCACTATGAGATATTTATATTTCCTTTACATTTTTTCAAAAAGAGGTTACCCTATCAGGTATGTATCCCTATGAATGATTTGGGGAAAGGCAGTCATGCACAGCCCGCTGAAGCTTGCAGGACAGCTTAATAGTGTCCCTTGGACTGGAACTTGTCCATCCCCAGAGATAAGAAACCATCGCAGCCTGCATTGGGCATATCCCCTTGTTTGGGAATCTCTTTCCTGTTCTGGGTGTGATGAGTCTTCCTTGTTGTGCTGTTGTGCTCAAAGCATGTGCACGTGGCTATCCTTACAGCTGCATTTTGTCCTGGTGGGGAGAGAAGGAGGCTCTTCACCTGTGGCACAAGAAGGATGCAAGCAGACCTGTGTCAGCTGTGGGGCACGAGGACCATTGTTTACTATTGAGGCTGATCCTGTTCTGACTCGTGTCTGTGTGAATAAAGTGTTGCTCCATCCAGTGTCTGTGGGAACCATGTCTTTCTTGGCATCTCTAACACCTACAAACCACACAGTGGACTGACATTCCAGGACTGCCATCCCAGTGGTGGGATCCTCAATGCAGTGGGGCTCCATCCCTGGAGGTGGTAACAGGTGTGACCTGTTGAACAAGGGCTAAAAGCCCTACCTACCTGAAGCAGCAAGAGATGGAATGCTGGAGAGTATTAGGCTTAATGTCCAGCCTTCAAGAGCTGAAAAGCAAAACCCAATAGTATTATTTTAAAAATGTAGATGAGCGAAAAGAAAAATCACCTGAAATCCCATCACTAAAACACAACTACTGATAAGTTTTGGGGCTTACCTTTCCAGTTTTGTTTCTTCCTTTTCAAATATACCTTTTTAAAAGTTTTAAGTTTACAGAAAAGTTGCAAGGATAGTGTAGATATTTCCACATACCCCATTACCAGTTTCTCCTATTATTAACCTCTTGCATTAGTATGGTGTATTCATATAACTACTGAACCAATATTAATGTATTATTATTAATGTAATAATGTTCTTTATTCAGATTTCCTTAGTTTTTACCTAATGTCCTTTCCCTGTTTCAGGATCTCATCCAGGACACATTATATTCAGTCATCATGTCTTCTTAGGTCCTTTTTGGTGGTGACGGTTTTTGATGACCTTGACATTTTTGAGTCCTGGTGGGTCATTTTGTAGACTCTCCCTTAACTGGGAACTTGGATGATGTTTTCCTCATGATTAGACTGGAATTATGGGTTTTTGGAAGGAAGACCACGGAGGTAAAATGCCATTCTGACTCCACCATATCAAAGACACATACTATGCACATGACTTATTACTGTTCACGTTGACCTTGATTGTCCAGATGAAGTAATGTTTGCCAGGTCTCTTCACTGTAAAGTGACTCTTCTCTCCTCCTCCCCACACTGTACTCTTTGGAAAGAGCATACACTCTTTCTATGAGCAACCCAGAGTAGGGAGTGGGGACTTATGTTCCACCTCCCTAATGGTAGGGTGTCTGTGTGAATTATCTGGGATTCTTCTGCATGGGAGATTTGTCCCATCTCTCTCATTCATTCATTTCAGTATGAACTTTATACTTTCGGTTGTAATCCAATTCTACATTTATTTGTTTGCTCAAAACTTTCTGGTTTTGGCCATTGGGAGCTCTTTCAGTTGGGTTCTTGTGTCTTTGAGCTTTGACATATCCCAAAATTGTAAGCTTTCTTTTTTTTTTTTTTGTACTTTCTTACTTTCTGCGACTGCAAGATGGTTCTAGACTCATCTTCCTGGCCTCAGTCCTAGTCAGCCATTTTTCCAAGGAACCATGGTCTTTTTATTAGAAATGGTATTAGACAGTGAGATTAGGTGTCCTCTTTGATACTGAAATGTCATTGATTTTAGATCCTTTCAGAGGGAGGACATAATGGTCCAGTTCTAGTATACATGTATACCAGAATCAGAATTGCTAATAGCTACTCCTATGGGAAATAACATTAGCTAGACTACAGAATTTATAAGTAATTTCTTTTGCCTTTATTCACCTTTATCTTACTGTTTTCACTCATTTCTAAAGTTACTTAACAAACATTTTTCCTCCCACTCCTTTTAGTGAAGTAGTTTCAGACATTTGTAAAGCCCCTGGATTCTTTTGTCACATTCTGGATCCCCTGCTGGGATCTTGAGACACTGTAAGTGATTTTTTAAGTTTGCATGAGTTGAGGTTGACTCTTTGTGCTGTGAAGTTCCATGGGCTTTGACAAGTGTGTTGTGTGTCCACCATTACAGTTTCATATAGAATAGTTTCACTGTCCCAAAAATACCCTGTGTTCCACTTTCAACCCTCCTACCCTCTCCTCAAACCTCTGCCAATGACTGATCTTTTCAGAATTGTTTTTTCTTTTTCAGAAGGTCATAGTTGGAATCATATAGTATATGTTCAGATCGGTTTTTTTTCCACTGAGCAAAATACATTTAAGAGTTATTCATATTTTATGTCTTGATAGCTCATTTCATTTTATCACTAAAAAGTCCATATTTTATCACTGAATATTTGTACCAAAATTTGTTTATCTATTCATCTACTGAAAGACAAGTTGATTGATGTCAATTTTTACTTTAAAGTTTCTATAAATATTCTAAAGCTGCTATAAACATTTCCAATGCAGGATGTAAGTTTTCAAATCTTTTGAATATGCATCCAGGAGAGCAATTGTTAGCTTTGTAAGAAACTCTTCCCAATGGCTATACCATTTTGCATTCTCACCAGCATGAATGACAGTTCTTGCTGTTCCACATCCTCAACACCAGTTGGGATGGTTAGTATTTTGGATTCTAGCCATTATAAGAGCTGGGTGGTGGGATCTATTTGTTGTTTTAATTTGCAATTCCTTCATGCAAACTGATGTTGAGCATCTTTACGTATGCTTATTTCCCATTTGTACATTTTGTTTGGTGAGGGTGGCTGTTTAGATTTTTTTGCCTATATTTTTGATTGGGTTGTGTGTTTTCTTCTTGTTGAGTTTTAAGAGATCTTTGCATATTTTGAATACAAGTCCTTTATGAAATATGTGTTTTGCAAATATTTTCTCCCCCTCTGTGGCCTGTCTTTAAATTCTCTTAGCAGTGCCTTTGGCAGAGCAGAATTTTTTGCTTTTAATAAAGTCAAGCTTTTTTCTTTTATGGATCCTGGTTTTGGTTGTGTATCTAAAGTCATCTCCAAAATCCAAAACCCAAAGACTTTCTCTTCAGTCATTTTTTATGACTATGTATTTTATCAACATGAGATTATACTGTCCTGTAATTACTTTTTGTACTTAATAATATATGTGAATTTTTTTAAGAATATTTATTCTCCTTGCATTGACTGCTTATTATTCTCTTACACAGATTTACTAGTAAGCATTAAATTAATTCTCTAATGTTGAAAATAGTATATTTTCAGATTTACTGAAATATTATAATATACACATTTCTCAAAGGTTGTTTCAGGTTTAAACTTGTTAGACTAAATAAGGAGTTCTTACTTTCTGGATTGAAGAAAGTGTCTTCCTTTTTCTCTCCTCTATTCCTTCCACAAGTATTCAATGAATCTAAGATAGTGTGAGGTTCATCAGAGGCTCACCCTTTTAGACTCTAAGGATGCCTCAGTGAGCTGCAGTCCCTGCTCTTAAGGAGGCTCTGTGCTAGTGGAAGAGTTATGAAATAATAAATAATAGGACTTCTGAATATAATCATTATAATGAAGAAGGAGACAAGGGAGGGTAAGGGGTAAGTGATAGACTCTGGTTCCAGGGACTCAAGACAGGAGAGATAACAGACACACTAGAAACCAGTCAGCAGAGGAGGGGTGAGGGGAAGGAAAATCTGGCTGAGATTGCTGGACTGTGGCTGTGTGAGGGTAAAGAAAGGGAGGGCTAGTAGGTTATGAAAAGTCGAGTGTGAATTCAGAAGCTCTGGGTGAGCAGTGTCCCCAGTGTGACCATGGGAAGGGGCAGATGGAGAGCCTGAGGCTGCAGTTGGTGGAACTCTAAGGTGAGCCATGAGGCTGGGGCCCTGGGTCGACGGCCACCTAAGGCACAGGGCATTGGGGCTGTATTTGCAGTGCTGGGGAAGAATTTGAGCCAGGTCAGTAAACTGTTCAGAATAGGGTGGAGTGACTAGAAAGCAGATGTTACAGAGGTGAGGAAAGGTAAAGGTGGTTTAGTCACAGGGCAGGGTCCATCTGAGCAGGGATTATCATTCAGTAGCGAAAACCAATGGTCTGGAAGTGGCATGAGTAGTGAAAGGAAATGCTGCCATAACAAAACACCACAGACTGAATGGCCAGATGCTGGGAGCTAATTTTGCTCACATCTGGAGGTCCAGGAGCTGGCAGGTCTGGTTTCCTCTGGGGCCTTTCTCCCAGCTGGTGGCTGGCCACCTCCACCATGTGTCCATGGCCTTCTCTGCATGCACACCTCCCTGCCTGCTCTGTCTGTCCACAGCTCCCCTTCCTGTGAGGGCACCAGTCAGCCTGGAGCAGGTCCACCCCACCACCTCATTTTAACTTAACCACCTCTTTAAAGGCCCTATTTCCAAATAAACTCTGAGGTGCTGAGGGTTAGGACTTCCACCTGTGAATTTGAGGAGCACATAATTCAGCCTATGATAGCCATCAATGTAAGGAAATTAACATGAGTAAGACTCTACCACCTAATTTTTAGGCCCCATGTGCCAAGTGTCCCAATAATGTCCTTTATAGCCAAAGAATCCTGTTCAGAATCTGGGTTGCATTTAGTTGTCATATCTCTTTAGTTTTATTCCATCTGCAACAGTTTCTTAGTTTTTCCTTCACTCTTATGGCCTTAGTACTTTTGAAGTTACAGGTCAGTATTTTTGTAGAATGTCCCTAAATTGGAGTTGTCTGGTGTTTCTTCATGATTTGATTCAGATCATACATCTGCAGCAGGAATAGCCAGGAGGGATGCTGGCTTCTCCTCATGGCATCTCATCAAGTGGCCCCAGTCTGCATCTGTCCCATCACTGGCCATGTTCATGCTCATCGCCTGGTCATGTTAGTGTCTGCCAGGCATACCCATAGTCTTGTTCTTTTTCCTTTTGTAATTACCAAATATTTTGTGGGGATATGCTGTGAGACTATGTAAATACCAGTTCTTCACCAGATGTTCAGTCTCCTTGTTTATTTATAACTGTATTGCTTCAGGTTTTCCTAGCTCAGTGAGTTAAAATCCCTTATTACTATTATTTATATCGAGGGTCTAATTGTCTCAGATATGACCAGTAGTAACCTCTTCAAAATGATTTCCCAGGTCTTTATGAAACATCTCATTAATTCTATGAGTGTTTCCTGGCCCAAGATGCTCCAGGCTGATCTTACGTTTCCTGTTCCAGCCCTGAGATTGACTGTCTTACCAGAGGGCCCTGGTTCTTCTCAGTGAGGAATGGCATTTAGATATGTTTCAAAAATAGTATGTCTAAACTGATCTGTATTAATGGTATTCTACTGTAACAATATAAATACCATTATTTATTCATCCTTGGCCTCTATAGAAATTTGTGATTTGAATTAATTAACACTAATCTTTCTGTGATCATTCATTTTAGTATTTTTACAGAATATACAGATATAATAATGTGTATAAGGGAAAGAACATAATCAGATATCTATATAGAAATTAACACAGATGAGCCCTAGTTCTACAATTTACATCTAAGAAAGAAATGAGATTCATTTCTTTACAACAGGGCAAATTAGATAAGAAATCCAATTAGTTTCCTAAATCTTGCTTTCATCCCTCAAATAAGTTCATCAGAGATGTCACCTTGCTTCTCTCTGAGTCCACTGCTTGGATTTGGAAGGAGGCCAAATGTCAAGCAGGTTTGTATGGCCACTCCTCAAACTATAATATGAAATGTGGTCTGTGTTTAGAATGCAATTGGAACACATTGATCTGGAGTGCCTCTCCTCACAGAAGCACAACTGCATCTAAGTTAAAAACACTTGATTCTGAAGGGGTGCCTCTTTTATTATATTTACCATCTTTTATTGAGAAAGTATTTCTAATTTTCTTGAATTCTCTTTGTATTGAAGCAGTTGGAAAAATGACTTGCTTATTTCTATTCTTGGTTTTGAAACTGCTCTTTTCCTCTTTCCCTGTCCTCCACTATGCATCCCACTTCCAAGGGTCCTCCCTCTCACGCCTTCGGGGGTTAGCTCATACCCTCTCTGGACACAGCTAGAGTTGTCAGTGGTGGGAAAAGGGTGACTGCCAGGAAGCCTGCCTTCATTTTAAAAACTAAGCAGCTTGACATGCTTTTAACTTACAGTCTTGTCAGAGATGGCATGGAATATTTAAGCTTTGTTACTGATTTCTGAGATCTAACACTGTCAAATCATGTAGAAGATGATGAGACCCAGGAACTTCATATTGGTGAAAAGACATTAGTTTCTTTATAATACATGTCTTTTTAAGTTTTTCCTTTGGGAACTGCGACCAGGACCTCCTAGAAATGGATTTTATTGAGAACTATAAAAATATGTGTGTAGTCCATGTGAAAAATTACCTATGTCTGGACAATTGGACAGTTAGAAAAAGCCTAGCGGGTACATTATCAAAAAATGTGACCTTCAAATCCTAATCCTTATGTATAGTTTTCTCATAGTTTGTGATAAATGATGTGATAAGAATGAATTAAAAGGGAACAGACTGTCAAATAACTTTCCACTTGTACACTTCTTTGGACTCTGACTCAGGAATCATCTTTCTCTTATAAGGTATATGATGAACTTCACTGTTTATGCTGTAGTTGATATCCAACATTAGTCTGGTTCTTTTAAGTTGTCTAGGGATTTGTCTAAAAGAATGCTCAAGATATACTGTCTGATATATAAACCGCTTAATTTAAAAGTCAATAGAAATTAAAGCATCCAAATACACAATAAAAAGTATAATTAAATAGCAAGTCAGAATTTATTTCCTCTTATTCTTCATTCTTATTTATACTGAAATACAAACCAGGTCCTTAGGTTAGCAGATATTTACAAGCTAATGTGTGCTTGAGGTTAGCAAATATACAAACCTATTTTCATGCATTAAGATCCTTTTTTAATTTCAACAAAGAAAGTTTTTGTCTACATCAATTCAGGTGCTGTAACAGAATTCCACAGACTGGTTCATGAACAACTGAAATTTATATTTAACAGTTTTGGAGGATGGAAAGTCCAAGCTCAAGACATCAGCAGATTCAGTGTTCACAGATGGCCACTTCTCAATGTGCCTGCATATGATGCAAGGGGCCAGGGAATTCTCTGGCATCTCCTGTATAAGGGTACTAATCCAATTCACAAGAACTTCACTGTCATGACCAAATCACCCCTCAAAGGCCAAGCCTCAAAATACCAAACGTGGGAATTAGGTTTGACATAAATTTTGGGAGGAAACATTATTTAGAAATGTTTTTTATTTAGAAATCATATCCTTTTTCATAAATAACATTTAATATATCTAATATAGCCTGTTCCCAGAAGGCTGAATAATAGCTACTATAGCTCAGTTTTGGCTACCATTCATTGAACATATACTACTATCTTGCCAATGGGTTTCAGCCCCCGGCAAGTTCACTATGGATTTAGTGTGACCAAATAAATGGAAGTAAAATGTTTCTTTGAGGTGAAAGGGTTTATTACCTGGCTTGTTCTACCGGCGGTAGGTCAAGCACTAGTGTCTCTGCCTCTACCCAGAGCAAAGGGCCAAGCTCTCTGCTGAGTGCAACAATAGCTTATTGCCTACAGGTGTGGAAGCAATAGCCTAGCAACAAGCCAGTTACATCATAAAAGTGGTTTAAGTTCATTGAGGATCCTGGCCATAGGAACCCCAACTTCCCCACACTGCACCCCTCCAGGATTCTTGCCTTCCAATATACATGCTTGTAATCTTCAGCAATGGTCCTTGTGCGAGAAAGCTGGAGCACTGTACCCAGATTCCACAACAGCAACAGAGGATAACAACAACTTAGAGACAGTAAGAAAAAACTAATATACAAGATTTTGATACAGGCAACAAAAATTATAATAATTGTCAAGCCAGAGGAGGTTCCTAATCTACAAAGACCTTAGGGGCAATAATGAACAACAAATTAGAGATAGTAACAAAAATTAAAATGCAATCTTTTGAACAAAAAGCATAACAAACCTCAAGTCAGAGGAGGTTCCAAATCCACAAAGACCTTAGGAGCAATTAGACACGTTTTAATGACATCCACATAGGCAAATCTTGTCCATCAGGTAGGATGCATGCGAGAGAGCAGTCCTGTGATAGGACTGTAGCAGGAAGGGGGTCCTTTCCAGGTCTAGTATACCATACTTTTACTCCTCTCCCCATGGGGGTTACTGAAGGGTCTATATATAATGCTATTGGAGGTGCATGCACTGGCCATATGATAAAACAAAGTTCCCAGGTAAAATGTTCCTACCTTCTGGCCATTCAGGATATACTACTGTGAACTTTGGGGGCCACTCTGCTGTTATTCCAGGAATACACAGGAGGCCAGCTTCCAGGCCTTGTCCTCAAGGTGCCAGGAGAGCCAGCCATCATTGGTCCATGTGTCAAAAGGTCCAAGGCCACATCCACTCATTGGAGTCTCTGGGGTTCAGTGCAGTTGGCGCTGGCAGCAAGATGTTATTCTGGTGGCTGCACCTCGGCTTCAGTGATTCTTCCTTGCTTTGTACTTGCAGTTGTATAGGGGAGGTAGCCATCTGTGTTAACATGTCTATGGAGCTCAGGGTTCCCTTTTGGGGTCTCTCTGCTACAAATGGTTCAAAAGCAAGTTCTTCCTACTTTTCACTAGTATATGTCACTGGCCCCAACAAGCGCTCAAGTTCTTTACTCAAGGGGCTACTAGAGGGGGCACTATGCAGCTGTAGGTAAGCACCCCATTTGGCTAGTGTGGGTGTTTGTGCCACACCACTCCTTGAGGATATTTCAGCTGCTGGGTCTTTATTTTCTATACAGCCACGGGGTGTGCTTTCAATACAGGAGGCGCCAGTGCCTCTGGGACCACCCCTTCATCCTGCTCCAGCTCCTCCATTTCTGGGGCTGATGGCACCTTTCTCTCCCCTACCCCAAGTGCCTCCTCTGCTACAACCTTTACCTTCTCCACTGTGCCTCACAACAGTGCTTCCTCAGTCTTCAGAAGGTCTCTTACCTACAGTTCAATGCTTTTCAGCTGACGTTCTCATGCCACCTCTGCCTGTGCTTCCCGAAGGAGTTCATCCTTTTCCTTGATAGCCTCTTCCTCCTTCAGAGCACCTGGCAGTGCTGCCATCTCACCTCCAATGGCACCTTGCTGCCAGTGCTCTCACGCTGCTTCCTCTCGCATCAGTGCCATTTCCCTTCTCAGGGAATCCACAGAAGAATGCAGCTCATGTTCTCGTGCTGCCATTTCTTGGGTCTCCTCTGTAGACTTTTTTGAGACTGTGAGAAGCAGCCAACCCACAGGCCCTGCTGCCTCAGGGGCACTCTGTCTCTCAAAAGACCTATTTACTATACCAAGGGCCACCCCTACTGCCTCAGGTGTCACCTCAACTTGCCTCCAGTCCTGGGGTGGGGCCCAGTCCTCTAGAAGGCAAGCCACCTCAGACCACATACCCATTGGGGGATGATCCACTGCCTCCCCATTCACAGGGGCAACCGGCTGAAGCACCCCTCCCATAAGGGCAGCCTGTCTTTTTCCTTGGTCAACAATGAACCCTGCCAACTACGCCAATTGTCTTGCTAATGGGCTTCATCCCCGGGAAAGTATGCTATGGATTCAGTGTGACCAGAGAAATTGACAGCAGAACATCCTTTGGGGTGAAAGGGTTTATTACCCAGCTTGTTCTCCTGGTGGTAGGTCAAGCACTAGCATCTCTGCCTCCGTCCAGAACACTGGGCTGAGCTCTCTATATAGTGCAATAATAGCTTATTTTCTAAAGGTGTGGAAGCAGTAGCCTAGCAACAGGCCAGTTACATCATGAGGTGGTTTAAGTTCAGTGAGGATCCTGGCCATAGGAACCCCAACCTCCCCACACTACTTGCGGGACTTAGTCCAGCACTTGGTGTACAAGGAAAAACTATAAATATTTGGCTTAAGCCAGAACTTTTAAAAGGAGTGGAAACTCCTCAGCTTCAGAATCGTGGTGACTGGACAACCGAGGAATGGTGGATGAAACCACAGACCCGTCTCCAAGAGACAATGTTTGCTCTCACCAAGGGGACCTCAGGGCTGCTTCCTTGAGGAGCGCCATGAAGATGGGCCCTGCAGAAGCGCCAGGTCCCCTGGCCGGCAGTCCTAACCCAGCCGAATCAGACACAGCTTCCAGAGCAGCCCTGCCGTTTACCAGGCATTCCTACTCTCCAGGACGTTGCCTGCTGAGAACCAAGGGCCACACCTCCGTCTCCTTCACCGGCTCCTCCTCCACCCCTTCAGTGCAGGTGCTGTGCCCTGCACACTGCCGACTGGACCCTTCTCTCCCCACTCTCTAATAGCAACCCTAAGCAAACACCTACCCTCCCACAGCCTCACTACTAGCTATATGTGGAAACTCTGACATTTACATGTGTAGCTAGACTTTCTTCCTAGCTCCAGACCAAGGTATCTGTTTATTCACTTGGATATTTACTATGTAACCCCAAAATCAATAGGTTCAAAACAGAGTTACCAATCTTTCCCCTAAACACTCTTTTCCTCCAGGCTTCCCTAACTCAGAACATAGCACCATAATTCTCCATTGCACCATAATTCTCCACTTTGCTTCTCGGGGTTTTATTTTTACCTTCTGTTATTGAATGAATTGTGTCGAAAAATTATTTTGACTCCCTAACTCCAAGTATCTCAGAATGTGAAAATATGTGGAGATAGGGTACTTGAGGGGTAATTAAGTTAAAAATGAGGCCATTCAGGGAAACCTCCTACATTGCTTCTGGGAATGTAAATTAGTTCAAGCATCATGGAAAGCAGTATGGAGGTAACTCAAAAAACTCAAAATGGAAATACCATTTGACCCAGGAATTCTACTCCTAGGAATTTACCCTAAGAATGCAGCAGCCCAGTTTGAAAACCACATATACAACCCTATGTTTACCGCAGCACTATTTACAATGGTCAAGAAGGAAGCAACATACTTGTACATCAGTAGATGAATGGATAAAGAAGAGGAGGTACATATACACAATGGAATATTATGCAACAATATGAAAAAAACAAATCCTACCATTTACAACAACATGGATGGAGCTAGATGGTATTATGTTCAGAGAAATAAACCAGGCAAAGGAAGACAAGTACCAAATGATTGCACTGAGCTCTGGAGAAGGAGAACCAAGAGAAACTGAATAGGCAAAACAGCACCAGATTCACAGAAACCAAGAATGGACTAATAGTTACCAAAGGGAAAGGAACTGGGGTAGATAGTTGGGGATGGAAGGATAAGGGGAGAGGAAAAGAATGTGTGCATTATGATTAGCATGTAAAATGTGGGAGGGGGGTCATAGGGAGGGCTGTATAACACAGAGAAGACAAGTAGTGATTCTACAGTATCTTACTATGCTCATGGACAGTGACTGCAATGGGGTATCAGTGGCATCTACGTGATGGGGAGAGTCTAGTAAACTTAATGTTACTCATCTAACTGTATATGAATGACAGAAAAATAGACAGGTAGATAGACAGAAAAACATGAATGAATGAATGAATGAATGAATGAATGAATACGTACATTCATACATAAAGAAAGAATGCAGCAGCCCAATTTAAAAAAGACACATACACCCCCATGTTTATCCCAGCACTATTCCCAGTAACCAATCTAAAATTATAAAAGCAACATTATGGTTACTAGACTACCCAGATCATCAAGTCCCCCCCCATATCCCATTACAGTCACTATTCATCAGCATAGTAAGATGCTATAGAATCACTACTTGAATTCTCTAGACTATGCTGACTTCCCCAAAGGACTCCCCCCAACATTATGTGAGCTTATTGTAATGCCCCCTTTCCACCCTTCTTCCTCCCTTCCCAACCAGCCTTCCTAGTCCCTTACCCATTAGTAAATTGGTGATGAGGGTAGTGTACTAAACATAAGGTTACCCATGTAATTGTAGATAAATAAATAAACAAATGAATAAATAAATAAACAGTACATGCAGAAGCCCAGTTTAAAAACATGTGCACCCCTATGTTTATCACAGCACTATCTATAGTAGCCAACCTCAATGTCCATCAGTAGATGAACAGTGGAATATTATGCAGCCATTTGAAGTAAAAAAATACTATTATATGCAAAAACATGTAGGGAGCGAGAGGGCATTATACCCAGTGAAATAAGAAAGGAGGAAAAAGACAAATATCAAATGATTGTAATCGCCTGTGCAGAAGAACCAAGAGAAATCTGAAGAAGCAAAATAGCACCAGATTCACAGAGCCCAAGAATGGACTAACAGTTACCAAAGGGAAAGGGATTGAGGTGTGTAGGTGGGAATGGAGGCATAAGAGGTGGGGGAAGAATGTGCACATTACAATTAGCATGTATAATGTGGAATGGAAGAGAAGATAACTACAGATTCTACAGTATCTTATTATGCTCATGGACAGTGACTGCAATGGTGTATCTGGGGGCATCATCTTGATGGGGGGAGTTTAGTAAACTGCATGTTACTCATGTAGTTGTAGACTAATGATATATAATTAGTTAATTAAGTAAGTAGCTATCTAACTAACTAAAAACATACTTACAGAAATAAATAATACAATACAGCAGCCCAGTTCAAAAGAGATAAGTGCAACCCTATGTTTATCACAGCACTATTCAGAATAGCCAAGGTAAGTGTCCATCAGAAGATGAACAGTAGAATATTATTCAGCCATATGAAGAAACACATCCTACCATTCGCAAAAACATGGATGGAGGTAGAGGGTATTATGCTCAGTGAAATAAGCCACACAGAGAAAGAAAAGTGTCAAATGATTTCACTCACCTGTGGAGTATCAGAAAAAAAGAAAAAGAGTGAAGGAACAAGACAGTAGCAGCCTCACTGAACCCAAGAATGGACTCACGGTTACCAAAGGGAATGTGACTGAGGAGGATGGGTTGTAAAGGAGGGAAGAGAGGGAAAATGGGGCATGACGAGTAGCACACATAATGTGGGTGGGCGGAGGGCATGGGATGGCAGTATAACACAGTGATGATCAGTAGCACTTCTACAGCATATTCCCGGGCTGATGGACAGTGACACTTATGGGCTATGTAGTGGGGACTTGATAATGGGGGTAATCTAGTAAACATAACATTGCTCATGTAACTGTTTAGTACTGACAACAAAATAAAAAGAAACACACAGTACTGTGGCTGTGGATTCCATTTTCCCTGATGGTGTCAGTTGGTCAGTGTCCACGACACCAGAATCACAGTTGCTCCTCACAGCATACACATTCTGTCTCTAGGAAAGAGGTACCACTGTGACATCATGGAATCTCCAGGCAACAGTGCTGCTCTTGTGAACTCCAGCCCCAGATGGCAGGCAGTGCCCAGCTGTGGGGAGCTGCATCATCTTAGCAAACATTAGTGGTACTTCCCTTCATATATCTATATATAATGATTTCACTCATCATTGGAGTATCAGAACAAAGAAAAAACAGAAGAAGAAAACAGCAGCAGTCTCACAAAACCCAGGAATGGACTAAAAGTTACCGAAGGAAAGAGACTGCGGTGGATGGGTGTGAATGGAGGGATCAGGGCGGGGGGAACAAAAGACACATTAGAATTAGCACATATAATGTGTGACGGGGTGCACAGGGAGGGCTATACAACACAGAAAAGACAAGTAGTGATTCTACAGTATCTTACTACGCTGATGGACAGTGATGGCAATGGTGTATCTGGGGGGACGGTGGCGATGAGGGGACTTAAGTGAACATAATGCTACCAAGTGACTGTAGATTAATTAAAAGGATAAATAGATATAGATAGATGTTACATAGATAGATATAGATGAAGGTTAGATGATTCGACAGAAAGATAGATAGATAGATGATAGATAGATAGATAGATAGATAGATAGATAATAAATGAATGAATACATACATACATAGATATATACATACAAAAAGAAAGAGAGAATTCAGCAGCCCAGTTTAAGAAAGACACGTGCACGCCTCTGTTTATCACAGCAATATTCACAATAGCCAAGCTAAGTGTCTATCAGAAGATGAGCAGTTGAAAATTTTTCTGCCATATGAAGAAAAGAAATTCTACCAATTACAACAACATGGATGGAGCTAGAGGGTATTATGCTCAGTGAAATAAACCAGGCGGAGAAAGACAATTATCAAATGATTTCACTAATCTGTGGAGGTGGAGAACCAAGAGAAACTGACTGAGAAAAACAGCACCAGATTCACAGAACCCAAGAATGGGCTAACAGTTACCAAAGGGAAAGGGACGGGGGTGGATAGTTGGGAATGGAGGGATAAAGGAAGAGGGAAAGAAAGCGTGCATTAAGATTAGCATGTATAATGTGGGAGGGAGGTCACAGGGAGGGTTGCACAACACAGAGAAGACAAGTAGTGATTCTACAGTATCTTACTATGCTCATGTAACATAATGTTACAAATCTAATTGTATATTAATGAGAGAAAGATAGACAGGTAGATAGATAGACAGACAGAAAATAAATGAATGAATATGTACAAACATACATAAAGAAAGAATGCAGCAGCCCAGTTTAAAAAAGACACATGCACCCCCATGTTTATCCCAGAACTATTCACAATAAACAATCTACAATTATATAAGCAACATTATGGATACTAGACTGCACAGATCATCAAATCCCCCCAAAACCCATTACAGTCACTGTTCATCAGCATAGTAAGATACTATAGAATCACTACGTGAATTCTCTGTACTATACTGACTTCCCTATAGTACTCCCGCCCACATTACGTGAGCTAATAGTAATGCCACCTTTCCACCCTTCTCCCTCCCTTCACAACCATCCTTCCTAGACCCTTACCCTTTGGTAAACTGGTGATGGGGGGAGTGTACTAAACATAATGTTACCCATGTAATTGTAGTTTAATGATAAAGAAATAAATGAATGAATGAATAAATAAATAGTACAATGCAGCAGCCCAGTTAAAAACAACATGTGCACCCCTATGTTAATCACAGCACTATTCACAATAGCCAACCTCGGTGTCCATCAGTAGATGAACAGTGGAATATTATTCAGCCATATGAAATAAACAAATCATATCATTTGCAAAAACATGGATGGAGGTAGGGGGTATTATGCTCAGTGAAGTAAACCACACAGAGAAAGAAAAGTGTCAAATGATTTCACTCACCTGTGGAATATCAGAGAAAAGAAAAAGAGTGTAGGAACAAGACAGAAGCAGCCTCACCAAACCCAAGAATGGACTCATGGTTACAAAAGGAAATGTGACTGAGGAGGATGGGTTGGAAAGGAGGGAAGAGATGGAAAATGGGCATTACGAGAAGCACACATCATGTGGGTGGGCAGCGGGCATAGGGAAGGCGATGATCAGTAGCACTTCTACAGCATATTCCCGGGCTGATGGACAGTGACTCTTATGGGCTATGTGGTGGGGACGTGATAATGGTGTTAGTCTAGTAACCATAACATTGCTCAAGTAACTGTTTAGTACTGACAACAAAATAAAAAGAAGCACACAGTAGCTTGGCTGTGGATTCCATTTCCCCTGAAGCTGTCAGTTGGTCAGTGTCCATGACACCAGAATCAGAGTTGCTCCTCACAGCATACACATTCTGTCCTTAGGAAAGAGGCACCAATGTGACATCATGGAATCTCCAGGCAACAGTGCTGCTCTTGCAAACTCCATCTCCAGATGGCAGGTCCTGCCCAGCCATGGGGAGATGCATCATCTTAACAAACATTAGTGGTTCTTCCCTACATATATCTATATGTAATGATTTCACTCATCATTGGAGTATCAGAACAAAGAAAAAACAGAAGAAGAAAACAGCAGCAGTCTCACAAAACCCAGGAATGGACTAAAAGTTACCAAAGGGAAAGAGACAGGGGTGGATGGGTGGGAATGGAGGGATCAGGGTGGGGGGAACAAAAGACACCTTAGAATTAGCATATATAATGTGTGAGGGGGGGCACTGGGAAGGCTGTACAACACAGAAAGGACAAGTAGTAATTCTACAGTATCTTACTATGCTGATGGACGGTGATGGCCATGGGGTATCTGGGGGGACCTTGGCGATGAGGGCAATCGAGTGAACATAATGTTACCATGTAGTTGTAGATTTATTATGAATAAAGATAAATTGATATAGATAGATAGATGATAGATAGATATAGATGATGGTTAGATGATTAGACAGACAGATAGAGAGATGATAGATAGGTAACAAATGAATGAATGAATGAATAAATAAATACATACATAGATACATACATACATAAAGAAAGAAAAAATGCACCAGCCCAGCTTTAAAAAGACACATGCACCCCCATGTTTATCCCAGCAATATTCACAATAACCAATTTACAATTATAAAAGCAACATTATGGTTACTAGACTGCCCAGATCATCAAGTCCCCCCCCTCCAATACCCCATTACAGTCACTGTTCATGAGTATAATAAGATGTTATAGAATCACTACTTGAATTCTCTGTACTATACTGACTTCCCCATAGGACTACCCCCTACTTAATGTGAGCTAATTGTAATGCCCCCTTTCCACCCTTCTCCCTCCCTTCCCACCCAGCCTTCCTAGTCCCTTACCCTTTGGTAAATTGGTGATGGGGGGGATTGTACTAAACATAATGTGACCCATGTAATTGTAGATTAATGATAAAGAAATAAATGAATGAATAAATAAATATATAGTACAATGCAGCAGCCCAGTTTAAAAACAACATGTGCACCCCTATGTTTATCACAGCACTATTCACAACAGCCAACCTCAGTGTCCATCAGTAGATGAACAGTGGAATATTATTTATTCATATGAAGTAAACAAATTCTATCATTTGCAAAAACATGGAGGGAGTGAAAGGGCATTATACTCAGTGAAATAAGCCAGGAGGAGAAAGACAAATGTCAAATGATTTTACTTGCCTGTGCAGAAGGAGAATCAAGGGAAATCTGAAAAAGCAAAACAGCACCAGATTCACTTAGCCCAATAATGGACTAACAGTTACCAAAGGGAAAGGGATTGAGGTGCATAGGTGGGAATGGAGGAATAAGTTGGGGAGGGGGTAGAATGTGCCCATTACGATTAACATGTATAATGTGGAAGGGAAGAGAAGACAACTAGGGATTCTACAGTATCTTACTATGCTCATGGACAGTGACTGCAATGGTGTATGTGGGGGCATCTTGTTGATGGGGGGAGTTTAGTAAACTACATGTTACTCATGTAGTTGCAGACTAATGAGAAATGAATAAATAACAAATAAATAAGTAGCTATCTACTGGAGTCCAGCTCCAGTGGGGGTGTTCGAAGCCTAAAAGGATGGGACAGAGTCAGTGCATGGAGAGACAGGACACAATGGAGGTGGTCTCTCGACAAAGTACCTAAGACAGCTTTATTTATACCATTTTGCACAAGGATATTATTAATTGGTATAGGCAGTTGAATAATAGGTGTAGTCAAACTTTTTTCTTTCTTTTTCTTTCTAATCTACTCATGGTTGGTCAAGTGTTAGACAAGTGATCGTTTTTCTGTTCCTTGACCGAAACTTTTCCTAGCAACATGTACTCTATTGTGTTTCTTAGTTCTATGCAAAGCAGTTTCTAAGTAATGCATGTGACCACAGAAACGCGCAGCATGTAGCAGTGACTATGGAGTCTATCAGCTCAGGGTGAAATACAGGTCACTCACTACCACAGTTAGCTAGGCAGGTATCATCATCTATATTTCTAATGCAGTAGGTACATTTTATTTTCTCATAATATTTATTCTATCATAGGTAGATGCAAGATAAAGATAGAAAGCATGATTTAGTGCAGTAAGAAGGCAAGTGTAGATGATCAGGTTTGTGCCTATAGACTAGGTATTAATCTAAGGCAGACAAGGGCAACAAAACATCCATGGGTGTAGAGGTTTCTCTCAAAACTGGGGTGTGTGTGAGGTTCTAAGCCTCACCTCTGTTGGTCCCCATTTTCTCACCTGATGGCCCCCCTTCGACTGTGCCTGTCTAGGGTTGTTCCTCCTATGAGGAATCTTACCCATCTCTGGCTAACCAGCTATCTTCTGGAGCCATACAGGGAGATGTAAAGCTGGTAAGTGAGAGAGAAGCAATATTCTTTGAAAATGTTCGCTTTTTACTTTGCAGATTTATGCGCTGTGGCTTCCAGGCCCAGCACTTGTCTTGATGTATCTTATTTCTTGAAAAATTATGGTATTTGGTAATTTCACATATAAGGCACAAATTATAGTAAAGGGCTGTCATTAGGAAGGAAGAAGAAAAGCTATAGAAGTAGCAGAGGGAAGAAAACATGAGAAGATTGATTAAGTATCAGACAGCGTTATTCTATTCAATCTTCTCTCATAACTCTATTTCTATAAAACTCTCCATCACTAGTTTCACTAGCATTGTAATAATAAAAGTGGGGTATTCTCAGTGGAGATGGGGTGGTCAATGTTTCACTAAATAACAGTAGGTTTTGGTACTTTATGCCAAGATCACCATTTGACATCTGTGTGTTCTATTCTTCAGGAGCACTGTCCTGAAAAGCTCCTGGGAAACTTATGTTCCCCTCCTTTCCACACTACTCAGCAAAGGTTAATTAACCCTCAGCAAAAATGCAGGTAAAAGCGAAGCCAATAGTATAATATAAAAAGCAAAATCAAAGTGAGTAATAGGGGGAGCCAGCTGCGAAGGCCCCTGATTTGTGGGGGTCTTCCTCCAGCCTGAGCTGGCTACACAGCTTGACTGGCATGGTTCCTGCCAGCTACCAAACTAACTAAATACATACATACAGAAATAAATAATAGAATACAGCAGCCCAGTTTTAAAAAGTCATGTGCACCCCTATGATTATCACAGCACTATTTGCAATAGCGAAGGTAAGTGTCCATCAGAAGATGAACAGTGGAATATTATTCAGCCATATAAAGAAACAAATCCTACCATTTGTAACAACATGGATGGAGGTAGACGGTATTATGCTCAGTGAAATAAGCCACACAGAGAAAAAAAAGTGTCAAATGATTTCACTCACCTGTGGAGTATCAGAAAAAAGAAAAAGAGTGAAGGAACAAGACAGTAACAGCCTCACTGAACCCAAGAATGGCCTCACGGTTACCAAGGGAATGTGACTGAGGAGGATGGGATGGAAAGGAGGGAAGGGAGGGAAAATGGGGCATTACGAGTAGCACACATAATGTGGGTGGGTGATGGGCATGGGGAAGGCAGTATAAAACAGCGATGATCAGTAGCACTTCTACAGCATATTCCTGGGCTGATGGACAGTGACTCTTATGGGCTATGTGGTGGGGTCTTGATAATGGGGGTAGTCTAGTAACCATAACATTGCTCATGTAACTGTTTGGTACTGACACCAAAATAAAAAGAAACACACAGTACCTTGGCTGTGGATTCCATTTTCCCTGATGGTGTCAGTTGGTCAGTGTCCATGACAACGGAATCACAGCTGCTCCTCGCAGCATACGCATTCTGTCTCTAGGAAAGAGGCACCACTGTAACATCATGGAATCTCCAGGCAACAGTGCTGCTCTTGTAAACTCCACCCCCAGAGGGCGGCACTGCCCAGCCGTGGGGAGCTGCATCATCTTAGCAAACATTAGTGGTTCTTGCCTACATATATCTATATATAATGATTTCACTCATCATTGTAGTATCAGAACAAAGAAAAAAAGTGAAGAAGAAAACAGCAGCAGTCTCACAAAACCCAGGAATGGAGGGACCAGGGTGGGGGGAACAAAAGACACATTAGAATTACCATATATAAAGTGTGAGTGGGGGTCATGGGGAGGGTTCTACAACAGAGAAAAGACAAGTAGTGATTCTACACTATCTTACTACACTGATGGACAGTGATAGAAGTGTGGTATCTGGGGGGACCTTGGAGATGGGAGGACTCAAGTGAACATAATGTTACCATGTAATTGTAGATTAATTATAAATAAAGATAAATAGATATAGATAGATACATGATAGATAGATAGATATAGATGATGGTTAGATGATTAGATAGACAGAAAGATGATAGATAGATAGATAGATAATAAATGAATGAATAAATAAATAAATAAATAAATACATAAAGAGAGAAAGAATGCAGCAGCCCAGTTTGAAAAAGACACGTGAGTGACAATAGCCAGCTAAGTGTCCATCAGAAGATGAGCAGTGGAAAATTATTGTGCCATATGAAGAAAAGAAATACTACCATTTACAACAACATAGATGGAGCTAGAGGGTATTATGCTCAGTGAAATAAACCAGGCAGAGAAAGATAATTATCAAATGATTTCACTAACCTGTGGAGGCGGAGAACCAAGAGAAACTTAATGAGCAAAACATCACCAGATTCACAGAACCCAAGAATGGACTAACAGTTACCAAAGGGAAAGGGACTGGGGTGGATTGTTGGGAAAGGAGGGATAAGGGAAGAGGGAAAGAAAGCATGCATTACTATTAGCATATATAATGTGTGTCGGGGGCACGGGGAGGGCTGTACAACACAGAAAAGACAAATAGTGATTCTACAGTATCTTACTATGCTGATGGACAGTGATGGCAATGGGGTATGTGGGGGGACCTTGGCGATGGGGGGTCTCGAGTGAACATAATGTTACCATGTGATTGTAGATTAATTATAAATAAAGATAAATAGATATAGATAGATAGATGATAGATAGACAGATATAGATGTTGGTTAGATGATTTGATAGATAGATAGATAGATAGATAGATAGATAGATAGATAGATAGATAGATAGATAGATAGATGATAGATAATGAATGAATACATACATACATACATACAGAAAGAAAGAAAGAAAGAAAGAATGCAGCAGCCCACTTTAAAAAAGACACGTGCACGCCTATGTTTATCACAACACTATTCACAATAGCCAAGCTAAGTGTCCATCAGAAGATGAGCAGTGGAAAATTATTCTGCCATATGAAGAAAAGAAATCCTACCGTTTAAAACAACATGGATGGAGCTGGAGGACTTTATGCTCAGTGAAATAAGCCAGGCGGAGAAAGACAAGTGCCAAATGATTTCCCTCATTTGTGGAGTATAACAATGAAGCAAAACTGAAGGAACAAAATGGCAGCAGACTCAGACACTCCAAGAATGAACTAGTGGTTACCAAAGGGGAAGGGTGTGGGTGAGTGGGTGAGAGGGAGGGAGAAGTGGATTGAGAGGTATTATGTTTAGTACACATGGTGTGGGGGATCACAGTGAGAACAGTGTAGCACAGAGAAGGCACATAGTGAATCTGCAGCATCTTGCTTCACTGATGGACAGTGACAGCATTGGGTATGGGTGGGGACTTGATAATATGGGTAAATGTAGTAACCACACTGTTTTTTTATGTGAAATCTTCATAAGATTTCACATATCATATTGTACCTTATTAAAATATACCATATTGTATATCAATTGTACCTTAATAAAAAATTTTTTTTAAAAAGACAAATTGTGGAGAGAAAATGTGAAGTATTTATCAATTGTACCTTAATAAAAAATTTAAAAAAAACAAACAAAAGTACATTTGTGATTTTCCAAGGCTTTTGGGGGATGGAGCGATATGGATTTTGGGGAGACACTGTTAATGGGCACAGGGTTTACATTTGGGGTGATGAAAATGTTCTAAGATTGATTGTGACAATGTTTGCACCACCATGTGAAACACTAAAAACCATTAAATTGTACATTTTAAATGGGTGATTTGTCTATGTAATTTGTATCTCAGTAAAGCTATTAAACATTTTTTTAGACGTTCAAAAAAAAGAAATAATATGCATTTGTCACCTTAAGTCTGGGGTTTTCAACCTACCAAAAACAAAGCTTGCACATCTGGAGAAGATAAGCTTCTGCTCTACTTAAAAGCACAATACTTTGAAATTCTGACACCAGTGTAATTTCAAAGAATGGTCATTTGTAGCTATGATTTACATTCAATTTCAAGTTAGTAAGGAATAAAAATAGGACACTAAATAATAAATGTGTTCATTGTTCTTCCTTTTAATTAGGCACAAGTTACCATCTTCTAGATTTAAATATGAGAAATTCTGAGAACACTGTTAAACGTCAGTCCACTATTCTGACCAAGAGTCAAGTACAGCCAAAACAAAACTTGACAAGTGTTTTCACGAATTCTACATGTATCCTACCCAGGTAGGTGTTATTCTGGGACTGATTTTCCTACCTAGAAGTCAGGGTTGTCCTCTCATATTGCTTGGGGTTCTTAGATGGAGCGCCTAGATTCTGACTTTTCTTGTTTGTAAATCTGAAATAAAACAACATCTTCTTAACTTTTAAAGAAGCCCTATTCTGTTTGATCATTCACACATGCCCCCAGGCCTCCTTTCCTCCTTTCTCATTGAGAAAACTGGGGCTTTTGTTTTGGCACAGGTCTATTCTAGCTTTCTGTGGTAAGAATTACCCTCCCCCCAGACAACACCCACTTCTGTAAATGGACATTTCCAGACATAAGCAGCAGAGATTTTTAACAATATCAAAATACTGCAATAAAACAGCTTTTACTGATAGTGTTATTTTAATGAGCGAAACCACCATTTTGCAGAGTTGAATAAAATAAACACATTTACAACCAATATGAAATTGTATCAAGTATTATTAAATGAATTCAAAAATTCTAAGAAATTCTTTTAAAGAAATGGGTTTATACATCTGTAATAATTTTTTCTAAGGCACCCTAGGATTCTCAGCAGAGGTAGTCTTCTCCTTCTGGGTCTCAGGAAGAAACAGTTGATGGGTATGCTTTTGTTCTCCAAAGCAAAGCAACAGGTGTGCAAGAACACACTCCAGGGCACAAGGATTAAATGCCAAACTTCACCAGAGGGCCAAGATAATGGAACAGTGGGTGGTTCTTATCTGCCATATAAAATAAAATGAATAATTTCATTCAACAATATTTTATTGAGCACCAATTGTATGCAATGCACTCTACTATGTACTGTAAAAAGAGGGACATTCTGCTCTCCTAGAACTGAGAAAAAGAAGGGGACAGAAATTAAACAGCTTATCCAGAAATAAAGCATTTTATTACAATGGTGATAAGGCTCTGAGGCAGCAATGCCCAGGACAAGAGAGCAGAAACCTGGGGCCTGAAGTAGTCTGCAGTCAGAAAAGACTTCTCTGTGAAAGAGACCTTTACTCTGAGAGCTAAAGGAGCTGTTGAAAGCTAGCTAAGTGAAGAAGGGGCAAGCTTTGTGGGAAAGGAACACAAAGGTCAGTGTAGCTGGGGCATAAAGAGGGAAGGGACAGATGAGATAAGGTGGGCCCGGCAGATGGGGAGCAGTGGGGAAGAGGGAGTTCTGCTCCACATCCATTGAGTCTGAAGACCTGCAAGGCATCCTTGAAGTCATCAGGGGGGAAGATAGACATCTGGGTATGGAGCACAGAAAGGCAGTCTAAGCCAGACACAACTGCAAGGAGATATCAGCATGAAGACAGGAGTTGAAGCTGTTGGAGGGGGTGAAACCACTTCACACCAGGCCATGGACTGTCAATAAAAAATACGAATATCCCTTTGAAACAATAGTTTGCACTAGTAATAACCTCAAATATACTTTCTGAAAGGAATGAGTCCTAAGAAAATACAAGCTATCACAGGTCTATTAGGATGACTTTCATTTACACAGTATAATGGGACAAACTGCAATTTTTAATCTTTGTTTAGGTAGATGGGAAATGAGAGGTTTTTGTGACTAAAAATGCAATCACTAATCATTATTGCTGTGGCCCAAGAAAAAAAGCTAGATCTTTTGTTTAACTAAATTAAATAATTACATTGTCCTGGAAGAACCCTGAATCTTCACACAGAAAGACATTTCATCTTCCCATCAATCTCTGTGCATGCAGGAGGCACAGAGTAGGAAAAACAATTGGGAAAATGAGAGAGCAGAGGAAAATTTATTATAATTACAGAAATGCAGCTTAAGGAACAAAGGTTTAAATTTGTTATGCAGGTCTCAAGGAGAAAGAATTCTCCTAAGTAACCATTTAAGACATGAGAAGTCCACAAATTTGAAGGAAATGTTGACAGTTTATTAGACGTTATTTCTTCTTTCTAACTTAGAAATGAGAAAATTGGTATTCTCAAACATAAAGGAATAAAACTAGGGCCTTTCTGCTGGGTTGGCCTCCCAATGGCCACAGCTTAAGAGAAGGACCTTGAGAGTCAAACTGGAAAGGATGGCCACAGATCTTATTTAACAATAGGCTTGTATCTGACAATAACTAAAACGAATGCTTCAAAGACTGAACACTGGTACTTCTCAACCACCTGGGCTTCCCAGTATCCAGATTTTCAGTTTGCCATTTTGCTATGCCCTCTATCCACACCTTTTCATCCCCTTCATCATTACAGACTGTGAATGGCCAAGAGGGTGGAAAGCATGATGAGAAAAAGATCACAGTGGGTTCGATTAGCCAGCAAAATCTCCCCATCAAATTAAATTCCCAATGCGGAAAATGGGCAGAGACATCTCAACACAGATTTTAATAAATATAATTGTTGCTTGGTTCTGATCACTCCAGACACATAACCAAGAAGCAAGCCCAGTAAAGAGCACCAATTCCTTTGGGGAAATTAACTCACCCTAATCCAAACTATGAGTGGACAAGGACTGAAAGGAAGGGAGCGACACACAGCAGCAATTCACCGGAGAATTCTGCTTTATTAGGGAAAGGTGCTGGGTTATATAGGAAGGGGCATGGGGTGATTGTGGTGTCACTTCTATGGGGCTGGTGGCTATTGGATAGGTGCTGGGATTAGGGGGGCAAGGGGTGATTGGGGTTCAGATGGCACTGGCAGGAACCGAGGACCCAGAAGAGAAGCAGGAATTTCGCCATCTTATGGGTGGGGGCCTTTCATTCCCCCCTTCCTCCTCTATGGGGTTGTGGACGTTGCTTTCTCTCTGACTGCTTCCTGCTGAACTGGGGCAGAGAAGGGAGTGAGGGCTTGAGGACTGGGAGGAAAGGGTTGATAGGACTCCCCACAGTAAGGATGAGTAGATGTGGACTTCTTCAGGTTGGAAATCAATGAAAGTTCCCTGTAACTATAGGTCAAGGACTTGTTGATTCTAATGGTGCCAAGAGGATACAGGTGCCAGAAGCCAGGCATCTGTGGCTACTGTTTCTAGGAACAGTTTCCAGTGGAGAGAGGGGTCCATCTCAGCATGTGGTGAGGAGGTTAAGTGAGGGTGAGGGATCTTCTGTGGCTAAAAGCTGGTAGTTCCTGAGTAAAAGCTGGTTGAAAGTTTGATTAGAGATTTTACCAACTTGGGATTTGATAACCTTTACAAGGCAAGAAGAGACAGGCGAGGAGAATGATTATTATAGGGCCTTCAATGGGCCAAAGCCAGGTAAGGAAGGGGTTTGTTAGTATTGAAGAGAATGGGTTGGAGGAGGAATACTGTGGGTACCGGGAGTTACCCATGTAGTGAATGATGCAAGACCTGTAGGGACATCCCCCATAGGTGTCTGACCATCACCTGCAACAGGCTTGTTTTTGGTCATAGAGGAAGCAGAGATAGGGAGAATAAAGGTAGCTGCTAGTGAACACTTCAGTGGAGGGAGGAAAGTGGAGGTATAAAGGCTTGGAGCAGCCTTTCAGAGGGCAGTCTGATGTGGCAATGAGGGCAGTAATTTTTGTTTGATGCTATGTGTAAGTCTGCTGACTTTGAATCGCCATACAAAGGAGGCTGGGGTGGCGGGGAAGACAATAGGAATGAGGAAAAAGTGAGAGAGAGCGAGGGAGCAGTAAAAGAGGAAAAAGTCATGATTCGGGTATGGATGGCAAAGGGGGTGAATGGGATTTGGGAGGAAAGAGGACAGTAAGGTCAGGAGTATGGAGGGAGGGAGAGTCTGTAAACTTTTGTAGGTTAAGAGATCCTTTAGGTGATGTGGGGCAGAATGGTAAGGGGCACCCCGAATGTCAGTTTATGAGCTTCCTTCTGCAAGAGCTGTCCAGCGGCTAATGCCTGTAGGCAGAGGGCCCATCCCCGAACTGTGGAGTCTAATTGCTTGGAAAGATAAGCTACTGGGGCAAAGGATGGGCTATAATATTGGCCTAGGACTCCTAGAGCTTGACTGCACCTCTCATGAATGTATAATGAGAAGGGCTTTGACAAATCAGGAAGATGGAGAGCTGGGGCTTCCACAAGGGCTCGACAGAGCTGAATGAAGGAGTGTTGGGGTGAGGAGGATAATGGTTCTTCAGGGGTCCCTTGCTGAGGTCGTATAGGGGTCTTGCTAACAGGGAGAAGTTAGGGATCCACGCTCTAAAATACCCAGCCAGGCCTAGAAAGGAAAGGTTTTCTGTCTTGGTTTTGGGAACGGGCAGGTCAGAGAGGAGCCATTTTCTGTCTAAGGTAATGGATTTTCTTTGTTGAGATAGAAGAAATCCGAGGTAAGTGACAGAAGGGGAAGAGATTTGAGCTTTGACAGGGGATATCCAGTAACCTCTGGAAGCTAGAAGGTTAAGTAGGGAGGCAGTGTCAAGTTGAGACTGTTCCCACAAGGGACTGCAGAGTAGAAGATCATCCACATATTGTAATAAGGTGGACTCAGAGTGATCATGATGAAACTGTTTGAGGTCTTGAGCTAGGACCTGTCCAAAAATATGGGGACTATCTCGGAAGCCTTGTGGCAAAACTGTCCAAGTGAGTTGTTCAGAATGTCTTGTGTATGGGTCTGTCCAGGTAAAGGCAAAAAAATCTTGGGAGGAGGGTTCCAGAGGGATAGAAAAAAATGCATCCTTGAGATCTAGGACTGAGAAGTGGGAGGCCAAGGCAGGGATCTGCAATAAAAGGGTGTATGGATTTGGGACTAAGGGATGGATAGGGACGATGGCCATGTTAATGAGGCGGAAAGATCCGTTGGTTTTTTTAACAGCTAATATGGGGGTATTAAACGGGGAGTGAGTGGGTCTGAGGTAATTTTTGTTTAAAAGATCTTGAATGTTGGGTTGGAGGCCTATGAGCCCTGAAGTTGTTAGTGGGTATTGGGCCTGACAGATATACTGAGAGGGGTCACGTAATTTGATAGAGGCAGCAGGACATAGAGCCACGGAGGGGCTTGTAATGTCCCAAACTTTGGGATTTACAGGGTGTATGAGGGCGGAATTGGAACTTTCATTGGGTAGAGAGAAGTCGTCGGCTATGAGGGCCATTAGAAAGGGAGTACTGGGGGCTGTGGGAGTGGATATCGTTATGGAAACATGGAGGAGAGAAAGGATGTCTCATCCTAATAAGGAGATGGGACACTGGGGCATAACCAGGAAGGAGTGGGAGAAAGGTATGGGATTGTCTTGGATTGTGCATAAAAGAGGGGGTGTTTTTAATGGGAAAATCTGTTTACCTCCTACCCTGACTATAGGAGTAATGGCAGGCGTGGTAGGGCCCCGGTATTCCTGCAAGACTGAGAAGGTGGCTCCTGTATCTAGGAGGAAGGAGATGGGGCGACTGTCTACTATTGAAGTAACCCTCGGCTCCTGTTTGGTGATGGAAATGGTCAGGCGAGAAGCCCCCAGGCCCCGTCAATCTTCTTCTGCCAGCCCCACTACGGAGGGCTTAGGATGGGGGTTGTTCGTCCAGCCTCCCCTTCGGGTGGCTGGGCAATCAGACCCCCAGTGGCCCTTTATGTGGCATCTGGGGCATGGGGTGGTAGGAGATCTGGGGGAGGGGCATGCCCTTGACCAATGTCCTTCTTGTCCACATTTGAAACCAGCTCCGGGGGGGGGCTTGTTTGTAGAAGAGCGCCCAGGTTGCGGTTTTATCAGCTGGTCCAACATTTGGAAATTGGCCTGATCAGCCTTTTGTTTACGGTGTTCTTTCTCCTCCTCCCCGTTATGGAAGACTTTAAAGGCCACTGTTAGGATCTCAGTCTGTGGGGTAGCGGGGCCCTGTTCTAACTTTTTGAGTTTAGCTTTAATGTCGGGGTTGCTTTGAGCTAGGAAGTATGTCATAAGGACATGTCTCCCGTCAGGCGTTTCTGGGTCTAGGCTGGTATACTGTAATAGGGCTTGAGTAAGTATGTCTAAGAACTCAGAGGGTGTCTCCTCCCTCCTTTGAATTATGTCTTGGAGCTTTTGAAAATTGACTACTTTACAGGCTGCCTTTTTCAGACCTGCTATTAAGCAGGAGGCAAAAATATCTCGAGAGCGGAGACCCACAGCGGTGTTATAATCCCAGTGTGGGTCTTGTTCAGGGACAGCAGTGGGGCCAAGAGGATAGGTGGGGTCAGTCCTGTGGGTTTCGGTGGTGTGCGTTTGGGCGAAGTCCCAAACTCGTCTATGCTCTTCAGGAAGGAGGGTATTGGCCAGGAGCATGAAAATGTCCTGATGTGTGAGGCTGTATGACTGGAGGGTCTATTGAAACTTCTTGATATATGTCGTGGGATCAGTTGAAAAGGAACCTAGGCGTTTCTCAAGTTGGGCTAAATCTCCTAAGGAGAAAGGGACGTGAACGCCATGATGCCTTCGGATCCTGCTACCTCCCGGAGGGGAGGCGATAATTTTGGGAGGCCCTTGGGACCAACTCTGAGGAGGACTGAAGGGTTCAGGCTCAGTCTGTGGGGGAGAAACAGGTGATGGGGGCAAAGATGAAGGAGGCTGCTGCAACTTAGAGTGGGGGCTGAAAGGCTCAGGCTTGAACTGCAAAGGGTGTGAGGTGGGGGAAGAGATGGTGGTGGAGGAAGGGGGAGGGGTTGTTGTAGGAGCGGTGGGGAAAGGGAGTGAACAGGAGGCTTTTGCGGGGGAGACGGCTTGCAGGCTAGGAGAACTTGGGGGGAGGCGGGGGAGGAGGAGGCAGCGGCGGCGAGGGAGGCGGGAGGAGGAGGCGGAAAGCTTCGGTATAGGGAATCTCCTTCCATTTTTTCAGGCGCTGGCAGTAGTTAAAGAGATCGCGAGTGATGTTAGGATCAAGAGTTCCCCCTGCGGGCCATTGGTTGTTACTGTCTAGGGGGTATGTCGGCCAATCTTGGGAGCAGTATTTGTGGAGAAGTTTTGGTTTTATATCAGGCGTCAGGGAGAGGGTGGCTAGATACTTGAGCAGGCATTCAAGAGGTGAACTTTCAGGGAGGGATGAGGAGGCTCCCATGGCTAAAGGACAGAGAAGGAGACAAACCGGGGAAGACAAACGGAAATCCTTGGACTGGGAGCAGACCGCAAGGAGACAAAGGGCATCCCTGATGATCCTTGGTGGTCTGCGGAAACTCGTATACGAGTCGGTTTCTTAGGAAGTGTGGGTCGTCACCCAGACTTCTCTAAGAAGGCAGAGTGCCGGAGTCCGAGGTACCTAGTACTAGGAGTTTTCGGCAGAAGAAATTTTCGGTGGAAGGAACAGAAGGAGGAGGTGGGGAAAGGGAGCGTTCTCATCCCCAAAGGAGTCACCTCGTTTATGGCTGTTGGAGGAGGGGCCTGAGGGTCCGCCACAGCCGTGAAGGCCTAAGGCAGGGAGAATTCCCTCCTCGTCCCCAAGCATCAGGGCCTTGCCAGACGATCATGGTCAATGGCGCTGTGATAGCTCGGGGAAGAGTGGCCCACTCTGGGGGTAAACGTACCCAAAGGCCAGAGAGGAGTGGTGAGTGTGATGAGCCAGCGCCGGAAAAAGAGGACGAGGGCAAGCTGCTGCTGGTGTCAGGGGGAAGATGGGGCCCAGTTGGGGTGTCCTGTCTCCTGGGTTTCGGCACCAATGAAAGGAAGGGAGCGACACACAGCAGCAATTCACTGGAGAATTCCACTTTATTAGGGAAAGGTGCTGGGTTATATAGGAAGGGGCATGGGGTGATTGAGGTTCAGATGGTGCTGGCAGGAACCAAGGACCTGGAAGAGAAGCAGGAATTTCACCATCTTATGGGTGGGGGCCCTTCAAGGACCATCTTGGATGGTTCTAGAGGGGCCCATAAAGAACTGTCTGGGGCAGGGAGTGGGATTCCATACATTCGTCACATTACCTAAGCTCCCACTATGTGCCTAGAGCCTGGAATGGCAGGATGGCACTCTGTAGGTCAAAATCAGAGGAAGCACCTCTCACCCTCAGAGCCAAGTGGGGAAGAACTACAGGAGAATGATTCAGAGGTTTCTTAAGGCTTATGGGAGCAGCCCCCGTTAACAGTGTAAGAAGAGGGAGAGAGAGACTGTGCTCACCAGGACTGGGAGGCTGGACAGAGCCACTGCTTGCCCCACCCATCCTCCCCAGTACACAGCAGTCTGTGGAAGTCAATGTGAAGAAACATGGAGACAAGAGAATGGGCAGGAGCCAAACAGTTGCCAAGTTTCCTCAGGGCAAGGAATGCCATGCCTCAGCCAGAGGGAATAGGAACAGACAACGGATGGAGCTGAGGAGAGAAGGCAGGTCCTCTCTGCAGAGTACTTGATGAGCGGGGTCCACAGTGAGATGAAACACCTCCTGGAGATGGATGGCACCAGAGGAAGTCTGGATCACCTCACCACCACTGACATGCAAACAGGTGCCCAGGTGTGGGTCGAAGTCCTTTGCTTCCCCAGCTCTCTTCCTTGTACTAAAACCTGAGGAGCTAGGCCTTGAATTCCCCTTCAGGGGGAAGAGGTTTAGCAGAGCTATGTGACCCACCACCCCCAACCCTCAACAGCAGGGGAGGCCTGCCCTTCCTGTAAGGGAAGAGAGAGGATTTAGACAAGTTTGAGATTCATGTTTTAAAGTAGATTAGACCCTCAACAACCACAAGTTGCCAGAAAGTAATAGAATCCATCCAAGATGCTGCAAAGAGTACTTTTAAAAGCATTAATTGGAGAAAAATAAAAAATTTCATGTACATGCTACACTAAGTTGAGAATGCCCAATCAACTAATGACAAATGGAATGACCAGCATGGAGAAAAAGAAAAAAGGAAATTACACTTTAAAATAAACAAAAAGCATTTCCCTGAGTCTTTTCTGAATTTTCTGTTAAGTCCAAGAAATAAAGGAACAGTGTATGTTCCCAAAAGTTTCTAGAGTAAGTTTGTTTCATACCAGCTCACATTAAAGGTTATTTACTTTGTGTTCTAACTAGACAGAAGTATATGCTTTTGTAAGGCTGGCTCTGATTTGTCGCAAACAAGGAGAGAAGAGCATAAATCAACTTTGTCAGTTAATTCACAGCAAATTCTCCAAATAGCCTCTGTTTAAAAGTGGGATGAGAAGGGGAGGTTAAAGAAAAAATTTCTCAAGCTGCTAGTAGTTAGAAAGGAATTTAGAGGTCATTTGTTCTATACTGCAGCATTTTACTGACATGAAAACTTGGTCCCATAGGGAACAACTCTCCCAAAGCAACCAGTCTGGAGGGCAGCTTCTGCAAGCTGCAATGCCTGGGTCAGGCCATGCCTGCCTTTTTGCTTAAACATTTACTATCTCTGACATATTTGCAAAATGAGTGTGAACATCATAACCCTGAAAGGATACCTTTCCTTGATTCTTTTGGCCTTGGTGGTCATGGCAGGGTGGGTGTGGGGATGAGGTGGGCTAAAGATGAATCTACTCCCTCCAAAATTAGTTCTGTTGTAATTTTTAAAATTTCAGTGACTCAAGACATCATCTCCCATAAGGCCTATCTGCTTTATTTAACCCTTTTTCTCAATTTGTTTTTGAAATCTTTTACATGCAGTGTTCCTCTCCAAGAGATAATACTTCTGAGCTTAGTGAAACTCACCAATATCTTGACTATCATTGCATTAATAGGAATTGTATAGATATGCACTGGTATTTTCTGGACCTAGAAGAGGATGTTTATACAGTCATTGGCTGGAAAAACTAGGTTTTAGCTTAGTAAAGAAATGATACTCTAACATAAAGTCTAGTAATGCCCCCAAACACCTGAAGTAGGCAGGCTGCCAAAGTCATAACTTGCTACTAAACTGGTCTAAATTAAGTAGAGCCATAATCCACTTCTGTGTAATTTCATTTTCTTTTTATATTTATCAGACAGGATCTGCCTTCTTCTTTCCTTTTCCAGTAAAGATAGAATTACACGAGGGGGAACATCTCTATAGACTCTCCTTTTATGAATATAATCACATTTGTCCTTGGGTCTCTCCATGGACAGCGGGAACTCACGAGCATTCCTCCACCCTCACCCCCCACCCCAACCACACACCTCACCCAGAAAGGAAATAAATCTTTTTGCTAGTGCAAAGCTAAGCACAAAGTTTATAGCCAAAAGGAACCTTACCTCTTTATCACTAATCTTGCCAGCCTCTCCTCTCATTCCTGGCCTGTAAGATATTCCCATTCACCATACACCTTCCTGATGCTTAACCACGAAGACCTCAAACATTGCTGCTATAGGAAACTTTGAAATCTGGCAAAACCCTCATGTAAGAAATAGGGAAACTGAGAATCCCCAAGCTGACAGTCTACAGAGTTAGTAGTAAGCCTGAAAATAAAATTGGTCTCCAGGAGCCCATTCCAGTCTACTTTCCTTTATAAACTGCCAGTCAAGTTCTTATCCTCACACCACTGACTAGGCCTCTGGCCAGGAGGGGGAGACTGGATTGAAAAGTAATTCATTGAATTAATTACATTAATTAGTTTCATTAGAAGATTGCTATGAGGCAAAGTAAAAGTACATATACAGCATTTTTTGGAAAGACACACTACATAAATATTTCATAAGATAACTATCTTTAATTTTATTTTCTTAGATAACAAGAGACACTCATAATTCAAAACCTTTCTGGATTTGTGATGGTCTTTCAGAAACATTCAGTAGTAACTTGATAGCAAGAGAAATAAATTTCAGTAAGTTGGGATGATTATTAGAAAGTAATTAATTTTTTTGACATATAACTACCAATGCACAAAATAATTAAGTCACCTCCAAGTATATTCTATTAAGGAACTCAAATGTTTGGAACGCTTATGTGCATAAGAAATTGTATTTATTAGTTACAAATACATTGTTTAAAAATCTGCATCAAAAGTCAGAAAAAAATGCTGCAATTCACTGCAACCAAAAGAAACAGCTGAGGGTATAGGTAATTTTTAAGTAAGGGGAATGTATAAGCTATTAAAACAAAATTCATACTATAAAAATCAGCCTTTGCCCAAGGTTTTTCTCTATTTCAAATATATTAGGAAAATAAAAGCTAAGAAGAAAAAAAGTCCAGCAATTGGCTTTGACAGGTGTACAGTCCCTTTGGATTCATTTGATTACCTAAGAATCTGGGCAAAAGACAGACAAGTGGGAAATACTAAAACATCTTACACTGAACACAGAATTAAGTCAATTCAACCAGTTCATTTCTGTTGGCCAGCATACTCCATTTCCTGATAGTCCATTCTTACATCAAGATTGTTGCAAAGATGAAACAGTAGAAAGAAGAGGGGCAGAAACAGACTTAACAGTGTTTCTCTTTGGGTTGTGGGATTGTGGGTAATTTTCTAAATTGTTTCTAATAAGAACATACTTCCTCTACTCAGAAAATAAGTCTATGAATATGCTCTCTGGACTATGAAATAATATACAAATGTTACACTTTTATTTTTACTTATATTGACCAGTTTAGCCCACACAGTCCTCATTTTAATACAGCTCTTTTCTCCTTGGAATATTGCTTAAGACAGTATGTAAAGAGAGTCTGGCTGGCACAATTTGCACAGCCAATTCTGCATATTCTGAAGTCTATTATCTTGCAGAGAAAATGGTTCTTTGTTTATAATGGAAGAGACTGTGTTTCTTACTGTTTTGTCCAATTTGGTTAAACAAACAAGGAGAAGCCAAGCTACTAATAAGCAAAATGCTTCTGAACGCCCATCCCATGTTCCAGAAGTCCCTCCAAAAGAAATCTGACATTTGACTCAACATGACCTGTCTTCTCTCTTCTCAGAAATGTTCTGAAATCCTGTAACTCCTCACAACTCTCATTAAGTTGCTCCTATCTTAACAGACATTAATTTTCTGCAGAGGTAAATAAAGATTAAGAACAGAGCCATTATTTCCTGAATTATATATCCTTAAGCATAAAAATCCAAAATTACAGTTTACACTATCACAAATACTTAAAGCTATTGCTTTATTATAAGTTAATAGACTCATAATTCTAATTAGCTTTATTCCTTTTAATCTTGGGAAGATTTGGTATTATGTCTAAATCCTTGCAAGAGTAATTCTCTTTTTTTTTTGGTATCATTAATCTACAATTACATGAAGGACATTGTGTTTACTAGGCCCCCCCATATCCCCATTCACAGACACTGTCCATCAACATAGTAAGATGCTGTAAAATCACTACTTGTCTTCTCTGTGTTGCACAGCCCTCCCTGTGACAATCCAACACTATACATGCTAATCGTAATGCCTCCTTTCTATTATTCCCACCCTTATCCCTCCCTTCCCACCCATCCTCCCTAATCCCTTTCCCTTTGGTAACTATTAGTCCATTCTTGGGTTCTGTGATTCTGCTGCTGTTTTGTTCCTTCAGTTTTTCTTTGTTCTTATACTCGACAGATGAGTGAAATCATTTGGTACTTGTCTTTCTCTGCCTGGCTTATTTCACTGAGCATAATACCCTCTAGCTCCATCCATGTCGTTGTGAATGGTAGGATTTGTTTTTTTCTTATGGCTGCATAATATTCCATTGTGTATATGTACCACATCTTCTTTATCCATTCATCTACTGATGGACATTTAGGTTGCTTCCATACTTTGGCTATTGTAAATAGTGCAGCAATAAACATAGGGGTGCATCTGTCTTTTTCAAACTGGAGTGCTGCATTCTTAGGGTAAATTCCTAGAAGTGGATTCCTGGGTCAAATGGTATTTCTATTTTGAGCATTTTGAGGAACCTCCATACTACTTTCCATAATGGTTGAACTAATTTACATTCCCACCAGCAGTGTAGGAGGGTTCCCCTTTCTCCACAACCTTGCCAACATTTGTTGTTGTTTGTCTTTTGGATGGTAGCCATCCTTACTGGTGTGAGATGATATCTCATTGTGGTTTTAATTTGCATTTCTCTGATGACAAGCGATGTGGAGCATCTTTTCATATGTCTGTTGGCCATCTGAATTTCTTCTTTACAGAAATGTCTGTTCAGCTTCTCTGCCCATTTTTTAATTGGATTATTTGCTTTTTGTTTGTTGAGGTGTGTGAGCTCTTTATATATTTTGGGTGTCAACCCTTTATCGGATCTGTCATTTTCACATATATTCTCCCATACTGTAGGGTACCTTTTGTTCAATTGATGGTTTTCTTTGCTGTACAAAAGCTTTTCAGCTTGATATAGTCCCATTTGTTCATTTTTGCTTTGTTTCCCTTTCCCAGGGAGATATGTTCAAGAAGAGGTCACTCATGTTTATGTCTAAGAGACTTTTGCCTATGTTTTTTTCTAAAGGTTTTATGGTTTCATGACTTACATTCAAGTCTTTGATCCATTTCCAATTTACTTTTGTGTATGGCGTTAGAGAGTGATCCAGTTTCATTCTCTTACATGTAGCTGTCCAGTTTTGCCAGCACCACCTGTTGAAGAGACTGTCATTTCCCCATTGTATGTCCATGGCCCCTTTATCGAATATTAGTTGACCATATATGTTTGGGTTAATGTTTGGAGTATCTATTCTGTTCCACTGGTCTGTGGCTATGTTCTTGTGCCAGTACCAAATTGTCTTGATTACTGTGGCTTTGTAGTAGAGCTTGAATTTTGGGAGTGAGATCGCCCCCACTTTATTCTTCCTTCTCAGGATTGCTTTAGGTATTCGGGGTCTTTGGTGTTTCCATATGAATTTTTGAACTATTTGGTCCAGTTCACTGAAAAAAGCTGTTGGTAATTTGATAGGGATTGCATCGAATCTGTATATTGCTTTGGGCAGGATGGCCATTTTGACGATATTAATTCTTCCTAGTCAAGAGCAAGGGATGAGTTTCCATTTGTTAGTGACTTCTTTAATTTATCTTAAGAGTGTCTTATAGTTTTAAGGGTATAGGTCTTTCACTTTCTTGGTTAGGTTTATTCCTAGGTATTTTATTCTTTTTGATGCTATTGTGAATGGGATTGTCTTCCTGATTTCTCTTTCTATTAGTTTATTGTTAGTGTATAGGAAAGCCACAGATTTCTGTGTGTTAATTTTGTATCCTGCAACTTTGCTGAATTCCGATATTAGCTCTAGTAATTTCAGACTGGAGTCTTTAGGGTTTTTAATGTACAATATCATGTCATCTGCAAATAGTGAGAGTTTAACTTCTTCTTTACCAATCTGGATTCCTTGTATTTCTTTGTTTTGTCTAATTGCAGTGGCTAGGACCTCCAGTACTATGTTGAATAACTGTGGGGAGAGTGGGCATCCCTGTCCTGTTCCTGATCTCAGAGGAAAAGGTTTCAGCTTCTCGCTGTTCAGTATGATGTTGGCTGTGGGTTTATCATAGATGGCCTTTATTACGTTGAGGTACTTGCCCTCTATTCCCAATTTGCTGAGAGTTTTTATCATGAATGAATGTTGAACTTTGTCAAATGCTTTTTCAGCATCTATGGAGATGATCATGTGGATTTTGTCTTTCTTTTTCGTGATGTGGTGGATGATGTTGATGGATTTTTGAATGTTGTACCATCCTTGCATCCCTGGGATGAATCCCACTTGTTCATGGTGTACGATCCTCTTGATGTATTTTTGAATTTGGTTTGCTAATATTTTGTTGAGTACTTTTGCATCTACGTTCATCAGGGTTATTGGTCTGTAGTTTCTTTTTGGTGCGGTCTTTGCCTGGTTTTGGTATTAGGGTGATGTTGGCTTCATAGAATGAGTTTGGGAGTATTCCCTCCTCTTCTATTTTTTGGAAAACTTTAAGGAGAATGGGTATTATGTCTTCTCTGTATGTCTGATAAAATTTCGAGGTAAATCCATCTGGCCCGGGGGTTTTGCTCTTTGGTAGTTTTTTGATTACTGCTTCAATTTCGTTGCTGGTAATTGGTCTGTTTAGATTTTCCGTTTCTTTCTGGGTCAGTATTGGAAGGTTGTATATTTCTAGGAAGTTGTCCATTTCTTCTGGGTTTTAGAGCTTCTTAGCAAATAGGTTTTCATTGTAGTCCCTAATAATTCTTTGTATTTCTGTGGGGTCCGTTGTGATTTTTCCGTTCTCATTTCTGATTCTGTTGATTTGTGTTGACTCTCATTTCCTCTTAAGAAGTCTGGCTAGAGGTTTATCTATTTTGTTTATTCTCTCGAAGAACCAACTCTTGGTTTCATTGATTTTTGCTATTGTTTTATTCTTCTCAATTTTATTTATTTCTTCTCTAATCTTTACTATGTCTCTATTTCTGCTGACCTTAGGCCTCATTTGTTCTTCTTTTTCCAATTTTGGTAATTGTGACATTAGACCATTCATTTGGGATTGTTCTTCCTTCTTTAAATATGCCTGGATTGCTATATACTTTCCTCTTAAGACTGCTTTTGCTGTATCCCACAGTAGTTGGGGCTTTGTGTTGTTGTTGTTTGTTTCCATATATTGCTGGATCTCCATTTTGATTTGGTCATTGATCCAGTGATTATTTAGGAGCATGTTGTTAAGCCTCCATGTGTTTGTGAGCCTTTTTGCTTTCTTTGTACAGTTTATTTCTAGTTTTATGCCTTTGTGGTCTGAAAAGTTGGTTGGTAGGATTTCAATCTTTTGGATTTTACTGAGGCTCTTTTTGTGGCCTAGTATGTGATCTATTTTAGAGAATGTTCCATGTGCACTTGAGAAGAATGTGTATCCTGTTGCTTTTGGATGTAGAGTTCTGTAGATGTCTATTAGGTCCATCTGTTCTAGTGTGTTGTTCAGTGCCTCTGTGTCCTTATTTTCTGTCTGGTGGATCTGTCCTTTGGAGTGAGTGGTGTGTTGAAGTCTCCCAGAATGAATGCATGCATTCTATTTCCTGCTTTAATTCTGTTAGTATTTGTTTCACGTATGTTGGTGCTCCTGTATTGCATGCATATATATTTATAATGGTTATATCATCTTGTTGGACTGGGCCCTTTATCATTACGTAATGTCCTTCTTATCTTTTGTTACTTTCTTTATTTTGAAGTATGTTTTGTCTGATACTAGTATTGCAACACCTGCTTTTTTCTCTCTGTTGTTTGCATGAAATATCTTTCTCCATCCCTTGACTTTAAGTCTGTTCATGTCTTTGGGTTTGAGGTGAGTCTCTTGTAAGCAGCATATGGATGGGTCTTGCTTTTTTATACATTCTATTACTCTGTGTCTTTTGATTGGTGCAGTCAGTCCATTTACATTTAGGGTGATTATTGAAAGGTATGTACTTATTGCCATTGCAGGCTTTAAGTTTGTGGTTACCAAAGGTTCAGGGTTAGCTTCTTTACTATCTTACTGTCTAACTTAACTCTTATTGAGCTATTATAAACACGGTCTGATGATTCTTTATTTCTTTCCCTTCTTATTCCTCCTCCTCCCTTCTTCATATGTTGGGTGTTTTGTTCTGTGTTCTTTTTAGGAGTGCTCCCATCTAGAGCAGTCCCTGTAAGATGCCCTGTAGAGGTGGTTTGTGGGAGGCAAATTCCCTCAACTTTTGCTTGTCTGGGAATTGTTTAATCCCTCCTTCATATTTAAATGATAATCATGCTGGATACAGTAATGTTGGTTCAAGGCCCTTCTGCTTCATTGCATTAAGTATATCATGCCATTCTCTTCTGGCCTGTAGGGTTTCTGTTAATAAATCTGATGATAGCCTGATGGGTTTTCATTTGTAAGTGACCTTTTTTTTCTCTCCAGCTGCCTTTAATACTTTGTCCTTGTCTTTAATCTTTGCCATTTTAATTATTATGTGTCTTGGTGTTGTCCTCCTTGGATCCCTTGTCATGGGAGTTCTGTGTACCTCTGTGGTCTGAGAGGTCATTTCCTCCCCTAGTTTGGGGAAGTTTTCAGCAATTATTTCTTCAAAGACACTTTCTATCCCTTTTTCTCTCTCTTCTTCTTCTGGTACCCCTATAAGGCGGATACTGTTCCATTTCGATTGGTCACTCAGGTCTCTTAAAATTCTTTGATTCCTGGAGATCCTTTTATATCTCTCTGCATCGGCTTCTCTGCATTCCTGTTCTCTGTTTTCTAGTCCTTTAATGGTCTCTTGCATCTCGTCCATTCTGTTTTGAAGTCCTCCCAGAGCTTGTTTTATTTCTGTATTCTCCTTCCTTAGTTCTTGCATATTTCTCTGCAAGTCCATCAGCATGGTTATGACTTTTGTTTTGAATTCTTTTTCAGGAAGACTTGTTAAATCTATCTCCTCAGTTTCCTTCTCAGGGGAAGATGTAGCAGATGCTGAAGCTGTCTGAGTTAGTCTTGTCTGGATCAAATTTTTTTGCCTTTTCATGTTGACAGGTGCTATTGACTGTCAGCTGGGAGAGCCAATTTTCCACTTGCTACTGGCCTTTCTTTACTGGGACAACTGTGAACCCTATTGGCTTGTGTTGGGCAATTGCATGTAGACTGGGTCTTTGTGTCTTGCCCGGCTGGTATGGAGGAAGCTCCCTTGCTGAGGGCATGGCCAGCCTCAGGCACTGCTCTGCTATGGCCGCACCCCTGAGGGGTAATGGTCTGGGTGCTGTTTGGCTGTTTACCTCCATGAGGGGTCTCAGAGCTGTTGCCCAGGGGGTTAGTGCTCACAGAGTTCCTTGGACTTTCCAGCTACTGGACTGTGACCTGGGATGTTTCTGTCCAGCTGTGGCATCCTTGTCCCTTTAAGACTTTCAAAAAGCACTCGCTTTTCTTTGTCACAGTGGCACCGGCTTCGGAACCCGCTCAGAGGTCTTGCTGTCCTGTTTACCTAGTTTCCAGCACTGCACACATGCACTGTGTCTGTGCTCTGGTGCGGATGGCTAGGGCTGGGTGTTTAGCAGTCCTGGGCTCCCTCTCCCTCTCCGCTCTGACTCCTCTCCTCCCACAGGGAGCTGGGGGGAGAGGCGCTCGGGTCCCTCTGGGCTGTGGCTTGTATCTTACCCCTTTCCCCAGGTGCTGGGCTCTTGCAGGTGTGGATGTAGTCTGGCTGTTGTCCTGTGTCTTCTGGTCTCTCTTTTAGGATTAGTTGTATTTGTTGTATTTTCAAAAATATATATGTTTTTGGGAGGAGATTCCCACTGTCCTACTCACGCCGCCATCTTGGCTCCACCAAGAGTAATTCTTAAACATCCATAATCCATTCACATTTTAAGTATTCTACTGCCCCCTTGTGTATCTCACGTTTAGTGAAAAAGTAGCCTAGAAAATGTAGTAGCTTTTTAATTTTTGGAAGTGCTTCAATTGAAAAAACCTCAGAGATTAGAACTAGAAACAACCTCAGAATCATCCAGACCAGCATGCTCCTTTCCCAGAGGAGACAACTGAGGTCTTGAAGGACCATATGGCTTGCTCTAGGACTATATGCCATGTATTAATAGCAGAGAAAATCCTATTGAATTTAAATCTGAACTTAAATCTGAGTGCTAATATCTCCACTGAAATGGAGACAGGAGCCTGGAAAAAAAAAGTATTGGGATTTTGGAGTTAGGCAGATCAGAGAAGGAAGTTTAGATCACAACATCCCAACCTCCAAGGCTCAGTATCCCTATCCATAAAATGGGATGACTATAATAATACAAGTAAATGTTGAACCACTGTGTTGTATACTTGAAACTAACATAAGACTGTACGTCCATAGAAAATAAATAAGTAAAATTTACTTATCCATTATCCTTAAAAAAAAAAAAAGGGATGAATAATAACTACTGCCAAGATGCTGAAAGGTTCAACACGACAATGTTCAGCAAGACTTTGGCATAAGTATCTGCAAAAGGGTTATATACTGAATGGTAATACAACTATAAGAATGCATAGGACATTGTTTTTAAACTGTGACAGCCTTTGTGATCTCTGGACAAAGTATTCTAAATAATATATGAAGGCATTTATACCTGAACTTTTTCAAAATTGGCACAAGACTTTAAAAAAGAAAGCTGTTTATTACTAACTCCTGTGTTACTTCAATTATCTTATTCATTCTTTTTAAATACAAATAAAGTTGTAACAGAAAATACCACACAGCAAACACTTTGTGTGAGAGAGATAAAACAATGAACAGGATCCTTAGCGAAGGTTCACAGAAATAAGGAGCAGAACTCAGTGCCGCAGGGTGGAAGGCACGATTCCCATGTCTCCTCTGCCAAGGGCCCTTCCCCACTGCAATGCCAGGACAGCCTGGAAAAGCGGACACAAGAATTTTAGTTCTGTCCTTACTAATAATTAGCTATGACAACTTGGGCCAGTCATTTCATCTCTGCTTCCCTTTCTTGACCTATAAGATGAAGTCAGCCTTGACCTAGAAAAGCCCTATAGTGAGGTGACATAATGAATGTGAAAAACAACATAAACTCTTAAAATTAAGTAAACAAAACTTACTTAACAAATTAAGTAAGGTTGAATTTATCTTAAACTTAATTTAAAGCAATAATAAGTACAAGTCCACCAAATTGAGGAAGAAAACCTCAACTTAGAAAGTTGCAGGCAGCTTCAACTACATTATTATTAAACAGCTCTTCAATCCCTGGGAAATTTCTCTGCACCCTCTACAATTCCGGCTTTTGATGGAGATTATTCTAAATATTCTTGCAACACATAAATCTTGGACTCTTAAATAAATTTCACTCAAGGTTATCCTGATAACAGAATTGACCAAGCTTATCCCTGACTGTTTACCACAAAATAAACATGCCAGCAGAGTAAAGGCAATTTGTCTTAGCCATGAAAATGACTAATATTGATCACTCCTTGATTTACAGCTGCTGTGATCCACCCTGATAGCGACAGTTAAGTGCTGTGACCAGCTCGGTTGTTATGTGTGGAAGAAAAGGCACACACCATGCTGGGCATAAGCACCAATTGGTGATCCATAGATACTAACTGAACCCTTACTATGCGAGCCCCCTGAAATTTCAGCCATCAGGAAGGGATATTACAGGAGATGAAAGCATGGAAGAGGAAAGGCCCTGACATACACATAGAAGGTGGTAATATGGCTGTTGGCCTAAGCACATTGCTTACAGCTGTAGGGTATGAGTCCAGGGGAATTCTCGGGTTATTATCCATAAATAAGTTAACTCAAGCTCTTGGTTCAACCCAACAGTTATGCCATACTTGCACCCAGAGTGCTAGAACAGAAGTGCTCTCAGAAACAAGATGAAAGCTCCAACTACATAAATGCAAAAGGCAGCTCACCATGAAACACACTGTTGTCCACCAGAAAATGCCTGTGGTACTGCACACAGGTCCTTTTCTCCAAGTTCCAGTAGCTCATTGACAGGTTTCTGGCACAGCATCAAAACCAAATTGCCCTGTCAAGGGAAACAGAATGAGACAGAAATGAGGAAAATGGCATCCACACGGTAACATGGTAACAATGCCAGGAGCTACCTGGCATTACTGGGCAACACATACAGCATATACATCACACATGGAGCTGGAAACCCCAGGGCCTAAGAAATTTCCCACAAGTCTTCCCAAAGGGTAGAATGCCATTTAACATACCCAAGCAGTAGCTTTTCAAATGAGCAGCTCTCAAAGCTCAAAGTTACTGCTGTCCCCGGAAAAAGAAGTCTACCATCACCGAACAGGTTTCAGGACTGGTTTATGTGCTCCAGGCCTCACTCATGTTCCACCAGGAATCAAACCAGCCAATGCTGGTAACTTTTCACTTGCTGGCGGGAGGAGACTAGCAGAAGAGTGGCTTTCATTCGCAGTTCCTGAATTTTGTGTCAGTATCTCTCTGGACTATGTGAGCAATCCAGGGAAATCTAAGAAATGATAGCGGCATCCATGAAGCCATGGATAAGCCAAACATAGTAATAAAGCTTGCCTCTCTCTTTTAGGATTCTTCACAGGTGTCCATTTGAGACCACAAGGGCCTGGATCTTCCCAGGCTGGATGTACTGACATAACCAAGACCAGCGAAGGCCTCAGGCAGGGTGAGTAAGAAGCAGTGTCTGCCCCTATATAAGGCTTGCCCCTCCAGAGAGAGAGAAACACTGTGCTAACTACAGCAAGGACTTGACAAATAGAGATCCAAGCTGATGAATTAAACTCCTCCAAAAGCTGATGTGCATAACCCTGAACAAGGTTCCCTTTGTTCACAAAATTTGGCTAAAGCAACTTTTCAAATTCCAACTTCTTTTCTGGTCCCAGAATAAAGCCAGGCAAAATAAGCAACCCACAGGTGGGAAACAATTTGTCATCTGTCCTATTAAAACAATCTAGAGTTTTGTAAAGGTACTCCAAGATGAAGTCACCACCTATTGAAAAAATAAATTATCAGAGCTGCCTATTCATTAATGGAACAACTGCTGAAGGCTCCTAAAACTCTGGCCTGTGCTTCTCCTTGGTTCCCTGAGGCTCATTCTTAACTCTCCCCACTAGTGATCTTATTTAATTCCACCCTATCCTACCTTTTTCCTGGCTCCATGCCGCAACTGCCCTTCTCTTGCCTCATTCCTGCCTGGCTCAGTCTGGCTGCTTCTCCCACTCCCTCAGGTTGAATATGAGTCCCCCCACACTAAAATAAAATCACCTGTGAACCCAATTTTAGGCTGGGACAGAAAACAGCTAACCATACAGTCTCCATTTTTTCCATCCAATACTGCATACTACAAAGATCACTTCTTTTAAAAAAGTATATTTAGTTACATAAATAATGCAGTTATACATGCTCATCAATTTTTTTCAAAACTCAAACACTATTGAAATTTATCACATTTGTTAAAATATTGAAAGTCTCCTCTTCTCTCATTTCCTGTCCCTCTTCTGGAATGACTTTTCTTTGGAATGTTATCACTCCAGTTATTTTTCCATGCACTTACATATGTATGTGTATTTCTGCACATAACATATGTACATACATGGATGTCATTTTGAAGACATCTATATTTTTAATAATATCTTTTTCCGAGTATTGGAAATAATTTCAGACATGTCAATAGTAACCATATTCTACAAAAAGTGTATTTAGTATTTATATTAGAATTATTTTTCTTTATTGAAGCATCATTGATATAAATTTTATATTGCTTTCAAGTATACAACACAATGGTTCAACAGTTACCCATATTATTAAATCCTCACCCCCACTGATGCAATTACTATCTGTCAACATAGAAAGATGTTACAGAATCATTGGTTATATTCTCCCTGCTGTATAATTGAGAATTACTGTGCGTCTTTATCACCCTCACCCTTCACCCCCACCACCCCAATGCCTCCTTCATGGTAACCACTGGTCACTTCACAGAGTTTAACTCTACTGCTGTTTTGTTCATTCTGTTTTGTGTTGTTTTGCTATTCTACATATAAGTGAAATCATATGGTATTTGTCTCTCTGCCAGGCTTATTTTATTTCACAGAGCATAATATGCTCTAGGCACATCCATGTTGTTGCAAATGGCAAGATTTCATTCTTCTTATGGCTGAATAATATTCCATTCTGTAGATGGGCCATAACTTCTTTTCCCATTCATCCACTGATGGACTCTTAGGTTGTTTACGTATTTTGCTATCGTGAATACTGCAGCAATATACATGGGAGTGGAATGTATCTTTTCAAATCAGGGATTTTGTTTTCTTTGGGTAAATTCCTAGAAGTGGAATTAATGGATCATATGGTATTTCTATTTCTAGTGTTTTGAAGAACCTCCATATTGCTTTGAACAGTCGCTGCAACAATTTATATTCCCATGAACAGTGTAGGATTCTCCGCATCCTCACCAACACTTGGGATTTCTTGTCTTTTGGATAATGGGCCTTCTAACTGGTGTGAGGTGATATTTAATTGTGGTTTTGATTTGCATTTCCTTGATGATTAGTGATGTGGAGCATCTTTTCATGTGCCTGTTGGCCATTTGTATTTCTTCTTTGGAGAAAAGTCTATTCAGGTCCTCCACCCATTTTTTAATTGAGTTTTTTGTCTTTTTGGTATTGAGGCATTGGAGACCTTTTTTTTAAATTAAAGTGTCATTACTATACAATCTTATGTTGGTTTCAAATATACATCACAGTGGTTCAACAGTCCCCGTGATCAATTTATATTGTTATTACAAATCATTGTGCACCTTTATCTCCTTCCCCCTCCCCCATAACCCACCGGAACTACACCCACTTGGTAACCACTAGTCACTTCTCAGTGTCTATGAGTCTACTACTCTTTTGTTCATTCTGTTTTGCTTTGTTTTTATATACCAGAAATAAGTGAAATCGTATGGTATTTGTCTTTACACCTCGCTTATTTCACTGAGCATAGTACCCTCTAGATCCATCCATGTTGCCAATGGAAGCATTTTTTTTGTTTTATGGCTGAATAATATTCCATCATGCATACATACCATGTCTTCTCCATCCATTCATCTACTGATGGACACTTAGGTTGCTTCCATATCTTGTCTATTGCAAATAGTTCGGCAATTAACATAGGGTTGCATATATCTTTTCAAATCAGGGATTTGTCTTCTATGGGTAAATTCCTAGGAGTGGAATTACTGTGTCAAATGGTATTTCTACTTTTAGTTTCTTAAGGAACCTCTGTACTGTTTACCACAGCAGTTGCACCAATTGACATTCCACCAAGAGAGTAGAAGGGTTCCTATTTCTCCACATCCTCACCAGCATTTGTTGTTTCTTATCTTTTGGAGAGTGGCCATTCTAACTGGTGTGAGGTGATATTTCATTGTCGTTTTAACTTGTATTTCCCCAATGATTAGTGATGTGGAATATCTTTTCATGTGTCTATTGGCCATTTGTATTTCTTTTTTGGAGAAGTGTATGTTCAGGTCCTCCACCCTTTTTTTAATTGGGTTATTTGTTTTTTGGGTGTTGAGGAGTGTGAATTCTTTATATATTTTGTATGTTAACCCCTTATCAGATAAACCATTTACGAATGTATTCTCCCATACCTTAAGTTGTGTTTTTGTTGTGTTGATGGTATCCTTTCCTGTACAGAATATTTTAAGTTTGATGTAGCCCCACTTGTTCATTTTTTTGTGTCCTGTGCCAGAGAAGATGTGTCCAGAAAAGAACTGCACATGCTTATGTTAAAGAGATTTCTGCCCATATTTCCTTCTGAGAGTTGTATGGCTTCACATCTTATATTTAGGTCTTTAATTCATTTTGAGTTTACTTTTGTGTATGGGGCTAGACAGTAATCTAGTTTCATTCTCTTACATGTAGCTATCCAGTATTCACAATAACAGTCATTGAAGAGGCTGTCATTTCCCATTGCACATCCATGGCTACTTTATCATATATTAATTGACCATATATGTGTGGGCTTATATCTGGGATCTGTGTTCTGTTCCATTGATCTATGGGTCTGTTCTTGTGCCAATACCAAATTGTTTTGCTTGCTGTAGCTTTGTAATAGAGCTTGAAGTCAGGGATGTATTCCCCCCAGCTTTGTTCTTTCTCAGGATTGCTTTGGCTATTTGGGGTGTTTTGTGGTTCCATATGAATTTTAGGATTAATTGTTCTAGTTTGTTGAAAAATGCTATTGCTATTTTTATATGGACTGCATTGAATCTGAAAGTTGTTTTGTGTGGTGGCCAGAGAAGTTCTAATTAGTATTAGAAGTACTAGAAGTACTAATTCTTCCTGTTGTGAGTATGAGATAGATTTCCATTTATTTGTATCTTCTTTCATTTCTTTCATAAGTGCCTTATAGTTTTCAAAGTATATGTCTTTCACCTTTTTGGATAGGTTTTTTCCTAAGTATTTTATTATTTTTGATGGAATTGCTTTACTATTTTTTCTTCCTGCTTGTTCACTGTTAGTATACATAGGAATGAAACACATTTCTGTGTATTACTTTTTTATCATGCAACTTTCTTGAACCAGTTATTAGTTCTAATAGTATTTTGGTTTTCTAATAGGGTTTTCTATGTATAATATCATGTCATCTGCAAATAGTGACAGTTTAACTTCTTCTTTATCAATTTGGATGCCTTTTATCTCTGTGTTGTCTAATTGCCATGGCTAGGATCTCAAGTACTATGTTGAATAACAGGTGAGAGTGGACATCCATCCTTGTCTTGTTGTTGATCTTAGAGGAAAAGCTTTCAGCCTTTTAACATTCAGTATGATGTTAGCTGTGGGTTTATCATACATGGCCTTTATTATGTTGAGGTAAGTACACACACTCTATACCAGTTTTGTTGAGAGTTTTTATCATGAATGTATGTTGAATTTTGTCAGATGCCTTTCCAGCATCTATTGAGGTGATATGATTTTTTATCCTTTTTGTTAATGTGGTGGAATAAATTCCACTTGGCTGTGATGGAAGATCCTTTTGGTAGTATTTTTGAATTCAGTTTGCTAATATTTTATGGAGGATTTTTACATTTATGTTCAACAGGGATACTGGTCTAATTTATTTTGTAGTATCTTTGGTTTTGATACTAGAGTGATACTGGTCTCACAGAATGAGTTTGGAAGTATTTCCTCCTCTTTTATTTTTTGGAATACTTTAAGAAGGATGGGTACTAGCTCTTCTTAAATGTTTGGTAGAATTTAGCTGTGAAGCCATCTGGCCATGGAAACTTTTGTTTGTTGGGAGTTTTTGATTTACAAATTCCATTTTGTTTCTGGTAATTGTTGTTCAGATTTTCTGTTTCTTCCTGGGTCAGTCTTACAAGGTTGTACTTTTCTATGAATTTGTCCATTTCTTCTAGGTCATCCAATTTATTGGCATATAATTTTTCATAGAATTCTCTAATAAGTCTTTGTATTTCTATGGTTTCCATTGTGACTATTCCTTTTTCATTTCTGATTATTAGTGTACTTCTTCGTAAGTCTGGATAGGGGTTTGTCTATTTTTCTATTTTGTGTATCTTCTCAAAGAACCAGATCTTGGTTTCACTGTTTTTTTTAATTGTTTTATTCTTCTCTATTTCTGCTCTGATCTTTATCATGTCCCTCCTTTTACTAACTTTGTGTTTCATTTGTTCTTTTTCTGGTTTCTTTAATCATGAGTTTAGATGGTTTATTTGGGATTGTTCTTGTTTCTTGAGGCCTGTATTGCTATATACTTCCCTCTTAGAACAGCTTTTGTGACATCCCACAGATTTAAGACTGTTGTGTTTTTACTGTCTCCATGTATTGGTCGATTTCTGTTTTAATTATTCATAGATCTATTGATTATATACAAGCATGTTGTATAGCATTTTTGTTTTCTTTGTGTAATTTCTAGTGTCATACCATTGTAGTCTGAGAAGTTGCTTCATAAAATTTCAGTCTTCTTAAATTTAGTGAGGTTCTTTTTGTGCCCTAGTATGTGATATACTCTGGAAAACATTCCATGTACACCTGAGAAGAATGTGTATCCTGCCGTTTTTGGGTGGAATGTTCTGTACAAAACTGTTAAGTCCATCTGATATAATGTAATGTTCAGTGCCTTTTTCCTTATTTATTTTCTGTTTGGTTGATCTATTGATGTGAGTGGTGTGTTAAAGTCTTCTAAAATGAATGTGTTGCAATCTATGTCCCCTTGTAATTGTTAGTATTTATTTCATATTTAGGTGTATTCTTATAATGGTCATGTCCTCTTGTTGGACTGACCCCTTTTTCATTATGTAATGCCCTTCTTTGTCCTTTTATTTTGAAATCTATTTTGTCTAAGTACTGCTACTCCTGTTTTATTCTCTCTATTGTTTGCAAGAAATATGTTCTTCCATCCCTTCACTTTCAGTCTGTCTATGTCTATTTCTGAAATGAGTCTCTTGAAGGCAATGTATAGATGGGTCTTGTTTCTTTGTCCATTCTGCCACTCTATGTCTGTTTATTGGTACATTCAGTTCATTAACATTTAAGGTGATTATTTATAGATACAGACTTACTGACTTTATCAATTGCTTTCAGGCTGTTTTCATAGCTCCTCTCTCTCCCTTTCTTCTCTTATACTCTTGTTATTGATGGTTTTATTTAGTGTTGTGATTGGATTTTTCTTTTTTAATTTTTTGTGTATCTCCTACAGGCTTTAGGTTTGTGGTTACCATAAGGTTCAAGGATAGCCTCCTAACTATGTAACAGTCTATATTAAGTTGATGATCACTCTATTTCAAACACGTTAAAAATACTTTTTTTATTCTTCTCCCTCCACATTTTATGTATTAAATTTCATGATCCACATTTTTTTCTGTATCCCTTGACTAATTTTGTGTATAGTTGGTTTTGCTACTTTTAATTTCATAATTGCTTGGTAAGTAATTGGTCTACTACTATCACTGTGGGTTTATTTTCACTGGTGAAAACTATCCTTAGGGGCCTTTCCATCTATAGGGTCCCTTAAGCATATCCTATAATGCTGGTTTAGCTATTATAAATTCCTTCAGCCTTCGTTTACTTGGGAAATATTTAATCTCTCCTTCAAATCTGAATGATAATCTTGATGGGTAGAGGATTCTTGGTTGAAGATCCTCCTGCTTCAATACATTAAATGTTTCATGCCCCTCTCTTCTGGCCTGCAAAGTTTCTGCTGATAAGTCTGCTGATAGCCTGATGGGATTTCCCTTATAAATAATCTTTTACTCTGTGTGTGTGTGCATGCTTTCAATAACCCTCTCCTTGTCCTTAATCTCTTTGTCATTTTAGTTATTATATGTCTTGTTGTTGTCTTCCTGGGGTTCCTTTTGTGAGGGGCTCTGTGTACTTCCAGGACCTGGGTGTCTATTTCTTTCCCCAGACTGGGGAAGTTTTCAGCAACTATTTCTTTAAAGAGATTTTCAACTTCTTTGTCTCTCTCTCTCCTCATTCTGGTACCCCTATTATTCACATATTGTTTCATTTGGAGTTGTCATACAGCTCTCTTAGCAACGTTTGTTTCTAGAGATTCTTTCATCTCTGTTCCTCAGCTTCCGCTTCACTCTCCAATTTCCATCTCAATTGATTGTCTCCTCTACTTGCAGAAATCTATTATTCATTCCCTCCAATGTATTTAAGTTACTGTATATTTCACCTGAGTGGCTCTTTTGAGCTCTTGTATCTCTCTGTTGAAGTCCACCCTGAGATCTTCAATACTTTTCTAATCAGTGAGCATTTTATGACTGTTACTGTGAAATCTTTATCAAGAACATTGTCATCTCCATTTCATTCCTCCCTTTCTGGTGTCTCATCCTGTAGTTTTGTTTGAACATATTCCTCTGCCTTCTCATTTTGTCAGGGTTTCTCTCTGTATTAGATGGATCTGTTATGCTTCATGGTTTAGAGAGTAATGGTTTTATAAAGAAGGCATCCTGTGGTGCCCAGAAGCTCAAGACTCTTGACTCTCCAGTGCCAGGTTCTCCTTTGCAGTGGAGCCCTATTTGCTGCTGGTGGGCAATGGGAAAGGCTGCCTTTCTGTCTGTCTGCCAGCAGTGGTCTGTATCAGTCCCCCATAGATGGCAGCTCACCTCAGCCAGCCCTTTTTGAGCCCCTTGTCAGCTGGGATCATTTTGTATGGGGCCACCGTCTGCCTCCCCTGCAGCAATGGCAGCATTGCTGGGCTAATGTCATGGGCATGGTGGTCATTAGGCAGCTGTACATGTAGGTGCATGGTCACAGGGCAGGGCATATGGCACCAAAATGGGCTGCCAGGTAGGAGGAAGGTGTGCTCAGATCTGGCTCACACAGGTGCCTCCACAGTTGGGCTGAGTTAGGGCCCAGACTGCTGGGAAAGCCTCCCTCTGCCTGCCAAGCAACAATGTCAACCACCACTTGCTGGTCAGCAAAGTCTGATGCTGCTGAGTTGAGTGGGTGGATGGGTGGTTGAACAGAGAAACACCTCAGGGCTGAGCCACCAGCAAAGAGGGTGGAGTGTTTGGGGCTCCTGAGACTGCCTAAAGCATTGGGCCTGGAAGGGCTGGGGAAGTGTCATCGACCTGCCCTTTTTCCTGCAGAGAGAGCTCTGTCCAACACTCACCCCTCTGGTACCCCTCCCACTTCTGGTAAATCTTTCAAACTGCCACCTCTGTGTTGGATCTCAGTGGACTGATGATACATGCCTGTTCCCCACAAGTTGCTGAAGTCTCAGCTTCTCAGAATGTTCCAACTCTCCCTGGTGACCCTCCCACTATTCACCAAACCCCAATGCATGCAGTGTGGACTCGTGTTCCTAGAACAGATCTCTGGGGCCAGGTATGCAGAGTCTCTGAACACTTATCCCATCCCTGCTCTTCTTCCTCCCACCTGTGGGCTGGGATAGGATAAAAGGCTGGGGTCCCAAATGCTCTTGGCTCTGCTACTTTATCCTCTTCTGGGTGGTCTTCTCTCCTTCACCAGGAATGGGTGATCTGTTCTTCAGTCTTCAGGCCATGTTCAGGGTTAGTTGTATTTGCTGAAGTTGCTTCCTTGGTGTGTGTGGGGGAATTCTGCCTTGCCTTCCTACTCTGCCATCTTTTTCTTCCCTCCTTAGAAATATTTTAAGGTAGGTGGAATTAAATGGAACCATGTATGTGTTCATGCTCAGTTTTCCTTACTAACTTGATCTTATGGTTTCATGTGTCATTATTTTGCCTTCCATGTTCATTCTCAATGCAAGGAAGAAGGTTAGTGAACTGAGGAGGGAATGAAAGAATGTGCATTTGTATATAGTTAGCAAAACATATATACATACCTGACTCTCATTTGACTTCTTTAACTGGATGAATGAAGAAGATGTTAGCATAAGTGATTCACCCATGCTGCTAGGAAAAAGTACCAGTGAGACCTGAAATCATATCTTCAAATTCCAAACGCAAAGTTCTAGCCATGACAGACTAGAGGGAATTAGACTTTTACATAATATGGTAGCTTTAAATATGTCCTTATACATTCTTGTACCTTCCTCCATTTAATTGGTAAAGTCTAATTTGCCTTTCATTGAATATGGCTAAACTCAATGACTCATTTCTCACAAAATCAGCTAGAATTGATGCTAGGAATTTTCCAAGACTATATCATAAAAAGAATTCAGCTTCTTTCTGCCTGGATCCCTGTTTCTATCAGGATACTTGCTTTAGAAACCCAGCCACCAAGTTGTAAGGAAACTCAGGTATGAGTCTTCCAGTTGATAGCCCTAGCTAGGCCCTTAGCCAACAGCCAACATCAACCACAGACACAAGAATGAATGAACCTGCAGACAATTCAAACACCACAGCCTTTAAGTCTTCCAGATGCAGCCCCAGATATACAGGAGCAGAGGCAAACCATTTCCTCTGTTCCCCCATCTGTATTTCTGACCCATAGAAACAGTGAAATAGTGGTTGTTTTAAGACACTAAGATTTGTGGTAATTTGTTACATAGCAATAGATATATAAATCAACATCCTCACATGTTACATTTGATGAGGGTAGGACCTTCAACCCTGAGAACACAAACACAAACCCGCAAAGATGAGAGACTTGAGCACTGGTTCACATCATTGGACCAGGCTTTCCAGTTTCCAGATCTACCTGCTCACACTGTAGTAACTGCTGTTTTTTTTAAAGGCTGGGTAAAATGCCACTGTCTTCCTGAAATATCCCCAAGAATCTCTCCCTCATTTTACTTAAAATTCCCTCATGCACTGAACTATCATAACCCTATCTACCAATCACTGAGTACCTGCTATGCAGCATGAACTGTGATAAGCCCCATCAGTGGGTCTCAACCCAGACTACACATTGTAATCAATCACTAGGAAGCCTTAGGATCCCAACTCCCATGCCACACCCCAGACCAATTACATCAGAATCTCTGCAGATGGGACTTATGCATCAGTGGGTTTTAAAGCTCTACAGGTAATTCCAAAGTGCAGCCATAGCTAAAAACCACTGTTCAGATCACAGAAAGATGGCGGCGTGAGTAGTTCAGAGGAAATCTCCTCCTCAAAACATATATCTTTATGAAAATATAAGAAATACAACTATTCCTAAAAGAGACACCAGTGGATGCAGTAAAACAGCCAGGATACATACACATCTGTGAGAACTCAACATCACATGAAGGGGGTAATATACAAGCCATGGCCAGGCGGGCCCTGAATGCTCCCCTACCCCAGAACCCAGCGGGAAGAAAGGAATTGGAATGGGGAGTGAGTGAAAGTCCAGGACTGCTAAACAACCAGCTCTAGAAATCCACACACGTAATGCAGACACAAGGTGCATGGGGTGATGGATATTAGAGAAACAGAAAAGCAATACCTGTGGGCAGTTCCCCGCAACCGGCGCCCCTGAGACAAAAGAAAAGCGAGTGCTTTCTGCATGTCTTAAAGAGACAGGAACCGCATGGCTGGACGAAGTTGTCCCGGCACACTTAGCCAGCAGCTGGGAATCCTGGGGAAACTTAGGGGCCCTAAACCCCGGGGAGGCAGTGCAGCTCTGAAGCCTCTCACAGCACTAAGCAGCCTGCCAGTTGCTCCTCCAAGTGGCGCAGACCGTGATACACTGGCCCAGTAGTGGGAGAGTGGCAGTGTGTGCCAGGGACGGTGGCACCGGAAGGGACCGGGAGCAGATTGCGTGTGCCAACGGCACAGGAGAGGACCAGAAGAGGCTTGTGAGAGAGCCCACAGTGGCACGACCGAACAGTGCAGGTGCGGCTCGCATGCACCGGTGGCAGTGGAGCCAGAGAAGCACACGCAGGAGAGGCCCACGCAGGAGAGCCCCATGTGCACCTGCAGTGGAGCCAGAGGGAGGAGATGCGCTCCCAGCAGCCAACCGGAATACCAGCAAAACGCACACTGCCCGGGCCAGACCCAAAGGCCGCTGCTGGTACACAGCTGCCCGGAAGGGGCGCCGCTAACATGGAGGAGCGCACCTGGCATGCCTGCCACTCCCCACAGGGCTCCGTGCTGCTCTGACAGAGACCCTGCCCACAGCAGCTTAGGGGACTAACCCGGTGGCTGCCCCAGGAGGGCGGGTAACTGACACAGGCAGCGGAGAAGGGCAAGGCATCCAGCAAGCAGGAAAGGACTTTCTTCTCCCAGCTGACACACCCACAACCTGCCTACAGCCACCGCTAAAACCATGAAAAGGCAAAAAAATTTAGTCCAGTCCAAGATAGTTCAGACAACACCTGAGAGAGAATCTGCAGAGGCAGACATAACCACTCTCGTTGAAAAAGAACTTAAAATAAAAATCATGAGCACACTGACAGAGCTGCAGAGAAATATGCAAAAGCTAAGAGATGAAGTCTGGAGGGAGATTACATAAGTGAAACAAACTCTGGAAGGATTTATAAGCAGAATGGATGAGATGCAAGAGTCCACTGATGGAATAGAAATCAGAGAACAGGAAAGCATAGAAGCTGAAGCAGAGAGAGATAAAAGGATTTCCAGGAATGAAACAATATTGAGAACAGTGTGACCAATCCAAAAGGAACAAAATCCTCATTATAGGGGTACCAGAGGAAGAAGAGAGAGAAAAAGGGATAGAAAGTGTCCTTGAAGAAATAATTGCTGAGAACTTCCCCAAACTGGGGGAGGAAATAGTTGCTCAGACTATGGAGGCACGCAGACCTCCTGAGAGATGGGACCCAAAGAGGACAACAAGAAAGACATAATTAAAATGGCAAAGATCAAGGACAAGGACAGAGTATTAAAGGCAGCCAGAGAGAGAAAACAAGGTCACTTACAAAGGAAAACCCATCAGGCTATCATCAGACTTCTCAACAGAAACCTTACAGGCCAGAAGAGAATGGCATGATATATTTAATGCAATGAAACAGAAGGGCCTTGAACCAAGGATACTGTATCCACCACGATTACCATTTAAATATGAAGGAGGGATTAAACAATTCCCAGACAAGCAAAAGTTGAGGGAATTTGCCTCCCACAAACCACCTCTACAGGGCATCTTACAGGGACTGCTCTAGATAGGAGCACTCCTAAAAAAAGCACAGAACAAAACACCCAACATAAGAAGAATGGAGGAGGAGGAATAAGAAGGGAAAGAAATAATCATCAGACTGTGTTTATAACAGCTCAATAAGCGAGTTAAGTCAGACAGTAAGGTAGTAAACAAGCTAATCTTGAACCTTTGGTAACGACGAATCTAAAGCCTGCAATGACAATAAGTACATATCTTTCTATAATGACCCTAAATGTAAATGGACTGACTGCACCAATCAAAAGACATAGAGTAATAGAATGGATAAAAAAGCAAGACCCATCTATATGCTGCTTACAAGAGACTCACCTCAAACCCAAAGACAGGCACAGATTAAAAGTCAAGGGATGGAGAAAGATATTTCATGCAAACAACACAGAGAAAAAAGCAGGTGTTGCAATACTAGTATCAGACAAAATAGACTTCAAAATAAAGAAAGTAGTAAGAGATAAAGAAGGACATTACATAATGATAAAGGGCTCAGTCTAACAAGAGGATATAACCATTATAAACATACATGCACCCAATATAGGAGCGCCAATATATGTGAAACAAATACTAACAGAATTAAAGGAGGAAATAGAATGCAATGCATTCATTTTGGGAGAATTTAACACACCACTCACTCCAAAGGACAGATCCTCCAGACAGAAAATAAGTAAGGACACAGAGGCACTGAACAACACACTAGAACAGATGGACCTAATAGACATCTATAGAACTCTACATCCAAAAGCAACAGGATACATTTCCTTCTCAAGTGCACATGAAACATTCTCCAGAATAGACCACATACTAGGCCACAAAAAGAGCCTCAGTAAATTCCAAAAGTTTGAAATCCTACCAACCAACTTTTCAGACCACAAAGGTATAATACTAGAAATAAATTGTACAAAGAAAGCAAAAAGGCTCACAAACACATGGAGGCTTAACAACATGCTCCTAAATAATCAATGGATCAATGACCAAATTAAAATGGAGATTCAGCTATATATGGAAACAAATGACAATAACAACACAAAGCCCAACTTCTCTGGGATGCAGCAAAATCAGTCTTAAGAGGAAAGTATATAGCAAACGAGGCATATTTAAAGAAGAAAGAACAATCCCAAATGAATAGTCTAATGTCTCAATTATAGAAATTGGAAAAGAAGAGCAAAGGAGGCCTAAGGTCAGCAGACGGAGGGACATAATAAAGATCAGAGAAGAAATAAATAAAATTGAGAAGAATAAAATAGAAAAAAATCAAACAAACCAAGAGCTGGTTCTTCGAGAAAATAAAATAGATAAGCCTCTAGCCAGACTTATTAAGAGAAAAAGAGAGTCAACACACATCAACAGAATCAGAAACGAGAAAGGAAAACTCATGACGGAACCCACAGCAATACAAAGAATTATTAGAGAATACTATGAAAAACCTATATGCTAACAAGCTGGAAAACCTAGGAGAAATGGACAACTTCCTAGAAAAGTACAACCTTCCAAGACTGACCTAGAAAGAAACAGAAAATCTAAACAGATCAATTACCAGCAACGAAATTGAATCAGTAATCAAAAACTACCCAAGAACAAAAACCCCAGGCTAGATGGATTTACCTCGGAATTTTATCAGACATACAGAGAAGACATAATACCCATTCTCCTTAAAGTTTTCCAAAAAACAGATGAGGAGGGAATACTCCCAAACTCATTCTATAAAGCCAACATCACCTTAATACCAAAACCAGGCAAAGACCCCACCAAAAAAGAAAACTACAGACCAAAATCACTGATGAATGTAGATGCAAATATAGTCAACAAAATATTAGCAAACTGAATTCAAAAATACATCAAGAGGATCATACACCATGACCAAGTGGGATTCATCCCAAGGATGCAAGGATGGTACAACATTCGAAAATCCATCAACATCATCCACCACATCAACAAAAAGAAGGACAAAAACCACATGATGATCTCCATTCATGCTGAAAAAGTATTTGACAAAATTCAACATCCATTCATGATAAAAACTCTCCACAAAATGGGCATAGAGGGCAAGCACCTCCACATAAAAAAGGCTATATATGACAAACCCACAGCTAACATCATACTGAACAGCGAGAGGCTGAAAGCTTTTCCTCTGAAATCGGGAACAAGACAGGGATGCCCACTCTCCCCACTGTTATTAACATAGTACTGGAGGTCCTAGCCACTACAATTAGACAAAACAAAGAAATACAAGGAATCCAGACTGGTAAAGAATAAGTCAAACTGTCACTATTTCAGATGACATGATATTGTACATAAAAAATCCTAAAGACTCCACTGCAAAACTATTAGAACTAATATCAGAATTCAGCAAAGTTGCAGGATACAAAATTAACACACAGAAATCTGTGGCTTTCCTATACACTAACAATGAACTAATAGAAAGAGAAATCAGGAAAACAATTCCATTCACAATAGCATCAAAAAGAACAAGATACCTAGGAATAAACCTAACCAAGTAAGTGAAAGACCTATACCCTGAAAACTACAAGACACTCAAGAGAAATTAAAGAGGTCACTAACAAATGGAAACTCATCTCATGCTCTTGGCTAGGAAGAATTAATATCGTCAAAATGGCCATCCTGCCCAAAGTAATATACAGATTCGATCCAATCCCTATCAAATTAGCAACAGCATTCTTCAATGAACTGAAATAAATAGTTCAAAAATTCATATGGAAACACCAAAGACTCCAAATAGCCAAAGCAATCCTGAAAAGGAAGAATAAAGTGGCGGGGGGGATCTCACTCCCCAACTTCAAGCTCTACTACAAAGCCACAGCAATCAAGACAATTTGGTGCTGGCACAAGAACAGAGCCACAGACCAGTGGAACAGAATAGAGACTCCAAACATTAACCCAAACATATATGGTCAATTAATATACAGTAAAGGAGCCATGGACATAACAGTGGGGAAATGACAGTCTCTTCAACAGATGGTGCTGGCAAAACTGGAAAGCTACATGTAAGAAAATGAAACTGGTTCACTGTCTAACCCCATACACAAAAGTAAACTCCAAGTGGATCAAAGACCTGAAAGTAAGTCATGACACCATAAAACTCTTAGAAAAAAACATAGGCAAAAATTTCATTGACATAAACATGAGTGACTTCCTCATGAACATATCTCCCCGGGCAAGGGCAACAAAGGCAAAAATGAGCAAGTGGGACTATATCAAGCTAAAAACTTCTGTACAGCAAAGGACACCATCAATACAACAAAAAGGTATCCTACAGTATGGGAGAATATATTCATAAATGACAGATCTGATAAAGGATTGACATCCAAAATATATAAAGAGCTCACACACCTTAACAAACAAAAAGCAAATAATACTAAAAAATGGGCAGAGGAGCTGAGTAGACAGATCTCTAAAGGAGAAATCCAGATCGCCAACAGGCACATGAAAAGATGCTCCACATTGCTAATCATCAGAGAAATGCAAATTAAAACCACAATGAGATATCACCTTACACCAGTAAGGATCGCCATCATCGAAAAGACAAACAACAATAAATGTTGGTGAGGTTGTGGAGAAAGGGGAACCCTCCTACACTGCTGGTGGGAATGTAAATTAGTTCAACCATTTTGGAAAGCAGTATGGAGGTTACTCAGAATGTTCAAAATAGAATTACCATTTGACCCAGGAATTCCACGTCTAGGAATTTACCCTAAAAATGCAGCAGTCCAGTTTTAAAAAGACAGATGCACCCCTATGTTTATCGCTGCACTGTTTACAATAGCCAAGATATGGAAGCAACCTAAATGTCCATCAGTAGATGAATGGATAAAGAAGATGTGGTACATATACACAATGGAATATTATGCAGCCATAAGAAAAATACAGATCCTACCATTCGCAACAACATGGATGGAGCTAGAGGGTATTATGCTCAGTGAAATGAGCCAGGCAGAGAAAGACAAGTACCAAATGATTTCATTCATATGTGGAGTATAAGAACAAAGGAAAACTGAAGGAACAAAACAGCAGCAGAATCACAGAACCCAAGAATGGACTATTAGTTACCAAATGGAAAGGGACTGGGGAGGATGGGTGGGAAGGGAGGGATAAGGGCGGGGAAAAAGAGGGCATTACGATTAGCATGTATAGTGTGTGGGGGGCACAGGGAGGGCTGTGCAACACAGGGAAGACAAGTAGTGATTTTACAGCATCTTACTATGCAGATGGACAGTGACTGTGAAGGGGTATGTGGGGGGGAACTTGGTGAAGGGGGGAGTCTAGTAAACATAATGTTCTTCATGTAATTGTAGATTAATGATTCCAAAATTTAAAAAAAACCCACTCTTCATGCACATTATGTTTACTACTGGAAGAAACGCTTCTGGGTGTTTGATTTTAGGAAGAAAGGGCTCAGAGAATGTAAATAATTGAGCTAGAGCACAAAAGTTTAAGTCCATATATATATGTATTGAAATAAAAGAACCTATAGCCTCCAGGCTATGTGCCTCCTTATTTTGATTAACTGCTTGCATGTCTTACCTTCCCAGGCATCTATTTGCTGCTGAAGGGTAGAGGCAGGCTATCAGAGGGCCACACTTGGGCCGTGGATGCACTACAGGCCCTCAGTAAAAATCAATGATGCCTTCAGTACATGCCCCATTTCCTAGATTCCTGCTGGATGGAGACTGAAGGAAGCAAGTGCTCACTCTGGACTACAGAATCAGAGCAAATGATTTCAAAATTTAGAGATGATGGTGGCAGAGATACTGGATGGAGTTAACATGGCTGGGCAGGGAAACACAGTGCTGTGCCATAACCCAGTCTGCACTTAAACCAGATTTAGATGAGCCTTGGGCCTAGTGCTGCCTAAGGAGAAACAACTGAAAGGGACTTTAAAGCTCCCCTAATCTAGACTTCTCATCGTGTAGCCAGAAGAAAACTGAGGCCTAGAAAGAATGTGTACCTTGCAAGACAGCACTGCTAGCTTTTAGATAAGGCTGACAGGAAACCAAGCCTCAGCAGTCACAAAGCAGGGTCTCCTCCTGATTGTTTCCTGCTCCCATTTGTGGAAACACAGTGGGTGAAAATATCTAAAATATACTTTCATATGTTGAAAATATCTTTTCAAAAAACATCTAAATTACATGAGGAATGTATTTCCATTGCACCTTTTGCTAAATTTGAAGTCATGTGGTCAATATTCAGGCAAAAGCAAAGACATTTAAAACTGATTTTTTTTTAACTTTTCCTTTGGGCTTACAAAATGCTTACTCCACCCTCCTAAGAGGTCTATGTAATATACTTGTTACAATTAGAACTCTTTATAGGATATAGAGATCCCCAATCCTTGCAATGATTCACAAAATTAGTAACTTACAGTGACTAAGAAACATTATTCAGGAAACTGATTGTTATTCAAACTAGTTTCAAATTCTGCCTCTAGAACAAGATTAATATGGATTTTTTTAGTGGATGGTAAAGTTATAGAAAGTGCTATACAAATGTATTTTATCTTTAACAGTTTATTTTTTATCCATTTTTAGAGCCTGAAGCACACAGAAAAGCTCAAAAAACTTAGAGTGATACCACTCACTACCCAGAGATAACTGCCATGGCCATTGTGGTCTATTTTTATTTTTAAACACAAATCAGACCTACCATTTTGTAGTTTACTTTTTCCACATAACATACTAATATATTGTGACATTCTAGATACATCAATAACTATACTTCTACAGAATAAGTGTAATTTGAAAAATAAATTGTAGTCTGCTCAAAGACTCCACATTCCAAAAATTCTAAGGCAGCAATAATAAAAGGAGTCATGTAAGCACAGAGGGGATTCATGCATCAGACTAAATATCTCAACAGTTTAAATGCTCCTAAGCTCATTTTATAAGTGATTAGTAACTTTTATAATCAATCTACATTTCTTTGTTTTTTCCATTTTTATGTGTAAGGTACACAACTAATAGGGCCAATGTCAAACTATACAATAATCGGAGAACTGGAGCACTAAGATGCCACTAATGAAGAAAACATGAGAAATGCTGGGAGGGCACCTTTAACTGAAAAAGGAGGAACGATTTTTGAGTAATAAGCATTTGTTAAAGCTTTTAGCACTCTGCAAAGGAAAGAGAAATCCCACCAACACCCACTTAACTACAACACCCTAAGAAAAAGCTCCACAGTGGCCAATATCTGCACATTGTTCCTTCCTCTGGCTTTCCCCTGAGAAACACCTCCTTTTCCTCTCTGTTCACAGATTCAGCTCATGTCAGCACTGTCTCATGATTCCTGTGGGCATGTGGCTCAGGCCTGGCAAATCAGAGAACTACATGCTCCGGGCTATAGTACAAGAGGTACACACGGTCCCTTTCAGAGCACTAAGAGGTGGGCATGGATTTCTGTTTGAACTGTTAGACAAAACAAACTTCCTTTACTATTGGACTTGAATTCTGTGTGAGGCTGTGTGAAGTTGGACAGCTATGTTGTCACTATAAGGGAAAAATATGTGAACTTGTATCCAGTCCAGAGGAATGATAAGAAACTAAGTACTATTGATATGTCATTTAGGTACCACTTGAAACTAGATCGATCCCTGCACTTTTTTTTTGGTATCATTAATCTACAATTACATGAAGAACATTATGTTTACTAGGCTCCCCACTTCATCAAGTCCCCCCCACAAACCCAATTACAGTCACTGTCCATCAGCGTAGTAAGATGCTGTAAAATCACTACTTGTCTTCTCTGTGTTGTAGAGCCCACCCTGTACCCCCCCACACACATTATACATGCTAATCATAATGCCCTCTTTTTCCCTGCCCTTATCCCTCCCTTCCCACCCATCCGCCCCAGTCCCTTTCCCTTTGGTAACTGTTAGTTCATTCGTGGGTTCTGTGATTCTGCTGCTGTTTTGTTCCTTCAGTTTTTCTTTGTTCTTATACTCGACAGATGAGTGAAATCATTTGGTACTTGTCTTTCTCTGCCTGGCTCATTTCACTGAGCATAATACCCTCTAGCTCCATCCATGTTGTTGCAAATGGTAGGATTTGTTTTCTTCTTATGGCTGAATAATATTCCATTGTGTATATGTACCACATCTTCTTTATCCATTCATCTACTGATGGACACAGGTTGCTTCCAATTCTTGGCTATTGTAAATAGTGCTGTGATAAACATAGGGGTGCATCTGTCTTTTTCAAACTGGGCTGCTGCATTTTTAGGGTAAATTCCTAGAAGTGAAATTCCTGGGTCAAATGGTATTTCTATTTTGAGATTTCTGAGGAAACTCCATATTGCTTTTCACAATGGTTGAACTAATTTACATTCCCACCAACAGTGTAGGAGGGTTCCCCTTTCTCCACAACCTTGCCAACATTTGTTGCTGTTTGTCTTTTGGATGGTGGCGATCCTTACTGGTGTGAGGTGATATCTCATTGTGGTTTTAATTTGCATTTCTCTGATGATTAGCGATGTGGAGCATATTTTCATGTGCCTGTTGGCCATCTGAATTTCTTCTTTGGAGAACTGTCTGTTCAGCTCTTCTGTGCATTTTTTAATTGGATTATTTGCTTTTTGTTTGTGGAGGTGCATAAGCTCTTTATATATTTTGGATGTCAACCTTTTATTGGTTCTCTCATTTATGAATATATTCTCCCATACTGTAGGATGCCTTTTTGTTCTATTAATGGTGTCCTTTGCTGTACAGAAGATTTTCAGCTTGATATAGTTCCACTTGTTCATTTTTGCTTTGTTTCCCTTGCCTGGGAAGATATGTTCATGAAGAAGTCACTCATGTTTATGTCCATGAAATTTTTGCCTATGTTTCTTTCTAAGAGTTTTATAGTTTTATGACTTACATTCAGTTCTTTGATCCATTTCGAATTTATTTTTGTGTATGGGGTTAGACAGTGATCCAGTTTCATTCTCTTACATGTAGCTTTCCAGTTTTGCCAGCACCAACTGTTGTCATTTCCCCATTGTTATGTCCATGGCTCCTTTATTGTATATTAATTGACTATATATGTTTGGGTTAATGTCTGGAGTCTCTATTCTGTTCCACTGGTCTGTGGGTCTGTTCTTGTGCTAGTACCAAATTGTCTTGATTACTGTGGCTTTGTAGTAGAGCTTGATGTTGGGGAGTGAGATCGCCCCCACTTTATTCTTCCTTCTCAGGATTGCTTTGGCTATTCAGGGTCTTTGGTGGTTCCATATGAATTTTTGAACTATTTTTTCCAGTTCATTGAAGAATGCTATTGGTAATTTGATAGGGAGTGCATTGAATCTGTATATTGCTTTGGGCAGGATGGCCATTTTGACTGTATTAATTCTTCCTAGCCAAGAGCATGGGATGAGTTTCCATTTGTTAGTGTCTTCTTTAATTTCTCTAAAGAGTGTCCTGTAGTTTTCAGGGTATAGGTCTTACACTTTCTTGGTTAGGTTTATTCCTAGGTATTTTATTCTTTTTGATGCCATTGTGAATGCAATTGTTTTACTTATTTATCTATTAGTTCATTTTTAGTCTATAGGAAAGCCACATATTTCTGTGTATTAATTTTGTGTCCTGCAACTTTGTTGTATTCTGATATTAGGTCTAGTAGTTTTGGAGTGGAGTCTTTAGGGTTTTTTATGTACAATGTCATGTCATCTGCAAATAGTGACAGTTTAACTTGTTCTTCACCAATCTGGATTCCTTTTATTTCTTTGTTTTGTCTAATTGCTGTGGCTAGGACCTCCAGTACTATGTTGAATAACAGTGGGGAGAGTGGGCATCCCTGTCTTGTTCCCGAACTCAAAGGAAAAGCTTTCAGCTTCTCGCTGTTCAGTATGATGTTAGCTGTGGGTTTATCATATATGGCCTTTATTATGTTGATGTACTTGCCCTCTATACCCATTTTGTTGAGAGTTTTTATCATGAATGGATGTTGAATTTTGTCAAATGCTTTTTCAGCATCTATTATACCTACACTTTTTTAGTCTAATGAGCCAGGACATTCCCTTTTTTGTTTTATTTAAACTACATCAAATGGGATTTTCTATAACTTACAATCAGAATCCAGACTGAGGAAATGTGTCAGCAGAGCAAAGTGTAAAGAGAACCCACCTGCCATTCAGTCGTAAGCTCTCTTATTCTATTTTCAACTCTTAACAACTGACCTCGGGTACCTTGGACAAGATTTTTCATTGGTCCTCTCTGAATTTCAAAATGAGATTCAATATTTACTTGGGATTTCCATCAGGATATGCTGCATTCAAGTCCTATGTTCTGGGAGTTATAGATTCCCACATACCCCTTGAAGATATATTCAAGCAGAGAAAAACCTGAAATCATATTTTCATCTTTAGACATCCCTAGGTCATTTTTGAATGTGAGGCATATCTCTAGCACTGTTTTAACATGAGTTTTATGAAGCACTACAAGTATGTTCAAGTCATTTGAATGGCCTAATAAAAGGAACTTTTCATGTTAATATGGAAATCTGAGTTCTAACATCGTACTAAAGGAAAACAATAGGAAGATTTTGAAGAATTTTGTGGGAGTGGAAGGAACATCACATATTCAAACAACAGAAGTATTGAGGGATTTGTTTACCACGTACTGACTACTATCTCCACCTCTTTATCCACTGCTACTAGCCCCACAGCCATTCTCTTCAGCCACTCCTCTGCCACAAACATCAATGCTCCCACTTCATTCCTCCCAACCTTTCTTAATAGTATTATTTGAAAATCACTTTAAGATTTATACAACATTTTAAATTATCTTGTCTTTTTAAAATAATGACCCTTACAATAGCCCCATGAGTCATGCATTGCTAATCATGAGTTCAGAGAGGTTAATAGGAATCAGTAGGTTGCAAACCCATGGCTTCTGATCCAAACGCACCATCCTCAGTCCAGGGCTATGCTATGCCCAGTTTTCCCCTGACACTCTGCTTCCCTAGGGAAAGAGACTAAAATTGTGCTACTCATGACAGAGAAGACTAATTCTCCCCACCTGCACTTTTAATTCAACTCCACTGTGGAATAACAGAAGGAGGAGAGACAGAGGAGATGACTAAATCAAATGTTACTTATTCAAAAAAAGTATACCTTGTCCCTCCAGACAGGAACCTCTGAAGTATACAGAGTGGAGGAAATCAGAGCCATGTCAGTCCTTTGAGTATCGAATGGCAGGAAGGTTCTTTGAAATGAAATCTGATTGAGCTGGCTGGACCAAGTTCAAAAGCACGAAGGCCAAGGTTTCTAACCAGACATCATTGTGAAAACTGAGGGCCTCATATGTTCTCCAAATTGCTAATAGGAAATAAGGCTAGAGCTAGAAATTAAAGCATAATGCATAAATGCACCCTGCTGTTGGCAAGGGAATAAATAGTTCACGGGATGTGGGTAAGGCATCAAAGAGCAATGGGAAAATATGTGACTGGAAGTCAAGAGGCTAGAGCTGCAGCTCAGTCCTACATCTAACTGAACTGTGTCAGGAAAATCTCTTCACCCCCCTGGGCTTCAGCCACCTCATCTATGTGCCAAAAGTGGTGGTAGTGAATGAGATGCTGTCTCAGGGCTTCCAACCTTCATATTTCACATTCTATTAATAAGGATTATGGACAACCCCTAATATCCCAATCCATTCATCTTTAATTAAAAATCAAAACAGCCCTGAGGAAGCAGTTAATTGCCTTTGTAGTATAGCATTTCACTTATATGGGGCAGTGATTTCCTGCTCTTTAAGCATTACTAAGAGATAAGAGACATAATTAATAAGCTGTGAAAGTAATATTCATGAAACAGTAAGTGCTTAGAAACAGGAAGGCATAAGGGAAAGGTTCCAAAATTGTATCCTGCACCTCACAGCCTCTGACACAACCCATTTGGGCATTTCTGCCCAGGTATGTCTAGAAGTTGAGAATTCAAACTAAATCCTGTTAAAAGCTAAGATTACAAAGAAAGCTGTTCCTATCTCATTTTTCCATTCATTTTAAGACAAACAGATTGAGAGGATTACATAATGCAGGCATGGGGTGTGAGGAGTACAGGCTCCCCTTCCTCTGGCCCAGTCCCAGTCCCAGAGCTTCTAAAGCAATTCAGAAGCCTGGTCAGGCCCAGAGGGCATGTCAGTGGGGGCCCCACTCCACCCAGGCTCCCTCCCCAACTTCCCACAGGTTCCCAAGCACCACCAAACTGGTTGTTAAAGGGTTCTGCAAACAGTCTGATTCCATAGCTAGCACCCTCCCAGCAATGTACATAAAGGAAAAGAAATAAAAGGGTACTTTGCTCATTTTTTTAAGGCTCACAGGGACACCACTAAACCCCAAGTTTCTTGTGTGTTTTCTTTTCTTTAAAGTAATCAGGAGCTGAAAATCCTCTGAGCTAGTTAAGCAGTAAGATACAATCCACCCTCCAAAGACACATGGTTGCTGCATTTGAAAAGGTAGATTTAAAGTATATAAAACATCCAGCGCTTGAAAGAGTCCATACATTTTTGTTTAGTAATTCATCTTATGGAAATACATCAGAAAGAAATAAAAGATATAGACCAAAATGTATGTACAAAAATGTTCAATGCATCATTTTTTATGACATAAAGAAAAATAAGAACATAAACACCCAACTATGATAAACTATGAAAAATATTGAATAGAATAATGGATCCTTATAAACAAAATGCTTTTAATGTATCACCATTAAGGGTGATGTTAGCTGTAGTGTTATTTGTAAATATTCCTTATCATATTAAGAAAGCAATTTTCTGAACAGTATTTTGCATAGTTTGATATAAAACATTATAAGACACTTTCTTGCATCTACTGATATTTCTCCATTAATCTGTTAATGTGGTGAGTTTTCTAACGTTAAATCAATTCTTCAATTTGAGGATCAATCCAATTTGTTCACAATGTATTGTCTTTTTTAATAAACTGCTGTATTTGGCTTCATGTTTTGTCTATGATATTTACATGTATATTTCTATGTAAGGTTGGCCTTTAATTTTCGTTTCTCATATTGTTATTGACAGGTTTATGTAACAAGGTTATTGCAGCTTCATAAAATGCATTTCTATTCCCTAGAATTTATGCAAGTTTGAAATTATTTTTTCCTTGAATGTTTGGCAGAATGTTGTTGCTCATAAAGCCATCTAAGCTTGGACCTTCCTGGTTTACGTTATTTGAAAATTATACAATTATTTAGCCTTTCTCACTTTTCTAATTTAGTTTTGGCAAGTTATGTATTTGATCCTGGAACAACGCAAGGACTAGGGGCACAGACGCCCGCCCCACCCCACTCCCATGCATTAGAAAATCTATGTATAACTTGAAGACTCCCCAGAAACCTGCCTAATACCCTACAGTTGACCAGAAGCCTCATCAATAAGCAATTAGCACTATTTTGTATATTATACATATTATATACTGTATTCTTATAATTAAGTAAATCAGAGAAAAATTGCCTTTTCAGAGTCTCAAATCTTCAAAAAATTTTCCAATATATTTATTGAAAAAAATCCATATATAAGTGAACCCATGCAGTTCAAACCAGTATTGTTCAAGGGTCATGTTTGTCCAGAAATTTCTTCATTTCCTCTTAAGCTTTCAAATGCTTTAGCATACTATAGTTCATAATGTTATGTTTTTAATATCTAACACATCTGCTTTTCTACTGTTAATATTTTTGGGGCCTGTCTCCTTTTTAAGTCGATCTTACCACATTTGTCAAAGATGTGCCAAAATTTGTCAACATTTATCATTTCCAATGAATAACATGGAGTTGTTACTATTATTCCCTTTGATCTCCTTTGAGTCTATTTTGCATTTTTTTTCTAACTTCATTTAACCAAAATTTAGATTTCTTTTCTAATATGAGCATTTATACATGCTTCAGCTGCGTCCCTCAACCCCAAGTTTTAATTCATAGCATTTTTGTGATCTTTCAGTTAAAAATACTTTGATTACAATTTCTTCTTTGATCCAAGTATCACTTTAAAACCTTTTTGTATAATCAGTTATATTTTTATCAGTTTGTAGTTTAACTGAACTGTGGTTATTGACCTGGTCTTTATGATACCAATTATTGGATAACTGTTAAAACTTATTGATGACATAGTTTGAGGTCCATTTTTAAATATTCTATGTATGTTTGAAAATTGTGTATTCTGCAGTTTTGAGCTACAGTGAACTGACATGTCTATCAGCCCCAACTTAATTGTAATGTTCAGACCTTGTGTGTGGTATGTGTGGTAATTGGTCTTTTCCCACTTTATCAAGTACTGAGGAAATATATTAAAATCTCCCTGAGAATATGTGTGTTTCTCATTGTAGTTCTCTCAATTTTTGCTTAATACACTGGATGCTTACAAATTTATCATTCTGCTGTGTTGAAACTTTTAAACTAGTATGACCATTTTCATCCCTAAAAATACGTTAGCATTTAAAGTCAATTTTGTCTGACATCAATATTGCCAGCTTTCTTTTAGTATTTAATCACCCATTTACCTTTTTATCTTATTTTAACTTTTCTATATACCTGTATTTTAGACATGCCTCTTACCTATAGCAAATAGTTGAATTTTCATTTTTCATCCAGTCTAACAATCTTTGGTTCCTTTAGATTTTATATGATTTATACACTTGGATTTATTTCTACATCTTTTTTTGGTCCTTGCCATTCTACATTTCTTCAGCTTTCTTGGCTTTGAGATTTACCATTTTTCTCATTTCAATTTTCCCCATTAGCTAGAAATTTGATCAGTCCTTTACTAGTGTTTAGTAGTTGTCTTTGAAATTTTAACATGCACAATTTACTCAAAGTCTCAATTTAATCAGTATTTTTAACTTTCTGTCAAACTATACAAGAATGTCAGAAGATATTAACTACTTTTGTTTCTCCAACTTACATCATTTCTTTCCCTAGTTCCCACTAAAGACATCATTCTTACTATTCTATACAGTCAATATGTGCTTTAACTTACAGATTTTTCTCTTGGCTCTTCATTACTTTTTGTTTCTGATGTCTTCCATCTGGGAATAATTTTCTGCCTGAAATATATCCTTCTGGTGACCATTTGCTAGTACAAATTCTTAAGATTTTTTAAGTCTGAAAAGTCTCCATTTGTCCTTGTTCTGAACGATTTTTAATGGAAATAAAATCATAAGCTTTAAGGGGAAGAAAATACTAAACTGAATTAAATTCTTAATTTCTGTCAGTGTAAGATATTATTGTCTTCTGGTTTGTGTTATCAGGATAATTTGTCCTATCTTTGAAGATAAACTGCCTCTTCTCTCTGAACTTAAGATCCCTTTCTCTTTTGTGTTCAAAATTTAATTATATTTTGTCAGTTTGTGGATTTCTTTTTATTTATCCTGCCTGGGATTCATATGACCTAATGAATATGTGAAGTGATGATTTTTATTGGTCCTTCAAAATCCTCAGACATTATCTCTTTAAATGTGGCCCCTTACCATTTTCTCTTTTCCCCATCTGAAACTACAATTAAACTTACGGTGTATCTGAATTCTCTATTTTCCCCACTGATTAACTTTTTTTTTTATTGCTGTGCCCCTCTGTTGCCATCTAAAAGTTTTCTTCAGATCAATCATTTGGTTGAATATTTACATGTTCATTTTGTATTAAACTGTTGTTAAATCCATTCGTTGGGTTATTTTCAATTTCTATTTTTATTTTTGCAAGTTCTGTTTGGTTCTTTTTCAAATCAGCTTGGCTAGTCTTTACAGTTTCTTGTTCTTGGTTCACATTTTCTGTTTAATGGTTTTTTTTTTTAAAGAAGAAATGCTCATCTTCCTTCTAATTTCATTGGTGGGGTTTCTCTGAAGCCTGAGATAAAAACAGACTCCTCTAAAAGAGGGGAAAATTTGTTTCAGTACCAGGGACACTTCCAAAGTAGCTCTTTAAATCAAATTTTCATCCTGCGGCTTTCTTGACCACCTAGCCATTCTGATTCCACACGCACATCTGTGTTAGAGCTGGTTTAGGATCACAAATCCTCAGGACCAATTAATCAGGCAAGAAGATGGGAAAGAGAATAGAGATATTTTGGGTCTTTTTTAAATTCTAATTCACCCTTAGCCTTTTGAAGTCCCAGCTTTAAGACCAAAGGGTTCCTCTCAGAAGTCTTATCTTGTCTCTCATCCCTTTTGCCCTCAAGGCCATGAAAACAGAGGTTCAAGTTAAGCTGGTTTGGCAAATGTCCTAGATGCAATCCAGCTTGCTGTTCAACAGGCCTGTTTTCACTTAGCTTTTGGCCTGAAAGTTCATTACTTCCTTACTGAATCACGGTATTTAAGAAAATATTCTATCGCCTCCAGCATTTCAAAACTGTTTTAAGCAGGAGTGTTGGTAAACTATACTGCTAGAAACAGAATTCAAAACCCTGGGAATTCACACTTAATGCCATACAACCTTGTAGTTTCACAGCCAAATCAGGACCTGATCTATACCCAAAATGTATTAGCTCAGTGCCTTTGTAATAACTGCTGACATATTTTAGTACTTCTTATGTGCCAGGTATTGTGGTAAATATTTTTGAAGTATTCTTTTATTTCATCTTTACAGAGATCTTAAGGGCTGGGTATAATTATTAATCTCCATTTTACAAATAGAGAAACTGCAGCCAGAAACATTAAGTTGCTAAGGTCCACAGCTATCAGGAAACTCTAATTCCAAAGATTGTACTCTTAAGATCTATGTACTTGTGCTTCTTTTAGAGTAGGCAGCTACTCAGACAGAAGCAGGAGAAAGGGTCAGCACATCACCAAGTAAGACTCCTTCTTGGTCAAACCCTAAGCCGTCCTTAGTTCCCAGTTCCACAATCAAGGATGCCTAGCTTATCAGAGGCCAGTTAAGGAAACCTGGATTGTCAAGAGGCCAATACCACAGGGGCTGCCCTGATTCTTTACAAGGACCTTGTCTAAAAGTAACCCTGCATCATTAAAATAACAGCTAAATCTAATCAGTTTTGTGGTTTTTCCCTCACCTCCTGCAAGGGTTTTGCTTAGTATTTATCAGTAAAGTTCCTGTGCACTGAGAAAAAGATTATATAACCTAGAGCTGCTGTCAATCAACCTGTCAATCAAATGACATAAGATGCAGGGCAGGACTTCTACCATCGTAATAAAAAATAAAAACCAACTGAACCCTCATAGTGGGGCTGCCTCTGGTTTCCAGGCATCCCACTCTCCTGTCTCAAGAGTGTACTTTTTGCTTTAACCCAGTAAAGCCCTCGCTGCTTTTTGCTATCTGGTCTCTAGACTGAATTTTTTCTTTCAATGAGACAAGAACTGGGGAAACACAATGCATTCCACCAGAAACACTTCCTAATAAATAATGAATATAAGAGAGTGAAAAAGAGAGAACTCATGTGCTGCTAGGTATGGCAGAGTCGGTAATGGAATCTAGACTTACCAGTTTACAGTTCTTTCCACTTCCCTATGCTCATGTCAGAATTGGCATATTTCCATCACTTTTAATATACTCTTTCATTTTAAAAAGTGAACACAAAATGCAAATTGGAAATTAAGACTACATTGAAAGCACAACACTTAAAGGAATGACTGTTTGGTAATTAAATTTCTACTGTCAGTGGCCAGTCTTGAAATGTAGCCCAATATTAACATATCTGATCACATTTGAAAACACTTTTCCTGATGATACACTAACACCAGATTTTTTTTCACAATACTGTCATCTATAAATATGAAGGTCCAAAATAAAAAAATTCCTTGATTTATACTAATTGTCTTTAAATCCGTGATTTCCAAACTTTTTAAATATCACAAATGGGCTTCAGAACAGCTCTGCCCACAGTTCCTTCATCTGTAAGGATTTCCAAAATTCAGCCCTAGAAAGGGCATCCCCCACAGAAAGGCAGACCTCCCAGTTTTCCCGATTTCATCATTCACTGTCTTCCATCCACTTCCCAACCCACCAGTGAAAAAAAGGGGCTTAGACATGGAGTGTGTTGGACCCTAGTTTTTACCTGCTTTCCCTACCCCTTCCACCTGGCAATGAACACAGCTCCAACAAGAGATCTTCCTTGACCTGGGCAATTAAACCACCAGTCAGCAACTTCACTCTTTTCCAATGACACAGCTAGGTAAGTAGAGGAGGTGCATCCCTTTCTTGTGAACCCCAAAATAGGTAATTAAATTTCAACTGTCATTGGCCAGTCTTGAACCTTTAAGGTGCAAAAGTTATAAATGCTCCCAAAAATTTATGAAGAAAACAACCCAAAAGTATGTTCTGGGCCATACTTTGGGCACTATTGGTACTGAGGTGATAAGAGAGATGCCTGAATACTGTCCTAGTCATCAAGAAGTTAGCGATCCAGATGGAAGAATATGGCATTTGTAAAAATAAAAAATTATATAAAACTTGCACAGAAAAGGGCAGAATACATAAGTGATAACAATTGAAGCATATAATATAGGAGCTCAAAAAAAAGAAATCAAGGTGGTCAGGAAAGAGTTCCTGGAGGGTGGGAGGTTAGAGCCAGATCTCAAAGGATCAGTAGGTTTAAAACAGGGAAGAAAAAAGAGAGGTAAGTGGGAAAGGGATTTCAGTAGGAAGGAACTGTGGATACCGAAAATATTGCTCACATTATCAAAATAAAAATTACTAACATACATTATTATTATTATTATTTTTTTTTTTAAATAATTATTTTTTATTGAAGGGTAGTTGACACACAGTATTACATTACATGAGTTTCAAGTGTACAACACAGTGGTAGAACATTTATATACATAATTCTAGGTTCCAGCTATCACCCTACCAAGCTGTTACAATATCTTGACTATATTCCTTATGCTATACATTACATCCTGGTTACTAATTTATTTTACCATTGGAAGTCTGTCCTTTTTTTTTTTTTTTTGTGAGGGCATCTATCATATTTATTGATCAAATGGTTGTTAACGACAATAAAATTCTGTATAGGGGAGTCAATGCTCAATGCACAATCATTATTCCACCCCAAGCCTAATTTTTGTCAGTCTCCAATCTTCTGAGGCATAACAAACAAGTTTTTACATGTAGAACAAATTCTTACATAATGAATAAGTTACATAGTGAACAGTACAAGGGCAGTCATCACAGAAACTTTCGGTTTTGCTCATGCATTATGAACTATAAACAGTCAGTTCAAATATGAATACTCATTTGGTTTTTATACTTGATTTATATGTGGATACCACATTTCTCTCTTTATTATTATTTTTAATAAAATGCTGAAATGGTAGGTAGATACAAGATAAAGGTAGAAAACATAGTTTAGTGTTGTAAGAGAGCACATGTAGATGATCAGGTGTGTGCCTGTAGACTATGTGTTAATCCAAGATAGACCAGGGCAATAAAACATCCACGTATGCAGAAGATTTCTCTCAGAACGGGGGGGTGAGGTTCTAAGCCTCACCTCTGTTGATCCCCAATTTCTCACCTGATGGCCCCCCTGCGACTGTGCCTGTCTTAGGTTGTTCCTCCCTTGAGGAATCTTACCCGTCTCTGGCTAACCAGTCATCTTCCGGGGCCATACAGGGAAATGTGAAGTTGGTAAGTGAGAGAAAAGCCTTATTGTTTGAAAAAGTTAGCTTTTTACTTCTTTGCATATTTATGCCCTGTGGCTTCTATGCCCAGCATTTGTCTTGAGGTATCTTTACCACTTGGAAGAATTATGATACTCGGTAAGTTTGATATGAGGCACGAATTCTATTTAAGGGTTGTAATTAGGAAGGAAGAAGAAAAGCTATAGAAGTAGCAGGCGGAAGAAAACATGGGAAGATTGATTATTTCTTTGACATATCTTCTTGTAGAGTAACTTCAGCATGTATAGGTTTTAAGCTACTACTTAAATTGCGCACACACATTAACATAATAGGAGTATAGTTACATAACCAAAGCATATCTGTAATTATCAGCCATCTCCAGTGAAACCAAGAAAACCAGTTAGGCACCTTAGGCATTTGTGAAAACTTATCTATGATATGGTGGATATTGTCCAACTGAACTTGAACAGTATGAGAGAAATCAGACAAATTAAAACAACCCATTCCTGGGGACTGTTCACATGCCATATGTTCTTTTAACAGTAAATAGTCTGTAGTTGTAAGACTTTGGAGCGCTACAATTTGCACTTCTCCAAATTCTTGGTTGAGTTCCAACAGTACAGATCCAGTCAAATTTGTTGTTTTACTGTCTGCACAGGCCAGCTTAGATATCTCCTTCTTCATTCCCATGGCAAGTCCAGGAACTGGTGAGATGAGTGCATCTACCCCTATAGCAGCGCGTGGATCTTTGTTGGGGTTTTTTGATGATCATCTTCTGGCATGAGTCTTCCAGAGAGTGCAGATGTTGGAAGTTCTTTTTCATATCGTATCTTAGTTCATTTTCGGGGTAGCCCAATTAGGCTTTGATCCTCTGTATAAACACAAACAGACCCTTTGCCTACACTTTTATGTGCCCTTTATACCCTTGTGTAGAACTCGTTGGAGGTTACCACACAGGAACTGCCCTTTTTTTTTTTTTTTTTTTTGCTATCACTAATCTACACTTACATGACGAATATTATGTTTACTAGGCTCTCCCCTATACCAGGTCTCCCCTATAAACCCCTTTACAGTCACTGTCCATAAGCATAGCAAAATGTTGTAGAATCACTACTTGCCTTCTCTGTGTTGTACAGCCCTCCCTTTTCTCCTACCCCCCCATGCATGTTAATCTTAATACCCCCCTACTTCTCCCCCCCTTATCCCTCCCTACCCACCCATCCTCCCCAGTCCCTTTCCCTTTGGTACCTGTTAGTCCATTCTTGAGTTCTGTGATTCTGCTGCTGTTTTGTTCCTTCAGTTTTTCCTTTGTTCTTATATTCCACAGATAAGTGAAATCATTTGGTATTTCTCTTTCTCCGCTTGGATTGTTTCACTGAGCATAATACCCTCCAGCTCCATCCATGTTGCTGCAAATGATTGGATTTGCCCTTTTCTTATAGCTGAGTAGTATTCCATTGTGTATATGTACCACATCTTCTTTATCCATTCATCTATCGATGGACATTTAGGTTGCTTCCAATTCTTGGCTATTGTAAATAGTGCTGCAATAAACATAGGGGTGCATCTGTCTTTCTCAAACTTGATTGCTGCATTCTTAGGGTAAATTCCTAGGAGTGGAATTCCTGGGTCAAATGGTAAGTCTGTTTTGAGCATTTTGATGTACCTCCATACTGCTTTCCACAATGGTTGAACTAACTTACATTCCCACCAGCAGTGTAGGAGGGTTCCCCTTTCTCCACAGCCTCGCCAACATTTGTTGTTGTTTGTCTTTTGGATGGCAGCCATCCTTACTGGTGTGAGGTGATACCTCATTGTAGTTTTAATTTGCATTTCTCTGATAATTAGCGATGTGGAGCATCTTTTCATGTGTCTGTTGGCCATCTGTATTTCTTTTTTGGAGAACTGTCTGTTCAGTTCCTCTGCCCATTTTTTAATTGGGTTATTTGTTTTTTGTTTGTTGAGGTGTGAGAGCTCCTTATATATTCTGGACGTCAGGCCTTTATCGGATGTGTCATTTTCAAATATATTCTCCCATACTGTAGGGATCCTTCTTGTTCTATTGATGGTGTCTTTTGCTGTACAGAAGCTTTTCAGCTTAATATAGTCCCACTTACTCATTTTTGCTGTTGTTTTCCTTGCCCGGGGAGATATGTTCAAGAAGAGGTCACTCATGTTTATGTCTAAGATGTTTTCGCCTATGTTTTCTTCCAAGAGTTTAATGGTTTCATGGCTTACATTCAGGTCTTTGATCCATTTTGAGTTTACTTTTGTACATGGGGTTAGACAATGGTCCAGTTTCATTCTCCTACATGTAGCTGTCCAGTTTTGCCAGCACCACCTGTTGAAATGACTGTCATTTCGCCATTGTATGTCCATGGCTCCTTTATCAAATATTAATTGACCATATATGTCTGGGTTAATGTCTGGATTCTCTAGTCTGTTCCATTGGTCTGTGGCTCTGCTCTTGTGCCAGTACCAAACTGTCTTGATTACTATGGCTTTATAGTAGAGCTTGAAGTTGGGGAGTGAGATCCCCCCTACTTTATTCTTCTTTCTCAGGATTGCTTTGGCTATTCGGGGTCTTTGGTGTTTCCATATGAATTTTTGAATTGTTTGTTCCAGTTCATTGAAGAATGTTGCTGGTAGTTTCATAGGGATTGCATCAAATCTGTATATTGCTTTGGGCAGGATGGCCATTTTAACGATATTAATTCTTCCTAGCCACGAGCATGGGATGAGTTTCCATCTGTTAGTGTCCCCTTTAATTTCTCTTAAGAGTGACTTGTAGTTTTCAGAGTATAAGTCTTTCACTTCTTTGGTTAGGTTTATTCCTAGGTATTTTATTTTTTTTGATGCAATTGTGAATGGAGTTGTTTTCCTGATTTCTCTTTCTGTTGGTTCATTGTTAGTATATAGGAAAGCCACAGATTTCTGTGTGTTGATTTTGTATCCTGCAACTTTGCTGTATTCCGATATCAGTTCTAGTAGTTTTGGGATGGAGTCTTTAGGGTTTTTTATGTACAGTATCATGTCATCTGCAAATAGTGACAGTTTGACTTCTTCTTTACCAATCTGGATTCCTTGTATTTCTTTATTTTGTCTGATTGCCGTGGCTAGGACCTCCAGTACTATGTTAAATAACAGTGGAGAGAGTGGGCATCCCTGTCTAGTTCCCGATCTCAGAGGAAATGCTTTCAGCTTCTCGCTGTTCAATATAATGTTGGCTGTGGGTTTATCATAGATGGCCTTTATTATGTTGAGGTACTTGCCCTCTATTCCCATTTTGCTGAGAGTTTTTAACATGAATGGATGTTGAACTTTTTCAAATGCTTTTTCAGCATCTATGGAGATGATCATGTGGTTTTTGTCTTTCTTTTTGTTGATGTGGTGGATGATGTTGATGGACTTTCGAATGTTGTACCATCCTTGCATCCCTGGAATGAATCCCACTTGGTCATGGTGTATGATCCTTTTGATGTATTTTTGAATTCGGTTTGCTAATATTTTGTTGAGTATTTTTGCATCTACGTTCATCAGGGATATTGGTCTGTAGTTTTCTTTTTTGGTGGGGTCTTTGCCTGGTTTTGGTATTAGGGTGATGTTAGCTTCATAGAATGAGTTTGAGAGTATCCCCTCCTCCTCTATTTTTTGGAAAACTTTAAGGAGAATGGGTATTATGTCTTCCCTGTATGTCTGATAAAATTCCGAGGTAAATCCATCTGGCCCGGGGGTTTTGTTCTTTGGTAGTTTTTTGATTACCTCTTCAATTTCGTTGCTGGTAATTGGTCTGTTTAGATTTTCTGTTTCTTCCTGGGTCAATCTTGGAAGGTTATATTTTTCTAGGAAGTTGTCCATTTCTCCTAGGTTTCCCAGCTTGTTAGCATATAGGTTTTCATAGTATTCTCCAATAATTCTTTGCATTTCCGTGGGGTCCGTCGTGATTTTTCCTTTCTCGTTTCTGATACTGTTGATTTGTGTTGATTCTCTTTTCTTCTTAATAAGTCTGGCTAGAGGCTTATCTATTTTGTTTATTTTCTCGAAGAACCAGCTCTTGGTTTCATTGATTTTTGCTATTGTTTTATTCTTCTCAATTTTATTTATTTCTTCTCTGATCTTTATTATGTCCCTCCTTCTGCTGACCTTAGGCCTCATCTGTTCTTCTTTTTCCAATTTCGATAATTGTGACATTAGACCATTCATTTGGGATTGCTCTTCCTTTTTTAAATATGCTTGGATTGCTATATACTTTCCTCTTAAGACTGCTTTTGCTGTGTCCCACAGAAGTTGGGGCTTAGTGTTGTTGTTGTCATTTGTTTCCATATATTGCTGGATCTCCATTTTGATTTGGTCATTGATCCATTGATTATTTAGGAGCGTGTTGTTAAGCCTCCATGTGTTTGTGAGCCTCTTTGCTTTCTTTGTACAGTTTATTTCTAGTTTTATGCCTTTGTGGTCTGAGAAGTTGGTTGGTAGGATTTCAATCTTTTGGAATTTTCTGAGGCTCTTTTTGTGGCCTAGTATGTGGTCTATTCTGGAGAATGTTCCATGTGCATTTGAGAAGAATGTATATCCCGCTGCTTTTGGATGTAGAGTTCTATAGATGTCTATTAGGTCCATCTGCTCTACTATGTTGTTCAGTGCTTCCGTGTCCTTACTTATTTTCTGCCCAGTGGATCTATCCTTTGGGGTGAGTGGTGTGTTGAAGTCTCCTAGAATGAATGCATTGCAGTCTATATCCCCCTTTAGTTCTGTTAGTATTTGTTTCACATATGCTGGTGCTCCTGTTTTGGGTGCATATATATTTAGAATGGTTATATCCTCTTGTTTGACTGAGCCCTTTATCATTATGTAGTGTCCTTCTTTATCTCTTGTTACTTTCTTTGTTTTGAAGTCTATTTTGTCTGATATTAGTACTGCAACCCCTGCTTTCTTCTCACTGTTGTTTGCTTGAAATATGTTTTTCCATCCCTTGACTTTTAGTCTGTACATGTCTTTGGGTTTGAGGTGAGTTTCTTGTAAGCAGCATATAGATGGGTCTTGCTTTTTTATCCATTCTGTTACTCTGTGTCTTTTGATTGGTGCATTCAACCCATTAACATTTAGGGTGACTATTGAAAGATATGTACTTATTGCCATTGCAGGCTTTAAATTCGTGGTTACCAAAGGTTCAAGGTTAGCCTCTTTAGTATCTTACTGCCTAACTTAGCTCGCTTATTGAGCTGTTATATACACTGTCTGGAGATTCTTTTCTTCTCTCCCTTCTTGTTCCTCCTCCTCGATTCTTCATATGTTGGGTGTTTTGTGCTGTGCTCTTTCTAGGAGTGCTCCCATCTAGAGCAGTCCCTGTAAGATGTTCTGTAGAGGTGGTTTGTGGGAAGCAAATTCCCTCAGCTTTTGTTTGTCTGGGAATTGTTTAATCCCACCATCATATTTGAATGATAGTCGTGCTGGATACAGTATCCTTGGTTCAAGGCCCTTCTGTTTCATTGTATTAAATATATCATGCCATTCTCTTCTGGCCTGTAGGGTTTCTGTTGAGAAATCTGACGTTAGCCTGATGGGTTTCCCTTTATAGGTGACCTTTTTCTCTCTAGCTGCCTTTAACACTCTTTCCTTGTCCTTGATCTTTGCCATTTTAATTATTATGTGTCTTGGTGTTGCCCTTCTTGGATCCTTTCTGTTGGGGGTTCTGTGTATTTCCGTGGTCTGTTTGATTACTTCCTCCCCCAGTGTGGGGAAGTTTTCAGCAATTATTTCTTCTAAGATACTTTCCATCTCTTTTCCTCTCTCTTCTTCTTCTGGGACCCCTATAATACGGATATTGCTCCTTTTAGATTGGTCACACAGTTCTCTTAATATTGTTTCATTCCTGGAGATCCTTTTGTCTCTCTCTATGTCAGCTTCTATGCGTTCCTGTTCTCTGATTTCAATTCCATCAATGGCCTCTTGCATTCTATCCATTCTGCTTATAAACCCTTCCAGAGTTTGTTTCATTTCTGCGATCTCCTTTCTGGCATCTGTGATCTCTTTCCGGACTTCATCCCATTTTTCTTGCGTATTTCTCTGCATCTCTGTCAGCATGTTTATGATTCTTATTTTGAATTCTTTGTCAGGAAGACTGGTTAGTTCTGTCTCCTTCTCTGGTGTTGTCTCTGTGATCTTTGTCTGCCTGTAGCTTTGCCTTTTCATGGTGATAGGAATAGTCTGCAGAACTGGGACGAGTGACGGCTGGAAGGACTTCCTTTCTTGTTGGTTTGTGGCCCTCCTCTCTTGGGAGAACAGCGGCCTCTAGTGGCTTGTGCTGCGCAGCTGCGCGCAGACAGGGTTTCTGCTTCCTGCCCGGCTGCTATGGAGTTAATCTCCGCTGTTGCTGTGGGCGTGGCCTGGCTCGGGCAGCCACTCCAAAATGGTGGAGTCGCGTTGGAGCAGGAGCCGCTGGGAGGCTATTTATCTCCGTAAGGGGCCTTACTGCTCCCCGCAGCCCAGGGGCCAGGGTGCCCAGAGATCCCGGACTCCCCACCTCTGGATCAAGTGACCCGCCCTGCCCCCTCAAGACCTCCAAAAAGCACCCGCCAAAACAAAACAACGACCACAAAAAAAACAAGAAAAAAAAATTTTTTAATTAAAAAAAAAAAAAATTTTTAATTAAAAAAAAAAAAGGTGGTCGTTCGTTTTTCTTTATTCTCCGGTGCCAGCCTCAGGCCTCTGCTCACCGGTCCCTCTGCCCTTTTTCCCTAATATTGGGGTCCCCGTCCCCCCAAGACTTCCAAAAAGCGCTTGCCAAAACAAAGCAGCAAAAAAGCAAAAAAAAAAAAAAAAAAAGGTCGCGCGCCCTTCCCATGTCCTCTGTCGCCCAGCCTTCAGCGCCTGCTCACTGTTCCCGCCGCCCCGCTTTCCCAGTATCGAGGGCCCCGCACTCCGGCCCGGATGGCTGGGGCTGGGTGCTCGGCAGCCCCGGGCTCCGTCCCCCTCCCGCTCCGCCCGCTCTTCTCCCTCCGGGAGCTGCGGGGGAGGGGCGCTCGGCTCCCGCGGGGCCGGGGCTTGTATCTTACCCCCTTCGCGAGGTGCTGGGTTCTCTCAGGTGCGGATGTGGTCTGGATATTGTCCTGTGTCCTCTGGTCTTTATTCTAGGAAGGGTTGTCTTTGTTATATTTTCATAGATATATGTTGTTTTGGGAGGAGATTTCCGCTGCTCTACTCACGCCGCCATCTTCCGCCCCTCAACATACATTATTATTATGCTATTTAAATACAATGTAATATAAAAAATAACATATAAGGAAACTGTCCAAAATAACATTTCATAAAGATGTTTAAATATAAATTATTTAGAATATAAGTTCTGAAACCTCCAATGAGTTCTACACAAGGGTATAAAGGGCATATAAAAGTGTAGGCAAAGGGTCTGTTTGTGTTTATACAGAGGATAAAATCCTAATTGGGCTACCCCAAAAATGAACTAAGATACAATATGAAAAAGAACTTCCAACATCTGCACTGTCTGAAAGACTCATGCCAGAAGATGATCATCAAAAACCCCAACAAAGATCCATGCACTGCTACAGCTGTAGATGCACTCATCTCACCAGTTCCTGGACTTGGCATGGGAATGAAGAAGGAGATATCTCAGCTGGACTGTGCAAACAGTAAAACAACACATTTGACTGGATCTATACTGTTGGAACTCAACCAAGAATTAGGAGAAGTGCAAATTGTAGCGCTCCAAAATCTTACAACTACAGACTATTTACTGTTAAAAGAACACAAGGGATGTGAACAGAGCCCAGGAATGGGTTGTTTTAATTTGTCTGATTTCTCTCAAACTGTTCAAGTTCAGTTGGACAATATCCATCATATCATAGATAAGTTTTCACAAATGCCTAAGGTGCCTAACTGGTTTTATTGGTTTCACTGGAGATGGCTGGTAATTACAGGTATGCTTTGGTTATGTAACTATACTCCTATTATGTTAATGTGTGTGTGCAATTTAAGTAGTAGCTTAAAACCTATACATGCTGAAGTTACTCTACAAGAAGATATGTCAAAGAAATAATCAATCTTCCCATGTTTTCTTCCGCCTGCTACTTCTATAGCTTTTCTTCTTCCTTCCTAATTACTACCCTTAAATAGAATTCGTGCCTCATATCAAATTTACCGAGTATCATAATTCTTCCAAGTGGTAAAGATACCTCAAGACAAATGCTGGGCATAGAAGCCACAGGGCATAAATATGCAAAGAAATAAAAAGCTAACCATTTCAAACAATAAGGCTTCCCTCTCACATACCAACTTTACATTTCCCTGTATGGCCCCGGAAGATGACTGGTTAGGCAGAGACGGGTAAGATTCCTCAAGGGAGGAACAACCTAAGACAGGCACAGTCGCAGGGGGGTCATCAGGTGAGAAATTGGGGATCAACAGAGGTGAGGCTTAGAACCTCACCCCCCCTGTTCTGAGAGAAATCTTCTGCATATGTGGATGTTTTATTGCCCTTGTCTAGCTTGGATTAACACATAGTCTACAGGCACACACCTCATCATCTACATTTGCTCTCTTACAACACTAAACTGTGTTTTCTAGCTTTATCTTGTATCTACCTACCACTTCAGCATTTTATTAAAAATAATAATAATAGAGAAATGTGGTATCCACATATAAATCAAGTATAAAAATCAAATGAGGAGGGCGGAGCCAACATGGCGGCGTGAGTAGGACAGTGGGAATCTCCTCCCAAAAATACTTTTAAAAATACAACAAACACAACTAGCCCTAAAAGAGAGACCAGAAGACGCAGGACAGTGGCCAGACAGCAGCTACACCAGTGAGAACCCAACGACTGGTGAAAGGGGTAAGATACAAGCCCCGGCCCAGCGGGACCCGAGCGCCCCTCCCCCCAGCTCCCAGCGGGAGAAGAATAGGCAGAGCGGGAGGGAGACGGAGCACAGGAATGCTGAACACCCAGCCCCAGCCATCCGCGCCAGAGCGCAGACACAGTACGTGCCCAGGGGGCCCTGGATACTGGGGGAACAGGGAGCAAGACCTCTGAGCGGGTGCCGAAGCTGATGCCCCTGTGACAAAGAAAAGCAGGGGCTTTTTGAAAGTCTTAAAGGGACAGGGACTTAACAGCTTGACGGAAACACCCAAGGTCACAGTACAGCAGCTGGAAATTACAGGGAAAACCGGGTGCACTAAAACCCTGGGCAACAGCTCTGAGATCCCTCACGGATGCAAACAGTCAAGCAGCACCCCCAACCATTACCCCACCGGGCGCTGCGAAAGCAGAGAAGCAGCCTGAGACAAATTCCGCCCACAGAAAGGGAAATTTCTCCCTTCCGGCCAGGCAAGACACAAAGACCCACTCTACACGCAATTACCCAACACAAGCCACTAGGGGTCGCAGTTGTCCCAGTAAAGAAAGGCCAGTAGCAAGTGAAAATTTTGGCCCTCCCAGCTGACAGTCAATAGCACCTGTCAACATGAAAAGGCAAAAAAATATGATCCAGAAAAGACTAACCCAGACAGCTTCGGCATCTGCTACATCTTCCATTGAGAAGGAATCTGGGGAGATAGATTTAGCCAGTCTTCCTGAAAAACAATTCAAAACAAAAGGCATAACCATGCTGATGGACTTGCAGAGAAATATGCAAGAACTAAGGAAGGAGAATTCAGAAATAAAACAAGCTCTGGAAGGACTTCAAAACAGAATGGACGAGATGCAAGAGACCATTAATGGACTAGAAAACAGAGAACAGGAACGCAGAGAAGCTGATGCAGAGAGAGATAAAAGGATCTCCAGGAATGAAAGAATTTTAAGACAGCTGAGTGACCAATCGAAAAAGAACAATATAAGAATTATAGGTATTCCAGAAGAAGTAGAGAGAGAAAAGGGGATAGAAAATGTCTTTGAAGAAATAATTGCTGAAAATTACCCCAAACTAGGGGAAGAAATGGCCTCTCAGACCACAGAGGTACACAGAACTTCCATGACAAGGGATCCAAGGAGGGCAACACCAAGACACATAATAATTAAAATGGCAAAGATCAAAGACAAGGACAAAGTATTACAGGCAGCCAGAGAGAAAAAAAAGTTTACCTACAAAGGAAAACCCATCAGGCTATCATCAGACTTCTCAACAGAAACCCTACAGGCCAGAAGAGAATGGCATGATATACTTAATGCAATGAAACAGAAGGGCCTCGAACTAAGACTACTGTATCCAGCACGAATATCATTTAAATATGAAGGAGGGATTAAACAATTCCCAGACAAGCAAAAGTTGAGGGAATTTGCCTCCCACAAACCACCTCAACAGGGCATCCTAGAGGGACTGCTCTAGATGGGAGCACTCCTAAAAAGAGCACACAACAAAACAGCCAACATATGAAGAAGGGAGGAGGAGGAATAAGAAGGGAGAGAAATAAAGAATCATCAGACTGCGTTTATAAGAGCTCAACAAGCGAGTTAAGTTAGACAGTAAGATAGTAAAGAAGCTAACCCTAAACCTTTGGTAACCACAAACTTAAAGCCTGCAATGGCAATAAATTCATACCTTTCAATAATCACCCTAAATGTAAATGGACTGAATGCACCAATCAAAAGAAACAGAGTAATAGAATGGATAAAAAAAGCAAGATCCATCCATATGCTGCTTATAAGAGACTCACATCAAACCCAAAGACGTGCACAGAATTAAAGTCAAGGGATGGAAAAAGATATTTCAAGCAAACAACAGAGAGAAGAAAGCAGGTGTTGCAATTCTGGTATCAGACAAAACAGACTTCAAAACAAAGAAAGTAATAAAAGACAAAGAAGGACATTACATAATGATAAAGGGCTCAGACAATCAAGAGGATATAACCATTATAAATATATATGCACCCAATACAGGAGCACCAACATACCTGAAACAAATATTAATAGAACTAAAGGAGGAAATAGAATGCAATGCATTCATTCTAGGTGACTTCAACACACCACTCACTCCAAACTACAGATCCACCAGACAGAAAATAAGTAAGTACACAGAGGCACTGAACAACAAACTAGAACAGATGGACCTAATAGACATCTACAGAACTCTACATCCAAAAGCAACAGGATACACGTTCTTCTCAAGTGCACATGGAACATTCTCCAGAATAGACCACATACTAGGACACAAAAAGAGCCTCAGTAAATTCCAAAAGATTGAAATCCTACCAACCAACTTTTCAGACCACAAAGGCATTAAACTAGAAATAAACTGTTCAAAGAAAGCAAAAAGGCTCACAAACACATGGAGGCTAAACAACACGCTCCTAAATAATCAATGGATCAATGACCAAATCAAAATGGAGATCCAGCAATATATGGAAACAAATGACAACAACAACACTAAGCCCCAACTTCTGTGGGACGCAGCAAAAGCAGTCTTAAGAGGAAAGTATATAGCACTCCAAGCATATTTAAAAAAGGAAGAGCAATCCCAAATGAACGGTCTAATGTCACAACTATCAAAATTGGAAAAAGAAGAACAAATGACGCCTAAGGTCAGCAGAAGGAGGGACATAATAAAGATCAGAGAAGAAATAAATAAAATTGAGAAGAATAAAACAATAGCAAAAATCAATGAAACCAAGAGCTGGTTCTTCGAGAAAATAAACAAAATAGATAAGCCTCTAGCCAGACTTATTAAGAGGAAAAGAGAGTCAACACAAATCAACAGTATCAGAAATGAGAAAGGAAAAATCACAACAGATCCCGCAGAAATAAAAAGAATTATTAGAGACTACTATGAAAACCTAAATGCTAACAAGCTGGGAAACCTAGGAGAAATGGACAACTTCCTAGAAAAATACAACCTTCCAAGACTGACCCAAAAAGAAACAGAAAATCTAAACAGACCAATTACCAGCAACGAAATTGAAGCGGTAATCAAAAAACTACCAAAGAACAAAACCCCCGGGGCCAGATGGACTTACCTCGGAATTTTATCATACATACAGGGAAGACATAATACCCATTCTCCTTAAAGTTTTCCAAGAAATAGAAGAGGAGGGGATACTCCCAAACTCAATCTATGAAGCTAACATCACCCTAATACCAAAACCAGTCAAAGACACCACCAAAAAAGAAAACTACAGACCAATATCCCTGATGAACGTAGACGCAAAAATACTCAACAAAATTTTAGCAAACCGAATTCAAAAATACATCAAAACGATCGTACACCATGACCAAGTGGGATTCATCCCAGGTATGCAAGGATGGCACAACATTCGAAAGTCCATCAATATCATCCACCACATCAACAAAAAGAAAGACAAAAAACACATGATCATCTCCATAGATGCTGAAAAAGCATTTGACAAAGTTCAACATCCATTCATGATAAAAACTCTCAGCAAAATGGGAATAGAGGGCAAGTACCTCAACATAATAAAAGCCATCTATGAAAAACCCACAGCCAACATTATATTGAATAGCAAGAAGCTGAAAGGATTTCTGCTGAGATCGGGAACTAGACAGGGATGCCCACTCTCTCCACTGTTATTTAACATAGTACTGGAGGTCGTAGCCACGGCAATCAGACAAAACAAAAAAATACAAGGAATCCAGATTGGCAAAGAAGAAGTCAAACTGTCACTATTTGCAGATGACATGATACTGTACATAAAAAACCCTAAAGACTCCACCCCAGAACTACTAGAACTGATATCGGAATACAGCAAAGTTGCAGGATACAAAATCAACACACAGAAATCTGTGGCTTTCCTATATACCAACAATGAACCAACAGAAAGAGAAATCAGGAAAACAACTCCATTCACAATTGCATCCAAAAAAATAAAATACCTAGGAATAAACCTAACCAAAGAAGTGAAAGACTTATATTCTGAAAACTACAAGTCACTCTTAAAATAAATTAAAAGGGACACTAACAGATGGAAATGCATCCCATGCTCATGGCTAGGAAGAATTAATATCGTCAAAATGGCCATCCTGTCCAAAGCAATATACAGATTTGATGCAATCCCTATGAAACTACCAGCAACATTCTTCAATGAACTGGAACAAATAATTCAAAAATTCATATGGAACCACGAAAGACCCCGAATAGCCAAAACAATCCTGAGAAAAAAGAATAAAGTAGGGGGGATCTCACTCCCCAACTTCAAGCTCTATTATAAAGCCATAGTAATCAAGACAATTTGGTACTGGCACAAGAACAGAGCCACAGACCAATGGAACAGACTAGACAATCCAGACATTAACCCAGACATATGTGGTCAATTAATATTTGATAAAGGAGCCATGGACATACAATGGCGAAATGACAGTCTCTTCAACAGATGGTGCTGGCAAAACTGGACAGCTACATGTAGGAGAATGAAACTGGACCATTGTCTAACCCCATACACAAAAGTAAACTCCAAATGGATCAAAGACCTGAATGTAAGTCACAAAACCATTAAACTCTTGGAAGAAAACAAATTAACAATCCGCTTAGACATAAATATGAGTGACCTCTTCGTGAACATATCTCCCCGGGCAAGGAAAACAACAGCAAAAATGAACAAGTGGGACTATATTAAGCTGAAAAGCTTCTGTACAGCAAAAGACACCATCAGTAGAACAGAAAGGAACCCTACAGTATGGGAGAATATATTTGAAAATGACACATCCGATAAAGGCTTGACATCAAGAATATATAAAGAGCTCACACGCCTCAACAAAAAACAAATAACCCAATTAAAAAATGGGCAAAGGAACTGAACAGACGGTTCTCCAAAAAAGAAATACAGATGGCCAGCAGACACATGAAAAGATGCTCCACATCGCTAATTATCAGAGAAATGCAAATTAAAACTACAATGAGGTATCACCTCACACAAGTAAGGATGGCTGCCATCCAAAAGACAAACAACAACAAATGTTGGCGAGGCTGTGGAGAAAGGGGAACCCTCCTACACTGCTGGTGGGAATGTAAACTTGTTTAACCATTGTGGAAAGCAGTATGGAGGTACATCAAAATGCTCAAAACAGACATACCATTTGACCCAGGAATTGCACTCCTAGGAATTTACCCTAAGAATGCAGCAATCAAGTATGAGAAAGACCAATGTACCCCTATGTTTATCGCAGCACTATTTACAATAGCCAAGAATTGGAAGCAACCTAAATGTCCATCGATAGATGAATGGATAAAGAAGATGTGGTACATATACACAATGGAATACTACTCAGCCATAAGAAAAGGGCAAATCCAACCATTTGCAGCAACATGGATGGAGCTGGAGGGTATTATGCTCAGTGAAACAAGCCAAGCAGAGAATGAGAAATACCAAATGATTTCACTCATCTGTGGAATATAAGAACAAAGGAAAAACTGAAGGAACAAAACAGCAACAGAATCACAGAACTCAAGAATGGACTAACAGGTACCAAAGGGAAAGGGACTGGGGAGGATGGGTGGGTAGGGAGGGATAAGGGGGGGCAGAAAAAGAGGGGTATTAAGATTAGCATCCGTAGCGGGGTGGGAGAAAGGGGAGGGCTGTACAACACAGAGAAGACAAGTAGTGATTCTACAACAGTTTGCTACGCTGATGGACAGTGACTCTAAATATGTATATAGGGGGGACCTGGTATAGGGGAGAGCCTAGTAAACAAAGTATTCATCATGTAAGTGTAGATTAATGATTAAAAAAAAAAAGCAGTTCCTATGTGGTGACCTCTAATGAGTTCTACACAATGATATAAAGGGCATATAAAAGTGTAGGCAAAGGGTCTGTTTGTGTTTATACAGAGGATCAAAGCCTAATTTGGCTACCCCGAAAATGAACTAAGATACGATATGAAAAAGAACTTCCAACATCAGCACTCTCGGGAAGACTCATGACAGAAGATGATCAGCAAAAAAAAAACTCCAACAAAGATCCACGCACTGTCACAGGTGTAGATGCACTCATCCCACCAGTTCCTGGACTTGCCATGGGAATGATGAAGGAGATATCTAAGCTGGCCTGTGCATACAGTAAAACAAAAAATTGGACTGGATCTATACTGTTGGAACTCAACCAAGAATTAGGAGAAGTGCAAATTTTAGCACTCCAAAATCTTACAACCACAGACTATTTATCGTTAAAAGAACATATGGGATATGAACAGTCCCCAGGAATGGGTTGTTCTAGTTTATCTGAATTCTCTCAGACTGTTTAAGTTCAGTCGGACAATATCCACCATATCATAGATAAGTTTTCACAAATGCCTAAGGTGCCTAACTGGTTTTCTTGGTTTCACTGGAGATGGCTGGTAATTACAGGTATGCTTTGCTTAGGTAACTATATTCCTATTATGTTAATGTGTGTGCACAATTTAATTAGTAGTTTAAAACCTATCCATGCTGAAGTTACTCTACAAGAAGATATGTCAAAGAAATAATCAATCTTCCCAGGTTTTCTTCTGCCTGCTACTTCTATAGCTTTTCTTCTTCCTACCTAATCACAACCTTTAATAGAACTCGTGCCACATGTCGAATTTACCGAGTATCATAATTCTTCCAAGTGGTAAAGACACCTCTAGACAAATGCTGGGCATAGAAGCCACAGGGCATAAATATGCAAAGAAGTAAAAAGCTAATCTTTTCAAACAATAAGGCTTCTCTCTCACTTACCAACTTAACATTTCCCTGTATGGCCCCGGAAGATGACTGGTTAGCCAGAGATGGGTAAGATTCCTCAAGGGAGGAACAACCTAAGACAGGCACAGTCGCAGGGGACCATCTGGTGAGAAAATGGGGAGCAGCAGAGGTGAGGCTTAGAACCTCCCCCCTCATGTTCTGAGAGAAATCTTCTGCATACATGGATGTTTATTGCCCTCGTCTAGCTCAGATTAACACATAGTCTACAGGCACACACCTGATCATATACATTTGCTCTCTTACAACACTAAACTCTGTTTTCTACCTTTATCTCGTATCTACCTACCACTTCAGCATTTTATTAAAAATAATAATAATAGAGAAATGTGGTATCCACATATAAATCAAGTTTAAAAATCAAATGAATATTCATATTTGAACTGACTGTGTACAGTTCATAATGCATGAACAAAACCGAAAGCTTCTGTGATCACTGCCCTTGCACTGTTCACCATGTAACTTATTCACTATGTAAGAATTTGTACTCCATGTAAGAATTTTTTTTTTTCTTCTTAAATAATTATTTTTTATTGAAGGGTAGTTGACACACAGTATTACATTACATGAGTTTCAAGTGTACAACACAGTGGTAGAACCTTTATATACATAATTCTAGGTTCCAGCTATCACCCTACCAGGCTGTTACAATATCTTGACTATATTCCTTATGCTATACATTACATCCCGGTTACTAATTTATTTTACCATTGGAAGTCTGTCCTTTTTTTTTTTTTTTTTGTGAGGGCATCTCTATATTTATTGATCAAATGGTTGTTAATGACAATAAAATTCTGTATAGGGGAGTCAATGCTCAATGCACAATCATTAATCCACTCCAAGCCTAATTTTTGTCAGTCTCCAATCTTCTGAGGCATAACAAACAAGTTTTTACATGTAGAACAAATTCTTACATAATGAATAAGTTACATAGTGAACAGTACAAGGGCAGTCATCACAGAAACTTTCGGTTTTGCTCATGCATTATGAACTCTAAACAGTCAGTTCAAATATGAATACTCATTTGGTTTTTATACTTGATTTATATGTGGATACCACATTTCTCTCTTTATTATTATTATTTTTAATAAAATGCTGAAGTGGTAGGTAGATACAAGATAAAGGTAGAAAACATAGTTTAGTGTTGTAAGAGAACAAATGTAGATGATCAGGTGTGTGCCTGTAGACTATGTGTTAATCCAAGCTAGACCAGGGCAATAAAACATCCACGTATGCAGAAGATTTCTCTCAGAACGGGGGGGTGAGGTTCTAAGCCTCACCTCTGTTGATCCCCAATTTCTCACCTGATGGCCCCCCTGCGACTGTGCCTGTCTTAGGTTGTTCCTCCCTTGAGGAATCTTACCCGTCTCTGGCTAACCAGTCATCTTCCGGGGCCATACAGGGAAATGTGAAGTTGGTAAGTGAGAGAGAAGCCTTATTGTTTGAAAAAGTTAGCTTATTACTTCTTTGCATATTTATGCCCTGTGGCTTCTATGCCCAGCATTTGTCTTGAGGTATCTTTACCACTTGGAAGAATTATGATACTCGGTAAATTTGATATGAGGCACGAATTCTATTTAAGGGTTGTAATTAGGAAGGAAGAAGAAAAGCTATAGAAGTAGCAGGCGGAAGAAAACATGGGAAGATTGATTATTTCTTTGATATATCTTCTTGTAGAGTAACTTCAGCATGTACAGGTTTTAAGCTACTACTTAAATTGCACACACACATTAACATAATAGGAGTATAGTTACATAACCAAAGCATATCTGTAATTACCAGCCATCTCCAGTGAAACCAAGAGAACCAGTTAGGCACCTTAGGCATTTGTGAAAACTTATCTATGATATGGTGGATATTGTCCAACTGAACTTGAACAATCTGAGAGAAATCAGACAAATTAAAACAACCCATTCCTGGGGACTGTTCACATGCCATATGTTCTTTTAACAGTAAATAGTTTGTAGTTGTAAGACTTTGGAGTGCTACAATTTGCACTTCTCCAAATTCTTGGTTGAGTTCCAACAGTATAGATCCAGTCCAATTTTGTTGTTTTACTGTATGCACAGGCCAGCTTAGATATCTCCTTCCTCATTCCCATGGCAAGTCCAGGAACTGGTGGGATGAGTGCATCTACAGCTGTAGCAGTGCGTGGATCTTTGTTGGGGTTTTTTGATGATCATCTTCTGGCATGAGTCTTCCAGAGAGTGCTGATGTTGGAAGTTCTCTTTCATATCGTATCTTAGTTCATTTTCGGGGTAGCCCAATTAGGCTTTGATCCTCTGTATAAAAACAAACAGACCCTATGCCTACACTTTTATATGCCCTTTATACCCTTGTGTAGAACTCGTTGGAGGTTACCACACAGGAACTGCCCTTTTTTTTTTTCTATCACTAATCTACACTTACATGACGAATATTATGTTTACTAGGCTCTCCCCTATAAACCCCTTTACAGTCACTGTCGATCAGCATAGCAAAATGTTGTAGAATCACTACTTGCCTTCTCTGTGTTGTACAGCCCTCCCTTTTCTCCTACCCCCCCATGCATGTTAATCTTAATACCCCCCTACTTCTCCCCCCCTTATCCCTCCCTACCCACCCATCCTCCCCAGTCCCTTTCCCTTTGGTACCTGTTAGTCCATTCTTGAGTTCTGTGATTCTGCTGCTGTTTTGTTCCTTCAGTTTTTCCTTTGTTCTTATATTCCACAGATAAGTGAAATCATTTGGTATTTCTCTTTCTCCGCTTGGCTTGTTTCACTGAGCATAATACCCTCCAGCTCCATCCATGTTGCTGCAAATGATTGGATTTGCCCTTTTCTTATGGCTGAGTAGTATTCCATTGTGTATATGTACCACATCTTCTTTATCCATTCATCTATTGATGGACATTTATGTTGCTTCCAATTCTTGGCTATTGTAAATAGAGCTGCAATAAACATAGGGGTGCATCTGTCTTTCTCAAACTTGATTGCTGCGTTCTTAGGGTAAATTCCTAGGAGTGGAATTCCTGGGTCAAATGGTAAGTCTGTTTTGAGCATTTTGATGTACCTCCATACTGCTTTCCACAATAGTTGAACTAACTTACATTCCCACCAGCAGTGTAGGAGGGTTCCCCTTTCTCCATAGCCTCGCCAACATTTGTTGTTGTTTGTCTTTTGGATGGCAGCCATCCTTACTGGTGTGAGGTGATACCTCATTGTAGTTTTAATTTGCATTTCTCTGATAATTAGCGATGTGGAGCATCTTTTCATGTGTCTGTTGGCCATCTGTATTTCTTTTTTGGAGAACTGTCTGTTCAGTTCCTCTGCCCATTTTTTAATTGGGTTATTTGTTTTTTGTTTGTTGAGGCGTGAGAGCTCCTTATATATTCTGGACGTCAAGCCTTTATCGGATGTGTCCTTTTCAAATATATTCTCCCATACTGTAGGGATCCTTCTTGTTCTATTGATGGTGTCTTTTGCTGTACAGAAGCTTTTCAGCTTAATATAGTCCCACTTACTCATTTTTGCTGTTGTTTTCCTTGCCTGGGGAGATATGTTCAAGAAGAGGTCACTCATGTTTATGTCTAAGAGGTTTGTGCCTATGTTTTCTTCCAAGAGTTTAATGGTTTCATGGCTTACATTCAGGTCTTTGATCCATTTTGAGTTTACTTTTGTATATGGGGTTAGACAATGGTCCAGTTTCATTCTCCTACATGTAGCTGTCCAGTTTTGCCAGCACCACCTGTTGAAGAGACTGTCATTTTGCCATTGTATGTCCATGGCTCCTTTATCAAATATTAATTGACCATATATGTCTGGGTTAATGTCTGGATTCTCTAGTCTGTTCCATTGGTCTGTGGCTCTGCTCTTGTGCCAGTACCAAATTGTCTTGATTACTATGGCTTTATAGTAGAGCTTGAAGTTGGGGAGTGAGATCCCCCCTACTTTATTCTTCTTTCTCAGGATTGCTTTGGCTATTCGGGGTCTTTGGTGTTTCCAAATGAATTTTTGAATTGTTTGTTCCAGTTCATTGAAGAATGTTGCTGGTAGTTTCATAGGGATTGCATCAAATCTGTATATTGCTTTGGGCAGGATGGCCATTTTAACGATATTAATTCTTCCTAGCCACGAGCATGGGATGAGTTTCCATCTGTTAGTGTCCCCTTTAATTTCTCTTAAGAGTGACTTGTAGTTTTCAGAGTATAAGTCTTTCACTTCTTTGGTTAGGTTTATTCCTAGGTATTTTATTTTTTTGGATGCAATTGTGAATGGAGTTGTTTTCCTGATTTCTCTTTCTGTTGGTTCATTGTTAGTATATAGGAAAGCCACAGATTTCTGTGTGTTGATTTTGTATCCTGCAACTTTGCTGTATTCCGATATCAGTTCTAGTAGTTTTGGGGTGGAGTCTTTAGGGTTTTTTATGTACAGTATCATGTCATCTGCAAATAGTGACAGTTTAACTTCTTCTTTACCAATCTAGATTCCTTGTATTTCTTTATTTTGTCTGATTGCCGTGGCTAGGACCTCCAGTACTATGTTAAATAACAGTGGAGAGAGTGGGCATCCTTGTCTAGTTCCCGATCTCAGAGGAAATGCTTTCAGCTTCTCGCTGTTCAATATAATGTTGGCTGTGGGTTTATCATAGATGGCCTTTATTATGTTGAGGTACTTGCCCTCTATTCCCATTTTGCTGAGAGTTTTTAACATGAATGGATGTTGAACTTTTTCAAATGCTTTTTCAGCATCTATGGAGATGATCATGTGGTTTTTGTCTTTCTTTTTGTTGATGTGGTGGATGATGTTGATGGACTTTCGAATGTTGTACCATCCTTGCATCCCTGGAATGAATCCCACTTGGTCATGGTGTATGATCCTTTTGATGTATTTTTGAATTCGGTTTGCTAATATTTTGTTGAGTATTTTTGCATCTACGTTCATCAGGGATATTGGTCTGTAGTTTTCTTTTTTGGTGGGGTCTTTGCCTGGTTTTGGTATTAGGGTGATGTTTGCTTCATAGAATGAGTTTGGGAGTATCCCCTCCTCCTCTATTTTTTGGAAAACTCTAAGGAGAATGGGTATTATGTCTTCCCTGTATGTCTGATAAAATTCCGAGGTAAATCCATCTGGCCCGGGGGTTTTGTTCTTTGGTAGTTTTTTGATTACCTCTTCAATTTCGTTGCTGGTAATTGGTCTGTTTAGATTTTCTGTTTCTTCCTGGGTCAATCTTGGAAGGTTATATTTTTCTAGGAAGTTGTCCATTTCTCCTAGGTTTTCCAGCTTGTTAGCATATAGGTTTTCATAGTATTCTCTAATAATTCTTTGTATTTCTGTGGGATCCGTCGTGATTTTTCCTTTCTCGTTTCTGATACTGTTGATTTGTGTTGACTCTCTTTTCTTCTTAATAAGTCTAGCTAGAGGCTTATCTATTTTGTTTATTTTCTCGAAGAACCAGCTCTTGGTTTCATTGATTTTTGCTATTGTTTTATTCTTCTCAATTTTATTTATTTCTTCTCTGATCTTTATTATGTCCCTCCTTCTGCTGACCTTAGGCCTCATCTGTTCTTCTTTTTCCAATTTCGATAATTGTGACATTAGACCATTCATTTGGGATTGCTCTTCCTTTTTTAAATATGCTTGGATTGCTATATACTTTCCTCTTAAGACTGCTTTTGCTGTGTCCCACAGAAGTTGGGGCTTAGTGTTGTTGTTGTCATTTGTTTCCATATATTGATGGATCTCCATTTTGATTTGGTCATTGATCCATTGATTATTTAGGAGTGTGTTGTTAAGCCTCCATGTGTTTGTGAGCCTCTTTGCTTTCTTTGTACAGTTTATTTCTAGTTTTATGCCTTTGTGGTCTGAAAAGTTGGTTGGTAGGATTTCAATCTTTTGGAATTTTCTGAGGCTCTTTTTGTGGCCTAGTATGTGGTCTATTCTGGAGAATGTTCCATGTGCACTTGAGAAGAATGTATATCCCGCTGCTTTTGGATGTAGAGTTCTATAGATGTCTATTAGGTCCATCTGCTCTACTGTGTTGTTCAGTGCTTCCGTGTCCTTACTTATTTTCTGCCCAGTGGATCTATCCTTTGGGGTGAGTGGTGTGTTGAAGTCTCCTAGAATGAATGCATTGCAGTCTATATCCCCCTTTAGTTCTGTTAGTATTTTTTTCACATATGCTGGTCCTCCTGTGTTGGGTGCATATATATTTAGAATGGTTATATCCTCTTGTTTGACTGAGCCCTTTATCATTATGTAGTGTCCTTCCTTATCTCTTGTTACTTTCTTTGTTTTGAAGTCTATTTTGTCTGATATTAGTACTGCAACCCCTGCTTTCTTCTCACTGTTGTTTGCCTGAAATATGTTTTTCCATCCCTTGACTTTTAGTCTGTACATGTCTTTGGGTTTGAGGTGAGTTTCTTGTAAGCAGCATATAGATGGGTCTTGCTTTTTTATCCATTCTGTTACTCTGTGTCTTTTGATTGGTGCATTCAACCCATTAACATTTAGGGTGACTATTGAAAGATATGTACTTATTGCCATTGCAGGCTTTAAATTCGTGGTTACCAAAGGTTCAAGGTTAGCCTCTTTAGTATCTTACTGCCTAACTTAGCTCGCTTATTGAGCTGTTATATACACTGTCTGGAGATTCTTTTCTTCTCTCCTTTCTTGTTCCTCCTCCTCGATTCTTCATATGTTGGGTGTTTTGTGCTGTGCTCCTTCTAGGAGTGCTCCCATCGAGAGCAGTCCCTGTAAGATGTTCTGTAGAGGTGGTTTGTGGAAAGCAAATTCCCTCAGCTTTTGTTTGTCTGGGAATTGTTTAATCCCACCGTCATATTTGAATGATAGTCGTGCTGGATACAGTATCCTTGGTTCAAGGCCCTTCTGTTTCATTGTATTAAATATATCATGCCATTCTCTTCTGGCCTGTAGGGTTTCTGTTGAGAAATCTGACGTTAGCCTGATGGGTTTCCCTTTATAGGTGACCTTTTTCTCTCTAGCTGCCTTTAACACTCTTTCCTTGTCCTTGATCTTTGCCATTTTAATTATTATGTGTCTTGGTGTTGCCCTTCTTGGATCCTTTCTGTTGGGGGTTCTGTGTATTTCCGTGGTCTGTTTGATTACTTCCTCCCCCAGTGTGGGGAAGTTTTCAGCAATTATTTCTTCTAAGATACTTTCCATCTCTTTGCCTCTCTCTTCTTCTTCTGGGACCCCTATAATACGGATATTGCTCCTTTTAGATTGGTCACACAGTTCTCTTAATATTGTTTCATTCCTGGAGATCCTTTTGTCTCTCTCTATGTCAGCTTCCATGCGTTCCTGTTCTCTGATTTCAATTCCATCAATGGCCTCTTGCATTCTATCCATTCTGCTTATAAACCCTTCCAGAGTTTGTTTCATTTCTGCTATCTCCTTTCTGGCATCTGTGATCTCTTTCCGGACTTCATCCCATTTTTCTTGCATATTTCTCTGCATCTCTGTCAGCATGTTTATGATTCTTATTTTGAATTCTTTGTCAGGAAGACTGGTTAGGTCTGTCTCCTTCTCTGGTGTTGTCTCTGTGATCTTTGTCTGCCTGTAGCTTTGCCTTTTCATGGTGATAGGAATAGTCTGCGGAACTGGGACGAGTGACGGCCAGAAGGACTTCCTTTCTTGTTGGTTTGTGGCCCTCCTCTCCTGGGAGAACAGCGGCCTCTAGTGGCTTGTGCTGCGCAGCTGCGCGCAGACAGGGTTTCTGGTTTCTGCTTCCTGCCCGGCTGCTATGGAGTTAATCTCCGCTGTTGCTGTGGGCGTGGCCTGGCTCGGGCAGCTACTCCAAAATGGTGGAGTCGCGTTGGAGCAGGAGCTGCTGGGAGGCTATTTATCTCCGTAAGGGGCCTCCCTGCTCCCTGCAGCCCAGGGGTTAGGGTGCCCAGATATTCCGGATTCCCTACCTCTGGATTAAGTGACCTGCCCTGCCCCTTTAAGACTTCCAAAAAGCACCTGCCAAAACAAAACAACGACCAAAAAAAAAACAAGAAAAAAAATTTTTTTTAATTAAAAAAAAAGGTGGTCTTTCGTTTTTCTTTATTCTCCGGTGCCAGCCTCAGGCCTCTGCTCACCGGTCTTTCTGCCCTGTTTCCCTAGTCTTGGGGTCCCTGTCCCTTTAAGACTTCCAAAAAGCGCTCGCCAAAACAAAGCAGCAAAAAAGCAAAAAAAAAAAAAAAAAAAAAATGGTCGCGCGCTTTTCTTATGTCCTCTGTCGCCCAGCCTCCAGTGCCTGCTCACTGTTCTTGCTGACCTGTTTTCCCAGTATCGGGGGCCCTGCACTCTGGCCCGGATGGCTGGGGCTGGGTGCTCGGCAGCCCTGGGCTCCGTCTCCCTCCCGCTCTGCCTGCTCTTCTCCCGCCGGGAGCTGGGGGGAGGGGCGCTCGGCTCCCGCGGGGCCGGGGCTTGTATCTTACCCCCTTCGCGAGGCGCTGGGTTCTCTCAGGTGTGGATGTGGTCTGGATATTGTCCTGTGTCCTCTGATCTTTATTCTAGGAAGGGTTGTCTTTGTTATATTTTCATAGATATATGTTGTTTTGGGAGGAGATTTCTGCTGCTCTACTCACGCCGCCATCTTCCGCCCCTCCTTCTACTCCATGTAAGAATTTGTTCGTTATGCATCAGAAGATTGGGGACTGATGAAAATTAGGCTTGGGGTGGATTAATGATTGTGCATTGAGTATTGACCCCCCTATACAGAAATTTATTGTGGTTAACTATTTGATCAATAAATATGAGAGATGCCCTCACAAAATATATATATATATAAAAACACACTTCCAATTGTAAAATAAATAAGTAACCGGGATGTAATGTATAGCATAAGGAATATAGTCAAAATATTGTAACAACTTGGTATGGTGATAGCTGGTACCTAGAATTATCATGTAAATAAATGTTGAATCACTGTGTTGTACACCTGAAACTAATGTAATGTAATACTGTTGTCAATTACCCTTCAATAAAAAATAAAAATAAAATAAAATAAAATAAACAAATGAGTATTCATATTTGAACTGACTATTTATAGTTCATAATGCATGAGCAAAACTGAAAGTTTCTGTGATGACTGCCCTTGTACTGTTCACCATGTAACTTATTCACTATGTAAGAATTTGTTCTCCATGTAAGAACTTGTTTGTTATGCCTCAGAAGATTGGAGACTGACGAAAATTAGGCTTGGGGTGGATTAATGATTGTGCATTGAGCATTGACTCCCCTATATAGAATTTTATTGTTGTTAACAACCACTTATCAATAAATATGAGAGATGACCTCACAAAAAAAAAGTACACAGTTCCAATTGTAAAATAAATAAGTAACTGGGATGTAATGTATAGCATAAGGAATATAGTCAAAATATTGTAACAACTTGGTATGGTGATAGCTGGTACCTAGAATTATCATGTATATAAATGTTGAATCACTATGTTGTACACCTGAAACTAATGTAAAGTAATACTGTGTGTTAACTACCCTTCAATAAAAAATAATAATTTACAAAAAAAAAAGAATATAAGTTATGAGACAAACCTCTCCTTAGAAGGATAATGGCAATAATTAAAACAGTAATTTTGTAAACATTTTAGTTTAAGATTATGGTATAAAATTAAACTTTAGTTTCTCTAAAGAAAGCAGAGATGTTAACCCACCAACTGATCAACAGAGCTCTTCTGATCCATGCAAATATAGGAATATCAGAATTTATATGAAGGAAATGTAAAACGTCATCATAGCAATAGTTAGAAAAGGAGATGGGATATTAAACCTGATTTGGTCATAAGAATTCTCAAGTTCAAAAAAGCATTAAATCCAAAATATATAGAGCTAATGCATCTCCACAAACAAAAAGCAAATAATCCAATAAAAAATGGTCAGAGGAACTGAACAGACAGTTCTCCAAAGAAGAAATTCAGATGGCCAACAGACACATGAAAAGATGTTCCACATAACTAGTCATCAGAGAAATGCAAATTAAAACCACAATGAGATATCACCTCACACCAGTAAGGATCGCCACCATCCAAAAGACAAACAGCAACAAATATTGGCAAGGTTGTGGAGAAAGGGGAACCCTCCTACACTGTTGGTGGGAATGTAAATTAGTTCAACCATTGTGAAAAGCAATATGGAGTTTCCTCAGAAATCTCAAAATAGAAATACCATTTGACCCAGGAATTTCACTTCTAGGAATTTACCCTAAAAATGCAGCAGCCCAGTTTGAAAAAGACAGATGCACCCCTATGTTTATCACAGCACTATTTACAATAGCCAAGAATTGGAAGCAACCTAAGTGTCCATCAGAAGATGAATGGATAAAGAAGATGTGGTACATATACACAATGGAATATTATTCAGCCATAAGAAGAAAACAAATCCTACCATTTGCAACAACATGGATGGAGCTAGAGGGTATTATGCTCAGTGAAATGAGCCAGTCAGAGAAAGACAAGTACCAAATGATTTCACTCATCTGTCGAGTATAAGAACAAAGAAAAACTGAAGGAACAAAACAGCAGCAGAATCACAGAACCCACAAATGGACTAACAGTTACCAAAGGGAAAGGGACTGGGGCGGATGGGTGGGAAGGGAGGGATAAGGGCAGGGAAAAAGAGGGCATTATGATTAGCATGTATAATGTGTGTGTGGGGGTACAGGGTGGGCTCTACAACACAGAGAAGACAAGTAGTGATTTTACAGCATCTTACTATGCTGATGGACAGTGACTGTGAAGGGGTATGTTGGGGGGAATTGGTGAAGGGGGAAGCCTAATAAACATAATGTTCTTCATGTAATTGTAGATTAAAATAATGATATCAAAATTAAATATCAAAATTAAAATTAATGATACCAAAATTAAAAAAAAGAGCACTATGATAAGATACTCCACATCATCTGTCACTAGGGAAATGCAAAGTAAAACAAGATACCATTACACACTTAGTGGAATGGTCAAAATCCAAAACACCAACACTACCAAATGCTGCCGAGAATGTGAAATGCAGGAACTCACACTCCTTGCTGGTGGGGATGCAAAATGGCATAGCTACCTTGGAAGATAGTCTGACAGTTTCTTAGAATACTAAACATACTCCTCCCATCCAGCAATCATGCTCCTTGGCTATTTACCCAAAGGAGCTGAAAATTGTACACACATACACACACACACACACACACAAAACCTGCACACAGATATTTGTAGCAGCTGTATTCTTAACTACCAATACTTGGAAGCAGCCAAGATGTCCTTCCACAGCTGAACAGAAAAATGAACTGTTGTCCATCCAGACAATGGAATGTTATTCATTGCTAAAAAGAAATTAGCTGCAGCAGAAACTTAAATGTTACTAAGTGAAAGAAGCCAATCTGAAAAGGCTACATATTTTATGATCCTAACTACATGACATTCTGGAAAAGGCCAAACTATGGAGACAGCAAAAACAATAAGTTGTTGCCAGGAGTTTAACAGTGGGAGATATACAGATATGCAAGACACAGGATTCTTAAGGCAATGAAAATACTTGTATGATACTATATGATAGGTGCATGTCATTATATACTTGTCAAAACCCATAGCATATATACCAAGAGTGAACCATAACGTAGGCCATGAATTTGTGGTGAAAATGATGCTTCATTGAAGGTTCATTAACTGTTGCAAATGTATCCCTCTGGTGGGGTATACTGATAATGAGGAGACTATGCTTATGTGTGGGCAGGGAGTATATGAGAAATCTCTGTACCTTCCCCTCAATTTTGCTGTGAACTAAAGCTCTAAGATAAACAAAAATTAAGAAGCTCTGTGTATGGATATGCAATGATATACAAAATATACTGTTACAAGAAAAATTACATAATCATGTGAATGGTGCATTATCATTTGATTTTTAAAATGAGGGGAAAAAGCGTCCATATGTATTTGTACAGTAGCCCCCTTATTCATGGTGAATACATTCTAAGACCCCCCCAGTGGAAACTGCTGTAGTACTGAACTCTGTATGTTTTTCCCTATATACACACACCTTTGATAAAGTTTAATAAATTAGGCACAATAAGATTAACAATAATAATAAAATAGAACTATACTGTAATGTTATGTTGAATGTGGTCTCTCAAAATATTTTATTATACTGTACTCACTTTTCTTCTTGTGATGATACAAGATGATAAAATGGCTATGCGATGAGAGGGAGTGAAGGAAATGATGTGGGCATTGTGATGGAGGCTACTATTGACCTATTGAGTAAGAAGGAGGATCACCTGCTCCCAGACCACAGTTGACTGTGGGTAACAAATTACAGAAAGCATAATTGCAGATAAGGGGAGACTACTGTGTGTGCATATATATGTCTATAAAAACGCATGTCTTTATGAAAAATACACAAAAACTAACATTGTTGGTCTGTTAGAGAAAAAAACTGGATGGCTGAGATACAGAGATAGAAGGAAGTATTTTCATTAATGCCCCTTTAAGTTTTTAGATTGTTAAGTATGAAGATAATATAATTTAGTAATTCTTTTCCAACAAATAAAAAGTAACATGAAATAAGAAGAATTTGGTAGGAAGATATATACTTTATTTACTTCAGCAAATTTAAGATGAGAAATTTTCAAGAATGTGCTGAGAACTGGTCCTGATGAGTGTTTGCTTTTGACTGAAACTTGAATGCTAAGTAATAGATTTCACATTTCTCTTTTGAAAAGTGAAAAAGAAGGTACACAGGTTGTGTTCCCTCTCTTCCAAGACTGTATTTTAATGACTTATCCAATAAACAAAAAAATACTTCCAATGCACAGCCTATTTAAAATAAGAAAAGCTGTGGTTGGGAATAAATATTTATATACAAGCCGTTTTTTTTCTTTTCAATTTGAGAAGAAAAGATTTCTCTAATTCACATTCAGACATTGTTCAGGAAAATAAAAGAATAGCACGTTGCAGGGATTTCTCTATGGGCAAAAAGAAATAGTGGGGAATAAAGAAATGTTCTAACCTTCACTCCATGAACACACTGCCAGCGTAAGATAGGTTTGGAGCTCCTAAGTGGGACAAGTCTGTTCCCACTGGCCCACTGACTTTGACTGCAGCCAATAGGTGATGTTTTATGAGAGGGAAGAAAATTATGAAAAATCAGAAAAAGTCCCCAGCCCTGTTACAGAGATCCAGAAGAGCTTTAAGAACACTGCTTTTTAAAATTACTAAATTCAGGCAGAAAAAATTACTAAATGTGAACTTTGAGACTTAAGCAGATAGTAAGAGAGAGAACTGCTTAGCTTTTCTTTAAAATTATTTACCAGTCCCCTACTTCTACCACTTATTTATTACTGAAACCCAGATATTCTTTTTTCTACTTTAATTCTATTTATTAAATTTCAAAATTCAAAAGGCATAAAAAAGTGTACAATGAATACTTTACTTTTGATATCTGTATCCCAGTAACCAAAATTATTAGTTTCTTGTGTAGCCTTCAAGAAATATTCTCTAGGCATACAAGAAAACCTTCCCTTTTTTCCCCCTCAAACCTCCCTTTTTTTCTGTTTTACACAAATGATTGTAAGGTACCATTAGTCTTTAAATTGAAATAAAAATCAGAGGATCTTTATGTAATCCTAACTCCTTATATAAACACATCACCCTCTTCTGTAAAGAAATCTTTTAAAAAAATTTCTTCTCAATATCTCCCATATCACTCAGAGTTCAGAAAAAGTTGTTTTGTAAAAGAAATAGGAGGTCTATAGAACTCAACTGCATGCAATTACACAGAAAATCAACTCACTGAACTTTTGGCCCAGGATTCTGACCCTGAAAAAACCATATAGATCTTCAAAGTTCCCACCAGGGGTAGTTTTGCAGAGGTTCATTAGCACTCCATGGAATCCTGTTCTGAGGTGCAAAGATCCCTTCAGTTAAACTGAAGAAGGAGAGAATAAAGAAGTGGGAAGTTCAATTCAAATGCTTGGTTCTTGTGGGTTAGCAACAAGGAAGTAAAGGCAGATGAAAGACAAACCATGATTGCTTCGGATCAGTTAATCAGTAACTCACATACACTGGCACTAACTAGATCCTTCTGCCTTCCAGTGGCAACTTAACAGGTAATGCAGGGGCTGCTGAATGGCTGGACAGTTGTGTAAATCCCTTGTTAAATTCACAAGGACAAGCTGCAGAGGGAAGAGGGTGCTATAAACCACTGAAAACTCAAGAAGAGGGAAACCCAGAGAGCCCTCCAGGGTCCTGTGCAATGCCTGAAGCCAAGACTGAACTTCAAAGTAGAATTCAGTGCCCAGTTTTCTTCAACTGTTTCTTTACCTCTGGAGTCAGAGATATAGGGAGGGAAGAAGGCTCAGGAGAGAGGGATGCTTAAACATGTTAAGAATGCTAGACCAGATACACCTGAGGGCAAAGTCAAGGTTTAACTCCAAACTCAGTCGTGTGAGTGTGGACTTTCCAGAGCCTCAGTTTCTCCATGGGTATGCCAGTTCAAAAACACTACAAATCTGAAACCAGCTCAGTAGAGCCTAATTTCAACTTCCCAGTACCACCACAGTGATTTGAAGAGCACCAAAACTCCACCTTATGGCCTAAGTTTAGACATTTCCACCAACCGCCCAAGGTGATTCTCATCTCCAGTTTGAAAGCATTATAGGAAGATACCCCCTGGTTCATTCTAGCATTAAGTCTCTCAATACTACTTCAGAAAGATAAGTGGACAAAGGTTGTCACATAAGATAAAACTAGTATCTAAGTCTTGGGATGCCGGAAAACACACATTAAAATCATGAGGGGTCGGTCCTCTCAGACCCACTGCACTTTGGCAACAATCCAGAAGTGGTAAGTGGGTCACTTTGATATGGAAGGGACTCTGCAGAAGAGTACTAAATACCACTCAGTTCTAAACAAATAGCCAACACAGTTTATAAACAAAGTCTTCAATGTTTTTCTGGAAGCAGGCCTGAATTTATACCCTCCTAAACTCCATATAGAGAATGCAGCCTTTCCACTCAACAAAGGCTGATCAGAAATACTTCCATCTGTCTGTCCTTTTGGATAGAACGCTGAATTTGAAAAGAAAACCAAGATTTGTTTTATAATTTGATTTTGCTTTCCCGAAACAGCAATGTGATGTAATTAATAGAGCATGGAGACAGGCAGACCTGGGCTCAGATTCCAAGTCTGTTCCATACTGACTTAGGTCTTGGGAAAGAAACTAACCTCTCTCATCCTCTTCAGTGACATAATTCCTGCCTTTTGATTATTGTGGCTTTTTAAAAGACATATAATAAATGCATAGGCACATAGTTGGAATACATTAATGTTTATTTCCTCCCTTTCTTCCAGACCCCTTAAGGTATTTACTGATTAAATAACCAGAAAACCTCCCCCATTTTATTAAATTCTAGTATGAGAATTCCTCAAGCCAAAACAGATACTAGTTGAAAGAAGAATTTTGCATATATGCATATATACTGTGTTATGATGCATTTTTATAACCAAACATATAATCAGAGTGGGTCTACTGTCAATTTCACTCAGTGAAATCAGATTAAATCATGACATTGCTAATTTTTTTTTCACTTTTATATTTTTATTTTTATTTATTTTTTTTGTGAGGGCATCTCTCATATTTATTGATCAAATGGTTGTTAACAACAATAAAATTCTGTATAGGGGAGTCAATGTTCAATGCACAATCAGTAATCCACCCCAAGCCTAATTTTTGTCAGTATCCAATCTTCTGAGGCATAACAAACAAGTTCTTACATGGAGAACAAATTCTTACATAGTGAATAAGTTACATGGTGAACAATACAAGGGCAGTCATCACAGAAACTTTCAGTTTTGCTCATGCATTATGAACTATAAACAGTCAGTTCAAATATGAGTACTCATTTGATTTTTATACTTGATTTATATGTGGATACCACATTTCTCTCTTTATTATTATTATTTTTAATAAAATGCTGAAGTGGTAGGTAGATACAAGATAAAGGTAGAAAACATAGTTTAGTGTTGTAAGAGAGCAAATGTAGATGATCAAGTGTGTGCCTGTAGACTATGTGTTAATCCAAGCTAGACAAGGGCAATAAAACATCCACATATGCAGAAGATTTCTCTCAGAACAGGGGGGGTGAGGTTCTAAGCCTCACCTCTGTTGATCCCCAATTTCTCACCTGATGGCCCCCCTGTGACTGTGCTTGTCTTAGGTTGTTCCTCCCTTGAGGAATCTTACCCGTCTCTGGCTAACCAGTCATCTTCCGGGGCCATACAGGGAAATGTAAAGTTGGTAAGTGAGAGAGAAGCCTTATTGTTTGAAAAGAGTAGCTTTTCACTTTTTGCAGATTTATGCCCTGTGGCTTCTATGCCCAGCATTTGTCTTGAGGTATCTTTACCACTTGGAAGAATTATGATACTCGGTAAATTCGATATGAGGCACGAATTCTATTTAGGGGTTGTAATTAGGAAGGAAGAAGAAAAGCTATAGAAGTAGCAGGCGGCAGAAAACATGGGAAGATTGATTATTTCTTTGACATATCTTCTTGTAGAGTAACTTCAGCATGTATAGGTTTTAAACTACTAATTAAATTGCACACACATATTAACATAATAGGAGTACAGTTACATAACCAAAGCATATCTGTAATTACCAGCCATCTCCAGTGAAACCAAGAAAACCAGTTAGGCACCTTAGGCATTTGTGAAAACTTATCTATGATATGGTGGATATTGTCCAACTGAACTTGAACAGTCTGGGAGAAATCAGACAAATTAAAACAACCCATTCCTGGGGACTGTTCACATTCCATATGTTCTTTTCACAGTAAATAGTCTGTAGTTGTAAGATTTTGGAGCGCTACAATTTGCACTTCTCCTAATTCTTGGTTGAGTTCCAACAGTATAGATCCAGTCCAATTTATTGTTTTACTGTTTGCACAGTCCAGCTGAGATATCTCCTTCTTCATTCCCATGTCAAGTCCAGGAACTGGTGGGATGAATGCATTTACACCTGTAGCAGTGCGTGGATCTTTCTTGGGGTTTTTTGATGATCATCTTCTGGCTTGAGTCTTCCAAAGAGTGCTGATGTTGGAAGTTCTTTTTCATATCGTATCTTAGTTCATTTTTGGGGTAGCCAAAATGATCCTCTGTATAAACACAAACAGACCCTTTGCCTACACTTTTATATGCCCTTTATACCATTTTGTAGAACTTATTGGAGGTCACCACACAGGAACTGCTTTTTCTTTGTTGTTGTTGTTATCATTAATCTACACTTACATGACGAATATTAAGTTTACTAGGCTCTCCCCTATACCAGGTCCCCCCTATAAACCCCTTTACGGTCACTGTCCATCAGCATAGCATAATGTTGTAGAATCACTACATGTCTTCTCTGTTTTGTACAGCCCTCCCCTTTCTCCCAACCCCCCATGCATGCTAATCTTAATACCCCCCTTCTTATTTCCCCCCCTTATCCCTCCCTACTCACGAATCCTCCCCAGTCCCTTTCCCTTTGGTACCTGTTAGTCAATTATTGAGTTCTGTGGTTCTGCTGCTGTTTTGTTCCTTCAGTTTTTTCTTTGTTCTTATAATCCACAGATGAGTGAAATCATTTGGTATTTCTCTTTCTCCACTTGCCTTGTTTCACTGAGCATAATACCCTCCAGCTCCAACCATGCTGCTGCAAACGGTAGAATTTGCCCTTTTCTTATGGCTGAGTAGTATTCCATTGTGTATATGTACCACATCTTCTTTATCCATTCATCTATTGATGAACATTTAGGTTGCTTCCAATTCTTGGCAATTGTAAATAGTGCTGCGATAAACATAGGGGTGCATTGGTCTTTCTCAAACTTGATTGCTACATTCTTAGGGTAAATTCCTAGGAGTGCAATTCCTGGGTCAAATGGTAAATCTGTTTTGAGCATTTGATCTACCTCCATACTGCTTTCCACAAATGTTGAACTAATTTACATTCCCACCAGCAGTGTAGGAGGGTTCCCCTTTCTCTACAGCCTCGCCAACATTTGTTGTTGTTTGTCTTTTGAATGGCAGCCATCCTTACTGGTGTGAGGTGATACCTCATTGTAGTTTTAATTTGCATTTCTCTGATAATTAGTGATGTGGAACATTTTTTCTTGTGTCTGTTGGCCATCTGTATCTCTTTTTTGGAGAACTGTCTGTTCAGTTCCTCTACCCATTTTTTAATTGGGTTATTTGTTTTTTGTTTGTTGAGGCGTGTGAGCTCTTTATATATTCTGGATATCAAGCCTTTATCGGATCTGTCATTTTCAAATATATTCTCCCATACTGTAGGGTTCCTTTTTGTTCTATTGATGGTGTCTTTTGCTGTACAGAAGCTTTTTAGCTTAATATAGTCCCACTTGTTCATTTTTGCTGTTGTTTTCCTTGCCCGGGGAGATACGTTCAAGAAGAGGTCACTCATGTTTATGTCTAAGAGGTCTCTGCCTATGTTTTTTTTTAGGAGTTTAATGGTTTCATGACTTACATTCAGGTCTTTGATCCATTTTGAGTTTACTTTTGTATATGGGGTTAGACAATGGTCCAGTTTCATTCTCCTACACATAGCTGTCCAGTTTTGCCAGCACCATCTGCTGAAGAGACTGTCATTTCGCCATTGTATGTCCATGGCACCTTTATCAAATATTAATTAACCATATATGTCTGGGTTAATGTCTGGATTGTCTAGTCTGTTCCATTGGTCTGTTGCTCTGTTCTTGTGCCAGTACCAAATTGTCCTGATTACTATGGCTTTATACTAGAGCTTGAAGTTGGGGAGTGAGATCCCCCCTACTTTATTCTTCTTTCTCAGGATTGCTTTGGCTATTCGAGGTCTTTGTTGTTTCCATATGAAGTTTTTAATTATTTGTTCCAATTCATTGAAGAATGTTGCTGGTAGTTTCATAGGGATTGCATCAAATCTGTATATTGCTTTGGGCAGGATTGCCATTTTGACCATATTAATTCTTCCTAGCCACGAGCACGGGATGAGTTTCCATCTGTTAGTGTCTCCTTTAATTTCTCTTAAGAGTGACTTGTAGTTTTCAGAGTATAAGTCTTTCACTTCTTTGGTTAGGTTTATTCCTAGGTATTTTATTTTTTTTTGATGCAATTGTGAATGGAGTTGTTTTCCTGATTTCTCTTTCTGTTGGTTCATTGTTAGTATATAGGAAAGCCACAGATTTCTGTGTGTTGATTTTGTATCCTGCAACTTTGCCGTATTCCGATATCAGTTCTAGTAGTTTTGGGGTGGAGTCCTTAGGGTTTTTTATGTACAGTATCATGTCATCTGCAAATATGACAGTTTAACTTCTTCTTTACCAATCTTCATTCCTTGTATTTTTTTGTTTTGTCTGATTGCGGTGGCTAGGACCACCAGTACTATGTTAAATAACAGTGGGGAGAGTGGGCATCCCTTTCTACTTCCCGATCTCAGAGGAAATGCTTTCAGCTTCTCGCTGTTCAATATAATGTTGGCTGTGGGTTTATCATAAATGGCCTTTATTACGTTGAGGTACTTGCCCTCTATTCCCATTTTACTGAGAGTTTTTATCATGAATGGATGTTGAACTTTGTCAAATTCTTTTTAAGCATCTATGGAGATGATCATGTGGTTTTTGTCTTTCTTTTTGTTGATGTGGTGGATGATGTTGATGGACTTTTGAATGTTGTACCATCCTTGCATCCCTGGGATGAATCCCACTTGGTCATGGTGCACGATCCTTTTGATATATATTTTTGAATTCGGTTTGCTAATATTTTGTTGAGTATTTTTGCATCTACATTCATCAGGGATATTGGTCTGTATTTTTCTTTTTTGGTGGGGTCTTTGCCTGGTTTTGGTATTAGGGTGATGTTAATTTCATAGAATGAGTTTGGGAGTATCCCCTCCTCTTCTATTTTTTGGAAAACTTTAAGGAGAATGGGTATTACGTCTTCCCTGTATGTCTGATAAAATTCCGAGGTGAATCCTTCTGGCCCAGGGGTTTTGTTCTTTGGTAGTTTTTTGATTACTGCTTCAATTTCGTTGCTGGTAATTGGTCTGTTTAGATTTTCTGTTTCTTTCTGGGTCAGTCTTGGAAAGTTGTATTTTTCTAGGAAGTTGTCCATTTCTCCTAGGTTTCCCAGCTTGTTAGCATATAGGTTTTCATAGTATTCTCTAATAATTCTTTGTATTTCTGGTGTCCATCATGATTTTTCGTTTCTTGTTTCTGATACTGTTGATTTGTGTTGACTCTCTTTTCCACTTAAGAAGTCTGGCTACAGGCTTATCTATTTTGTTTATTTTCTCGAAGAACCAGCTATTGGTTTCATTGATTTTTGCTATTGTTTTATTCTTCTCAATTTTATTTATTTCTTCTCTGATCTTTATTATGTCCCTCCTTCTGCTGACCTTAGGCCTCATTTGTTCTTCTTTTTCCAATTTTGATAATTGTGACATTAGACCATTCATTTGGGATTATTCTTCCTTTTTAAAATATGCTTGGATTGCTATATACTTTCCTCTTAAGACTGCTTTTGCCGTGTCCCACAGAAGTTGGGGCTTAGTGTTGTTGTTGTCATTTGTTTCCATATATTGCTGAATCTCCATTTTGATTTGGTCATTGATCCATTGATTATTTAGGAGCGTGTTGTTAAGCCTCCATGTGTTTGTGAGCCTTTTTGCTTTCTTTGTACAGTTTATTTCTAGTTTTATGCCTTTGTGGTCTGAAAAGTTGGTTGGTAGGATTTCAATCTTTTGGAATTTACTGAGGCTCTTTTTGTGTCCTAGTATGTGGTCTATTCTGGAAAATGTTCCATGTGCACTTGAGAAGAACGTGTATCCTGTTGCTTTTGGATGTAGAGTTCTGTAGATGTCTATTAGGTCCATCTGTTCTAGTGTGTTGTTCAGTGCCTCTGTGTCCTTACTTATTTTCTGTCTGGTGGATCTGTCCTTTGGAGTGAGTGGTGGTTGAAGTCTCCTAGAATGAATGCATTGCATGCTATTTTCTTCTTTAGTTCTGTTAGTATTTGTTTCAGGTATGTTGGTGCTCCTGTATTGGGTGCATATATATTTATAATGGTTATCCTCTTGTTGGACTGAGCCCTTTATCATTATGTAATGTCCTTCTTTGTCTTTTGTTACTTTCTTTATTTTGAAGTCTGCTTTGTCTGATACCAGAATTGCAACACCTGATTTCTTCTTTCTGTTGTTTGCATGAAATATCTTTCTCCATCCCTTGATTTTAAGTCTGTGCATGTCTTTGGGTTTGAGGTGAGTTTCTTGTAAGCAGCATATGGATGGATCTTGCTTTTTCATCCATTCTATTACTCTGTGTCTTTTGATTGGTGCATTCAGTCCATTTACATTTAGGGTGATTATTGAAAAGTATGTACTTATTGCCATTGCAGGCTTTTAGTTTGTGGTTACCATAGGTTCAGGGTTAGCTTCTTCACTATCTTACTGTCCAACTTAACTCGCTTGTTGAGCTCTTATAAACGCAGTCTGATGATTCTTTATTTCTCTCCCTTCTTATTCCTCCTCCTCCCTTCTTCATATGTTGGATGTTTTGTTTTGTGCTCTTTTTAGGAGTGCTCCCATCTAGAGCAGTCCCTGTAGGATGCCCTGTAGAGATGGTTTGTGGGAGGCAAATTCCCTCAACTTTTGCTTCTCTGGAAATTGTTTAATCCCTCCTTCATATTTAATTGATATTCGTGCTGGATACAGTAGTCTTGGTCCGAGGCCCTTCTGTTTCATTGCATTAAGTATGTCATGCCATTCTCTTCTGGCCTGTAGGGTTTCAGTTGAGAAGTCTGATGATAGCCTGATGGGTTTTCCTTTGTAGGTAGCCTCTTTTTTCTCTCCCGCTGCCTTTAATCCTTTGTCCTTTTCTTTGATCTTTGCCATTTTAATTATTATGTGTCTTGGTGTTGCCATCCTTGGATCCCTTGTCATGGGAGTTCTGTGTACTTCTGTGGTCTGAGAGGCCATTTCTTCCCCTATTTTGGGGAATTTTTCAGCAATTATTTCTTCAAAGACGCTTTCTATCCCTTTTTCTGTCTCTCTTCTTCTTCTGGTACCCCTATAATGCAGACTTTGTTCCGTTTCGATTGGTCACTCAGCTGTCTTAAAATTCTTTCATTCCTGGAGATCCTTTTGTCTCTCTCTGCATCAGCTTCTCTGCATTCCTCTTCTCTGTTTTTTTTTGTAGTCTATTAATGGTCTCTTGCATCTCATCCATTCTGTTTTGAAGTCCTTCCACAGCTTGTTTTATTTCTGTATTCTCCTTCCTTAGTTCTTGCATATTTCTCTGCAAGTATATCAGCATGGTTATGACTTTTGTTTTGAATTCTTTTTCAGGAAGACTGGTTAAATCTATCTCCTCAGTTTCCTTTTCAGGGGAAGATGTAGCAGATGCCGAAGCTGTCTGGGTTAGTCTTTTCTGGATCATATTTTTTGCCTTTTCATGTTGACAGGTGCTATTGACTGTCAGTTGGGAGGGCCAAACTTTTCACTTGCTTCTGGCCTTTCTTTACTGGGACAGCTGCGACCCCTAGTGGCTTGTGTTGGGTAATTGCGTGTAGATTGTGTCTTTGTGTCTTGCCCGGCAGGAGTGGAGGAAGCTCCCTTTCTGAGGGCATGACCAGCCTTAGGCTTCTTCTCTGCTTTTGCAGTTCCCAGAGGGGTAATGGACAGGGGGGCTGTTTGGCTGTTTACCTACATGAGGGGTCTCAGAGCTGTTGCCCAGGGGGTTAGTGTGCCCGGTTTTCCCTGTAATTTCCAGCCACTGGGCTGTGACCTGTGTTGTTTTCATCCAGCTGTTCTGTCCCTGTCCCTTTAAGGCTTTCAAAAAGCACTCGCTTTTCTTTGTCACAGGGGCATCAGCTTAGGAACCCGGTCAGAGGTCTTGCTGCCCTGTTTCTCTAGTTTCCAGCTCTCCACGCATGCACTGTGTCTGCGCTCTGGTGCGGGTGGCTGGGGCTGGGTGTTTAGTAGGCCTGAGCTCCCTCTCCCTTCCACCAGGAGCTGGGGGGAAGCGTGCTTGGGTTCCGCTGGGCCGGGGGTCGTATCTTATCCCTTTCACCAGGCACTGGGCTCTCACACGTGTGGATGTAGTCTGGCTGTTGTCCTGTGTCTTCTGGTCTCTCTTTTAGGATTAGTTGTATTTGTTGTATTTTCAAAAATATATATGTTTTTGGGAGGAGATTCCCTCTGTCCTACTTTCACCGCCCTGTTGGCTCCACCTCCCTGAAGGAGAAATTTGAGGCTTTAGGAATTGCTTATTTACCTGACCTTGATTATAGGTGAACCAGTAGCATGAGTGCTGATTCAACCCAGTGAGAAGATACTTCAGTAATTATTGGCCAATCGCAACACAGGAAGATGACTCATCATGTGTCGTTGAACAGAGGCGGCCTGAGCCTATGTCCTCTGCTGGGTTTCCCTTTTACTGGAATATGCGTTATCCAATTCACAACCATCCCTGGTAAGAGCAGTAGTAAAAAAGCAAAATGTACACCACCAGCGTTCTTACTGTTTTTCAAGTGTCCTGTGTTTTTTTTCTTTTAACTCTATCACAATGAGAAGAGAAACAAAACATGAATTTCAGATTTAAGTTAAAATCAGAAATTAGTTGCTTTGCATACAAGAACAATGCATTTCTTTAGAACGGAGAGTGTAGGGGAATGGCAGCAGGGAAGTGTTTGTAGAAAGGTAGAGAAAATCAGCATAACAGTCCCTCAAACCTCAAGAATTTTCACCAACAGAGATTGATCACAGTAAAGAGGTGGAATGATTCAAAGAGAACATCAGTTTTAACTGTTGGGGCTTACAACTGAGGAACAGGAAGAACAAAATCCTAATGCTGCTTAAAGCACCAGAGCTGAACTCAACTCTCCAAACGTGCAGAACCGCCTGGGGTTTTGCCCCCACGCTGCTCCCTGTGGTAAAATGTTCCTTCAGTGTCTCTGTGAACATAAATCTTTCCTCATGGCACTATATGAATCAGTGGAGTTTAGAGTAAGGTGAGCTGAGGTAAAGGTAATGTCTCTTAGCTTTATTTTCCTCTTTTGAGGAAGAATCTGTTGAGGGGCCAAGTTGTGCCCTCCACTTCAGTCCAGGCAGACATGAGTCCTACTTGAAACCGGATCCTTCACTGACTTTTGCTTGTGTACAACTAGTGTATGTCTCACAAATGATTCTTTCAGAAGAGGTAAAAAAGCTGATATGCCATGATTGATGGAAAATTCCAGGTAAGCCAATTAACACAAATGAGAAACTTATCAAATGGGAAAACTTCAGGTGAATTAACTGCCATCCAGTATGTTATGATGTGATGAATAATGGGTATCTGGAGTTTCACTAATGAGCATCTAATGGAAAAGATGGGCCAACAAGTTTAATCCCCAATAATGTATAAAACAAGCCTAAGCCAAAACCAGATCTGTTGGTGCCAGAGCCTATGATCTACAATAGGAAGCATCTCAACTCGTAGGTTTGTCACCAGAAGGATACACTCCAGCCAGCCCACAATGTTTTCATGGGACAGCAACCTGAGCCTTAAATCACTCCAGCCATCACTCTGCTGTCTTAACGCCCACAGGTACATCTCAGAATATGTACTACACAGAGATTCTAAAGCCAGTGGTGGTTCCTGGTAGTTAGCAACGTCCGCATGCAGCAGAGGACAGTGGTCGTGAGGAGATTTGTGAATAATATTACAGCAAATTCTTTTACTGTGCATAGGTGTCTCTCAAAGCTGGACACACATTTTTTGTTCCTTAAGAAAAGCTTTCTGATATGAAGATTTCTTTGAAATACAGAGGTAGGCCTATCTGTGGCCAGAATAAATGGCTGTGAAGTTTGAAATATGACATGAATATGATGAGCGATTCGAAAGATCCCAAAATACTTCCAGGACAAAGGGATTTTTTGATGTTGTCTGAAATTCCACCATTAAAGTCTTGTTCCTTTAGACACCATCCCTCTTTTGGGACAGGAAAGGTAGCACGGGCCATATCCTGTAAGTCAATGGCAAATATTCACACAAAGGTGTTAGTGTCCCAAAAAATAGCTATAATGGAAAGAATTTTTGTGAAGACAGAGAAGAAAACAGACAGGTCCTGATCTAGGCCACTGCATAAAGGGAACCCACACAGACTGGTGTCCATTGAGTTAGTAAGTTCAATGGAGTGGATCAAATAATTCCAACTGAATCCTTGCAATTCCTCTAAAGTGTCATATTCTTTCTTTCATTCAATTTTAGCACAATTTGTTCACTCCTCACAGAAGTCTCTTGAACTCATGCCAGTTTTCCCTCTTTTTTCCTAGCTAACTCAGAACATTTTAAAGGCTAAATTACCTTATTCTTTTACTTCTGTCAAAATGATTGGAATACTATGTATATTCAACAACTTTTCAAATGAAAATGAGAAAATTGAAGTTTGGAAAATACCTTGGATTAATCTTTAGTTCACAATTTTGCCTTGGGCTGCCCCACTTAAATGAAACTTATTTTCCTAATGTGCCTATGCCATTAAATTTAAAATGCACTTGGTTAGAAAAAATATTACCAATCAGTATGATTGTGTTTTAATTATATGCATATAACCTTTAAATCCACATTTATGAGAAAATTATCATGTTTCTAAAAAGCATCAATGCTAAAAACAAAAAAATCACCCATGTTGCTTTGCCTATCTTGGAATATCATTAAAACAAATAAGAAAAAGGAAAACAGAACTTGTCAGTGTGATTTTTCTAGGTCCTGTTATACAGCCACTTTTGGGGGGAAAAAAACCTCTGAGATTTTTCTCATGTTTTTATTAGTCCAGATCTCACCAAATTCTAACTTTCTACTTAAAATTATTTTTGTCTAAATGTCATAGTTTCTTTTCAAATGTCTTGATTCAGAATTTTTTACATTGATATCCTTGTCATGAAGAGATAAACTACATACAAAAAAATTAGAGGCATGACATATCCGATAAGGGGTTGACATCCAAAATATATAAAGAGCTCAAATGCCTCAACACCCAAAAAGCAAATAACCCAATTAAAATAAAAGGGCAGAGGATCTGAACAGACACTTCTCCAAAGAATAAATTTAGATGGCTAACACGCATATGAAAAGATGCTCCACCATCACTAATCGTCGGAGAAATACAAATTAAAATCACAATGAGATTTCACCTCACACTAGTTAAGGATGGCCAACATCCAAAAGACAAGCAACAACAAATGTTGGTGAGGATGTGGAGAAAGGGGAACCCTCCTACACTGCTGGTGGGAATGTAAACTAGTTCAACCATTGTGGAAAGCAGTATGGAGGTTCCTCAGAAAACTAAAAATAGAAATACCATTTGACCCAGGAATAAATTTACCCTAAGAAAACAGGATCACAGATTCAAAAAGATATATGTACCCCTATGTTTATTGTAGCACTATTTACAATAGCCAAGTTATGGAAGCAACCCAAGTGTCTATCAGTAGATGAATGGATAAAGAAGATGTGGTACATGTACACTATGGAATATTATTCAGCCATAAGAAGAAAACAAATCCTACCATTTGCAACAACATGGATGGAGCAAGAGGGTATTATGCTCAGTGAAATAAGCCAGGCAAAGAAAGACAAGTACCAAATGATTTCATTCATCTGTGGAATATAACAACAAAGCAAAACCTAAAGGAACAAAACAGCAGCAGACTCACAGAACTTGAGACTGGACAACTGGTTACCAAAGGGAAAGGGGCTGAGGAAGGTAGGTGGGAAGGCAAGGATAAGGGGATTAAGGGATATTATGACTAGTTCACATAATGGAGCATCTAATGGAAGGAAATATAGCACAGAGAAGACAAGTAGTGACTCGATATAGCATCTTACCACTACACTGATGGACAGTGACTATAATGGGATATGTGGTGGGGACTTGATAAGAGGGGGAATGTAGTAACCACAATGTTGCTCATGTGAAACCTGAGCAAAATATTGTATATCAATGATACCTTAATAAAAAATAAATAAATAAAATTAAACTCCCTTTCCCAATTAAAAAAAATTAGAGGCTAATATCTTCAGTGAAGCAAAGTGAGTATCTGTTGGGATACGTGCTGCCCTCCTGCTGAAAACCTATAGCCAACAAGAACCTAGTGGATTGAGAGAGAAAGGTTCTGTGGGTCATTCTCTTCTCAACTTACTAATGATTAGATAACTTCCTCCTTAGACACTTAATAACCAAAAACCAGATTTAGGAGCTTTGCATTACATTCATTTCCTTTTAATAGAAATGAAATAACATTTAAAGTCTACACATTGATTTTTTCCTAGGAATATGTTCTTAATGGGCACTTTAACTGGAGTAGGATGTCAGGCACAGAAATGACAACATGAAGTCCCAAAATTCTAAAGGTGAGTGGTTCCCCTTTCCTGGAATGAATTAAGGCAAAGGTTAGAAGTTGTTTAAATTCATCATTATATTAAGTAAAGTTTTGTTTAGTGAAGGAAGCTTTTGTGCTTCAGAAAAATTAGGAGATGCTTTGCTCATCATTTGTGTAAAGGAATGAAGGAAGAAAGGAAAAAAAGAGGGAGGGAAAAAGGAGGAAAGGGATCCCACACATTATAGGAGGATATCTATATTTGTAGTTAGGGTCATGAGATTTTGGAAAACTGAGGAGTAGTTTCTGATGTAAGCTTACTGGAAGATGACTTGACAATATGGACCAAAGCCTTCAAAATCTGCACATGGTTTGATTCAGTTATTCCCTGTCTATGAATTTATCCCAACAAAATTATTCAGTAAGGGTGTTTAGCCTCATGTATATGGTGTTCTTTGATATTTTGTTTATTCTACTAAAACAAATGTATAAGTGTTAGGTTAAATAAATGGCATGTATAGCATCTGGCTAAATAAATGGTATAATATTACATATACTATATATAGTATTCCATGATACTATAGATAAGTATGTATTGACATAGAAAAATGTTTGTTATCGTTTGTTACATAAAAAACAGATTATAAAGTGAAATATGGTACAATTACATTTTGCAATATGCTTTTGTGTACTATATATATTTTCCTAAGTATATTTCATATATATGTGTCTATATTTCAAATATAAGTATACATATATATGTAATAAATCCCTAAGGCCAAACCAAAAAGAAAAAACAACTTAATACTGAAATTGATTATCAACAAATGTTGAAATTCAGTTTTTATTTGTATAGTCTAGTTTTTAACAATAAGAACAATACAGGTAAGTTTAAAGAAAATAATGAAGTGATTCTTAAAATCTATTATAGGTATTAAACTAAAGGAAACATATAATTAAGATATTTGCCTTTAATGCTGACAACACTATTTTTACTACAGTTTTTATTCAAAACTAGAAAAAAGGCAATAATGATTTCGCCCTGGAAATTTTCTGCTATCTCTAAGTACTTCTCTCAGACTCACTATTTATTTACCTTATCTTCTAGAACATGAGTATAAACAGGTTCCCAACTTGGGAATACCCAAACCCCCCAAACAAATATGTAAAACAAATTGCTCCATCATCCCATGGTTAATAATTGTGAAGAATTATTGGTATTATAAATAATATTCAATTGAAATTTCAGAATAGATATGGCTCTGCCTGAGTAGCTTATTGGAAAATCATTTGTTTCACATCAGTTTTGGCACACAGTATTCAATGTGAATTATGTAGTTATAGCCCAGTTTATTATATTTCTGCTTGTTCCACTGTGTATATATGTGTCTTAGGCTTTAAAAAGGTAATTTGTGCCCTCAAAATGTATTATGAAACAAATTGTGATTCATGCAAATCACTTCAATTTGTTTTCCAAAAATGTAGCTTGCTTCAATTAATCAGTTGCTATTCATTTCATATATTTCAGTTGCACTCACAACAAGAGCTCCAGTGGGTTATCACTCACATGGGGGGCTGGCCTCCAGAGGGCATGAAAGACACAACAATCAGACATTATACCAAGCATACAATTACAGTGTGTGTCTCCACAAACTCCCGTGAATCACACATCACATTATGTCAGACTCCCACCTCTCTGAAGTTCTGTTACCTGAGCCACCTACCTGCTGTAATCACAGTATTCTACAGTGCGTGGGTGCATAGCTCTCAACCTGCTGAGACCTAGTCCGTGTCTCCCAACATGCAGCAGGAGTCAGCCCAGCAGATTGCTGTATCGATGTTCTGCAGCCTGTCCATCATAATGAATGAATAGCTGAAGTGCCATGCTCCTGTACATGGACTTTGTTTAGGAAAGAAGGGAAGTAAAAGCAACATGTCAACTCCAATTGTGCTTGGACATTGATGAGAAACAATATTTTCATGCAGCTTTTATTACTCAAAAAGAAAAAATGGACATAGCGAAATCTTGCAAGACATGTTGTAAGCTAACTGTAGAAAATGTTCTCTTTTATAAGGGTTTTATTTTAATTATGGGACATCTTAAGGTATAATTACCACTCATGCTTTTACTGAAGTGTTACATTGTCTCAACCTTATCCCATAGGATGAACTAATAATAATGGGCTTGGATTAGCATTTTATAAGAGGTATGCTATTATTTATTTTCCTAGCAAAACAGGGTACCTTGTGTCATCTAAAATAGAGGGCATTATTAAGCCAAAACCACTTTTCTATGCCAGCTATTTATAAACCACGTATGAATAGTTCTAAAATACAGGGTTCTGAAATGCCTAATTGTACTGAGTAGGTGCTTATTAGGGCTAACACTACCCACAAAGGGAAGATATGTGTATGGAGTTCTGATGCCACTCTGTCAGCCATTGCCAAGTTACTCTGAAGACAATGACACAAGATCTTATTTGGGGATATTTCTTCTGGGCCAGTTATCATGGAAATAAGTAGAGGTCAGAAGAATGTAGTGTTAGGCATATTTCCACCATGTCATTGGGTCTGAACTGGATTATGTTAAGATCTCAGAAGAGTGGATAAAACAATAGGATGTCAATCATCTGGCCTATGACTCTCAACTTGTAGATGGTTGAACTTCAACAATATAAGCCTCAGTTTCACCAACATATAGGCCACAAACAACAGTTGGCAAGTATTTCAAAAGGAAACTCTTAACTTTGACGTTGTTGCCATTGTATGTTTGCAGTTCTCATTTTTCTCCTTTCTTCTAATTTGATACATTAAAGACAGGAAGAGGCACTTAAATTGAATGAATATGTATTATTGAGTTCCTGCCGTGTTATTAGTAATCAGAACTTTACTTATGACATTGAACGCAATCATCATAATAAGTCGGTGAAGGATAACAATCCCCATTTGAGGCAGCAGAGGATCATAAAAGATAAGTTAACAAAACAGACTTGTAGCAAGCCCAAGGACTCCGGACTGTCAGATTTCATTCCTTGCTTTACTATGGCAAAGAAGTAAAACTTAGCTATAAACCATGACAAGGTATTTGTTTTATTGCACTACCTATAAAAGATGTTTCTTTCTGAAAGATAGCAATAAAACTTATTACTTCAAATATTGGCGGCCTACTCCGCGTCGGCGCTCACTCATTGGCCGCGAGGGACGCCTGTCGGGGGCGGGACTGAGAGTGAATCCGCATACTCATTGGTAAGTAGCGCCATCAGTCGAGGGCAGGCAGCCAATGGGCTCGCACGAAGAACACATTAGTTCGGCGGCTGCGCAGTAGTTGCAGGCTCCACCGCCTCCGTATTCAGTACTCAGTAGCGTCGCGAGCGCAGCCAGGAGAGGGATATCTAGCGGCTCCCTCTGTCCTTCGGTCCACCGGCCCTGTCCGCAGGAGTGACCCGGGGCCCCCGGCCAGCCGACCCCTCCGCACAGCGGGCCCGGCGGAGACCAGATGTTGGACTCGCGCTGTCCTCAGCTGCGCCTTCCTCCCGGCACGAATGCGCTGGCGGCACTGACCTCGATCCCGAGCCTCAGATCCCGAGCCTCTTCGGGCTCGCTGGGCCCCCGGCGCCGCACTCGCCCCTTCTCGTCTCTCCCGCGGCAGGCGGAGGGCAGCGATCGACCCGGACTTGAAGCCGCTGCCCCGGCCGTACTTGAGCCAGTCCAGCTCTGCCACCTCCAGCCTGGAGCCATCGGGCGGCGCGACCAGGAACCCCGATGCCGCCGCGGGCCTGCCTTCGGCCTCGGCGGCCGCTGAGGAGCAGCCGCGCAAGAGCAGCTCGTCCGGCCGCAGCGCGTGGGGCAACCTGTCCCACGCCGACCGCATCGTCGAGTCCATCGAGATTGAGAGCTCGACCGAGAAGCGACTCACGCTGCTGGAGATTTATGGTGGATGGTCAAGAGCGGCTCCTACTTGAAGGATGAAGGCGAAGCTCTGCGGGCTGGAAGGTACATGGCCTCGGTGCGCGGCCGGACCCGGATGGGGCGCGGGGACCCCTGCCTCCGCCTGAGGTCGCGATGGAGCCGGTGAGGGGCGGCTGTGCAAGTTGCTCGGCGGACAGTGCGTCGCCGTGTGGACAGGAAGCGGCCGACGCGGGTGGTGGGCCTGCCGGGCCCGGCCGGGGGTCGGGAGTCAGCGCGCTCCGACGGAGGAGCTGCCCGGGGAGGGAGGGAGGTGGAGCAAGTGCACCGAGAATGGCCGTCCGCGCCGCCGCCGAAGTTCAAGTTCGCCGGGGCAGGGGAGATGGGCTTCGCCGGACCGCTGCTCCTCCGTCTGGGAACGGGCGGTGAGGGCGGCTGCTCTCCGCCCGGCCTGGGGCAGCGCCGCCGACCTGCTACCGCCGCCCAGGCCGGGGCTGCAGGCGGAGGGGACGGGCCAGGCCGCGCACACGTGGAGGCCGGTTGGCATTTTGCCGTGTGTGGATTTTCTCGGCGGGGGCCTCGAGGGCGAGGGCTGGGTGAGCTGAAGTTCAAGTGTGACCCGCAGCGGGGCGGCGGGGGAGAGGCCGCCCGGAGGAAACGCCTTTAGAATTGAAAAGTTTTTCATGAGGTACCTCTCGTATTTTCTATTTGAGAATGAAGTTTCTTTGCTTTGGTGTGGGAATTGACAATGCGTTTTCTTGTATTTAAAAATTCCTGTCTTTCAGTCATTGAGGTTTGTAGTCTGCAGCTGAGTAGTTTGCAACTAGCCGCAGAGATTCTGAGACAGGGACCGTGGGTGTAGTCAGAGTAGCGTGGGGGCCTCTGGAAAAAGACTCCTACCAAAACTCCGTATTAAACTGTTGAGCGCAGTCAGAGTCACATTAATACTCTAAAGTAAAATATCAGACTAGTAGGAGTATAAGCATTGTTCAGTGAAGATGAATTAAAGCTAAAAAGCCAGGAGTAACTTGACCTGGAATGTGTGATCATCCCCCAGATAAGAAAATAGCTCAGCATGGCCCATGTCTTCATTGTGTCAATTAAATGAGGCTATTGTAAAGTTTACTTTAGCCTGCTAAAAGGCCCAGTTTATCTTTAAGTTTGCCTGGATGCTGCTTTTCCTCCTCGAGCCCCTAATGACATACTATATAACCTGGGCAATTAATACGGCAAGAAGCCCAGTCACAGACAACATAGTAAAAGGCACGAAGGATCCCATCTTAAAGATGAGATTGCATTTAAACACCCAGGAAGTTGAGAAGTAAGATTCTTTTTTTTATTATTATTAAGGTATTACTGATATACCCCCCTATGAGGGTTTCACATGAAAAAAGCAATGTGGTTAATACATTCACCCATATTATCGTTTGGCCCACCCCATACCCCATTGCAGTCACTGTACATCAGTGTAGTAATTTGCCACAGATTCACTTTTTGCCAAAAAGTAAGATTTTTTCTTTCATTTATTTATTTGTTTTATTAAGGTATTATTGATATATACTCTCATGAAGGTTTCACATGAAAAAACCATGTGGTTACAACATTCACCCCTTTATCATGTTCCGCCCATACCCCATTGCAGTCACTGCCCATCAGTGGAGTAAGATGCCACAGAGTCAACTATTTGCCTTCTCTGTGCTACACTGTCTTCCCCTTGATCCCCCCCACACACCATGTGTGCCAATCATAATACCCCTGAATCCCCTTATCCCTTCCTCCCTCACCCCTCCTCTTTGGTAACTGCTAGTCCCTTCTTGGAGTCTGTGAGTCTGTTGCTGTTTCGTTCCTTCAGTTTTGCTTCGTTGTTATCTTCCACAAATGAGGGAAATCATTTGGTACTTGTCTTTCTCAGCCTGGCTTATTTCACTGAGCATATCCTAAAGCTCCATCCGTGTGGTTGCAAATGGTAGGATTTGTTTATTTCTTATGGCTGAGTAGTATTCCATTGTGTATATGTACCACCTCTTCTTTATCCAATCATCTACTGATGGACACTTAGGTTGCTTCCATATCTTAGCTACCTTAAGTAGTACTGCAATAACCATAGGGGTGCATATGTGTTTTTGAATCTGAGAAATTATATTCTTTGGGTAAATTCCTAGGAGTGAAATTCCCAGGTCAAATGGTATTTCTAGTTTTAGTTTTCTGAGGAACCTCCATATTTCTTTCCACAATGGTTGAATTAGCTTACATTCCCACCAGCAGTGCAGGAGGGTTCCCCTTTTTCCACGTCCTTGCAAGCCTCTGTTGCTTAGTCTTTTCAATACTGGCCATCCTAACTGGTGTGAGGTGATATCTCATTGTGGGGTTTTTTTCTTTGGTATCATTAATCTTCAATTACATGAGGAACATTATGTTTACTAGATTCCCCCCATCACCCAGCCCCGCCCCCACATACCCCCATTACAGTCAATGTCCACCAGTGTAGTAAAACACTGTAGAATCACTACTTGTCTTCTCTGTGTTGTTCAGCTCTCCCCGTTGCCCCCCTACATTATGTCTGCTGATCATAATGCCCCCTTCCTTTTCTTTCCCCCCTTCTCCCTCCCTTCCCACTCATCCTCCCCAGTCCCTTTCCCTTTGGTAACTATTAGTCCATTATTGGGTTCTGTGATTCTGCTCCTGTTTTGCTCCTTCAGTTCTTTTTCTTTATTCTTATACTCCAAAGATGAGTGAAATCATTTGGTACTTGTCTTTTTCCGCCTGGTTTATTTCACTGAGTACAATACCCTTTAGCTCCATCCATGTTCTTGCAAATGGTAGGATTTGCTTTCTTATGGTGAATAATATTCCATTGTGTATATGTGCCACATCTTCTTTATCCATTCATTTATTGATGGACACTTAGGTTGCTTCCATTTCTTGTAAATAGTGCTGCAGTAAACATAGGGGTGCATATGTCTTTTTCAAACTGGGCTCCTGCATTCTCAGGGTAAATTCTTAGGAATGGAAATCCTGGGGAAAATGGTATTTCTATTTTGGGTTTTTTGAGAAACCTCCATACTGCTTTCCACAATGGTTCAATTAGTTTACATTCCCTCCAGCAGTGTAGGATGGTTCCCCTTTCTCCACATCCTCATCAACATTTGTTGTTGTTTGTCTTACGGATGTTGACCATCTTAACTGGTGTGAGGTGATACCTCATTGTGGTTGTAATTTGCATATCTCTGGTGATTAGTGACGTGGAGTATGTTTTCATGTGCCTGTTGACCATCTGAGTTTCTTCTTTGGAGAAGTGTCTGTTCAGCTCCTCTGCCCATTTTTTAATTGGCTTATTTGCTTTTTGTTTGTTGAGGTGTGTGAGCTCTTTATATAATTTGGATGTCAACCCCTTATGAGATATGTCATTTATAAGTATATTCTCCCATATTGTAGAATGTCTTTTTGTTCTTCTGATGGTGTCCTTTGCTGTACAGAAGCTTCATAGTTTGATATAGTCCCACTTGTTCATTTTTGCTTTTGTTTCCCTTGCCCCAGGAGATATGTTCATGAAGAAGTTGCTCGTGTTTATGTCAAAGAGATTTTTTCCTATGTTTTCTTCTAAGGGTTTTATGGTTTCATAACTTAATTCCAGTCTTTGATCCATTTCAAATTTACTTTTGTGTATGGGGTTAGACAATGATCTAGTTTCATTCTCTTACATGTAGCTGTCCAGTTTTGCCAACACCAGCTGTTGAAGAGGCTGTCATTTCCCCATTGTGTATCCATGACTCCTTTATCATATGTTAATTGAGAATATATGTTTGGGTTAATATCTGGCCTCTCAATTCCGTTCCACTGGTCTTTGGGTCTGTTCTTGTGCCAGTACCAAATTGTCTTGATTACTGTGGCTTTGTAGTAGAGCTTGAAGTTGGGAAGCGAGATCCCCACTGTTTTATTCTTCCTTCTCAGGATTGCTTTGGCTATTCAGGGTCTTTGGTGGTTCCATATGAATTTTAGAACTATTAGTTCCAGTTCATTGAAGAATGCTGTTGGTATTTTGATAGGGATAGCATTGAATCTGTACATTGCTTTAGGCAGTATGGCCATTTTGACAATATTAATTCTTCCTATTCATAAGCACCGTGTGTGTTATCATTTATTGGTATCTTTAATTTCTCTAATGAGTGTCCCTTAGTTTCATGGTATATGTCTTTCACTTCCTTGGTTAGGCTTATTCCTAGGTATTTTATTCTTTTTGATGCAAATGTGAATGGAATTGATTTCCTGATTTCTTTCTCCTAATTCATCATTATTGTATATGAATGCAAGATTTCTATGTATTAATTTTGTATCCTGCAACTTTGCTGAATTCAGATATTAGATCTCATAGTTTTGTTGTGGATTCTTTTTGTTTTTTTTATGTACCATATCATGTCATCTGCAAACAGTCTGAGTTTAACGTCTTTGTTACCAATCTGGATGCCTTTTATTTCTTTGTGTTGTTTGAGTGCCGTGGCTAGGAACTCCAGAACTATGCTGAATAAAAGGGGGAGTAGGGGTATCCTTCTCTTATTCCCGATCTTAAAGAAAAAGTTTTCAGCTTCTCTCTGTTAAGTATGATGTTGGCTGTGGGTTTGTAATATACGGCCTTGATTATGTTGAGGTACTTGCCCTCTATACCCATTTTGTTGGGAGTTTTTATCACAAATGAATGTTGAATTTTGTTGAATAGTTTTTCAGCATCTATGGAGATGATCATGTGGTTTTTACCCTTTTTGTTGATGTGGTGGATGATGATGATAGGTTTTCAAATGTTGTACCATCCTTTCATTCCTGGAATAAATCCTATTTGATCATGATGGATGATCTTTCTGATGTATTTTTGTATTTGGTTTGGAGTATTTTGTTCAGTATTTTGCATCTGTATTCATCAGGGATGTTGAACTGTGATTTTCCTTTTTTGTGGTGTCTTTGCCTGGTTTTGGCATTAGAGTGATGCTGGCCTCATAGAATGAGTGTAAGTCCCTCCTCTTCTACCTTTTGGAAAACTTTAAGCAGGATGGGTTATTAGGTATTCACTAAATGTTTAATAAAATTCAGCACTGAAGCCATGTGGTCCAGGGATTTTGTTCTTAGGTAGTTTGTTTATTATGAATTAAATTTCGTTGCTGGTAATTGGTCTGTTAAGATTTTCTGTTTCTCCCTGGATCAGCCTTGCTAGGTTGTATTTTTATAGAAAGTTGTCCATTTCTTCTAGGGTATGCAGTTTGTTAGCATATAATTTTCCATAGTATTCTCTAATAATTCTTTGTATTTCTGTGGTTTCTGTAGTGATTTTTCCTTTCTCATTTCTGATTCTGTTTATGTGTGCACGCTCTCTTTTTCTCTTGATTGGTCTGGTTAGGGGTTTATCTACTTTGTTTATTTTCTTGAAGAACCATCTCCTGCTTCAATTGATTCTTTGTATTGTTTTATTCTTCTTAATTTTATTTATTTATGCTCTAATCATTATTATGTTCCTCCTTCTGCTGATTGTGGGCCTCATTTGTTCTTTTTCTAGTTGTGATAATTGTGAGTTTAGACTGTTCATATGGGATTATTGTTCTTTCCTGAGGTAGGCCTATATTGCTATATACTTCTCTCTTATCACTGCCTTGTCTGTGTCCCACCGATTTTGCATTGTTGAGTTATTGTTGTCATTTTTCTCCATATATTGCTTGATCTCTGCTTTTATTTGGTCATTGATGCCTTGGTTATTTACGAGCATGTTGTAAAGCCTCCATGTGATGGTAGGATTTTTCATTTTATTTGCGTAATTTATTTCTAGTTTCATACCCTTGTGTGAGAAGCTGCATCATTTTTGGGGGCTCATCCAGGATAACTTCAGAGGTGAGTATCAGCATCCAAGCCTGCTTTTTCTTTCACTGTTCTTATAGAAGGAAGCCATCTGTGGCACACGACATCAGGCGCTTGTCAGCCACTTAAATGGGACTAGCCCGGCTGCCGATCTCAAAGTCTCTAGTGACAGGTTCCCCTGCATCTCCCTCAGTGGATCCCCCATCTCCTTTGGGATCCAGAAAAGTTTCCTGAGTGGAGGCCAGGATTCCCTTTCAGAGGCATCTCCTTGGATGCGAGGGACTGAGGAAGGCCATGGGCAACTGTGAGAGTCTAGGCTGAGGCTACACTTTAGCGGCTTCTCAAAGGCCTCTGTGTCTGGAATCAGACCCTGACAGCCCGACTGGGAATCCATGAGGAGTGTCTCTCTTTCTGTCTCTCTTACACTTCCAGCCTGGTTCTTCAGGCTGCCCTGGCCTGTGAGTGAGGCAGGAGGCATCCCTAACTCTCTTCTAACTTCATCAACGTCGGGGAACCCGATGCTCACCACCACAAGGTAGGAGATCTACGTTTTACTCTTATTCCTGACTAAATGCTGTTGTGTTTATGTCATGAAATTGTGTGTGGACACTGGTTAGCCACTTAAAAGACAAGTATCATCGTTTACCAGTCTTAAGTCTCATGTGAAAGGTTTCCCAGTGTCTGCCACTCCTTGATCCCCTGCCTCCAGATGGACGGGAATATCAGGGAGTGGCTGAGAGAATCTCCTCCTTTCCTCTCCTGATCTGCATACTGCAAGGGCAGACCAGACTAGTAGATGGTGGTCCTCGGATCTCAGCTCCATCTCATGGATCCGGTGGAGCTGAGTGAACCTCAGACAGGCTGCTGCCTATGTGAGAGTCACAGATGACCCATGACCTCTTGTCTAGCAGGATGATTCCCAGGCAGTGGCAGAAACTGGTGTTTTAAGAGTATAGACGCCCCCCTCCCCATAAATGTCTGTGGCAGATTCTGAACTTTATCTCTGGCTTTGGAGAAAGTTCCCCTGTTCCTCATTCAAAGCAGTCCTCTTAGGACTGCGCCACTTTCTCCTGTATAATGTAAATGAAGTCTGTGCAGTAGTCAAGCTGGAACCTGAGTTTAACATGTAAATGGCTCTATTCTGGTGACCTCCCTTCCTTAGAGGCAGCCATCCTGGGGCTGTGGCATTTCCTTACCTGCAGCCCCAGGGAAGCAAAACAGGCTTGTGACTTACCAAGGCTCTGTCAGAGAGAGGTCACACAGTCCCTGCACTTATCAGAAAGGCAGGAGGCTCTCAAGGAATGATCCGGAGTGTACTATGCTAAAGCTTGTGCAGGGAAAACTAGGATCTAGATTAGAACTCCCAAAAGGCATAAAGTAGGAGCACACTGGTAAGGTCCCACTAAAAATCCAGAGCTCTGACGTGACTCTTGCTTAGTGGGAAGGCAAGAGGGACATCAAGGCAAGATGCAGGCCACAGTGGTAAGGAGTGGTGAAACCCAGTAGGCCTGGCAGAGGAGGTGATTGAGCACTGTCACCCAGGCTCCAAGGTGAGGGTATGCCCTCACGGAAAGAGAGGCTGACCAGGTGCTGGATGTGAGGCCCCACACAGGGAGCACCCTGGCTGGCCTGCAGGGGCCGAGGCAGGTGCAGGCCCAGTAAGTCTTTGTGCCTGTGCACTGATGTCACCCCCATAGCCCTGCCTGGTGGCCCATCTCTAGAGAGCATGGGTAGTCACAGATAAGGGAGCCACCTTTTGGGGACACCCAGGCCTGGTGTGGATTAGTGGCCCTTGGGCTTGCTGAGGTGGCAGGCCAGTTAGCTTGCTGGGAAACTGCTCCCCTCTCTGCTCTCAAGGTAGAGGTGGCGTTTCACTGCATTTAGGCATTTAGATTTGAGTGAGTTCTATTTGAAATGAAATAGTAGCTTTTAGAGCTATGTTTATTTTTGTTCGTGTGAAAAAGGTGCTGAGCCTGAAGAGTTGGGTAAAGGTGGCAGGAATTCTAAGAATATTTATGTCCTTGCATTTCTGTTTAGGGAAGTGATTGTGAAGTAATTTTTTACACATGTATGAAGGTGATGAGTAAAGTCACATCAATCATGTTGAGATGAAGTGATATATTAGAAATAAAGCCCTTACACCTTGGCCTAATACACAGGAGACACACCATTGGTGCTCTTTGCTCTCCTGTCCTGGTTTATTACGTTAACTAACTTCATGGTTCAGAGTGGTCCCAACCACATTTCAGGCAAAATCTTGCTAAAACTGCATAGAAACACTTGACAGGATATTCCCAGAGGCTAGTGGAAAAATTACTCTTTCTGATCACTGTTTGTTTGCCAATTGTTCTCTCTGTCCCACGTCCCTTTCCTATTTTTGCACTTCCTGTGATTGTAGACTGAGGGGGCAGTGGTGTGCATCTCCTAGACGAGCCTTTGGGGCTGTTGAGGGGCCGTGCTTCTGTGGTGATGGCAGTCCTCTTACCTTAAACATAGCTTGTCCTCTGACATATTCATGCAGGGTTACTTCTCAATGCATTCAAAAGTGTAGGAAAACCATTAGCTTTTTATGTTCTCAGTTGTATTTCAGATCTAACCCAGTTTCTTAGGCAGGTTATATGTTCCTTTTGAATTGTAAGCATAAAACACAGATCACTTTTTATGTTCACCTACACTGTTATGTATAAAGAATTACATCAGCATGTAAGTTTTATCAAATTGTGGAGCATATCAGTGTTCTAGCTTTGAATAATTCTGTGTGATTGCTTAAGAATCCCTTAAGTCTGGCACACAGTGTATCAACACCTACTATCATTTGCAGTAATGTCTGCCAGTTCTAATTTGATTTTTTTCACTGTTTGCTCACTTTCACCTAGGAACTGATGTTTGAATATGTTTTAGACATTTTCTGATTATAAAATATCGAGATGAAACATTGAATCTCTTCATGGTCATACGTCTGTTCTCGTTATTGTAATATGAGTATTTGAGTCACAGACAGTTGATTTTGTTACATTACTACTGAAGTATAGAGATATTCTTGGAGTTTGTGAGCCAGTCAGAGTGGACCACTTTATTTTCTGTTCTTTTAAGCAGTCTTTTGAATATGTTCAGCCATGAAGTGAAATACACACCCATAGTATCTGAATCTCTACATATATTTATGATGACATTTTTTCAGAGGGACCCCAGGACACAGCCATACCAGTGAAACAATGACTTAAAAAAGACCCTGCCGAATAAAGTTATGCATAATAAGTAAATACGCACATGCATTCTCCATTAAATGTGAAAACTGCAACATAGTTTGGAAATTATCTTCCTGGGTTAATTATTTCTCTGTGACACAAATAGTATCTTTAAAAAACAAAACAGAACTAGTTGACAATCAAAAATAATACTAATTTCTAGCAGATAGTTTAAAGGTAATAATTATTGAACTATGAAAAGTGTTTTAGTACATTTTTATTTTAAGATGGTTTCAGATTTACAGAAAATTTGCAAAGACAGGGCAGGGTTTCGCAGTTTGCTCAGATCACCTCGCCTCTTCCTACCATCATTACAGTTTGTTGTTACAGTTACAAACAGTGATGCTGCACTGTCACCATCTGCCATCCATTCTTTCCCTCAGATTTCCATAGTTGGACCCTTTCTCGAAGATCCAGTTCAGGATACCTCAGTACATCCAGTGACCTCGTCTCCTTAGTACACCCTTTGTTGTTGGCGTTTCTGAGACATTCTTTGTTTTAGATGATCTTTTCCATTTCAAGATTATTTGCCATTAATATTGTAGAATTTTTCCCCAATGGCACTTAACGTGGCATTTCTCTTGTGATTACTTGGAGTTGTGTTTTATGGGGAAGAAGGTCACAGAGGGCTAGTCCAGTTCACAGCATCTCATGTCAAGGGCAACTGCTCTGAAGGAGACTGATGTTGTTGTTGTCCCAAATGGCAGGGTTTTTTTTTCTTTCTTAAAGCTGAGTAATATGCCACTGTGTGTGTGTGTGTGTGTGTGTGTGTGTGTGTGTCTGTCTCACATGTTTACCCATTCATGTATCTATGGACATTTAGGCTGCTTCCTTATCTTGTTTATTGTAAATAATGCTGTAGTGAACATAGAAGTGCATATGTCTTTTCAAATTAGTATTTTCACTTTCTTGGGGTAAATACTAAAGCAAAATTGCTGGGATATGTGGGAGTTTTATTTTGAATTGTTTGAAGAGCCTCCATACTGTTCTTTGTATTGGATACACCAATTCCCATTCCCAACAATCAAGGGTTCTTTTTCTCCCCATCCTTGTCTACTTACTTTTTGCCCTCAATTCTAACTTCCGTTCTAACAGATTTGAATTGAGATCTCATTGTGTTTTTGATTAGCACTTCCCTGACGGTTAGTGATACTGAAACTTGTTTCCTGTCAGCTGGCCATCTACATGTCTTCCTTGGAAAAATGAATTGAGATCTTATTGTGGTTTTGATTAGCATTTCCCTGATGGTTAGTGATACTGAAACTTGTTTCCTGTCAGTTGGCCATCTACATGTCTTCCTTGGAAAAATGCCTGTCTAGGTCCTCTGCCCATTTTTAAAATTGGATTGTCTTTTCAATAGTAGTTGTTGGAGTACTTTGTATGTTTTGTATGTTAACCCCAAATTGAATATGTCATGTGTGAACATCTTCTACCATTCAGTACATTATTCTTCTGTATGGTTGATGGTGTCCTTTGCAGTACAGAGCTTTTTAGTTGGATGTGTGAGAAAAATGGCCAGGGGAGGAGGAAAATGGCCCTGGGACTCCTTGGTACAGGAGCCCAATGCTCTGTGATACCAAAACCTGTTGGTGAAGTCCTAGCAGGGGCTAAGGTTAGATTGAGAAGGTATGGAGATGCAGTGGCTGATGGTATTGAGGTGGAAGTTTGGGTGAAAATTGGGTGTTTGATCAGGTTTTGCTTGAGGTGGTTGCATCCCCTTTACCTGAAAGTATTATTGGCATGGATACTATGTCTGACTGGGGTTGGCTTCCCCTGCCTAATACAGTAAAACAAAAGGCATCTAAGCCTGCCCTCAGGCCTGTTTAGTCGGACATGCTAAATTGGGAATGGATGGAACTTGACAAACATATCACCATTCTTAGGAGTGACATGCTGGAATCTGGATTGCTGGTGTCCACGGATTTGCTGTACAGTAGTCCTGTGTGGCCTGTGCAAAGGTAGATGGCACATAGAGACTATTCAAGCTTAGCTAAAGTGGGTACTGCCCATAGTCCCAGCAGTTCCAGTCATGGTCTCAGCCATACAGAAAGTACAGCAGGTTGAAGGAGGCTGGTACTCCTGGATTGTACCAGGGGGCAGGGCTCGTGCCTCAATGACGTCTTCGAGAGAGACTACTGCGTATCCTGCATAGTGGGTGCCCTCATGTTTAAAGGAGGACCCATCAGTAAACCAGATGAAGTCGGAGTGTGAGAGGGCTCCTTCGGAGATCGTGGAGTGGCACGGAAGGAAGTTCTGAAGGGCTTCCAGGCAATCATGTGAGGGAGTATGAGGAGAGTAGGGTAGAGGAAGAATAGTGGCCGGATTCAGGGGCTGGCAGGGGAGGAAAGAAATGTCTGGATTTTGGAGGAAAGAGGACAGTAAGGTCAGGAGTCTGGAGGGAGGGTCTGTAAACTTTTGTAGGTTAAGAGATCTTTTAGGTGATGCGGGGACAGAATGGTAAGGGGTGCCCTGAAAGTTAGTTTATGAGCTTCTTTCTGCAAGAGCTGCCCAGCAGCTAATGCCCGTAGGCAGGGGGCCCATCCCCGAACTGTGGGGTCTAATTGCTTGGAGAGATAAGCTACTGGGGCAAAGGATGGGCCATAATATTGGCCTAGGACTCCTAGAGCTTGACTGCACCTCTCATGAATGTATAATGAGAAGGGCTTCGACAAATCAGGGAGATGGAGAGCTGGAGCTTCTACAAGGGCTTGATGGAGCCTAATGAAGGAGTGTCGGGGTGAGGATGATAATGGTTCTTCAGGGGGGCCCTTGCTGAGGTCGTATAAGGGTCTTGCTAACAGGGAGAAGTTAGGGATCCATGCTCTAAAATACCCAGCCAGGCCCAGAAAGGAAAGGATTTCTGTCTTGGTTTTGGGAACGGGCAGGTCAGAGAGGAGTTGTTTTCTGTCTAAGGTAATGGACTTTCTTTGTTGAGACAGAAGGAATCCAAGGTAAGTGACAGAAGGGGAAGAGATTTGAGCTTTCAGGGGGGATACCCGGTAACCTCTGGAAGCTAGAAGGTTAAGTAGGGAGGCAGTGTCAAGTTGAGACTGTTCCTACGAGGGACTGCAGAGTAGAAGATCGTCCACGTATTGTAATAAGGTGGACTCGGGGTGTTCATGATGAAACTGTTTGAGGTCCTGAGCTAGGACTTGTCCAAAAATATGGGGACTATCTCAGAAGCCTTGTGGCAAAACTGTCCAAGTGAGTTGTTCAGAATGTCTTGTGTATGGGTCCGTCCAGGTGAAGGTGAAGAAATCTTGGGAGGAGGGTTCCAGAGGGATAGGAAAAAATGCGTCCTTGAGATCTAGGACTGAGAAGTGGGAGGCTGAGGCAGGGATCTGCGATAAAAGGGTGTATGGATTGGAACTAAGGGATGGATAGGGACAACAGCCATGTTGATGAGGTGAAGGTCTTGGATGAGGCAGAAAGATCCGTTGGTTTTTTTAACAGCTAATATGGGGGTATTAAATGGGGAGTGAGTGGGTCTGAGGTAATTTTTGTTTAAGAGATCTTGGATGATGGGTTGGAGGTCTATGAGGGCTGAAGTGGTTAGGGGGTATTGGGCTTGACAGATATACTGAGAGGGGTCACGTAGTTTGATAGAAGCAGGAGGACATAGAGCCACAGAGGGGCTTGTAATGTCCCAAACTTTGGGATTTGCAGGGTGTATGAGGGCGGAACTGGAGCTTTCATTGAATAGAGGGGGGTCATTGGCTATGAGGGCCATTAGAGATTGAGTACTGGGGGCTGTGGGAGTGGATATAGTTACAGAAACATGGAGGAGAGAAAGGATGTCCTGTTCTAGTAAAGGGATGGGACACTGGGGCATACTAGGAAGGAGTGGGAGAAAGGTATAGGATTGTCTTGGATTGTGCATAAAAGGGGGGGGGTTTAACAGGAAAATCTGCTTACCTCCTACCCCTACTATAGGAGTAATGGCAGGTGTGGTAGGGCCCCGGTATTCCCGCAAGACTGAGAAGGTGGCTCCTGTATCTAGGAGGAAGGAGATGGGGCGACTGTCTACTGTTAAAGTAACCCTTGGCTCCTGTTTGGTGATGGAAATGGTCGGGCGAGAAGCCCCCGAGCCCCGTCAATCTTCTTCTGCCAGCCCCACTATGGTGGGCTTAGGATGGGGGTTGTTCATCCAGCCTCCCCTTCGGGTGGCTGGGCAATCAGACCCCCAGTGGCCCTTTTTGTGGCATCTGGGGCATGGGGTGGTAGGAGATTTGGGGGAGGGGCACGCCCTTGACCAATGCCCTGCCTTTCCACACTTGAAACAAGCTCCTGGGGGGGGGCTTGTTTGTAGAGGGGTGCCCAGGTTGTGGTTTTATCAGTTGGATCAACATTTGGAAATTGGCAGCCTTTTGTTTATGGCGTTCCTTCTCCTCCTCCCGGTTATGGAAGACTTTAAAGGCCACTGTTAAGATCTCAGTCTGTGGGGTAGCGGGGCCCTGTTCTAACGTTTTGAGTTTAGCTTTAATGTCGGGGTAGCTTTGAGCTAGGAAGTATGTCATAAGGACATGTCTTCCATCAGGCGTTTCTGGGTCCAGGCTGGTATACTGTAATAGGGCTTGAATGAGTGTGTCTAAGAACTCGGAGGGGGTTTCATCTCTTTTTTGAATTATGTCTTGGAGCTTTTGAAAATTGACTACTTTACGAGCTGCCTTTTTCAGATCTGCTATTAAGCAGGAGGCAAAAATATCTTGAGAGCGGAGACCCACAGCGGTGTTATAATCCCAGTGTGGGTCTTGTTTGGGGACAGCAGTGGGGCTAGGTGGGTAGGTGGGGTCAGTCCTGTGGGTTTCAGTAGCGTGCGTTTGGGCGAAGTCCCAAACTCGTCTACGCTCTTCAGGGAGGAGAATATTGGCCAGGAGCATGAAAATGTCCTGATGTGTGAGGCTGTATGACTGGAGGGTCCATTGAAACTCCCTGATGTATGTCGTGGGATCAGTGGAAAAGGAACCTAAGCATTTCTCTAGTTGGGCTAGATCTCCTAGGGAGAAAGGGACGTGAACACGCACGATGCCTTCAGATCCTGCTACTTCCTGGAGGGGGGCAATAATTTTGGGAGGCCCTCAGGACCGAGTCTGAGGGGGTAAAGACGGAGGAGGCTCCTGGGACTTAGAGAGGGGCTGAAAGGCTCAGGCTCAATCTGCGGGAGGGGGAAAGGTGAGGGGGACGGAGGCGGAGGGGGTGAGGTGGGGGAGGAGGTGGTGGTGGAGGGAGGAGAGGAGGGGGAAGGGAGAGGACGGGAGGATTTTGTGGGGGAGGAGGCAGCAGCGACGGCAGTGGAGGGTGGAGGGGTTGTAGGAGGGGGAGCGGCCGAAAGGGGAAGCTTGTATGGTGGAGGCTCGTCGGCTGGGTCAAAGGTAATTGAAGAGGGACTGGGAGTGTGGGGAGGGGAGGGAGACGGCTTGCAGGCTAGGAGAACTTGGGGCAGGGAACAGGTGGTGCAGAGGCTGGGATTTTGAGCTAGGAGGCGAAAAGCTTCGATATAGGGAATCTCCTTCCATTTTTTCAGGTGCTGGCAGTAGTTAAAAAGATCACGAGTGATGTTAGGATCAAGAGTTCCCCCTGCAGGCCATTGGTTGTTATTGTCTAGGGGGTATGTCGGCCAGTCTTGGGAGCAGTATTTACGGAGAAGTTTTGGTTTTATATCAGGTGTCAGGGAGAGGGTAGTTAGATGCTTGAGCAGACATTCAAGAGGTGAACTTTCAGGGAGGGATGAGGAGGTTCCCATGGCTAAAGGACAGAGAAGGAGACAAACAGGGGAAGATGAACGGAGATCCTCGGACTGGAACAGACCGCAAGGAGACAAAGGGCGTCCCCAGTGATCCTTGGTGGTCTGCGGAAACTCGTATATGAGTCGGTTTCTTAGGAAGTGTGGGTCATCACCCAGACTTCTCTAAGAAGGCAGAGTGCTGGAGTCCGAGGTACCTAGTACTAGGAATTTTTGGCGGACGGAACGGATTTTGGCAGGTAAAACTTAAGGAAGGAGTGGAAAAGGGAGCATTCTCATCCACAAAGGAGTCACCTCATTTATGGCTGTTGGAGGAGGGGCCTGAGGGTCTGCTGCAGCCGTGAAGGCCGGAGGCGGCAATCTATGGCTGTTGGAGGGGGGGGCCTGAGGGTCTGCAGCAGCCGTGAAGGCTGGAGGCGGGGAGAGTTCCTTCTTCGTCCCCGAGCATCAGGGCCTTGCCAGATGATCACAGTCAATGGCATTGTGATAGCTCGGGGAAGAGTGGCCCACTCCGGGGGAAAACTTACCTAAAGGCCAGAGAGGAGTGGTGTGATGAGCCAGCACCGGAAAAAGAGGACGAGGGCAAGCTGCTGCTAGTGTCAGGGGAAGACAGGGCCCAGTTGGGGTGTCCTGTCTCCCGGGTTTCAGCACCAATGAAAGGAAAGGAGCAACACACAGCAGCAATTTACTGGAGAAATCTGCTTTATTGGGGAAAGGTGCTGGGTTATATAGGAAGGGGCATGGGGTGATTGTGGTGTTACTTCTACGGGGCTGGTGGCTATTGGCTAGGTGCTGGGAGTGGGAGTGGGGAGAGAGGTGATTGGTCTTTAGGTGGCGCCGTCGGGAACCGAGGACCCGGAAGAGAAGCCGGAAGTTTGCCATCTTACTGGTGCGGGCCCTTCAAGAGTCACATTAATTCTCTAAAGTAAAATACCAAATTACGAGTATAAGCATTCTTCAGTGAAGATTAGTTAAAACTAAAAAGCCAGGAGTAACTCATCCTGGAATGTTTGTTTAAACATCCCCCAGATAAGAAAATACTTCCACATAGCCCATGACTTCATTGTGTCAATTAAATGAGGCTGTTGTGAAATTTACTTTAGCCTGCTAAAAGGCCCAGTTTATCTTTAACTTTGCCCAGATGCTGCTTTTCCTCCTCGAGCCCCTAATCAAGTGATATATAACCTGGGCAATTAATATGGCAAGTAAGCCCAGCCACAGACAACATCGTAAAAGGCAGGAAGCATCCCATCTTAAAGATGAGATTGCATTTTAACATCCAGGCAGTTGAGAAGTAAGATCCTTTATTATTATTATTATTAAGGTATTACTGATATACACCCCCATGAGAGTATCACATGAAAAAACAATGTGGTTACTACATTCACCCATATTATCTAGACGCCCCCCATTCCCCATTGCAGTCACTGTCCATCTGTGTAGCAAGATGCCACAGATTCACTATTTGCCAAGAAGTAACTAAGTTGCTCTTGGCGTTTTGAGCTTTGATTGATTAATTTTGGGTCTTTTTAGTAGACTTTCTGGCCTTTTTCTCTTTCCACCCCGCTCACAGCTATTTTCCTGCCTAACAAGTAGGTTTCCTTTTTGTTTTTTAGAGGGTTTCATTTCCTGCCCAGAAGACATTTAGTTTGATGTAGCCACACTTGTTTACTTTTGCTTTTGTTTCCCTTGCCTGGGGAGACACACGCAGAAAAAATTTGCTGAAACCAACATCCAAGCGCTTACTACCTATTCTTTCTCTCCAGAGTTTTATGGTTTCAAGTCTTACATTTGTAAAAACAAACAAAAAACTGTTTCATCCCTCCACTAAATCTGAGACTTCATGCTTTTTGATTTTCATCCTCTTCTATGTCCTCCAGAGACTTGTTTCATCCATCATTCGTAAGACATACCCATTTCCTTTTTTCACTGGTTTATTTAGGATTGCTCTGTCTTAAAAATGATGAATAGAAGTAAATAAACATAACTTTTTCTTTCCTCAGGTGTTTGTGTTTATATACTAAAGATATATATCCATATTAATATGTGTAGCTCTAGTTCATTCATTTTAACTGGTATATACTAATTTGTTTTATAAACATAGCACAACCTTTTAATTTATTTTTCCAATATTTCACTATACAAATAGTGCTGAAATTTACATTTTTGTAAATGACCTCTTGTGCCTATGGATGAGAACTTTTCTGGATTCTATATCTGGAAGTGGAATTGCTGTGATGGAAATGGCATTCAGCTTTGATTTTACTATGTATTGCTTAATATTTTTATACAGTGTTTATACCAGTTGGCACCACCAGTGCGTAAGAGATTTCCTGCTCTACATTTTTGCCAATCTTTGGGATTCCTTGGTTTTTGCCTTCCCACTTCCTCTTTAAAGAACTTGCTGTGAAGTCCAGTAGATTTTACTACTACAGTATTTTATTTCTAGCTCTTCTTTGCCCAGCCACGAAGTAAGAAAAATTTTTGATTCATTTTATCTCGTATTCATAATCATCTCCGTATTTTTGACTCTACTACTACAACCTTAGATGAGACCCTTACTTGTTGCCTAAACTATTGCAACAGAGTTAATATTGCAATCTCTCTATTGGAAATCTCTTCCTGCTCCAATCCATCCTGCTTAAAAGTGCTAGATCAGTTTTTCTCATGTGAGTAGTTTACCATTGTTTGCAGTGTTAAATTTAAACACTTAATGTTGTATTCAGGTTAACTATTTTCTGCGTATGGCCTATACACAGCCAGACTAGATTACCTGCATTTATTAATTCATTCAAATAGCTGATATTTAATGCTCTTACTTTATTATACAGGTATATTCTCTGATGATGTAAATAGAATCCTACTTTTGTTGAGTTAAAGGTACCTTATTTTACAAAGTGCTTATCAGAGTTATTTAGTAACTCAGGAATTTTTAATATAAATTATGGGTGCTTCCTAAGGAGATTCTGAAGGTTATGTTTAGCAAATATTCTAGCTTATTGAGATTAATGAAGTGAGACTTAACAGTAGTGCCTATAGTAGTGCCTGTATTTAATTTATAACAACAAGTAGTAGATGACATATATTAGATACCTAATATGTGCAAATGACTGGGCTAATTCTGTTGTAAGAGAGGTAAACTTGTACCTTTTTAGAGTTCTTTGGCCTGGTCCTGGGGGTTAAACTGACATAAGACAGATCAACAGGAGGAAAGCATACAAATTTATGTAGTACAAGTTTTGTGTGACATGGATGTCTGCATGAGGAATGAAGAGTCGGTAGTGGAAGATAGTGGCTTGTATAAGAGTGGTAGCAGTCAAATTCTGAATGTTTATAAGGTACAAAAAAGTTTCTTTGATTGGGTGGATATGTGATATGAGAAAATGAGAAGACAAGATGATTCCCAATTTGACTTTCTGGCTGAGCAACTGGAAAGATGGTGTTGTCATCAACTGTGAGATGTGGAAGTTTGTCAGATGGAGCAGGTTTGGGATAGGAATGGGGAATTTAGGAGTTTGGTTTTTGATGTAGTAGGTGTTTAAGTGTCTAGTAGATACACAAGTGGAGATTGTTGACAACTTTCCTGAGAAATACCATCTAAATCGAGTTTGAAGAATGAATTGGAGTTACCAAAGAGGTGATTTATGATGAGATTTGAAAGCATTCTTTATACACTTAAATGAATCTTGGCATTATCTACTTTACACATTCTCTACTACTACATAGTAATATCTAAACATCTAAAGAGTATTATCATTTAAAAAGTAATAAGATTTTTTATCTCAACAAATTATTCTGGGTCAAATTTGCAGAGTATTTCAGTGGCTACTGTATCCATAATTTGTACTGGGTGCTTTTACATATATTGATTTTTACCATAGTTCCTTAACAACACATTACTCCTATTTTACATTTGGAGAAACTGAGTCTGAGAGAGATTAACATTGCCTAAAGTCAGTGATATATTAAAGCGATCAGTGTGGATTAAAATCTAGGTCTTTAGATCCTATTGCCCATGTTCCTTATTTTTTAAATGTCTTTTTTTAACTTTATGAATTTTTAAACTTTTGCTTAATGTTGCAAGGAATTGGAGTCCTATCATTGGTTAGTATTTTTTGAACTGCGGCTGTCAGTACAGTTGGCTCTTACAGAAGCTCCTTTTCCCCCAGCCTCCATTCCCACGTGTAGTGCTTAATATGTGCGTAGAAAACTACAGCTGCTGTCATCATCGTCTTTATCTCCCCTCTAGCATGTTGTGGCCTGGGCAAAAACAAATCAAGCTTATTGGAATTGTGTAAATTATAAAGCCTCAGAGATTAAGGACTTCCTAATTAATGTATCATTAGTTTTAATTCTTCCTAGCCATGAGCATGGGATGCGTTTCCATCTGTTAGTGTCCCCTTTAATTTCTTTTAAGAGTGACTTGTAGTTTTCAGAATATAAGTCTTTCACTTCTTTGGTTAGGTTTATTCCTAGGTATTTTATTTTTTTTGATGCAATTGTGAATGGAGTTGTTTTCCTGATTTCTCTTTCTGTTGGTTCATTGTTGGTATATAGGAAAGCCACAGATTTCTGTGTGTTGATTTTGTATCCTGCAACTTTGCTGTATTCCGATATCAGTTCTAGTAGTTCTGGGGTGGAGTCTTTAGGGTTTTTTATGTACAGTATCATGTCATCTGCAAATAGTGACAGTTTGACTTCTTCTTTGCCAATCTGGATTCCTTGTATTTTTTTGTTTTGTCTGATTGCCGTGGCTAGGACCTCTAGTACAATGTTAAATAACAGTGGGGAGAGTGGGCATCCCTGTCTAGTTCCCGATCTCAGCGGAAATGCTTTCAGCTTCTCGCTATTCAATATAATGTTGGCTGTGGGTTTTTCATAGATGGCCTTTATTATGTTGAGGTACTTGCCCTCTATTCCCATTTTGCTGAGAGTTTTTATCATGAATGGATGTTGAACTTTGTCAAATGCTTTTTCAGCATCTATGGAGATGATCATGTGGTTTTTGTCTTTCTTTTTGTTGATGTGGTGGATGATATTGATGGACTTTCGAATGTTGTGCCATCCTTGCATCCCTGGGATGAATCCCACTTGGTCATGGTGTACGATGGTTTTGATGTATTTTTGAATTCGGTTTGCTAAAATTTTGTTGAGTATTTTTGCGTCTACGTTCATCAGGGATATTGGTCTATAGTTTTCTTTTTTGGTGGTGTCTTTGCCTGGTTTTGGTATTAGGGTGATGTTAGCTTCATAGAATGAGTTTGGGAGTATCCCCTCCTCTTCTATTTCTTGGAAAACTTTAAGGAGAATGGGTATTATGTCTTCCCTGTATGTCTGATAAAATTCCGAGGTAAATCCATCTGGCCCGGGGGTTTTGTTCTTTGGTAGTTTTTTGATTACCGCTTCAATTTCGTTGCTGGTAATTGGTCTGTTTAGATTTTCTGTTTCTTTTTGGGTCAGTCTTGGAAGGTTGTATTTTTCTAGGAAGTTGTCCATTTCTCCTAGGTTTCCCAGCTTGTTAGCATATAGGTTTTCGTAGTAGTCTCTAATAATTCTTTGTATTTCTGCGGGATCTGTTGTGATTTTTCCTTTCTCATTTCTGATACTGTTGATTTGTGTTGACTCTCTTTTCCTCTTAATAAGTCTGGCTAGAGGCTTATCTATTTTGTTTATTTTCTCGAAGAACCAGCTCTTGGTTTCATTGATTTTTGCTATTGTTTTATTCTTCTCAATTTTATTTATTTCTTCTCTGATCTTTATTATGTCCCTCCTTCTGCTGACCTTAGGCGTCATTTGTTCTTCTTTTTCCAATTTTGATAGTTGTGACATTAGACCGTTCATTTGGGATTGCTCTTCCTTTTTTAAATATGCTTGGAGTGCTATATACTTTCCTCTTAAGACTGCTTTTGCTGCGTCCCACAGAAGTTGGGGCTTAGTGTTGTTGTTGTCATTTGTTTCCATATATTGCTGGATCTCCATTTTGATTTGGTCATTGATCCATTGATTATTTAGGAGCGTGTTGTTTAGCCTCCATGTGTTTGTGAGCCTTTTTGCTTTCTTTGAACAGTTTATTTCTAGTTTAATGCCTTTGTGGTCTGAAAAGTTGGTTGGTAGGATTTCAATCTTTTGGAATTTACTGAGGCTCTTTTTGTGTCCTAGTATGTGGTCTATTCTGGAGAATGTTCCATGTGCACTTGAGAAGAACGTTTATCCTGTTGCTTTTGGATGTAGAGTTCTGTAGATGTCTATTAGGTCCATCTGTTCTAGTGTGTTGTTCAGTGCCTCTGTGTCCTTACTTATTTTCTGTCTGGTGGATCTGTCCTTTGGAGTGAGTGGTGTGTTGAAGTCTCCTAGAATGAATGCATTGCATTCTATTTCCTCCTTTAGTTCTGTTAATATTTGTTTCAGGTATGTTGGTGCTCCTGTATTGGGTGCATATATATTTATAATGGTTATATCCTCTTGATGGACTGAGCCCTTTATCATTATGTAATGTCCTTCTTTGTCTTTTGTTACTTTCTTTATTTTGAAGTCTGTTTTGTCTGATACCAGAATTGCAACACCTGCTTTCTTCTCTCTGTTGTTTGCTTGAAATATCTTTTTCCATCCCTTGACTTTAAGTCTGTGCGCGTCTTTGGGTTTGAGGTGAGTCTCTTGTAAGCAGCATATGGATGGATCTTGCTTTTTTATCCATTCTATTACTCTGTGTCTTTTGATTGGTGCATTCAGTCCATTTACATTTAGGGTGATTATTGAAAGGTATGAATTTATTGCCATTGCAGGCTTTAAGTTTGTGGTTACCAAAGGTTTAGGGTTAGCTTCTTTACTGTCTTACTGTCTATCTTAACTCGCTTGTTGAGCTATTATAAACACAGTCTGATGATTCTTTATTTCTCTCCCTTCTTATTCCTCCTCCTCCCTTCTTCATATGTTGGGTGTTTTGTTGTGTGCTCTTTTTAGGAGTGCTCCCATCTAGAGCAGTCCCTGTAGGATGCCCTGTAGAGGTGGTTTGTGGGAGGCAAATTCCCTCAACTTTTGCTTGTCTGGGAATTGTTTAATCCCTCCTTCATATTTAAATGATATTCGTGCTGGATACAGTAGTCTTGGTTCGAGGCCCTTCTGTTTCATTGCATTAAGTATATCATGCCATTCTCTTCTGGCCTGTAGGGTTTCTGTTGAGAAGTCTGATGATAGCCTGATGGGTTTTCCTTTGTAGGTAACCTTTTTTTTCTCTCTGGCTGCTTGTAATACTTTGTCCTTGTCTTTGATCTTTGCCATTTTAATTATTATGTGTCTTGGTGTTGCCCTCCTTGGATCCCTTGTCATGGGAGTTCTGTGTACTTCTGTGGTCTGAGAGGCCATTTCTTCCCCTAGTTTGGGGAAATTTTCAGCAATTATTTCTTCAAAGACATTTTCTATCCCCTTTTCTCTCTCTACTTCTTCTGGAATGCCTATGATTCTTATATTATTTCTTTTTTATTGATCACTCAGCTCTCTTAAAATTCTTTCATTCCTGGAGATCCTTTTATCTCTCTCTGCATCAGCTTCTCTGCGTTCCTGTTCTCTGTTTTCTAGTCCATTAATGGTCTCTTGCATCTCGTCCATTCTGTTTTGAAGTCCTTCCAGAGCTTGTTTTATTTCTGAATTCTCCTTCCTTAGTTCTTGCATATTTCTCTGCAAGTCCATCAGCATGGTTATGACTTTTGTTTTGAATTCTTTTTCAGGTAGACTGGCTAAATCTATCTCCCCAGATTCCTTCTCAGGGGAAGATGTAGCAGATGCCGAAGCTGTCTGGGTTAGTCTTGTCTGAATCATATTTTTTTGCCTTTTCATGTTGACAGGTGCTATTATTGACTGTCAGCTGGGAGGGCCAAAATTTTCACTTACTACTGGCCTTTCTTTACTGGGGCAACTGCGACCCCTAGTGGCTTGTGTTGGGTAATTGCGTGTAGAGTGGGTCTTTGTGTCTTGCCTGGCCGGGAGGGAGAAATTTCCCTTTCTGTGGGCGGAATTTGTCTCAGGCTGCTTCTCTGCTTTCGCAGCGCCCGGTGGGGTGATGGATGGGGGGGCTGCTTGACTGTTTGCCTCCACGAGGGGTCTCAGAGCTGCTGCCCAGGGGGTTAGTGCACCAGGTTTTCCCTGTAATTTCCAGCTGCTGTACTGTGACCTGGGTTGTCTCCGTCAAGCTGTCAAGTCCCTGTCCCTTTAAGACTTTCAAAAAGCCCCCGCTTTTCTTTGTCACAGGGGCATCAGCTTCAGCACCCGCTCTGAGGTCTTACCCCCTGTTCTCCCAGTATCCAGGGCCCCCTGGGCATATACTGTGTCTGCGCTCTGGCCCGGATGGCTGGGGCTGGGTGTTCGGCAGTCCTGGGCTCCGTCTCCCTCCCGCTCTGCCTATTGTTCTCCCGCAGGGAGCTGGGGGGAGGGGCGCTCGGGTCCCGCAGGTCCGGGGGTTGTATCTTACCCCTTTCACCAGTCGCTGGGCTCTCGCTGGTGTAGCTGCAGTCTGGCCACTGTCCTGCGTCTTCTGGTCTCTCTTTTAGGGCTAGTTGTGTTTGTTGTATTTTCAAAAGTATATATGTTTTTGGGAGGAGATTCCCACTGTCCTACTCACGCCGCCATGTTGGCTCCGCCCCCCCATTAGTTTTAACACATGTATTTTGTCTGACGGAAGCCATTTTTTGTTTCTTTCCCTTTATTGGCTGTTTTCTGGGGAGGTGAGTTTGATAAAGAGCTGTTTTTCTGACTGGAAAAGCAGTATTCTCTGAGATGCCGATGGGTATTTTCACTGTGAAATTGAACATAAGTCCTTCTACTTCAGTAGGAAATGAGAGTATTGGTGTCCATTGAAACGTTTGCTTTTGAGGTAATGATGCCATATTTTAAAAACTTAAACCTTTGCCTTTAGATCAAAATTATGTCTTAAATTTCATGAAACTTGGTACTATATGTATTTATATGTTTTGAAAGACATACTTAAGAGCAAGTAATTTCAAGTATTCTCCAGACAGGAAATATTAAAGCCCTGCTGTGGATTCACAAAGCCTATAATTTTGAAAGGTCATTTTAAGCATATACTTAAGACATAGGTAGGAAATTCACCTAGCCTTTATGTTTCTGTTCTGTAAATATATGGCTTTATTTCAAGTGTACTGGTTTCTACATTAAAAAATTTTTATGCTGTTTTTCAAAGAAAGAAAAAATACATATTCATCCATCTTTTTCCTTTCTTTAAAGTCTACTCTTTCATTATTTTACCGCAAATTAAGTATAATTTAAGTTCATTTTAATCATTAAATGAACTTTTTAAGTAAACAAAAATTTTGGTTAGCCCCAAAACACCCTTCTTTATTGTAACTAAATAATCTGTGTAATTTCATATTTTAGTTAATTCCATCCAGAAGTAGAAGTATATATCCTGAACATTTCTACTTACACATAAAAAATATCAGTACATGTGCTAAATGTTTGTGTATTCTTTGCCTATTTTGTTTTATTTTTTATTTGTAGTGTTTTGTCTTTAATTCAGTTGTGGAAAAAGAAAAATGATAAGACAATTGGAAAATTTTTTTGTAGAAAATACCTTATTATTGTCTTTTAAAAATAATTTTACTGAACTAAATCTATTACATCCCTTATTAATTGGAGTGCTCAAGGAATGAATATTCTGATTATTTTTTCCCAGAATGCTTTCTCTTAATGTAATTGAAATTTTTACTTTGTGTATTTGTACAAGTATAAAATTGAATTATTTTTGATGATTTGAAGAAGGCAGAGGGCTTCTGGATCCTGATTTAACAGTCTGAGCTGTTATTAATCTTGTTTGAAAAACAGTACAAACAAATATTAAATATGGGTCTTAATTTGATAATTTGAGCAACGAAACTAGTTTTGTAAACAAACCATAATGAAATATTAAAGGTGTAATGGTAATTAAAAAACACCAGAGATTTGTCATATGAGGGATAAAATTAATTGTTAAGTGAGTGATATGAACAGGTATAATACTACAAGAGAACGGTGGTCACTAGAATGAGTGGTGGAGGATCCTTTAAGGAAAAGGATCCTGAGCTTCCAGCATTGAAGGACTTCAAACATTAAGTTTTATAACATCTTTATCAAGATATAATTTACATACAAGGCAGTTCATACATTTAGAGTAGACAGAGCAACAGTTTTTGGTGTATTAAATTTTTTCAGTTGTAAAATATTTAACATAAAAGTTGCCATTTTAACTACTTTTATTCTATTTTTTTCTTACTGAAGTACACACAATAAAATGCACAAATCTTATGTACAGCTGGATGAATTTTAGTGTGTGTACACTCTTGTAACTGTCACCCAGATGGAGATAGCAAAGATTCCACTAATTTTCCCTGTTTATTTTTCCCATTTTAACTGTTTTTGAGTGTACATTTCATTGGCATTAATTATATTTATAGTGTTGTGCAACTATCACCATTGTTGTTTCCAAACTTTCTTGTCATCCCAAATAGAAACTCTGTAACCATTAAGCACTAATTCCCCATTCCCCCCTCATTGCAGGCCCCAGTAAACTTAAATCTATTTTCTGTCCCCATGAATTTGCCTATTCTAGACATTTCCCATAACTGGAATCATATAGTACATTGTCCATTTATGTAGGTTTTATTTTACTTAGTGTAATGTTTTCAAGGTTCGTTCATGTTACAGCATGTCAGAGCCTCATTGCTCTTCAGACTCAGTAATATCCCATCATATATACATATATACAACAAATATGACATACAGTTGACCCTTGAGCAGCATAGGTTTGAACTGTGTGGCTCCACTTAGGCATGGATGTTTTTCAGTCAAGTGCATTAGAAAATTCTTTGGATATTTGCAACAATTTGAAAAACATGCAAATAGCCTACAAATAACCAAAAAAGTTAAGAAAGTTAGGTATGTCATGAATACATACAATATATGTAGATACTAGTCTTTTATCATTTACTACCATAAAATATGCACAAACACAGACCATAAAGGATGCCATTCACAGTTAAGAGAAATGTGAACAATATGTATAACAAAAAAAAAGATGCTGTTTGTTATTGGTAAGGCTTCTGGGTCAACAGTAGGCTATTAGTAGTTAAGTTTTAAAGGAGTCAAAGTTATATGGGGGTTTTCAATGGCAAGGGATGTCAACATCCCTAACTTTCATGTTGTTCAAGGGTCAGGTGTATATATATATATATATATATATATATATATATATATATGCATATGCATACATCAGATTGGTTTATCCATTCATCAGTTGATGGACATTTAGATATATAAATATCTCTTCAAGTCTCTGCTTTCAATTATTTTGGGTATGTGTGTGCCTTAGAGTGGAATTGTTATGTCTTGTGGTAATTTTATGTTTAGCTTTTGGAGGGACTGTCAAACTGTTTTGAACAGCGATTGCATCAAGCATTACTTTTTATTCATTATTCTATAGATATGGAGTATGTAAAAGGTTAGACGGAATGAATACTAGCTTCAGCACAAACCATACTCTATTTTAAAAAGTAAACAGAAAGCTGTATGTTATTCATGAGAACATTTGTATGTATGAAGAGCCACCTCTTAAAGTGAATTTTAATTAAATAATTAAGCCTTCTGATTGTATGTAATCTCAGTTTTATATGTAATATTTTGTAGAACATGGTTATCAAATTTCTATTTTTCATACACTAGGAATCTGTTGTAAGAGATTCCACAAGTAATTAGTGTAACTTTCTGCCCAATTTTAAGATATTTATTTTTTAGTTGCCCTTTTTACATTATAAAGTAAAATCTTAATTATATCTACCTAGAAGATATTCCGAGTATATTCTTTTCAGTCATTTTATGTTAATTTATTTACTTCATATACATTAGCATTTTATATAAGTCTGAGAGAGAGGATGGGGTATTTCAGTGCATATTTTAAAGATGAGTCTTAAAAGTGTAAATTCTAGTATTCAGTGTGAGCCAGAGCAATGTGTGGCATTGCTGGTAAGATAATAAAGAATTTAAAGGGCTCAAAACTTAAAGAGGAAGGATATTAAAAGATAATATTGTTAAAATGTCTGTATTTCTCAAAAGTGATCAGATTCCATGCAGTCCTGTCAAAATCCCAATGGGATTTTTTGCAGAAATAGAAAAAACAATGCTGAAATTCTTACATAACCACAAAAGGTCATAAATAGCCAAATCAATCTTTAGAAAGAAGAACAAGGCTGAAGACATCATACTTTCTGATCTCAATATGTATTACAAAGGTAAAGTAATCAAAATAATATTAATACTGACGTAAAGGTAGACATATAGACCAATGGAACAGAATAGGGAGCCCAGAAATAAATCCACACATAGTCAGCTGAAACTTGAAAACAATGCCAAGAATACATAATAAGGAAAGACTAGTCTGCTCAACAAATTTTAAAAGTATTTGTACTTTTAGTAAAACCTCTTACCAACTTTGTCCTTTCTCATTTTCATCTTTCCATTTTTCTTTTATCATGCAATTTAGAAGATTACTTGTCACATGGTAGGAAGCATCAAATGAATCCTAGATCTAAATTGATTCCCAGTATCTTAGTGCATTGATTAAAAAACACAACTAATCTCCCATATTCAAATTAATCCCTGATACATAAGCAGACTCACATTTAGTAGACTTATTAATGCCTTAGACTTTTCTGGAACTAATAATATGTGAAAGTCAGATGAAAGTTTTCTAGAGAAAATACTTTTTTTTTTTTCTAGGAAGAATACCTTTCCAAGTCTTAGGTTTCACTTAGTACTAGGAATTAATATTTTTGTAGATATAATTTTGTCTTTATCTAGTTAATTTCTTTATTGCCACTTATTGAGAGGTTCCATTCTAGAGGCTGCTTTGACTTTTTGCTTAGTAAAAAAAACCCTAAACCAAAAGCTATCCAAATAGACTTGAAGGTTAGTATTAAAATATGAAGAATCTTCTCCTTATCAGTTGATATAACATTTTCATTCACTTTGAAGGCTTCTCCAGGCCCACTAAGAAGACAGGGTTAAAATTAGTGTCTCTGACGTACTTTCCAAGTCTACCACTTCTGTGAGTCATTCCAGGTTGCTGCCTCACACCTTGCTGCCAGTGACCCTGTTTAGATTGGATGGAATGGTGTTCAAGGTGTATTTGTGACCTAGGCCTACTCTGAGAACACTGGCCTATTCCCATACAGCATGCAGCGTGGGTGAACTTGACAGCCGAGGAGTGATTTTTGTTTGCCTGTTACTCTTCCCAGGTCTATCTTATTATCTTTCTTCTTTCTTCCTAGATTGTCCAGAATTCCTTTTACCTCCTTAGTCTCTTGTACTGATTTGAAGTTTGAATTTCATTACCGAGTCAGCTCCGGATCTGTTGCCTAATAAGCTTTCTCTAGAGTTCTCAGCAGGTTTCTCCAGGTTTGGACTTTTCTTCACTTATATCAGGCTACATTTTAGAAGGAAATGTCAATTTTGTTGTCCTCAGGAACACTGAGATCTGTTTTTCTGCCATAAGGCTTTTCTTTGATGGCCATCTAATATCTTTTAGAAGGCCCTCTTTTATTATTCCAAACTTTATTTGGGGACTCCATGAATCTATAATTTTCATTAGTATAGTTTAGATGCCTTATTAGGGGTACTAATACTACTCTGTTGGCTTCTCCTGCAAAATGTTATACCTGATATTGAACAGGGGACTTGTATGTGAGTGATGGATTATTTATCAATCCTAATAAAAGTGCCAATTTTTGGACTCAACTTCTTTGGATGTTTTATCTTAATTGTTAGGTTCTTTCACTTACTTCACACTTTCCTCACATCCTAGAAAGCCTCACATCCTAGAAGACAACTTACTGAGGGTAGAAATGGACTCAGTACTCAATTATGTGTCTTGGACCCCAAATGGAGAGTTTTCAGGGTGTCAGAAATTGGGAAGAGGAGAGCAAGATGCTGGTGGTGACGATGGTTTCCTGCCTGGTCCTGTGTCATGATGCACAGTGTTTGAAAGGCAGGTCATCTTTTCTAAGCTGTCGCCTGAGTACTAATGGTATCTTCCCAGAAGACTTGGGTTGTTTCCTGTAATGGGCCTACCTGGTTCTTTGTGGAAGTACTGCCCGTGTGCAAGGGGACATTCCTGTATCTAATAAACAGCTAACAGAAGTCTACATAGTGTCCCTCTCTGGAAGCTTTTCTAAAATCTTTATTGCATAAAAAGGATATGTTTGTCTTAATCTGTTTATTAATTATTCCTTAGACATGATATTGAAACTGAACTTTGTGGAAATTCGGTCTCCCTAGTGTAATATGGTGTATTACAGCTCAAATCCCCTGGAAAGCTGGGACCACAGGCCGCATCGCCAGGTCCAGTCTCCCTCCCATCACCCTGGCTCCCACTGTGTGCAGGTGGCGAGGAGCCTCAGGAAGGGCTGGACTATAGTAAGGGTTACTTAGGAAAGGATTCTTGGGTGACTGGAGAGCCTTAACCCAGGTAGTCATATATCCTTGTGGAAACTTTTTTAGAAGAGTGGCAGTCCAGTTGTCCCTACTTCTTTCAGAATGCCAGGTCTTACAGCAGACTTGCCAGCCAGTCCTTGTAAGGGCTACTGAAAAAAGACTCAAGAGACCAGGTTTTTATCCTGATTCTGTCACAAGGAAGTTATATGATTTGCGGGGTAAATAAGTATCTTACTGGGCCTGAATGAACAAACAGTCTCTAAATTCCCTGTCAGTCCTACAACTCAATGATTTGTCTGGGAGTTTCTCTGGTGTGTAATTCTATAAATGCAGCTATGGCTGGGATTCTCCTCTTCACAGGTGGGTGAACATCCTACCACTCCAGACTGACTATACCAACCTCTCCCTGGCCAGCTATCTGGTTGACGTCTGCTGTCAAAAAGCAATAGAGGTATTTTGCAGGTGAAGCTTTGGAGCCAAACTCAGGCACCGATCCTGGTTCTTTCAACTCATGACTTCCATTTATTTGCTTTCTGAATTGGTTTCCTTGTTTGTAAACTGGCATAATAGCATCTACCTTGGAAGACTCTGAGCATTTAATATAATAATGCAAGTGAAACACACTTAGTGATGTGTCTGGCACATAATAAGTATTCAATAAATGGAATTGATGGTCATTAACACCATGTTATAAAGGGGCTGAATAAGTGTCATGGCAAACTATTTCTGGGTCTGCTGAGACATCTTAGTGTGTGTGGTCAGATGAACTCAGCTTATTTTACAGGTCAACTCCTAAGCTTTGGTTTTGTTGAGTGGAAAATACAGTCTGAGAGGGAGAGCTGACTGGCTTTAGCAGCAATTTTTTAAAAATCTGTGTGCAGGAAGAGGAAAGCAGATGGATTCCAGAGTCAGGAGGAAAGGAGATTTTGAAACAATAAACATGACCAAGGGAGGTGTGATTAAGTTTCTGTTACAGCAAATAGCAGCGTACGTCCTTTTTCTGACTCTATGAATCTTAAATTTATTTATTTATAAAACTTAATATAAATAGCACTGTGGAGTGGTATCTCTTCTTGGAATTTATCAAACTGTGGAATTCTGCTCCATGGTGGACATACGTATAAGGGCAGAGACCGTGTGAGGAAATCCTTCCACTTAGAACACATATTCTGAAGATATTAGGCAGATTATCATTGTAGGTAGTGACTCAGCACCTGGGGTAGGACACTATATCATCTGTGCTCTTGATGTTATAACCCAGATCTGGCCAATGACTCTGTGAAAAATGGGACACTTTTGCTGTTATCACAGACCTGCCCCCATCTGTTTGGCAGTTTGCAGGGGTACAATATATACCTGTGGTAAAGAAACAGCTTCTGAAGAGAGCCTGCATTTACCATGGAACAGTGCCCTCTGCTGTTCTGAGGGAGCCATTCAAGCCATAGTCAAATCATGAGGGAACAGTGCACTGCTCCAGAGACAAAGCAAGCTGCTCCTTGTTTGCAATGGTCAAGATACTGGGAGGCCAACTCCTGGCACCTGCAGCCAATCTCAGCTGTAAATATTCAGCAGGAGAATCAAGACAGCCCAGCCACAGCAGCTGAACTCCCCTACATCTGTTCCTAGGTTCTAATCCCACACTGTATGTGAATGCTCCTTCCCTATTTTCGCTGCAAACGCAGAAGAGCTTCCATTAGTTTTGCTCCTTAGCAGAAGGAATTTTTACAACAGTTATTTTAACCACTGAAGCTTGTATTTAGAAAACTTCTGCTTCTCAGTATTATAAAATTAAAGGAAGCACAGTCAATGGCTGCAGGGAAGTAGGCATGTAGAACAGAATAGCAGTTCACTGTCAGAAGTTTACAGTGCTAAGGGATCAGCCTCGTTTCCTTTCTTCCTTTTTTTCGTCCTTCCTCCCTTCCCTGCTTCCCCATCCATCATCATCATATTTTTAATAAAACCATCTAAAGTTGCCAGAATCTCTGTCTACAGGAATGATGTCACATAGTGGAAACTGTTTTTTTTTTTTTCTGACTCACTTTATATTCTGAGAACAACTGTTTTTTGCTGGTGTTCCCCACTCTGAATTCTCATTCTCAGTTTTGTATTGTGGGTGTGACCCTGAATGATATAGTCAACATTTACCTTTACTTTAACCAACAAGGGCAATTACGGACTTCAAGATGTTATTAGGGATTTGTGTCCTTCCTAACAACTTTTGAACTGTTTTCTCAGCATTATTTCACTTAGCTACAGCAGAGAAAACATAGTGTTGAATAATGAAATATGCATGAAAGGAAAAATTTTTTAAAGTTTTCTTGTGATTCTGAAATCACAATGTGTGAAAATACGCTTTCTTTCATGATTCTATGTCTTGAATGCATGAGTGCAGAGGAGTGGATTTCTTGCTCTATCATGTGGCAGGACAATGGTAAATGGGAGCTGGCCATACCTTATCCTCCCCTTGTGCCAAGAACGAAATCTGGTTTAATGAAACACCCATTAAGGCCACACCTACTGGGCAGAAACTGCCAGATTCTACAGGACCCCAGAATGCCACTGCCACTCAGTGTGGGAATAAGTCACGCATGCAGTGCTGCTCTTTGAGATGGTGGAGGGTGTTTCCATTTAGGGTGCCAGGTAAAAACTCAGTGACTTGTATTGTCAGACAATGCATATTTGCACATTACTCTAGTAATTTCCAGGAGAAAAGGATTTTGTTTTCTGAGGCCTGGGGTTAAGAAAGAATTTACTCATTCTAGGCAATTTACCAGATTTAAAAAGTTGCTTAATTTTTTTTTCATTTGGTTACTTCTGTTTGAAAAATTTATCTGTGGTACAAGATGCATTTAAGCCTTTCATTAAGGGATGACTTTGCTGACACATGATCAGCTGATTATTGACCTCAGGCAATACAGATTCTTTGGTCTTTCCTGCTGTAGCTATTGGAAAAGACTGATTGTGCTGAAGTTGCTAATCTGGTAGTGTAGGATTTAGGTTATTGTCAGAATATCGCCACTTAAAGGAGCAATCCCCATTCAGGGAAAGGAGGGAGAGAGATGAAGCCCTGAGGACACTGGTGAAACTTCTGGATTCAGCCATGCCTGAAACCTCAGATCTTTAGTTCCATAAGGCAATATCTTTTTTTTAAATTTAGCTGTAATTTGCAAGTTAGCTTAAGTTAAGGTCACTTGCTGCTATAGAGTTCTAATTATTACTAGTGAGCCATCTGCATTGCAGAGATCCAGTCTCTTACATTTTTAGATTAACTAGAAGTTTTGATGGACTCTAACATTGCTTAGCATCTATGACATTATTCTGAAAATGGTCTACTTTGTTTAATATTTCATACTATTTAACTTATCCTATAGCCACTGAAATCTATTGACAGAGCTGTTTACTGGGCAAGGTCGATCTTGGAAAGACAACATGGGAGGAAAGGTAATTATTAGGCAAACCTCAAGGGAAAAACTGAAGAAAACATCTTCACTCTACAAGTTCCACCATCTCCTAGTGTATACAGTCAGGTACCACTTGCCTTCTTTTTCCAAGGATGTTTTTAGTGGGGCAACAAGTCCTCAGTCTGAAGTGTGAGAGATGCAAAGAGGAAGCTTCTTAGCCTCCACAAGGTGCTCCTGTTCAGTATCTTAGGTAGTATGTTGATTAGGAGATCTGGATTTATGAAGCTTATGTGGATAAACAAGTAGCCCAGCAGTGTGATGAAAAATAGGGTGATGAAGAAGAGAAATTGAAAAATCCTGAAAAGAGAATGCCAAGAAACTGTTGGCCAGATGTTAGAAAACCGGGAACAAAATAGTAAGTAATACCTAAATGCACACCTGGTTCCTTCTTGATATTCAAATGTCTCCCACTAAATCTTGTCTCCGTTCCCAGCAACCACTTGTAAATGTGGTCCTTCCCTTGTGCTAGCTTGCTAGTTACTGTCTTCCATCACTGTGTTTTATTTTCTTTTAGTATTTATCATTATCTGAAATTATCTTGTGAAGTAGTCATACCAATTTATACCCAACTAGCAGAGTATACATTTCTATGGATCTACACCCTCTCCAACACTTACCATCAGATTTTTAAAGTTTCACTTATCAAATGGGTATAAAGTAATATCTCATTATGGTCTTGATTTGTATTTCCCGGATGAACAGTGATGCTGAATATCTGTGCATAGGTTTATTGGTCTTATGTGTTCCTTTTGCCCATTTATCTACTAGGTTGTTTGAGCTTTTCTTCCTAAATGGTAAAAGTTCTTTATAAGTTCTTGATATGAATCCTTTTCCATGTGTACTTTGAATAACTTCCCTATACTTTCTAACTTACACTTGCTCTAAGTGTTGAAGAGCAAAAGTTTATAATTTTTAATAAAGTCTAGTTTATCAACCTTTCCTTTAATTAGAATCAATCCTTTTTATGTCATATTAAAAATCCATGCCCTATACCAAGGCCTGAAAAACACTTCTATCTTCATTGAAACTCTGTAGCATTTTAAAAATATGTTCACATATTCTTTGATACTCCTCTCATTATGAGATTTCCCTTCATTGGGATTTGGACTGGACTTAATGGCTCATTTCTAAAGAATACAATATTGTGGAAGTGACAGTGTATGACTTCCTAGACTAGATACTAAAGACACTGCAGCTTCTTCCTTACTCTCAGGAGAAAACCAGCTGTCATATTGGGAGGATACACAACCAGCCCTGTAGAGATGTGCAAGTGATGAGGAACTGAGACTTCTTGCCAAAATCCAGCAAAAAAGCCAATCTGTAGCCTCACAACAGACCTTGAGCTAGAACTACCCAGCTAAATGACCCAAAAGATTCCTGACTCAGAAACTATGGGATGATAAATGTTTATTATTTGAAACTAGTAAGTTTTGGGGATATTTGTTAAGTGGAAATAGATAACTCATGCTGAATTTCAAAAATACGTGTGTGTGTGTGTGTGCGTGCGCGCGCACACAAGAACCACTTGCTAAGATGATGCAGCTCCCCACGGCTGGGCAGTGCCCGCCATCTCAGGGTGGAGTTTGCAAGAGCATCACTGTTGCCTGGAGATTCCATGATGTCACAGTGGTGCCTCTTTCCTAGAGACAGAATGTGTATGCTGAGAGGAGCAGCTGTAGAATCCCTAGTTGTCTTCTCTTCCCTTCCACATTATACATGTTAATCGTAATGGGCACATTCTACCCCCTCCCCAACTTATTCCTCCATTCCCACCTATGCACCTCAATCCCTTTCCCTTTGGTAACTGTTAGTCCATTATTGGGCTAAGTGAATCTGGTGCTGTTTTGCTTTTTCAGATTTCCCTTGATTCTCCTTCTGCACAGGCAAGTAAAATCATTTGACATTTGTCTTTCTCCTCCTGGCTTATTTCACTGAGTATAATGCCCTTTCACTCCCTCCATGTTTTTGCAAATGATAGAATTTGTTTACTTCATATGAATAAATAATATTCCACTGTTCATCTACTGATGGACACTGAGGTTGGCTATTACGAATAGTGCTGTGATAAACATAGGGGTGCACATGTTTTTAAACTGGGCTGCTGCATACTACTATTTATTTATTTATTCATTCATTCATTTATTTGTTGATCATTAATCTATAATTACATGGGTAACATTATGTTTAGTACAATCCCCCCCATCACCAATTTACCAAAGGGTAAGGAACTAGGAAGGCTGGTTGGGAAGGGAGGGAGAAAGGTGGAAAGGTGGCACTACAATTAGCTCACGTAAAGTGTGGGGAAGTCCTATGGGGAAGTCAGTATAGTACAGAGAATTCAAGTAGTGATTCTACAGCGTCTTACTGTGCTGATATACAGTGACTGTAATGGGGTATGTTGGGGGGGGACTTGGTCTGGTCAGTCTAGTAACCATAATGTTGCTTATATAATTGTAGATTGGTTATTATGAATAGTGCTGTGATAAACATAGGAGTGCATGTGTCTCTTTTAAACTGGGCTGCTGCCTTTTTTCTTTCTTTATGTATGTATGTTTTCATTCATTCATTCACTGTCTATCATCTATCTATCTATCTATCTATCTATCTATCTGTCTTATCTTTCTGTCATTAATGTACAATGAGATGAGTAACATTGTTTACTAGACTCCTCCCATCACAAAGATGCCCACAGATACCCCATTGCAGTCACTGTCCATGAGCATAGTAAGATGCTGTAGAATCAATACTTGTCTTCTCTGCGTTGTGCAACCCTCCCTGTGAACCGCCTCCCACATTATACATGCTAATCGTAATGTACACTTTCTTTCCCTCTCCCCTTATACCTCTATTCCCAACTATCCACCCCAGTCCCTTTCCCTTTGGTAACTGTTCTTCCATTCTTGGGTTCTGTGATTCTTCTGCTGTTTTGCTCTTTCAGTTTCTCTTGGTTCTCCGCCTCCACAGGTTAGTGATATCATTTGATACTTGTCTTTCTCCACCTGGTTTATTTCACTGAGCATAATAACCTCTAGCTCCGTCCATGTTGTAAATGGTAGGATTTATTTCTTCATATGGCAGAATAATTTTCCACTGCTCATCTTCTGATGGACACTTAGCTTGGCTAATGTGAATAGTGCTGTGATAAACATAGGGGGGTGCACGTGTCTTTTTTAAACTGTGCTGCTACTTTCTTTATGTATGTATGTATGTATTCATTCATTCATTCATTCATTACCTACCTATCTACCTATATTTCTGTCTAATCATCTAACCATCATCTACATGGATCTATCTATCATCTATCTATCTGCATCTATTTGTTTATTTATAACTATTCTACAATTACATGGTGACATTATGTTTACTTGACTCCCCCCATCACCAAGGTCACCCCAGTTGGCCCATTGCTGTCACTGTCCGTCAGCATTGTGACATACTGTAGAATCACTACTTGTCTGTGTTGTACAGCCCTCCTCGTGCCCCCCTCACACATTATATATGCTAATTCTAATCTGTCCTTTGTTGCCCCTTCCCTGATCCCTCCATTCCCTCCCATCTACCCAGTCTCTTTCCCTTTGGTGACTTTTAGGCCATTCTTAGGTTTTGTGAAACTGCTATTCAGTTTTTTCTTTGTTCTGATACTCCAATGATGAGTGAAATCATTATATATATACATACATACATATATGTAGGCAAGAACCACTAATGTTTGCTAAGATGATGCAGCTCCCCATGGCTGGCCAGTGCCCACAATCTGGGGGTGGAGTTTGCAAGAGCATCACTGTTGCCTGGAGATTTCATGATGTCACAGTGGTGCCTCTTTCCTAGAGACAGAATGTGTATGCTGAGAGGTGCAGCTGTGATTCTGGTGTCATGGATACTGACCCAGTTGACAACATCAGGGAAAATGGAATCCAGAGCCAAGGTACTGTGTGTTTCTTTTTATTTTGGAGTCAGTACTGAACAGTTACATGAGCAACATTATGGTTATTAGAGTAGCCCCATTATCAAACCCCACCACATGGCCCGTAAGAGTCTCTGTTCATCAGCACAGGAATATGCTGTAGAAGTGCTGCTGATCATTGCTGTGTTATATTGCCTTCCCCATGCCCGCCGCCCAGCCACATTATGTGTGCGACTCGTAATGCCCCATTTTCCCTCTCCTCTGTGCCTTCTAACCCATGGTCCTCAGTCACATTCCCTTTGGTAACCGTGAGTCCATTCTTGGGGTCGGTGAGGCTGCTGCTGTCTTCTTCCTTCACTCTTTTTCTTTTTTCTGATACTCCACAGGTATGTGTGAAATCATTTGACACTTTTCTTTCTCTGTGTGGTTTATTTCACTGAGCATAATACCCTCTACCTCTGTCCATGTTGTTGCAAATGGTAGTATGTGTTTCTTCATATGGCTGAATAATATTCCACTCTTCATCTTCTGATGGACACTTACCTTGGCTATTGTGAATAGTGCTGTGATACACATAGGGGTGCACATCTCTTTTTCAAACTGCGCTGCTGTATTCTATTATTTATTTCTGTATGAATGTGTTTAGTTAGTTAGCTAACTACTTATTTATTTGTTATTCATTTATTTATCATCAATGTACTAATACATGAGTAACATGTAGTTTACTAAACTCCCCCCATCATCAAGATTCCCCCTGATACCCAATTGCAGTCACTGTCCATGGGCATATTAATATACTTTATATTCCCTAGTTGTCTTCTTCCCTTGCACCTTATACATGCTAATCCTACTGTGCACATTCTCTCCCCCGCCACTTATTCGTCCATTCCCACCTATGCACCTAAATCCCTTTTCTCCTTGGTAACTGTTAGTCCATTCTTGGGCTCTGTGAATCTGGTGCTGTTTTGCTTCTTCCAATTACCCTTGGTTCTCCTTCTGCATAGGCGATTGCAATCATATGATATTTGTCTTTCTCCTCCTTGCTTATTTCACTGAGTATAATGCCCTCTTGCTCCATCCATGTTTTTGCAAATGGTAGGATTTGTTTACTTCATATGGCTGCATAATATTTGACTGTTCATCTACTGATGGACACTGAGCTTGGGTGTTTTGAATAGTGCTGTGATAAACATAGGGGTGCACATGTTTTTAAACTGGTCTGCTGCATTCTACTATTTATTTTTTGTTCATTCATTTATTTATCATTAATCTACAATTACATGGGTAACATTATGTTTAGTACACTTCCCCCATCACCAATTTACCAAAGGGTAAGGGACTAGGAAGGCTGGTTGGGAAGGGAGGGAGAAGGGTGGAAAGGTGGCACTACGATTAGCTCACATTATGTGGTGGGGATTGCTATGGGGAAGTCAGTATAGTACAGAGAATTCAAGTCGTGATTCTATAGCATCTTACTATGCTGATGAACAGTGACTGTAATGGGATATATGGGGAGTACTTGTTGATCTGGGCAGTGTAGTAACCATAATGTTGCTTATATAATTTTAGATTGGTTATTGTGAATAGTGCTGTGGTAAACATGGGGTGCATGTGTCTTTTTTAAACTGGGCTGCTGCATTCTTTTTCTCTTTATGAATGTACGTACGTATTCATTCATTTATTATCTATCTATCTACCTGTCTATCTTTCTGTCATTAATATACAATTAGATGAGTAACATGTTTACTAGACTCCTCCCATCACGAAGATGCCCCCAGATACCCCATTGCAATCACTGTCCATGAGCATAGTAAGATACTGTAGAATCACTACTTGTCTTCTGTGTGTTGTGCAACCCTCTCTGTGACCCCCCTCCCACAGTATACATGCTAATCGTAATGCACACTTTCTTTCTCTCTCCCTTTATCCCTCCATTCCCAACTATCCATCCCAGTCACTTTCCCTTTGGTAACTAACTGTTAGTGTATTCTTGGGTTCTGTGAATCTGCTGCTGTTCTGTTCCTTCAGTTTTTCTTTGTTCCTATACTCCACATATGAGTGAAATCATTTGGTATTTGTATTTCTCCACCTGACTTATTTCACTGAGCATAGTACCCTCTAGCTCTATCTATGTTGTTGCAAATGGTAGGATTTGTTTTCTTCTTATGGCTGAATAATATTCCATTGTGTATATGTATCACATCTTCTTTATCCATTCATCTACTGATGGACACTTAGGTTGCTTACATTTCTTGTTGATTGTAAATAGTGCTGTGATAAACAAAGGACTGCATCTGTCTTTTTCAAACTGGGCTGCTGCATTCTTAGGGTAAAGTCCTAGAAGTGGCATTCATGGGTCAAATGGTATGTCTATTTTGAGCATTTTGAGGAACCTCCATACTGCTTCCCACGTTGGTTGAACTTACTTACATTCCCACCAGCAGTGTAGGAGGGTTCCCCTTTCTCCACAACCTCACCAACATTTGTTGCTGTTTGTCTTTTGGATGGTAGCCATCCTTACTGGTGTGAGTTGATGTCTCATTGTAGTTTTAATTTGCATTTCTCTGATAACTAGCGATGTGGAACATCTTTTCATGTGTCTGTTGGCCATATGAATTTCTTCTTTGGAGAATTGTCTGTTCAGCTCCTCTGCCCATTTTTTAATTGGATTATTTGCTTTTTGTTTGTTGAGGTGTGTGAGCTCTTTATATATTTTGGATGTCAACCCTTTATCGGATCTATCATTTATGAATATATTCTTCAGTAATGTAAAGTACCTTTCTGTTCTACTGGTGGTGTTCTTTGCTGTTAAGAAGCTTTTCCGCTTGACGTAGTCCCACTTGTTCATTTTTGCTTTTGTTTCACTTTCCTGGGGAGATATGTTTATGAAGGAGTCACTCATATTTATGTCCAAGAGATTTTTGCCTATGTTTTTTGCTAAGAGTTTTATGGTTTCATGGCTTACATTCAGGTCTTTGATCCATTTTGAATTTACTTCTGTGTATGGGGTTAGACAGTGATCTAGTTTCATTCTCTTACAGGTAGCTGTCCAGTTTTGCCAGCACCTTCTGTTGAAGACACTGTCATTTCCCCATTGTATATCCATGGCTCCATTATCATATATTAATTGACCATATATGTTTGGGTTAATGTCTGGAGTCTCTATTCTGTCCCACTGGACTGTGGCTCTGTTCTTGTGCCAGTACCAAATTGTCTTGATTACTGTGGCTTTGTAGTAGAGCTTGAAGTTGGGAAGCTTGATCCCCCCCCACCATTTATTCTTCCTTCTCAGGATTGCTTTGGATATTCAGGGTCTTTCGTGGTTCCATATGAATTGTAGAACTATTTGTTCCAGTTCGTTGAAGAATGCTGTAGGTATTTTGATAGGGATTACACTGAATCTGTATATTGCTTTGGGCAGGATGGCCATTTTGACGATATTAATTCTTCCTAGCCAAGAACATGGGATGAGTTTCCATTTGTTAGTGTCCTCTTTAATTTCTCTTAAGAGTGTCTTATAGTTTTCAGGGTATAGGTCTTTCACTTCTTTGGTTAGGTTTATTCCTAGGTATTTTATTCTTATTGATGCAATTGTGAATGGAATTGTTTTCCTGATTTCTCTTTTTATTGGTTCATTGTTAGTGTATAGGAAAGCCACAGATTTCTGTATGCTAATTTTGTATCCTGCAACTTTGCTGTATTCTGATATCCATTCTATTAGTTTTGGAGTAGAGTCTTTAGGGTTTTTTATGTACATTATCATGTCATCTGCAAATAGTGACAGTTTAACTTCTTCTTTACCAATATGGATTCCTTGTTATTTCTTTGTTTTGTCTAATGGCCGTGGCTAGGACCTCCAGTAAGTACCATGTTAAATAACAGTGGGGAGAGTGGGCATCCCAGTCTTGTTGCCAATCTCAGAGGAAAAGCTTTCAGCCTCTCACTGTTCAGTATGATGTTAGCTGTCGGTTTATCATATATGGCCTTTATTATGTTGAGGTACTTGCCCTCTATAGCCATTTTGTTGAGAGTTTTTATCATGAATGGATGTTGAATTTTGTCAAATGCTTTTTCAGCATGTATGGAGATGATCATGTGATTTTTGTCCTTCTTTTTGTTGATGTGGTGGATGATGTTGATAGATTTTTGAATGTTGTACCATCCTTGCATCCCTGGGATGAATCCCACTTGATGATGGTGTATGATCCTTTTGATATATTTTTGAATTCGGTATGCTAATATTTTGTTGAGTATTTTTGCATCTACGTTCATCAGGGATATTGGTCTGTAATTTTCTTTTTTGGTGGGTGTCTTTGCCTGGTTTTGGTATTAGGGTGATGTTGGCTTCATTGAATGATTTTGGGACTATTCCCTCATCTATTTTTTGGAAGTCTTTAAGGAGAATGGGTATTATGTCTTCTCTGTATGTCTGATAAAATATCGAGGTAAATCCATCTGGCCCAGGGGTTTTGTTCTTGGGTAGTTTTGATTACCGCCTCAATTTCTTTGCTTGTAATTGGTTTGTTTAAATTTTGTGTTTCTTCCTTGGTCCGTCTTGGAAGGTTGTATTTTTCTAGGAAGTTGTCCATTTCTTCTAGGTTTTCTAGCTTGTTAGCATATAGGTTTTCATAGTATTCTCTAATAATGCTTTGTATTTCAGTGGTGTCCATCATGATTTCTCTTTTCTCATTTCCGTTTCTGTTTGTGTGTGTAGATTCTCTTTCCTCTTAATAAGTCTGGCTAGGAGTTTATCTAGTTTGTTTATTTTCTCAAAGAACCAGCTCTTGGTTTTACTGATTTTTTTCTGTTGTTTTATTTTTCTCAATTTTATTTATTTCTTCTCTGCCTTTATTATGTTCATCCCTCTGCTGACTTTATGCCTCATTTCAATTTCGATAATTGTGATGTTAGACTATTTATTTGGTTTTACTGATTTTTTCTGTTTGTTTTATTCTTCTCAATTTTATTTATTTCTTCTCTGTCTTTATTATATCCTCCTTCTGATGACTTTAGGCCTCATTTGTTCTTCTATTTCCAATTTCAATAATTGTGACATTAGACTATTCATTTGGGATTGTTCTTCCTTCTTTAAATATTCCTGGATTACTATATACTTTCCTTTTAAGAATGCTTCTTACTGCTTCCCACAGAAGTTGGGGCTTTGTGTTGTTGTTGTCATTTGTTTCCATATATTGCTTGATTTGTATTTTAATTTGGTCATTGATCCATCGATTACTTAGGAGCATGTTGTTAAGCCTCTGTATGTTTGTGAGCCTTTTTGTTTCTTTGTACAATTTATTTCTAGTTTTATACCTCTGAGCTGAAAAGTTGGTTGGTAGAATTTCAGGCTTTCTTAATTTACTGAGAGTCTTTTTGTGGCCTAGTATGCGGTCTATTCTGCAAAATGTTCGATGTGCACTTGAGAAGAATATGTATCCTGTTGCTTTTGGATGTAGAGTTCTATAGATGTCTATTAGGTCCATCTGTTCCAGTGTTTTGTTCAGTGCCTCTGTGTCCTGACTTATTTTCTGTCCAGTGAATCTATCCTTTGGAGTGAGTGGTGTGTTGAAGGCTCCTAAAGTGAATGCATTGCATTCTATTTCCAACTTTAGTTCTGTTAGTATTTGTTTCACATATGTTGGTGTTCCTGTGTTGGGTGCATATATATTTGTAGTGGTTATATCCTCTTGTTGGACTGACCCCTTTATCATTATGTAATGTCCTTCTTTATCTCTTGTTACTTTCTTTGTTTTGAAGTCTATTTTGTCTGATATTAGTACTGCAACCCTTGCTTTCTTCTCACTGTTGTTTGCTTGAAGTATCTTTTTCTATCCCTTGACTTTTTGTGTCTGCATGTCTTTGGGTTTGAGGTGAGTCTCTTTTAAGCAACATACAGATGGGTCTTACTTTTTTATCCATTCTATTACTCTGTGTCTTTTGATTGGTGCATTCAGTCCATTTACATTTAGGGTGATTATTGAAAAATATGTACTTATTGCCATTGCAGGCTTTAGATTCATGGTTACCATAGGTTCAAGGTTAGCTTCTTTAGTATCTTACTGTCTAACTTAACTTGCTTATTGAGCTATTATAAACACTGTCTGGTGATTCTTTATTTTTCTCCTTTCTTACTCCTCCTCCTCCATTCTTTATTTGTTGGTTGTTTTATTCTGTGCTCTTTTGTGTTTTCTTTAACTGCTTTTGTGGGTAGTTGATTTTATTTTTTGCCTTTAGTTAGTATTTGGTTGGTCTGCTTTCTTTGCTGTGATTTTATTTTCTCTGGTGACATCTTTTTAGCCTTAGTAGTGCTCCCATCTAGAGCAGTCCCTCTAAAATACTCTGTAGGAGTGGTTTGTGGGAGGCAAATTCCCTCAACTTTTGCTTGTCTGGGAATTGTTTAATCCCTACATATTTAAATGATAATCATGCTGGATACATTATTCTTGGTTCATGGCCCTTGTGTTTCATTGCATTAAATGTATCATGCCATTTTCTTCTGGCCTGTAAGGTTTCTGTTGAGAAATCTGATGACAGCCTGATGGGTTTTCCTTTGTAGGTGTCCTTTTTCCTCTCTCTAGCTGCCCTTAATACTCTGTTCTTGTCCTTGATCTTTGCCATTTTAATTATTATGTGTCTTGGTGTTGTCCTCCTTGAGTCCCTTCTGTTGGGAGTTCTGTGTACTTCCATGGTCTGATCGATTATTTCCTCCCCACATTTGGGGACGTTTTCAGCAATTATTTCTTCAAATACACTTTCTATCCCTTTTTCTCTCTCTTCTTCTTCTGGTACCCCTATAATGTGGATATTGTTCCATTTGTATTGGTCACACAGTTCTGTTAATATTCTTTCATTCCTGGAGATCCTTTTACGTCTCTCTGCATCACCTTCTATGCATTCCTGTTCTCTGATTTCTATCCATTAATGACCTCTTGCACCTCATCCAGTCTTCTCTTAAGTCCTTCCAGACATTGTTTCATTTCTGTAATCTCCCTCCAGTCTTCATCCCTTAGCTCTTGCGTATTTCTCTGTAGATCCATCAGCATGGTTATGACCTTTATTTTGTATTTTTTTTCAGGGAGATTGGTTAGGTCTGTCTCCCCAGATTTCTTTGTAGGGTTAGTTTGGTCTGTATCAAATTCTTCTGCATTTTCATGGCGATAGAGGTATTTTTGGGGAGTTGGCACATGTGTCAGCTGGGAGAACTTCCCTTCTTGCTGGTTTGTGGCCTTCCTCTCCTGGGAGAATGGTGACCTGTAGCAGCTTGTTTGGGCAGCTGTGCACAGACGGGGTGTCTGATTCTTGCTTGGCCTCTGTGGAGTAAGCTCTGCTGTTGCTGGGCGTGGCTACTGCCACTATGGGTGAGTCGCGCCAGAGGGGGAACTGGCAGGAGACTGTTTATCTCCTTGAGGGGCCTCTGAGCTGTGCTGCTGCCCAGGGGTTGGGGCGCCCAGAGTTCCCTTGGATTCCCAACTGCTGGGCTACGTGTCCTGGGGTGCTTATTTCCAACTGTGGGGTCCCTGTCCCTTTAAGACTTTAAGAAAGCACTCACTTTTCTTTGTCCCTGGGGCGCCTGCTCAGGGGACCTGCTCACAGGTCTTACTGTCCTGTTTCCCTAGTTTTCATCACCCCACGCATGCACTGTGTCTGCACTCTGGTGCGGATGGCTAGGGCTGGGTGTTTAGCAGTCCTGGGCTCCCTCTCCCTCCCCACTCCGAGTCCTCTCCTCCCGCCAGGAGCTGTGGTGAGGGGCGCTCGGGTCCTGCTAGGCCTCGGCTTTTATCTTACTCCCTTCGCAAGGTGCTGGGTTCTTGCTGGTGTGGATGTAGTCTGGCTGTTTTCCTGTGTATTCTGGTCTCTCTTTTATGGATAGTTGTATTTGTTGCATTTTCAAAAATATATATGGTTTTCGGAGATTCCCACTGCTCTACTCACACCACCATCTTGGCTCCCTGTAGTTAGGTTTTTTCTCCTTTTCTTTCTATTGTTGGGCGGTCCAGCATGTGGACCAATCAAAGCTCCAGAAGGGAGTGTGGTGCCCCTGAAGGGAGAGCCCTATTAGACCCACTGTGAGCATCAATCTCTCCTTCACTGAGGTTCATTTTTCAGTGGCAAATGGGTTGTGCAGGCTGGTTATTAGATATCAGCCCTTCTCTGGTTTTTACCATTGAGGGTGTCAGTACAAGCTGTGACTTGTTCCATCTTCAGATTGCTTTTCCCTGTACTTCTTCCACTCTCATAACCTTCAGGTTCAATGTTAACATTTTAATGGAAGCTCCCACAGTAAGTGTTCCATAGGTGGCCTCATTTCTCACCTCTCCCCCCATCACTTGTATTTTACCCCTAAGCAATGTTCTCATTATGCAATGCTGCTTGGGGGTATAGGGTGCTGATGGCTCTTACACACCTATATATTCAGGTGATATGCACACTGTATCTTTGCCTGATTAAAAGAGAAAAATACTTTTAAATAGTCAAAGCCTATGTATGTTATAGATAAAAGGTATGCCTTACTTTTATGATGTATCCTGGAGTTTCTCCTAAATTAATTCCTGTTTTTTCCACCACACCAGCTGGATGTCACACACCGTGCTCTCTGTATTTTCAGATATTAATCTTTGAAGCACAATTTTTGTGAAAATCTAGACAATTGATTTTAGTTAAACTAGTACCCATCAACTCAAAATCACCTTTGGTCTTTAAAACAATATCACTGTAAAGAGTTTTGCTCTTCTGTCTCAGCCATTCACCACTCTTTTACATACCACTTAGAAAGCCGCTAAAGGTTTGTGTGGCCATCCCCATAGGTTTTTATGGTGGTTACAGGGTCTGGTGCACTTGTGGCCTAGTCTGTATTAACCCAGCCTGTACAATCTTAGAGGCATGTTTATAATAGTCTACCCAATCCCTAGCTCAAACTGTCCTTGGGTGTTTTCATCCTGGGGACCAGTTTGTTCTACCCCAGTGGCATCTCATGGCAATAACCAACATCCCCTGTGCCCCTCCCCTGTACCAGGTAGGTATTTATCACTCCAGTTCACATGAGGACCCAGGTTCTTGCCAGAACTTAGGCCTGTCTTCCCTTCTGCGGGGACTTCAATCAAATGCACCTCTGTGGGCCAGTCCACTGGGCCTTCATACAATAATGGTAAATGAAAGAATCAGAAAATTTCCTTGTCTTAAAAAGTCTCTATTTTAAGAGTTGTATCTTCTTGGAAAACCCTACTCTAGATTCCAGGAACTAATTTAAACAATACTTTTGCTTTTTGTTTTCCTTTTCATCTTGCTCCTCGCCTACTCTCACCCCGCCCTCACCACCACCTCAGCACACCACCCTCCACTGGCATGCCAGCCTTGTATTCCAACTAAAACAATCTTCATCTGCCGCACCCCCACCCAAAGCAAAGAAAACTCTCCAGACAGTGGGGGAGAGATGCAAAAGAGAAAGCGTATACACAGTGTACAAGATCATCACCCTCACAGCCCCCATCCCGTCACCTGACATCTACAGCTCACGGCTCCATCCCCCCAGACCCCCGAACCAGCCTCAGCTCCATGCACTTATCCTGCACTTCCTCCACCTCGAGCTGTTCCTGGTACCATCCTCACCTCCCCTTCCTTTCGCTAAATCACCACCTTCTCTTCTCCGCCCCTGCCACGCTCTGGGGACGGGGTCTTTACTATCCCAACTTCTTGTTCTTGGCATGTCCTTGACTTTATCCAAACTTCTCCCATCTACTTTTATTTTTGCTATTTTTGACTTAAATTTCATCACCTCCATTTACCCCAGCCCTCATTGCCATAAATGCTTCTGCAGCTGAGAATAAACATTTAAAATTTTAAAGTATTTTTATTTATTTCTCTTCCCATTTAATGCTGTGATCAGGAAGTCTTAGAGACTATGTAGGGGACATCCATTTCTATCTCAAGCCTCAAGGAAGAAAAATTTCTTAGGAAGAAAAAACCCTGTATACAAAAATGTATCATAATTCATGTTACATTCCATAGCCACTCAAAACTCACTCTAGTACCCAGCTAAAGAAGGATACCCAGGTTAGAGAGAGAGCTTCCATAGGGCCTAACAGTAAAAGGAAATTTTTCAAGTTACAGTTTTCCAGTAAGGGAGGTAGTTAGCAGTTGGCAGAGCTTAGTGTAGGAAACCTCTGTAAAGACTGCACTTAAAGTGAGAAGTTCTCATTTGCATACTCATTGACCAGGCAATTTGTAACCAATAAGAGCCCTGAAAGGAGAGAAAACACAAATCCCACCACTGTTTATTGAGTGTTTACCATGTGTTGGGCAAAACGCAAAGTACTTTGCAGCATTATATTAATTAATTTTCACAGCAACCCTATGAAAGCAAGTAATCATTTTAGCAGGCTCACAGAAAAGGAAACAGGTTCAGTGAGATTAAGTAAATTACCCCAATCACACAGTATATATGTGACAGAATCCAGGTGGTTTTAACAAAAAGCCTACACTTTTGGTCCACAATCAAGTGAGATAGGGAATAGTAAAATAGGACACAGGGAGAATTTGGACAGCACAAGGAGAGGCGCGATCCAGAACACAGCCCTCCTCTTGGAGGCCTGGGTAAGTAAAGATGGTCATCCAGCATTTCATGAAAACACATGATACTGACGTCAGAACCCCATTCAAAAGTATATACTGTCAATGTATAGACTTAGGCTTTTTTAAATGTATGATAAAATATGTCTCTCTCTTTACAGAAGGTGCACCAGACATTCTGAATGATTTTTACATCTTCATAAAATGGTATGTTAAATAACCCCTCTGTCTTCTTCAGCAAGAGACACATAAATACTTCCATCAATACTGGCACCAAGAATGGAAAACCAGAGAATAGTCCCCTTGTCACAAAATTATATCTTAAAGAGTGTTTTAATTTTATGTGCCAATTAATACTTCTTATTGTTATATAACACCATTCTATACTATCTTGAAAAGATGAGTTTTTTGCCTTTAATAATTTTAAATCATATGCTAACATTTTCTCATGTTCAGACAAGATTTTTTATCCTCTATGTATTCTTGGAAAAGTATTCTAGTGCCTGAGAAATTATTTCATTTATTGCTAGGGCAAGATCAGAGACAGCAATAATTTCATGTTACATGCCATAGCCACAGTTCTTTTTCACTCATGATCCGATTAAGTCTTACAGTCTACTTCCTTTTTTGTAAATATTTATGCTCCAAAATATTAGACACATACTTAAATAAACACCTTTCAATTGTCCCTTCTTGAAGTCTGGTTAGAAAATGTGATGGCATCATTACTTTGTGAGCTCTGTGGGTTTACACAACTACCCAAACTTCTCCCATCTACTTTAATTTTTGCTTTTTTTGAATTAGTAATGGTAACTCTGGCAGAGTGCTGGATGCAATAAAAGGTGCTCAGCAAATATTTGTTTACAGAATTTTGGCTACCTCCAGACTTAATACAATAATAATAGTAATAACAGTTAATATTTCCTAAGGGAAAATAATAATTCTCTATGTGGTTTGCACTGTGTTAGGTTTCAAATTACTTCTCTCATGTGAGTCTCACAACACCACTCTTGTAGGGTTCTCTAGACCAATTCCATCACTGGGGGGGGGGGTTCCCCACATACAAAGCCAAGAAATTTTCTGACACCAGCATGGTGTCTGAGGATAACTTGGTTCTGACACTGTCTACTCAGAGATAGCATCAGATTCCACAGGTTTGGAGTTCAGTCCTAAAAGATTGCCCCCAAGCCCGCCATTCTGATGCCACTCACAAGTGCCCCTGATTAGCCAGCTACAGATCGGAGCTCCAGTGGACCTCCTCCTTAGGCTCAATTAACTTGCTAAAGTGGCTCACAGAGCTCAGGGAGACACTCAGGGTTACCAGTTTGCTAAAGAAAATGATGGGTATGAATCAACAGCTGGATGAGTAGATACAGAGGGAGAGGTCCTGAACAAGCTAGTCTCTGTCCTTGTGGAGTCTGGGGCCTGCCTTAAACGCGTGCAGTTCTCTCCAAGCTTGGATCTTTCTGAGAGAGAGCCAAGGGGCTGTCCTCCCGGGTCGTCATGGAGGCCTCACTGCAGTCAAGACTGACAAAGTCCTTGGCCTTTGGCTGATTCAACCTCCAGGACACCTCCCCCTCCAAGGTGTGGTGGGGAGACCCTGACTGTTCCAGTCTTCTAATTGTGTGGTTGGCCCCCGGGCAACCAGCCCTGCCCAGGATGGAGCCCAGAAGTCACCTTTGTCAATAGTGTGACACCCTTTTCACCTTTATGGCTCTGCAGCATTTCAGGAACTGTGGGTGAAGACCAAATATACCTGAGAAATATATTTTGGTCATCTGCATAACCAGATGTATATTTCTTATAAATCATTAAATCACAAACATTTTCAGTGTAAAAATGAGGAAATAAAAATTTGGGAAGGTCAGATGCTGTAGGTAAAACTAACATTTCCAGAATATCTCGCCTGGCTTTAGTACATCTGCATATCAATAGGCATTCAGAGGTGGAAAGAAGTATGGCTTTAGTGCATTTGCATCTTTCCTCAGTGGTGGAGAGAAGTTCATCTCCATATCTATGGGTAATTATGTGGGCAAGGAGGGCTTATCTGTACCTGAGAGGTGAGGGGAGGGCCAGTTTTGCTTCTGCTGGAGCAGGAAGGAGAGATGGCCCGGGACTGCAGTTTGTGAGCAATAAATTGATTTTAAACTTTATTTCTCCTTTTGCTTTCAGTTTTTAGAAGTATTTTGCCCTGGGATTTCCTCTCCCCGGACTTACAAGTGCCTTTCAAACACCCTTCCTGGCTCCACTTCGTCCACTTGTATAACTCACACCTGGACTACTCCAAACTTTCTGAAGGAATTAACTTTTAGCCTCAGGGAAATCTTGACACAGGCAGTGCACAGTCCTGGGGTATTAAGCAGTGTGGGAGAGTGGAACAGAGCCTGTCACAGGCTGAAGGTGAGTCAGCCCAGGTCTCCCAGTAAGGCTCAATGCTTGCTCACCCATCTCTGGGACACCATGCCCTTCTGGGCCTGGCTCCGGCTCAACCAATCACGGAGTCTGCGGCAGCGAGGCAGCTGGGTGAGGACTTCCAAAGTGTCTTTCCTTTGTCCCAGAGAACCCAGCAACAAGCTGGCAACTGATTCCTACTGTTCTCTCTGAATTTCAGAGAAAACTTCTGGTACACAGTAAAAAGGTATTCTTATATGGAAAGAAAAGTGGATCCAAAATGCATTTTTGCTACTAACTCATGTTTGCAGAAAACAAGTATCTCATGACTCAAGTCACTAAAGTTGAATTTCATAAACATTTTTCCCGTTGAGGGAATCTGAACTGTATGATATTAGCCTCCCTGCCAGTGACTTTCTGGCCTTCATAATGCTTACAGTGGTACCCAGAATACATTCTCTGCTATGCCTGGAGGCTCCCCTGAGTCAGCCTTTCCCATTACCTGTACAACTAAGCCATTCAAGTGAAATGCCTCTGGAAGAGATGCTGCACAGCTCCTTCAATATTCTGGCCTTCTCTCCTACAAAAATTATTTGCTGGGGTAACATTGAACGATGCTAAGAATTAAAATTAGATGATACCAGTTTTCATGTTGAAAACACAAACTTAAACATGACTTCAATCATCAAGTGATTTAAAATGTGGAAATTAGGCAGGTGGTGACACTGACAATGCAAAGATTGTTCAGTGTTATTCTGAACACCAAGGTAGAGTTTGGATCTTAACGATGACCATGGCTCACCAATATTTCAAGTGCCTGCTTTCCATGCATGTTTTGTGTCATCCTAGTCTGTTTAACTCATAAGATTTAACCCCTGAAGATCACCTATATTTAAAGAGTGGTGAAGCATTCTTAGAAGACAAATATAGACATAATCGGAAAATAATGTTTATCCTCGCAAGGCCACCTATACCAAGATGCTTGGGAGCAGTTCACTATTGCCATAACATCATAGAAGGTTGGAAAAACCATTTATCTGCAGAAGTAGGTCACAGTAAGAACATTTGGCAAAAAATCCCAGAGTGGACTTGAATGGGTTTGTGCCACGATCTTTTCATTTTTTTTTCACCTCAATGCAAGACTCAATCACTGGCTCACTCTGTACTTACTAATCATCTTCAAGCATGATAATAGGACCAGAATGAGGCTTCAAAATGCAGTATTTGGGGACACAGCAAAAAGCTCCATTACGAGAATACTGCTTTTACATTGACTAAAAGGAGCTCGAACATTTGAGGCAACCACTGGTTGTCACTGCTGTGCTCAACTTCCAATGACATGAAAATAAAATCTATCATAAATTAGCACACTTATCAGGAGCTGAACTAGGCAACATACAGCAGAGACTAAAGGTCATAGCATTTCCCACAGCAACCTTTCAGACTTTGCATATGGCTCACATGTCGGACAGCATTTTATTTCTGTTGAGACTTCTATGTAAACTCAACACTCAGACCTTGCACAAACAATTGAGTTATACACATTTCACTAGTGCTGCTACCTTCTAGATAATGAATGAAGAAGGTAGAAAACAGGGATCTGTGGTAGCAGGAAGGGGAACCATAAAATTCACACTGAGAATTTTGTAATGCCAGAAAATGTCACCAGGGGGCACTGAAACCCACCTCACCAAAAGCTTTGTGCTGTCACTGGCCAGAAAGGCCCCACCTGCTTCCTGTTCCAACAGCTTTCTTCACTTCAAGCTGCATCAGGCGCTCGGGTTCATGGGCTCCCAGACACAAAACTGTCTCCAGGAAACCAAGCTTTGCTCCTAACTGTGTGCTCTTACTGACTTCCATTTTTAAAAAACATTTGCTCTGAAGTTCTAGTAAAGGCTAGAATGCACTCATTGACTCCAACTCTGAGTTACTCACTTGGTGAAGTCCTTCCTCCCTTCCCCTGAGATGTACTAAAAAGCTTTCCTCCATCGTTTTTTTCCCTTTACTTTCTTTTTGCTTAGAGCAATCCTATTTCATTTTTCACAGAATATGATTTTCTGTGTCCACTTTCATTTTTACTTATCTTAGTGTCATTAATGACCTTTGAACTTTGTCAGTTATTCCATGCTTTTCCCTTCCACATTCACCCTTATTTTTTTTCATTTTAGAACTGAAGGACAGTTGTATACTGAGTAAGTTATAAAGTTGTGTTACAGTTCCCCTAGGGCCAATCTTCTTGAGCTAGTTGGAAAATGGCTTTTTAAAAAACATCAAGGCTTTGTCACAGAGCAGGTGCAATCATTAAGATGTAAAATCAGTCCTTTTTCCAAACGAAGTGATGTGATACTTGTAACTGAACAAAGGGACTTAGGAAATGGAACATAAAAAACCTATCAGGGGCTTTAAATAGTTATGTGCAAAGTTTTATGATATTTTCTTCCTGGAATGTAGACAGTAAAGCCATACTGGTGTGGAATGCTGTAGTTTTGCTTTCTGGATTCACTATTGCAAAATCAGTTCATTTAAACTCTTGAGAATGACCTATTTTCCATTCATGCATGTATCTGTGTAGCCATCCATTCAACACATTCACTGGGTTCCTCCAATTTGTCGGGCAGAGGGGTGAACTAACTCAAAACCAAAAAAACTAAACAATCTTTTTTTATCCTGAGAAATATGTCAATGGTTATCCTTTATTCTAGGTATGCCTCTTAATCTCCTAGCTGTATCTATTGCTGCTCTATACTTCACTGTTTAACAATCAAGATATTCTTACCCTCCCAATATCTTCAAGAATGCCAGTTGGTAACAAGAAAATAAGGAGCAGGAATTCAAAGCAGTTAGTAAAAACCTGAGCCCATCCTTGCTCATTCTGAGAAGATACTGGAAGTTGCTTTTTCTTTGCTTCTCATAAGATGATATTCATCCCAAAGGGCTGCTATAGTTTTATCAGAAACACTGAGTAGACTGCCCACCTTTTTCTTCTTTTACAACCTAAGAAACACTCTCCCCTCCATTTTTCTCAGGTAATAAAGAGTTGAGGGCATCTATTTGGAAAAAATAAGTTTTAGTTTTACATGTTTGATAACATGGGGTGGGGAAAAATGAGAAATAGCAAAAAGCAATATATTCAGTCATTTTCACCCAAAATTAGAACATCATGGCCCTAAGACACAAGCCTAAATAATGTTGTTTGTGTTGCACTAAGCTTAAGCTATAATATAGCAAAAGCAAATTACAGGAGATCACAAAGTTATAACATTAGCAGTAGCTAGCATGAATATTTTTGGAAAGCAATAAATCACTCTACGATGCAGTATAAACGTCAGGATCACAATCTGGTCCTGTGTGAGTTTGTACACAACTTGTGTGTAAAAATATGACTTCAAAAGCAGGTACCATACTGAAAACTGACCACCCCACAAGACATTTGTATGTTTGAGGTTTGATGGTCCTCTTGTTTTTATCCCCCCACTTAACGTGTTTATGAAGGATGGCAGAGCCCAGGGCTGCAGGGGTCAGGAGAGACTGGCAGGTTCAGCTCTACCTCTTCCTGCTCTCCACAAGTATAACCATTTCACTTGTCACCATGGTCCCCTAAAATTAGAATTTTTAAAGATATTGTATAGCTGGGTGTATAACCATTTCACTTGTCACCATGGTCCCCTAAAATTAGAATTTTTAAAGATATTGTATAGCTGGGTTAATGCCCCAGCAATGTTGCGGGTGAAGTATATTATAAAAGTATAAGATGATGTCCCTGTTTTCAAGGGATTTGTGATCTCACTGGAAGCACTGGACATACATTTAAGCAGCTGTCAGTGATAGTAGGTGATGGTGGCCAGAGCAGGGAGCATTGAAGACACAGGTGTTAATCCCATTGTCTTTGGTAGCCTTTTAGTACCTAATATAAAGTGCCAGTAAGTGAAGTTCAGAATTAGGAATAGGCACAGGGATAAAAGTAACCATTTATTTAGCATTTACTATATTCTAAGTACTTACCATATATTAAATGACTTTATCATTACCATAAACATAAGGTAAGTAAGACTATTAATGTACAGAGGCATGAACAGTCTCGGAGATGTGTTTTGCCTGAGGTCCTACAGCCAGCATGTGCAGGGTTTGAGCTTTCACACCACATCTGCCGATTTCTAAGTCCATGCTCCAATCCTCACTAATTACTGTCATTTCCTATATTCTGTAAATGTGTTAACATACCTATGATGGTGTCTTGTTCAATTATGAAATACAGCAAAGCTTATGAAGTATCCAGATACTTCTGCAGAAAACTTACTAACATCTAAGAATGTAATAATTTTTTAATTCTCACGTTACTGTATCTTAAAGACTATTAATATGCTGTCTTTAAGGTAACACCAAAGACCACAGTGCACACATTATATTTAACTTCCATAGGTTCACATCAAGGGCCGGCAGATTGAAATATATTATTTAGCTGTTTTATTTAGCTCTGATGAATGGAACACTGAGTTGAATTTGAGATTAAGTACTGGGATAGATAAATGCAGAACTAGATCCAGTGAAAGAAGAAAACCTAATAAAGATCTAAAGTACTATTAGAAAATATTATTGTAAACAAATAACTACATATATTTCAAGTATCAATTTTAAATAGGAAAAACATACAAGGCAATCTATCTCCAGTACAAGGCAAGTGCACCCATACTCACCCAGCTGCCACCTGCTGCTTGAGGAATGCCCGCGTGGGCGGCACATTCACCTCCCACTGCGGCAGCTGATTAGGGGGGTTACATGTAATTCCTGTGCATGTTCAGCCAGACCTAGTCCCAACTTCAGTTTTAGATTATAGGTACCCCTACTTTTTAAAAGTTTGAGTTAATGCCACTTTGCTTTTACAAAATACCTACCTTAGTATCTGTTTTTTTTTTTTTTTTTTTGTGATGGTTTGAAAGATTTTTTTTTTTTTTTTTTAGATAATTATTTTTTATTGAAGGGTAGTTGACACACTAGTATCTGTTTTTGCTAACCAAAATAAATCTGAAGAGGATTTTCACTTCTATGAAGAAAGGCAAAAAGTGAAATAGCACTCATTTATTTTGTAGTGAGGCAGAGTACACTCAGCAGCGAGAGTGGTGCCCCCAAGCTTCTTCTCTGGGAACTGCACTCAGCATTTCAGCATCAAGACGCCATGGCTTTGAATGGCGGTCTGTGAACATTTGTATTTTACCTCAATTTATTTTGTGCACATGTTGGCAACATGTGTCCTAAGGTATCAGAAAATCCTAAGAGAAGTTACTTTTTGGCCTTGGGAATGCTAAAAAATTTTTACATATAAGTTCATGGCAACTGCTCCTTCACTTTGCACCATTTTGGCTCATGAAGGTTTCATAGGAAGGCTCTACCTTCAGTTACTAGAGGAGACCTGCATTACATTACAGAAGGAGCCTTTCATTGTATCTACCCAGCTTTCTGCACTTGCATCATCCCATTCAAAAGCAGACACTGATGTTATTAAAAGCTGATTTCCACCTACTGAATCTGAAAATGAACACTGATGCTCATAGGGAAGAGACCCACGGGAGCACTTGGAGAACAAGGGAAACGTCTAAGCTTCTGCCTCAGAAATCCTGCTCTAGCCTCCTTTTCCAAAGGTTCTGAGACAAAATTATTTCCAAATTGGGAGAACGCGTTTCCAATTGTTATTCCCAGCACTGAAATGAAAAAACAAATTCTTACATGGAAATAAGTTCCCACCTCCTGAGAGATTACAGAAGCTCAGCTGGGAAGAAAGGAGAAGGTGAGGTGGGCAAGACCGGTGCAGCAGAGCCGAGACAAATGCTGGAAGAAATGAAGTTAACTTCTTAGTTTTATATTTCCTTTTGGGTCTTTCAATTTCTGAAGGAACGGTGCTCATTTACCCTTCTCCTAGGGAAATACAAGTAAAGGGTGAGCAACACCTTTATTTCCCAAATCTTACAGTCACATTAAACCTTCAGAGATCTGAGTTTTATGCTATTTATATGCATGACTTACTATAAAGGTACGAGGTTTTTAGTCATTTTACAAATGAGAAAATGGTGGTGGCAGGTATTAAGAAACACATCTTAGTTTACTTGATGAAAGAGTTGGAAAATAAAAAAGACCAAGTACTTTCCAGAAGAGGTTCCTAATTTAGCTTAAGACAATTAATTAAGGTACCACATAAACCTAAGGTTTGGTGTAACAAGATGACTGAATGAGATATAAACCAGTGTACCATGTTCTTTGCTGCTGTGGATTCATTCACAAAAGGCAGTTTTGCAAGAAAGGGGGCATTACGATTAGTATGTATAATCGGGGTGGGGCATGGGGAGGGCTGTGCAAGACAGAGAAGACAAGTAGTGATTCTGTAGCATCTTACTGTGCTGATGGACAGTGACTGTAGTGAGGTTTGTGGGGGGGGACTTGGTGAAGGGGGGAGCCTAGTAAACATAATGTTCTTCATGTAGCTGTAGATTAATGATAAATTTTTTTTAAAAGGCAGTTTTGCTCTCCTCTCACATACCCCCCCCCAAGTGCACAGGAAGGGCAGAAGACCCCAGTGAGTCCTGGCCTCCCTTACCTCTCCTTGAGGCTAGCCAGAGGCAAGGGAAGGGGACCTGCAGGACAAAGTGGACTTCTTGAGATGCAAGTTAGGGGAGGGGTGGGCTGGTAAGTGCCAAAATGGTGGCTCTTTTCTTCTGCCTGGCCTTCAAAGTACCAGGCTCTGGAGGGCAGAAGACCATAAGGGTGCCAGTGGGTATCTGGGAGGTGGTGATACAGGTCTCCATTACCAACTTGGCACAGAGGGAATGAGAATGCCAGAAAAACAGCCTACTTGTGAGTTTGGGCAGTGTGTCTTTCCAAAAATCTTTCTCCTGATTTTCCTAGACCAACAGAGACTGGTTACTCTAGGGGAAAATGGATTAGTTATTTTAGGAGAATGAAAACATGAGAAAAACAAACATGCATTATAGTTTCTATTTCATAAACGTGGCACACAGGATACAATGCCATGCACAGAAAAGAAGGTTCACTCTAAATACTACTTCAGAAAGTAGTACTTAAAACTTCACCCTGTGGAATCACTGTACTAAGAAATCGTATTTGCTATGTCTGATTCATAGCATTTAACTGGAAAAAAATTAGTAAAACTTTCAGAGACATGCATATATAGACACTAAAATCAAAATACCAGACATTGTGGGAGAGAAGTGTTTCAGGATGAATTATGAAACAAAAGGTTTCCACATCTAGCAATTGATCTCTAAAGTCCTTGGCCAAAGTTTCCTTTCTCATCCAGGCTGACATGTGTCTTGGGCTTTGATTGCCAGAAAAATCCTTGGGAGGTATTCTAAGATCAAGTTTTCTTAGAGGAGGCAAAGTAGTTAAGAAGGCTACGTAACCTGCCTTCAGTATTCCTTTGATATGCTTATGTTTATAACTGCAACAACACAACTTAAATGGAAATTTGAGATGTATTACACATTTTTTCTGTCTTGTAAGAGCAATGTAACAGGCCTAAAAAATATTGATCAAAAATAGTTTAACTGTTCTTGAGGATGCAAGATCACCACTGTGAATTGCCTGTCAGTCGTGTGATCTTGAGGAAACTACTGGAGCCTCTCCACACCTTGGCATCCCCGCCTTTGCCAAGAGAATGATAGTATCTACCTTAAAGAACAGTGACAGTGGATTAAATGAGATCATCCCTGGAAAGAACTTAGCATAGATTCCTTGACACTATAAAGAGACCCAAATAGCTACTGCTACTTTTTAACATAGTTCCCTGCTCATTACCCTGATGCAGAAAACTGAGTCGACCTGAGTTTAACTTCTACAGTTAACCACATAAGACTTAAAACTTGTTACTTTTTCTCTTAGGCCAAAAAAAAAGAGGACTTAATTCTCATTTCTTCCAATAAGGGAGACTTGTCAGAAGCAGCCCTCTCAGTATAAGCCCTCTCAGTATTCAGACTAAAAATGCTGAATAAACACTAAAAATAAAATATTTTAAACAGCTGAGTTGTCAGGACAATAACTGAATCCTCTAAGGTAGGAAAGAATCCTGAACCTCCTGGTATGCCCGGCTGAGGAGAGTTTTCCCAGAGGTCTCTGCCCAAACCAGAAGGTCTAGGCTGGAGCATGAAGTCTGACCTGTGGAATGCTGGGGTCAGACAAGCCTGGGACCCGGGAAACAGTGACTGGATCAGAGACACCAGAGAGCCCACAGGCCTGCAGATCCCCACCACCAAGCAGCTGGGCAAGAGCCAGAGTTCTCTTTTACCGCTTCAACTCATTGTCATCACAGAGACCAAGAGGTACCCCTGCCGCTGCAGCCTGGGCACCACTCCACTGGGTCTCCAGAGATGAGATCTCTTCCTCCTGAGGCTGCCTGCCCTCTGTTGCAGTAGCAACTCTGATATTTTCTTTGCCTTCCTTCTCATTTTCCCAGCCATTAATTTCATCTGCCTTTTTGTCTGTGACAACACGATGCTGGGATAGTCAGGATGCAGGCCATAAAAGGTATGTGGTTTGCCTGCCTTCGGAGGTGGGTCAGAGTGATTAAATTCTCGACTTTCCAGAAATCAGTTTGTCAAAATTATCTCCTATCCATGTAGACTGTGGCACACCTTCTTCTTTGACAGAGACTACCAAAACATGGCCCTTTGCCTTGGCTGTGGTGTTAAGACCCTAGTCCCAAAGAAGCCCAAGCCCAGACAGGGACACTACTGAAGCACCGTCTACCAGCTTAAAGACTGGAAAAGCCTCAGGGTTCATACAAATAGTCATACACATGAACATTATGTGGCCATTAAGTACTATGTTTGCAAATCACCTTAATGGCCAGGGAAACTGTTCACACAAATTAAAATTAAGGGAAAAAGCAATATCAATGCTATTTATGACTGAATATCATATTGATATTATAAATCATGTTTCAAAATGCTGGAAGTCAACAGCATAACTGTTAAAAGCCACAGCCTCTGGAGTGAGATCACTGTTTGAATCCTAACTCTATCACTTTCTAGCTTTGTGAATATGGACAAATTTTTAAATAGTTCTGTGACTCAGTTTCCTCATGTAACAAATATAGATAATTATAGTACTTATATTAGGGGCTCTCGAAAAGATTGACTTAATAATTATAAAGTGCCCAGAAGAGGATTATCACATAGCAAACCTCAATAAATATTAGTTGTTATTGAATGAGATGGGGAACTGTTTATGACATAAATGCAGCAGGATTTAACATTATACACAGCATGATTCTGGTTCTGTAAAAACAACTGCCCTCCTCCTGTCTTAGACTGACGTCCCTGATGCCAAACATGCATGCAGAGAAAATACTGCAAAGGAACCCCACACAGTGCCATCTCTGTAGGATATGACTCAGGGAAATTTATTTTCCTTTTCAGACTTTTTAGGTTTTAAATTTTCAACATTTTTGTATCCATCTTTTAAAATTAGAGAGAAATGCTCATTTTTGTAAAAAGGACCCTGTTTCTTCTAGTTGAATCATAGCATTCCTCAGGACTTGCTTGCTTGTTATCATTGGAGACCCAATTTAGCAAATGACTTGCAGATTGCTAAATAAGAGTACCATGACTAAAGGAAAAATATCAAAGAACCAGAATGTTGTGTAAAGGAAAGAATATCAGAAAGGAAAAACTGGCAGGTTCCCACATCATGGAGAAGAAAAAGAATTTCAGTATTTCCATGCAGAGAACCAGATCAGCCAGTGAAGAGCCAGCATAGGGTTGAGGGTGAGGAAAATGAGTTTTTAATCCCCTTAGGTTTAATTTGCTTCGGTTTTGTGTTTATAGCCCACAAAGTCATGATGTCCTATATATATGTATGGACAAAACTTGAATGATAAAGACAAGGGATACAGATATGTCTGAAATACAGCAAAATCTACCTTAAAAATAAAATATGTGATTTGAAGAAGGAGTAATAAACCAAAGGCACCTTTCTTTTAATTTGAACGTATTTTTGTCTTTATGAATCAATCTACTGTAACAAAAATGTCCTGGGAGTGCTGCCTTAGTTTCTGCCTGCCCAGCACCTTCTGAGGAATTTCTATTTCTCTAAATCAGAGCCAGAAAACTTGTTTCCCAGCCTTTTATGAAGTCAGATCCCCACTGTGGGACCTGGCTCACCACCTAGATGCTCTACTCAGCACTCAGCTCTGGAAGTGAGGGACTTGAGGAGGAACCATGGGAAACCCGTCCTGTGGTGCCACTGGACGCAAGCCTCCACTTTTCGGAGGGCAGCAGGGTAGACTCACGTCTGTCGGCGAGGTAGTGGTGTTTACCCTAAAACCACCTGGATGGCACACTGGGCTCTGTTTCCGGCTGCATGCTTAACTACCTAACATCCTTTAATAAGTTCTGTTTCTGCTCAAACTAGCCAGCGTAGATTCTGTTGTTTTAAAGATCCCTGACAATGTGAGGAGTGATGATAAATGCAGCATCTAAGATAAAATGAGAGGAATAATGGTAGATGCCCCACAAAATTTCAAAAATATTAAATAATTAGTACTTCATTCATGGGGGCTTTACTATGTTCTTACTAAGTAGGGACCAAATTTTCATTTACATAAAGGTGGGGAAACTTTCCCAAGATCACACACCTGGTAAGTTCATGATAGAAGTGGTATTTATATCCATGTATTTCTAACTGCAGAGTCTGAAATCTTGTAACTGACAAACACACACCCCATAGGGGATATAAAACAGAAGTCTAATGATGACACTTCAAAAATATTCCCTAAAGAGGAAAATTGCAGCTTGCTTTTACCCAAGCTCTTTCTCAGACTTTTCAGTTCACTTCACTGTAACTTCCAAACGTGAATGTAGAAATGGAGCAGAATCCATGTTAAAAATGAAGAATGCAAAATTTGGTCAGATAATAAAATGGATCCCAGGAGCCACATATATGAATGACTTTCTTGAAGAGCCAATTCCTGTCAACTAAAATCAAAACAAGCTTACAAATCTCTCACAGACATCTGTAAACATTATTAATGATGTTATATGTATTTTAAAAAGTAGAAGAACAGGAAATAATATGATGAACTTTTAAAAATACAGTTCAACTATACCTGATTTCTGCAATCAGCTCCATTCTGCAAATTGTTACCTTATCATGGGAAATTTGTAAATGTATTGGGAAGCTTAGAAAGATCTTTTAACACCTGTTTCAGAGACATCAGCCACCTTATATTAGCCCCTCTGCACATCGAGAAAAAAAGATTCATTTACCAAGTCTGCTCAAATTTTAAAACATGAAAGCATCCAGTGATAATTTTATTTTGCAGAGTAGAAAGAAGCACAATGGACCTTCTAAATGTTGGCTCTCATTGTACTTCCAATTATTTCAATTATTTCAGATTATTCACAAAGCAATTTTCCCTCTGACAAAATGCTGGATAAAGATATCCATGGGAATCCAAATAGCAACAGTCATTGTACATGTGGTAAATTATGTTCTTGGAGGGAACAAAAAGTTCTATGTGAGGTAATGTACTATAAATCTGATTTTATTATGGAAATGCTCTTATAACAAAGGCTTTCATAACTAAACCTAGTTCAAACTTTATATAAATGTGACTGCAAATATCCCAAATATAATTCCAAAAAACAAAACAGCAACCAACATAATAAAACTATGCTTACTATGATTTCTGCTTGATTTTATGATAAAAATCAAAGGATGAATAAATGGAACCATCACAATCACAGAAATAATGAATCTTTATTTGGATAAATGTAAGCTGCATCTAGTCTACAAACCAATAAACCTTTCCATAACAACTTTCTTACTTCATAGGAATGAGTAGCTTTTCAATAGCTATGTTGGTCTTACATGACCCAGGGCTGGAAACACATCTGATGGAGACAAAGCCTGACCCAATGGAATTGCCTATCTCATCGGAACTAAAACTTTTGGAGGGAACATGTCACCTAACTGTTTTTTGAGAAAATGTCCTTTTTGCTGAGCTTTCTTTATAATTAATAAAGGTACAGGCTTTCTATTACTAGAAACCAGATTTCTGATTTTCCGAAGATTCCAGCTCAACACCACCAGTTATACTTTGAACCTTAGTGCTAATGCATGGATTTCTTTAAGTTAAACATAACCAACATTTACTTCTTCAGCATTTTCCATCCATCTTTCCATCGATCAAAATGTGAATTCATATCAATTTATTATTATTCAAAGCTTTGAAATAAATGGTAAGAAACTAAAGAATAGTTAGTTGTTGTGTATATATGAAAACTTTCTACCTGAACCTTAAGTCTTCCTTACATGTTATTGCCATAAAGTGAACTCCAATTGGTGTGATGCTTTCTTGATTGATAGCCCAGATCCCCCTGTCCCTAAATCTCAAGTGGAGTCTGGCTGCTAACAGCTCTCTTCTCTAGTTGGTACCAGTACATTTCTGTTCTTAGGGCTCTAAGAATAAACTTGGTTGAATCTCCTACCTCTGTGGAATATTTTAAATTTTTTTATTTGTGATAAGATTGGTTAAAACATTTTTATTCTGAAGAATTTTAGACTTAGAGAGTTGCAAAAAAAAAGTACACAGCATTCCCAAATGCCCCTCACCCAGCTCCCCTTAACATTAATGACTTAAAAAACCATAGGACAGATGGAGATGGGATTAAAGGTGTCGGCAAGAGAAGACAGAAATCTCCTTCTAAAACCACATATAATGTAAAAAATACAGCAAATACAACTAATCTTGAAAGACTGACAGGAAAGACTATGACAGACTGCTTACATCTGGAGAAAAGGGAAGATTTCATGGAAAAGGGTAAAAGAGCAAAGTCACAATCCCGCAGGAACCAAGCCCTTCCCCACCCCAGCTCACTGGTGGGAGGAAGAGTAAGAGAGCAGGGAGGGGGTAGAGGCCTAAGGACTGCTGATCACCCAGCCCTGGAAATCTGCTCTGGGAGCATGAACCTACATTACATGGTGCTCTAGAGATTAGTGGGTTTGGAAATCTAAGACAGGCAGAATACTCGGAGAGACTGAGATTTCAGCCTCTTGTGGAGAACAGGTACCCACAACTGGCTGCTCTGGGTGGGACAAAAGAAAGGTGGGCAGTCTTAGAGACTTCCCAACAGTGAGAGGGCTGCTAAAGGGGCAAGGGTTCCACAGAGCTTGCTGCTCAGGAGAAAGGACAGGTGGATAAAATTGTGTCAGTGTATTCACTCCAGCAGGTTGCGACCTTTTGGGAGCTTCAAGTGCTTCATCCCCCTGGCTGGCAATGCAGCCCTGAGAGGTCCCCAACCATGATACACAGCCTACTGCTTCTTCATCCAAGAAACACCTGCTCGCAAACCTGCTGTCTCCACCATTGTGACAGGGCCAACAAGAGATTGTAAGGAAGAACTTAAACTGTCACTGTTTGCAGATGATATGATATTGTACATAAAAAACCCTAAAGAATCCACCCTAAAACTACTAGAACTAATAATTGAATTCAGAAAAGTTGCAGGATATATCGATACACAGAAATCTGTTGCATTCCTATATCCTAATGATGAACTAGCAGAAAGAGAAATCAGGAAAACAATTCCATTCACAATTGCATCAAAAAGAATAAAATACCTAGGAATAAACCTAACCAAGGAAGTAAAAGACCTATACCCTGAAAACTACAAGACACTTATGAGAGAAAGTAAATGAGATACCAATAACTGGAAATACATCCCATGCTCATGGATAGGAAGAACTAATATTGTAAAATGGCCATCCTGCCTAAAGCAATCTACAGATTCAATGCAATCCCTATCAGAATACCAACAGCATTTTTCAATGAACTGGAACAAATAGTTCTAAAATTCATATGAAACCACAAAAGACCCTGAATAGCTAAAGCAATCCTGAGAAGGAAGAAGAAAGCAGGGGGGATTGTGCTTCCTCTCTTCAAGCTCTACTACAAAGCCATGGTTGCCAGAGTTCAGCTCCAGCCGAGGTGTGGGTCATGAAGAAAAGGACAGCATCAGCAAGTGAGGAGATGAGTGAGGAGACAAAACACCCAATTAAGGTTGTAACATCTCCTGACATCGAGCAGCAGGGTTTTTATTTTTATACCTTTTAAGGTTTACATGTTACCCATTTTCATCATGGATGGTACAATGTTTTTTCCTTTCATTTTTTGTATAATTCCGGCTCATTACATATATAATAAATTTTTTGAACAGCTTTCTTGTAACATTTAATGTTTAACTTTCCCTTAACCTTTTTGGCCAGAGATGCAGGTTACATGCTAGGTGCTAGACAGGAAATGGCATAAGACAGTATGTGGGCTAAGTGTGTGGGCTATCATTTTTACTTATAAGTGTGTAAAATTATATAAAGTTTAAGATATGTGTCTAAGGCTATATAAAGTTTAAGCAGGTTATATAAAATGCAAGCTATATGTCTTTTGGTTATTAAATGTAGTATTAATTAAATCTTATCTTACACATGTGGGTTTAGGCTTACATCTAAAGTCTAGGGATGGTACCTTTATCACCCATAAGTTTTAACATTCCTCAACATTCCTACAAATACAATAAAAACACCTTATTCTTTTATAATATTTATTTTATAATTTCAGTTATTTACATCTTTTCTCCTGCATCTACAGGCACTAGGGCCTTGCAGTTGTTTTTATCCTTTATATAACAACACTAAATCTGCTCTAACTACCTTACTATGAATATAATAATATTTTGTCATGAATTTATTATAAACTTTTCTATATGGGATATTTATAAATATAAATTTTCCTATTTTGCTCATAAATTCTTTCTATGAGGGGGATACCAGAAGTGTCTTCTAATATTATAAGCAACATATGGGGGACCCTGGGTGGTAGGGACTATTAATCTTTATTACTCTGCTGTTTCATATAAATTTCTTGGAAAAATGGGTATTTCTATGGGGGTTTTTCTATGGCCCAGTTTCCCATAACTCCTGATTAATCATGTTTCAATTGTTCCAAAAGGAGGAACAAACTGCATTTAGTTCTGACAGGCCTTGGCTGTTCTGCCTCACTTATCTGTGGCAATATGCCTGGAACTGTTGGTCCCGTAACACTGCTTTCATTTCCGGAATTGCTGCTTTGATCAATATTTTGGTTTATGTTATTTAATAAAGATGAATAAATCTTAAGTACATAATATTTCCCATATATGAGCCCAATCACCAACATCATAACTGCAAAAATAAGTGTGGGAATTAGCAGGGACCAGCTATGAAGTTTCCTGTTTTCAGGATTCCTCCTTGTGCCTGGGCCTTGTCAAACAGCATGAGCAGCATGGCCCATGCCACACAGTAATCAAGACAATTTGGTACTCGCATAAGAACAGACCCACAGATCAATGGAACAGACTAGGGATCCCAGATATAAACACAAGCCTATATGGTCAATTAATATAAGATAAAGGAGCCATGGACATACAATGGGGAAATGTCACCCTCTTCAACAACTGGTGTTGGCAAAACTGGACAGCTACATGGAAGAGAATGAAACTGGCTTAGTGTCTATCTCTATACACAAAAGTAAACTCAAAATGGATCAAGGACCTGAATGTAAGTCATAAAACTCTTAGAAGAAAATATGGTCAAAAATCTCTTGAAAATAAACAGGAGCAACTTTTTCCAGAACATGTCTCCTTGGGCAAGGGAAACAAGAGCAAAAATGAACAAATGGAAGTACATCAAATTAAAAAGCTTCTGTACAGCAAAGGACAACATCAGTAGAACAAAAAGGCATGTTACAGTATGGGAGAATATATTTGTAAATGACATATACAACAAGGGGTTAACACCCAAAATATATAAAGAACTCAATACCCAAAAAGTAAATAACCCTACAAAGAAATGGGCAGAGGATATGAACAGACCCTTCTCCAAAGAAGAAATTCAGATGGCCAACAGGCACATGAAAAGATGCTCCACTTTGCTAATTATCAGAGAAATGAAAACTAAAACCACAATGAGATATCACCTAACATCAGTTAGGATGGCCAACATCCAAAAGACAAGGAACAACAAATGCTGGCAAGGATGTGGAGAAAGGGGAACCCTCCTATACTACTGGTGGGAATGTAAATTAGTTCAACCATTGTGGAAAGCAGTATGGAGGTTCGTCAAAAAACTAAAAATAGAAATAACATTTGATCCAGTAATTCCATTCCAAGGAATTTACCCAATGAAAAGAAGATCCCAGATTTAAAAAGACATATGCACCCCTATGTTTATCGCAGCACTATTTACAATAGGCAAGAAATGGAAGCAACCTAAGTGTCCATCAGTAGATGAATGGATAAAGAAGAGGTGGTACATATATACAATGAAATATTATTCAGCCATAATAAGAAACCAAATCCTACCATTTGCAACAACATGGACAGCTAGAGGGCATTATGCTCAGTGAAATAAGCAAGGCAGAGTAGGACAATTACCAAATGATTTCCCTCTTCTGTGGAGTATAACAGTGAAGCAAAAGTGAAGGAACAAAACAGCAGCAGACTCACAGAACCCAAGAAGGGACTAGCAGTTACCAAAGGAGAGGGATGTGGAACGGCAGATGAGGAGGGAGGGAGAAGGGTATTGAAGGGGGTTATGATTAGCACACATGGTGTTGGGGGTGTCATGGGGAAGACAGTGTAACATGGAGAAGACAGGTAGTGACTCTGTGGCATCTTACTATGGTGATGGACAGTCACTGCAAATGGGGTGTAGGAGGAACTTGATAATATGGGTGAATGTAGTAACCACAATATTGATCATGTGAAAGCTTCATAAGAGTGTATATCAATGATACCTTAATAAAAAATAAAATTAAAGAAAAACATAGCACAATTATCAAAATCAGAAATTATTATTTTAATAATATTACTAGTAAACTACAGACTTTTATTCAAATTTAACTAGCTTTTCTGCTATCATTTTTCATTTGTTACATTTAGATCCCTAACCCATTTGTACTTTATTGTTATGTATGGTGTGAGTATGGATCTAATTTTATCTTTTTCCAAATAGATAAAATAATTGGGTGGCAATTGTTCATAGCATTATTCATAATAATAAAACAAAAATAGAAAAAAGCCAAATATCCATTAACTGATGAATGAATAGACAAAATGTGGTTTATCTATATAATGGAATATTACTCAGCAACAAAAAGGAAAGAAGCATTTATACATGCCACCACATGGATGAAACTTGAGAACATTATGCTAAATATAAGAAGCAAGTCACAGAAGACTAATGTCATCATTTCTTTAAAACTCTGTGATTTAAATTCACATGTTCCCTTTTACCCAGGAGTTGCTTAATAAGAGAATTTATAAATATCCAGATATAAAAGCATCTTTCCAGTGGTTTTCAGCCCCAGGCAAGTTCACTATGGATTTAATGAAACCAAAGAAATGACAATGGAATTGTCTTGGGATCAAAGGGTTTATACCCAACTTTATTCCCACGGTGGCAGTCAGTCGCTAGAATCCCGTCCTCTTAGATTCTGCACGCAGCAAGCCAGTCTCTGCCTCTGGGCCTCTCTGCCCCTGCAGCAGTCTCAGTCTCTGTCCTCGGCACTGCTACTCCACTCTAGTCTCTGCTATGCTCTCCTGCAGCCTTGCAGCCATGCCACCGTGTTGCACAGGGCAATGGGTGGAGCTTTTTATATAGAGTCAATAACAATGTAATGCCCACATGTGTGTATTGAGCTGCTGACCAGGACCAGGTAAGAATCTTCACTTTATCCACAAAATGCCATATTCTTTTTTTGTTCGTAAAATGTGTCTTTGAGCATTAAAAAGCATTCTGTGTCCTGATTAATGTTCTGTGGGTTAAATTTTATGTTGTCCCATATCAAGATAACTGTCACCTCTTTTTGTTTCCATTTACAAAGTACAAACACAATTCCACCTTTGTCTAGCCTTTATTTTTATAGAATAATTGAAAAATTATTTTAGATAGGTGTCTGATATAGAACATATACTTTGGGTTTTATATTGTAAGCCAAATTGTAAATGTTTTTAATAGGTAAATTAAGCACATTGACATTTATTGTTATCACTGGTATGTTTAGTTCCAAATCAAAATATTTTATAACCATAAATTAAAAAATGTAGATCCTATGCTTCCTATGTAGATGCATATATTGATATTTAATAAAGTTTCTTATTTTGGGTCTTGAGGTTACCTTTACTCTTGCAATTTTTAAATGTCCTTTATTTAACTGTTCACTCTTGGGTTTATCATATTTTATCTTTTTGTGGGGGGTATTCTTTATCACCCACTTATTGTCTATATAGGAATGTGTTTTTTATATTTTCATCTTTTCCTATCCATTTTGCTCCTATTTATTAGTTACATAATTTTAACTTTGCCACAGTACACATTTGTGTATTAGTCTTCTACCATCAACCCATCATTGTTCTAGTTTTATATACAGATCTATATATTTTTGAAGGCCGTGGTAAGTGTCAGTCCTAAATGAAAGTTTTCTCAGTCATTACTTGGGAATCCTCTAGTGTAGGGGTTAACATGCTTTTCCTGTAAGAGACCACATAGTAAAGACTCAGGCTTTGTGGGCTAAATGGTCTTTACTGAAATTACTCAACCCTGCTACAGAGTAGCGGGAAAGCAGCCAAAGAAAATATGTAAACAAGTAACTGTGGCTGTGTTTCAATAAAACTTTATTTAAAAAAACAGGCAGCAGGCCAGTTTGCTGACCCCTACTCTAGCACATTCTTCAAGAAGGGCTGGGAGGCTTGGAATAAGATGGGGGGGCAGGAAGGCCTGGCATAAGCCACCTCCCACACAGACACCCAGGAAGCAGCCAAAGCAAATACAAGTACCAAGTACCCAGAGATCTCTCTCAATGTGTAGATTCTGGTCTTTTCTATTCCTGGAAAGTTTTCATAAGCAATTGGATTCAGTTTTTTTTCTGTTTGTTTGCTTTTTCTTCTACAGTTTAAAGTATTAGCTCCATATCATGTTTAGTTTTACTTACTTTAAAGGACTCTGATAAATATTTTTTAAATCACATTTTATTTGCCTATTTTTCATACCCAGTACTTTCTTTTGGATCTGAAGGGTGACAATATGGCATCCCAAAATATGTCACTTTGGCATAAAGATTATTTTGAGTCAAAGTCACTTGAAAAGCAGCAAATAGAAAGGAAAACAATTTACCTTCCTTCTTTTTCTTAAAAGTAGATGAAAGTACCAAGTGAAAGAAATCTAGAACCACAGAAAACTAACATTTTTATCATCAAGGATATGAAGTTGAGAACAAAAAAATTTTACCCAATCAGACCTTCTTAAAATAATTCTTATCTTCCTTTAGCCTCTTCACACAATTTACTTTTCTACAATAGCCTCTTTGTTCAACCTACTAGAAAAACATGTAGGTCCCATCTTTCCTTTGCACCTTCATTCCTTATGCAGACTTGTACGCCACATAAAACTTACATAGATTTAGATCCTCTTCTCCTATTAACCCTATTATGTCAGCTCAGTTCTCAGGGCCAGCTGAAAAACCCTGAGAGCAGAAGAAAGAATCTGCCTCCCCTTTAGGCCCATATGACTTCTTTCTTTATATCACTTTCATTTTCTTGGTTATTTTCCTGTCTCTCTTCAAATGCTCATTAAATTTCCATTAGTCTATTTTCATTTAGGCACTTTAACATTTATTCTTCATCCCTGAAATAATTTTGATGTTTTCTTCCATTTCTTTCCTGTGTTTCAATTAACTCCTTTTTTATTTATCCTGGTTTCTTTCTACTTTGCATTTCTGACTTAGAGTCGATTTTTATCTTCAAATGACTGAGTGTTCTTAATTCTGCCTGGAGTGTGAACTTAAATTTTTCTTTAGTTCATCGTTATTTTATAAGGGAGGATTTTCTTTAGTTGGTGGTTGTGACTTATTCTTTGATTTCCTGCTATATTTCCCTTACTTTACTTTCTTTTGTCCGTTTTTATGATATTGAAGTGTTCCATCAAAGCCCTACTTAAAAAGTGCCCCTTTCTGTCCCTCTAGCAGAGCTCAGGGATTTAGAAGTTGTTTTTTTGTGGTCAGTGTGTTTGTTTTGGCATTGGGAAGGGAGCTGTGGGTCCTCTGCTGAAGTCCCAACCCCCTTTTCCTTCTTTTCTTCTTCTTCATCTAATTGCTAAAAAGCACTTCTTTACTTTTGCTTTTTTCCTCCTCCAGAAGCTATACTTTCAGAAGCCTGCCCCAGGGATGCTCACCCTTTAAATCGTGTCTCTCTTTAAATGTCCCCAGTCCTATATGTCACCTAGCTTCTAAATCACATGCACTTTAAAATCTCTCCTTATACACTATGCTCTGATCTGCTTGGATATTTTTCCAGCGTTTTAAAATTTAGGCTGGATTTAATCTCTACAGCAGTGGTTCAAAATCACTCTTAGACACCTTTGCTAGCCTCTCTCTTCTGTCTTCTCTGCAGCATTTCTTGGTCTGCTTTTGCTCACCGGAAGCTTTGTGGCAGAGTGTAGGCAGGGCAGAAGTATAAGGAATCCGGACAGGAGCATCCTGGGACACTTAGTACAGCAGCAGGGTATCTGGGGATCTCTGGGCACTCTAACCCCCTGGGAAGCAGGGAGCACGGAGGCCCCTCATGGAGATAAATAGCCTCCTGGCCATTCCCCTTTCCCCCTCCAATGTGGCTCCACAAAATTGAAGCAGCAACCTGAGTCAGGCCACGCACACAGCAACAGTGGAGATAAACTCCATAGCAGCCGGGCAAGAATCAGAAGCCCTTTCTGCCTGCAGCTGCCCAGCACAAGCCACTAGAGGTCTCTGTTCTCCCAGGAGAGGAAGGCCACAAACCAACAAGAAGGGAAGTTCTTCCAGCCGTTACTCATGCCAGCTCTGCAAACTATCTCTATCACCATGAAAGCAAAATTACAGGCAGAAAAACATCACAAAGACAACACCAGAGAAGGAGACAGACCTAACCAGTCTTCCTGAAAAAGAGTTCAAAATAAAAATCATAAACCTGCTGACAAAGATGCAGAGAAATATACAAGAGCTAAGGGATGAAGTCCGGAGGGAGATTACAGATGACAGGAAGGAGATTACAGAAGTGAAACAAACTCTGGAAGGATTTATAAGCATAATGGGTAAGATGCAAGAGACCATTGAAGGAATAGAAACCAGAGAACAGGAACGCATAGAAGCTGACGCATAGAGAGATAAAAGGATCTCCAGGAAAGAAACAATATTAAGAGAACTGTGTGACCAATCCAAAAGGAACAATATCTGTATTATAGGGGTACCAGAAGAAGAAGAGAGATAAAAAGGGATAGAAAGTGTCTTTGAAGAAATAATTGCTGAAAACTTCCCCAAACTAGGGGAGGAAATAATTGAACAGACCACGGAAATACACAGAACTCCCAACAGAAAGGACCCAAGGAGGACAACACCAAGACACATAATAATTAAAATGGCAAAGATCAAGGACAAGGAAAGAGTTTAGAAGGCAGCTAGAGAGAAAAAGGTCGCCTATAAAGTAAAACCCATCAGGCTATCATCAGACTTCTCAACAGAAACCTTACAGGCCAGAAGAGAATGGCATGATATATTTAATGCAATGAAACAGAAGGGCCTTGAACCAAGGATACTGTATCCAGCATGATTATCATTTAAATATGAAGGAGGGATTAAACAATTCCCAGACAAGCAAAAGTTGAGGTTTGCTTCCCACAAACCACCTCTGGAGGGTATTTCAGAGGGACTGTTCCAGACGGGAGCACTCGTAAGACTAAACAGATGTCACCAGAGAAAATAAAATCACAGCAAAGAAAGCAGACCAACCAAATACTAACTAAAGGCAAAAAATAAAATCAACTACCCACAAAAGCAGTTAAAGAAAACACAAAAGAGCACAGAATAAAACAACATAGAAAGAATGGAGGAGGAGGAATAAGAAGGGAGAGAAGAAAAGAATCTCCAGACAGTGCATATATCAGCTCAATAGCGAGCTAAGTTAGGCAGTAAGATACTAAAGAAGCTAACCTTGAACCTTTGGTAACCAAGAATCTAAAGCCTGTAATGGCAATAAGTACATATCTTTCAAAAGTCCCCCCTAAATGTAAATGGACTGAATGCACCAATCAAAAGACACAGAGTAACAGAATGGATAAAAAAGCAAGACCCATCTATATGCTGCTTACAAGAAATTCACCTCAAACCCAAAGACATGCACAGACTAAAAGTCAAAGGATGGAGAAATATATTTCAGGCAAACAACAGAGAGAAGAAAGCAGGGGTTGCAGTACGAGTATCAGAAAAAATAGACTTCAAAACAAAGAAAGTAACAAGAGATAAAGAAGGACATTACATAATGATACAGGGCTCAGTCCAACAAGAGGATATAACCATTCTAAATATATATGCACCCAACACAGGAGCACCAGCATATGTGAAACAAATACTAACAGAACTAAAAGAGGAAATAGAATGCAATGCATTCATTTTAGGAGACTTCAACACAACACTCACCCCAACGGATAGATCCACAGGGCAGAAAATAAGTAAGGACACGGAGGCACTGAACAACACACTAGAACAGATGAACCTAATAGACATCTATAGAACTCTACATCCAAAAGAAACAGGATACACATTCTTAGATATTTGGAGATAAATAGCCTCCCGGCCATTCCCCTTTCCCCCTCCAATGCGGCTCCACCATATTTTAGCAGCAGCCCGAGGCAGGCCACGCCCACAGCAACAGTGGAGATAAACTCCATAGTACCCGGGCAAGAATCAGAAGCCCTTTCTGCCTGCAGCTGCCCAGCATAAGCCTCTAGAGGTCGCTGTTGGAACATTTTCCAGAATAGACCACATACTAGCTCACAAAAAGAGCCTCAGTAAATTCCAAAAGACTGAAATTCTACCAAACAACTTTTCAGACAACAAAGGTATAAAACTAGAAAGAAATTGTACAAAGAAAACGAAAAGGCTCACAAACACATGGAGGCTTAACAACATGCTCCTAAATAATCAATGGATAAATGAACAAATTAAAATAGAGATCAAGGAATATATGGAAACAAATAACAACACAAAGCCCCAACTTCTGTGGGACACAGAGAAAGCAGTCTTTAGAGGAAAGTATATAGTGATCCAGGCACCCTTAAAGAAGGAAGAACAATCCAAAATGAATAGTCTAACATCACAATTATCGAAACTGGAAAAAGAAGAACAAATGAGGCCTAAAATCATCAGAATGAGGAACATAATAAAGATCAGAGAAGAAATAGAATTGAGAAGACTAAAACAATAGAAAAAATCAAGGAAAGCAAGAGCTGGTTCTTTGAGAAGATAAACAAAATAGATAAGCCTCTAGCCAAACTTATTAAGAGGAAAAGAGAATCAACACACATCAGCAGAATCAGAATGGAAAAATCACGACAGACTCCACAGAAATACAAAGAATTATTAAAGACTACTATGAAAACCTATATGCTAACAAGCTGGAAAATCTAGAAGAAATGGACAACTTCCTAGAAAAATACAACCTTCCAAGACTGACCAAGGAAGAAACAAAAGTTAAACCAATTACGAGCAAAGAAATTGAAACAGTAATCAAAAAACTACCCAAGAACAAAACCCCCGGGCCAGACGGATTTACCTCGGAATTTTATCAGACATACAGAGAAGACATAATACCTATTCTCCTTAAAGTTTTCAAAAAAATAGAAGAGGAGAGAATACTCCCAAACTTATTCTATGAAGCCAACATCACCCTAATACCAAAACCAGGCAAAGAGCCCAACAAAAAAGAAAATTACAGACCAATACCCCTGATGAATGTAGATGCAAAGATACTCAATAAAATATTAGCAAACGGAATTCAAAAATATATCAAAAGGATCATACACCATGACGAAGTGGGATTCATCGCAGGGATGGAAGGATGGTACAATATTCGAAAATCCATCAACATCATCCACCACATCAACAAAAAGAAGGACAAAAACCAAATGATCATCTCCATAGATGCTGAAAAAGCATTTGACAAAATTCAACATCCATTCATGATAAAAAGTCTCAGCAAAATGGGTGTAGAGGGCAAGTACCTCAACATAATAAAGGCCATATATGATAAACCCACAGCCAACATCATACTGAACAGTGAGAAGCTGAAAGCTTTTCCTCTGAAATTGGGAACAAGACAGGGATGCCCAATCTCCCCACTGTTATATAACATAGTACTGGAGATCCTAGCCACAGCAATTAGACAAAACAAAGAAATACAAGAATCCAGATTGGTTAAGAAGAACTTAAGCTGTCACTATTTGCAGATGACACAATATTGTACATAAAAAATGCTAAAGACTCCACTCCAAAACTACTAGAACTGATATCGGAATACAGCAAAGTGGCAGTATACAGAGTTAACACACAGAAATCTGTGGCTTTCCTATACAGTAAAAATGAACCAGTAGAAAGAGAAATCAGGAAAACAATTCCATTCACAATTGCATCAATAAGAATAAAATACCTAGGAATAAACCTAACCAAAGAAGTGAAAGACCTATACCCTGAAAACTATAAGACACTCTTAAGAGAAATTAAAGAGGACACTAACAAATGGAAACTCATCCCATGTTCTTGGCTAGGAAGAATTAATATCGTCAAAATGGCCATCCTGCCCAAAGCAATATACAGATTCAGTGTAATCCCTATCAAAATACCTACAGCATTCTTCAACGAACTGGAACAAATAGTTCTACAATTCATATGGAACCACGAAAGACCCTGAATATCCAAAGCAATCCTGAGAAGGAAGAATAAATGGTGGGGGGGGATCAAGCTTCCCAACTTCAAGCTCTACTACAAAGCCACAGTAATCAAGACAATTTGGTACTGGCACAAGAACAGAGCCACAGTCCAGTGGGACAGAATAGAGACTCCAGACATTAACCCAAACATATATGGTCAATTAATATATGATAATGGAGCCATGGATATACAATGGGGAAATGACAGTGTCTTCAACAGAAGGTGCTGGCAAAACTGGATAGCAACATGTAAGAGAATGAACCTGGACCACTGTCTAACCCCGTACACAAAAGTAAATTTGAAATGGATCAAAGACCTGAATGTAAGTCATGAAAGCATAAAACTCTTAGAAAAAAACATAGGCAAAAATCTCTTAGACATAAACATGAGTGACCTTTCTTGAACATATATCCCTGGGCAAGGAAAACAAAACCAAAAATGAACAAGTGGAACTATATTAAGCTGAAAAGCTTCTGTACAGCAAAAGACACTGTCAATAGAACAAAAAGGTACCCTACAATATGGGAGAATATATTTGTAAATGACAGATCCGATAAAGGCTTGACATCCAAAATATATAAAGAACTCACCCACCTCAACAAAGAAAAAACAAATAATCCAATTAAAAAATGGGCAGAGGAACTGAACGGACAGTTCTCCAAAAAAGAAATTCAGATGGCCAACAGACACATGAAAAGATGCTCCACATTGCTAGTTATCAGAGAAATGCAAATTAAAACCACAATGAGATATCACCTCACACCAGTAAGGATGGCTACCATCCAAAAGACAAACAACAACAAATGTTGGTGACGTTGTGGAGAAAGGGGAACCCTCCTACACTGCTGGTGGGAAGGTAAACTAGTCCAACCATTGTGGAAAGCAGTATGGAGGTTCCTCAAAATGCTCAGAATAGACTTACCATTTGACCCAGGAATTCCACTCCTAGGAATTTACCCTAAGAATGAAGCACTCCAGTTTGAAAAAGACAGATGCACCCCTATGTTTATCGCAGCACTATTTACAATAGCCAAGAATTGGAAGCAACCTAAGTGTCCATCAGTAGATGAATGGATAAAGAAGATGTGGTACATATACACAATGGAACACTATTCAGCTATAAGAAGAAAACATATCCTACCATTTGCAACAACATGGATGGAGCTAGAGGGTATTATGCTCAGTGAAATAAGCCAAGTGGGGAAAGAGAAATACCAAATGATTTCACTTATCTTTGGAGTGTAAGAACAAAGTAAAAACTGAAGGAACAAAACAGCAGCAGAATCACAGAACCAAAGAATGGACTAACAGGTACCAACGGGAAAGGGACTGGGGAGGATGGGTGGGTAGGGAGGGATAATTGGGGGGAGAAGGAAGGGGGTATTATGATTAGCATGCATAATGTGGGCGGTGGAGAAAGGGCAGGGCTGTGCAACACAGAGAAGACAAGTAGTGATTCTAAAACATTTTGCTATGCTGATGGACAGTGACTGTAATGGGGTTTGTTGGGGGACTTGGTATAGGGGAGAGCCTAGTAAACGTAATATTATTCATGTAATTGTAGATTAATGATAACAAAAGAAAAAGAGAAAGAAAAGGGGGATTACTCCCTGGTAGCTTAAAACTAACTGCACATCAACGATTAATGCATGCTTTACATATCCTTAATTTTGATATTTCAAAGAGTGTCAGATGATCTGCTATGGAAGTACATTTTTCTGATAATATTCCTTTCTCTTAAAAAAAAAGCAGTTCCTGTGTGGTGATCTCCAATAGGTTCCTCACAATGGTATAAAGGTCATATCAAAGTGTGGGCAAAGGGTTTGTTAGTGTTTATACAGAGGATCAAATCTTAATTTGGCTACACAGAAAATGAATTAAGATACGATATGAAGAAGAACTTCCAACATCAACATCCTCTGGAAGAGTCATTCCAGAAGATGAACATCAAAAAACTTCAACAAAGGTCCTGGCACTGCTGCAGTTGTAGCTGCAGTAATCCCACCAGTTCCTGAACTTGCCATTGGAATGAAGAAGGAGATATCTAAGCTAGTCTGTGCATACAGTAAAACAACAAATTTGACTGGATCTATACTGTCAGAACTCAACCAAGAATTAGGAGAAGTGCAAGTTGCAGTGCTCCAAAATCGTGCGACTATAGACTATCTACTGTTAAAAAGAACACATGGGATGTGAACAGTTCCCAGGAATGTGTTGTTTTAATTTGTCCGATTTTTCTCAAACTATTCAAATTCAGTTATACAATATCCATCATATCATTGATAAGTTTTTACAAATGCCTAGTGTACCTAAATGGTTTTCTTGGTTTCACTGGAAATGGCTAGTAATTGTAGGTCTGCCTTTGTTATGTAGCTGTATTCCTATTATGTTAATGTATGTGCACAATTTAATTAGTAGTTTAAAACCTATACATGCTTATGTTACTCTACAAGAAGATATGTCAAAGAAATAATCAATCTTCCCATGTTTTCTTCCGACTGCTACATCTATAGCTTTTCTTCTTCCTTCCTAATTACAACCCTGCAGTAAAATTAGTGCCTCATATCGAAAATTACCGAGTATCATAATTCTTTCAAGTGGTAAAGATACCTCAAGACAAATGCTGGGCATAGAAGCCACAGGGCATAAATCTGCAAAGAAGTAAAAGCTAACCTTTTCAAAGAATATTGCTTCTCTCTCACTTACCAACTTTACACTTCCCTGTGTGGCCCTGGAAGATGACTGGTTAGCCAGAGACGGGTAAGATTTCTCAAGGGAGGAACAACCTAAGACAGGCACAGTCATAGGGGGGCCATTAGGAGAGAAATTGGAGACCAATAGAGGGGAGGCTTAGAACGTCACCCCCCCTGTTTTGAGAGAAATCTTCGGCATCCGTGGATGTTTTGTTGCCCTTGTCTAGCTTGGATTAATACTTAGTCTATAGGCACAGACCTGATCATCTACATTTGCCCTCTTACAGCACTAAGTTATTTTTTCTACCTTTATCTTGCATTTACCTACCACTTCATCATTTTATTTAAACAAATAATAATAATAATAATAATAATAATAATAAGGGAGAAATGTGGGATTCACATATAAATCAAGGATAAATATCAAATGAATAATCATATTTGACCTGACTGTTTATAGTTCATGATGCGTGATCAAAACCAAAAGTTTCTGTGACATGACTGCCCTTGCACTGTTCACCATATAAGAACTTATTCACTATGTAAGACCTTGTTAACCATGTAAGAACTTGTTTGTTATGCTTCAGAAGATTGGAGACTGTTGAGATATAGGCTTGGGGTTGATTAATGACTGTGCATTGAGTCCCCTATACAGTATTTTATTGTTGTTAACAACCATTTGATCAATAAATATGAGAGATGCCCTCTCAAAAAAAAAGTCCTTGCCTAAATTTGTCAAGTATATGGCAATGACAGATGAAATACAAACAGAAAATTCCAAATTGTTGCCATACTTAAAAAAAAAAGAACAAGTTAAGCATTTTCTTGGACCAGAAGTACAAAGTGGGGTTGCAGAGCTGAAATAAAAAATGAACAAGTGGGACTACATCAAACTGAAAAGCTTCTGCACAGCAAAGGACACCATAAACAGAAAAGAAAGGCATCATACAGTATAGGAGAATATATTTGTAAATGACTTATCAGATAAGGGGTCAATACCAAAAAACAAATAGTCCAGTTAAAAAATGGGCAGAGCACCTGAACAGAAATGTTTCCAAAGAAGAAATAAAAATAGGGAACAGGCACATGAAAACATGCTCTATACTGCTAATCATCAGGGAAAAGCAAATCAAAACCACAATGGGATACTACCTCACAGCAGTCAGAATGGCCACCACCCAAATGACAAGAAATAACAAGTGTTGGTGAAGATGTGGAGAAAAGGGAACCCTCCTGCACTGTTGGTAGGAATGTAAATTGGTGCAGCCCCTGGAAAAGTATTTTGAAGGTTCCTCAAAAAACAAAATAGAAATAATATTCGACCCAGTAACTCCACTTCTAGGAATTTACACAAAGAGATGATATACACTCCTATGTTTATCACCGCATTATTTATATCAGCCAAGATATAGAAGCAATCAAAGTGTCCATCAACAAATGAATGGAAAAAGAAAAGGGAGTACATAAACATGATGGAATATTATTCAGCCTTTAAAAAAGAGAGATCCTACCATTGGAAACAACATGTATGGACCTGAGGGTATTAAGCATGAAATAAGCCAGGTGGAGAAGGACAAACACCATATGATTTCACTTATTTGTGGAATATAAAAACAAAACAAAATGAACAAAATAGCAGTAGATTCATAGACGTTGAAAAGTGACTGGCATAGGTCGAGGACTTGTTGATTCTAATGGTGCCAAGAGGATATGGGTGCCAGAAGCCAGGCGTCTGTGGCCATTGTTTCCAGGAACAGTTTCCAGCAGAGAGAGGGGTCCATCTCAGCATGTGATGAGGAGGTTACGTGAGGGTGAGGGATCTTCTGTGGCTAAAAGCTGGTAGTTCCTGAGTAAAAGCTGGTTGAAAGTTTGATTAGAGATTTTACCGACTTGGGATTTGATAAACTTTACAAGGCAAGAAGAGACAGGCGAGGAGAATGATTATTATAGGGCCTGCAATGGGCCAAAGCTAGGTAAGGAAGGGGTTTGTTAGTATTGAAGAGAATGTGTTGGAGGAGTAATACTGTGGGTACCGGGAGTTACCCATGTAGTGAATGATGCAAGACCTGTAGGGACATAGCCCGTAGGTGTCTGACCATTGCCTGCAACAGGCTTGTTTTTGGTCATAGAGGAAGCAGAGGTAGGGAGAATAAAGGTAGCTGCTAGGGAACACTTCGGTGGAGGGAGGAAAGTGGAGGTATAAAGGCTCGGAGCAGCCTTTCAGAGGGCAGTCTGATGTGGCAATGAGGGCAGTAATTTTTGTTTGATGCTGTGTGTAAGTCTGTCTGACTTTGAATCACCATACAAAGGAGGCTGGGGTGGCAGGGAAGACAATAGGAATGAGGGAAAAAAGCGAGAGAGAGGGAGGGAGCAGTAAAGGAGGAAAAAGTCACAATTTGGGTATGGATGGCAAAGGGGGTGAACGGGATTTTGGAGGAAAGAGGACAGTAAGGTCAGGAGTCTAGAGGGAGGGAGAGTCTGTAAAGTTTTGTAGGCTAAGAAGTCTTTTAGGTGATGGGACAGAATGGTAAGGTCCACCCCGAATGTCAGTTTATGAGCTTCCTTCTGCAAGAGCTGTCCAGCTGCTAATGCCCATAGGCAGGGGGCCCATCCCCGAACTGTGGGGTATAATTGCTTGGAAAGATAAGCTACTGGGGCAAAGGATTGGCCATAATATTGGCCTAGGACTCCTAGAGCTTGACTGCACCTCTCATGAATGTATAATGAGAAAGGCTTCGACAAATCAGGAAGATGGAGAGCTGGGGCTTCCACAAGGGCTCGACAGAGCTGAATGAAGGAGTGTTGGGGTGAGGAGGATAATGGTTCTTCAGGGGGACATTGCTGAGGTCGTATAGGAGTCTTGCCAACAGGGAGAAGTTAGGGATCCATGCTCTAAAATACCCAGCCAGGCCTAGAAAGGAAAGTATTTCTGTCTTGATTTTGGGAACAGGCAGGTCAGAGAGGAGCCGTTTTCTGTCTAAGGTAATGGACTTTCTTTGTTGAGATAGAAGGAATACGAGGTAAGTTTCAGAAGGGGAAGAGATTTAAGCTTTGACAGGGGATACCAGTAATCTCTGGAAGCTAGAAGATTAAGTAGGGTGGCAGTGTCAAGTTGAGACTGTTCCCACGAGGGACTGCAGAGTAGAAGATCATCCACATATTGTAATAAGGTGAATTCGGAGTGATCATAATGAAATTGTTTGAGGTCTTGAGCTAGGACCTGTCCAAAAATATGGGGACTATCTCAGAAGCCTTGTGGCAAAACTGTCCAAGTGAGTTGTTCAGAATGTCTTGTGTATGGGTCTGTCCAGGTAAAGGTGAAAAAATCTTGGGAGGAGGGGTCTAGAGGGATAGAAAAAATGTGTCTTTGATATCTAGGACTGAGAAGTGGGAGGCCGAGGCAGGGTCTCCAATAAAAGGGTGTATGGATTTGAGACTAAGGGATGGATAGGGACGATGGCCGTGTTAATGAGGCAAAGGTCTTGGATGAGGCGGAAAGATCCGTTGGTTTTTTAAACATCTAATATGGGGGTATTAATTGGGGAGTGAGTGGATATGAGGTAATTTTTGTTTAAAAGATCTTGAATGATGGGTTGGAGGCCTATGAGGGCTGAAGTGGTTAGGGGGTATTGGACCTGACACATATACTGAGAGGGGTCGCATAATTTGATAGAGGCAGGAGGACATAGAGCCACAGAGGGGCTTGTAATGTCCCAAACTTTGGGATTTGCAGGGTGTATGAGGGCGGAACTGGAGCTTTCATTGAATAGAGGGGGGTCATTGGCTATGAGGGCCATTAGAAATTGAGTACTGGGGGCTGTGGGAGTGGACATAGTTACGGAAACATTTAGGAGAGAAAGGATGTCCCGTCCTAGTAAGGGGATGGGACACTGGGGCATAACCAGGAAGGAGTGGGAGAAAGGTATGGGATTGTCTTGAATTGTGCATGAAAGTGGGGGGTATTTTAATGGGAAAATCTGTTTACCTCCTACCCCGACTATAGGAGTAATGGCAGGCGTGGTAGTGCCCCGGTATTCTCGCAAGACTGAGAAGGTGTCTCCTGTATCTAAGAGGAAGGAGATGGGGTGACCGTCTACTATTAAAGTAACTCTGGGCTCCTGTTTGGTGATGGAAATGGTCAGGCGAGAAGCCCCCAGGCCCCGTCAATCTTCTGCCAGCCCCACTATGGTGGGCTTAGGATGGGGGTTGTTCGTCCAGCCTCCCCTTCGGGTGGCTGGGCAATCAGAACCCCAGTGGCCCTTTTGTGGCATCTGGGGCATTGGGTGGTAGGATATCTGGGGGAGGGGCACGCCCTTGACCAATGTCCCTCTTTTCCACACTTGAAGCAAGCTCCTGGGGGGGGGGGGTGGCTTGTTTGCAGAGGAGTGCCCAGGTTGTGGTTTTATCAGCTGGGTCAACATTTGGAAATTGGCCTGGTCAGCCTTTTGTTTACGGCATTCTTTCTCCTTCTCCCGGTTATGGAAGACTTTAAAGGCCACTGTTAGGATCTCAGTCTGTGGGGTAGCGGGGCCCTGTTCCAACTTTTTGAGTTTAGCTTTAACGTCGGGGTAGCTTTGAGCTAGGAAGTATGCATAAGGACATGTCTTCCTTCAGGCGTTTCTGGGTCCAGGCTGGTATACTGTAATAGGGCTTGAGTGAGTCTAAGAACTCGGAGGGTTCTTCCTCACTCCTTTGAATTATGTCTTAGAGCTTTTGAAAATTGACTACTTTACGAGCTGCGTTTTTCAGACCTGCTATTAAGCACCAGGCGAAGATATCTCGAGAGCAGAGACCCACGGCGGTGGGGGACGGAAGGGTTCTGGCTCAGTCTGTGGGGGAGAAACAGGTGATGGTGGCAAAGATGGAGGAGGCTCCTGGGACTTAGAGGGGTGCTGAAAGGCTCAGGCTTGATCTGCAGGGGGGTGAGGTGGGGGAGGAGATGGTGTTGGAGGAAGGGGTAGGTGCTGTTGTAGGAGAGGAGGGGGAAGGGAGTGAACGGGAGGCTTCTGCATGGGAGAGACGGCTTGCAGGCTAGGAGAACTTATGGGGAGATGGGGGGAGGAGGAGGCGGTGGCGGCGAGGGAGGTGGGAGGAAGAGGCAGAAAGCTTCGGTATAGGGAGTCTCCTTCGATTTTTTCAGGCGCTGGCAGTAGTTAAAGAGATCGCGAGTGATGTTAGGATTAAGAGTTCCCCCTGCGAGCCATTGGTTGTTATTGTCTAGGAGGTATGTCGGCCAATCTTGGGAGCAGTATTTGCGGAGAAGTTTTGGTTTTATATCAGGTGTCAGGGAGAGGGTGGCTAGATACTTGAGCAGGCATTCAAGAGGTGAACTTTCAGGGAGGGATGAGGAGGCTCCCATGGCTAAAGGACAGCGAAGGAGACAAACAGGGGAAGAGGAACGGATATCCTCGGACTGGGAGCAGACCGCAAGGAGACAAAGGGCGTCCTTGATGATCCTTGGTGGTCTGCAGAAACTCGTATATGAGTCGGTTTCTTAGGAAGTGTGGGTCATCACCCAGACTTCTCTAAGAAGGCAGAGTGCCGGAGTCACGATTTACCTAGTACTAGGAATTTTCGGTGGAAGGAATTTTCGGCGGAAGGAACAGAAGGAGGAGGGGGGGGAAGGGAGTGTTCTCATCCACAAAGGAGTCACCTCGTTTATGGCTGTTGGAGGAGGTTCCTGAGGGTCTGCCGCAGCCGTTAAGGCCTAAGGCAGGGAGAGTTCTCTCCTCGTCCCCGAGCATCAGGGCCTTGCTGGACGATCATGGTCAATGGCGCTGTGATAGCTCAGGGAAGAGCAGCCCGCTCCGGGGGAAAACTTACCCAAAGGCTAAAGAGGAGTGGTGAGTGTGAGGAGCCAGTGCTGGAAAAAGAGTACGAGCGCAAGCTGCTGCTGGTGTTGGGGGAAGCCGGGGCCCTGTTGGGGTGTTCCATCTCCCGGGTTTCGGCACCAATGAAAGGAAAGGAGCGACACAGAGCAGCAATTCACTGGAGAATTCCTCTTTATTAGGGAAAGGTGCTGGGTTATATAGGAAGGGGCATAGGGTGATTGTGGTGTCCCTTCTGCAGGGCTGGTGGCTATTGGCTAGGTGCTGGGATTAGGGGGGCGAGGGGTGATTGGGCTTCAGGTTGCACTGGCGGGAACCAAGGACCCGGAAGAGAAGCAGGGGGTTCGCCATCTTATGGATGGGGGCCCTTCACCTCCTCTGGAGGAACCCTTGGTTGCCGAGTCTTTATTTTCTTTCAGGATTTCCACCAACTTTCAACCTGGGGAGTTTCAACCAAGGAAGGGCTATCCCCAGCACTCTCTAGGCCTCCAGCCCCAATTGTTTGTCAAACCTCACTCCTCCATGTCTGGAGCTGATGGCTCCACTACATCATTCACCTGCCCCATGGCATCTGGCAGCCTGCACTCTTGTGCTGCTGCTTCTTGGGCCACTGCTCCTTCTTGTCCTGCTTCCCCTTGGGGCACCGTGACAACCTTTACCATTACACAGCACATCATAGTGACATCATTTCCATCACCAACAAATTTTTTACCTCCTAAACAGCACCTTGCAGCTCACACTCTCATGATGCCCCTTCCTGTCCCTCCTGTAGGAGGATATCTTTCTCTCTCATGGCCTTTCACAATATTGTGAGAAAAACACTCCCCACGATTCCTGCCTCCTCACAGACACTTTTCTCTAAGGAATTCCCTATTTTGCTGAGTGCCAACTTCATTGCTTCAGGTGTTGTCTGCACTCCTTCCCAGTCTTGGCTGAATAACATTCCATTGTGTATATGTGCCACATCTTCTTTATCCATTCACTTAGGTTGCTTCCAATTCTTGGCTATTGTAAATGGTATTGCAATAAACATAAGGGTGCATATATCTTTCTCAAACTGGGCTGCTGCATTTTTAGGGTAAGTTCCTGGGAGTGGAATTCTTGGGTCAAATGGTATTTATGTTTTGAGTTTTTTGATAAACCTCCATACTGCTTTCCACAATGGTTGAAAAATGCCATTCTTATAGCATGCTTTTTGGGGAAGGGAGACAGATTGCAGTAAGTTTCCCTGAGTTCAGATCTCAACCCTGTGTATCCTTTGGAAAATTAATCACTTTGACTCAATTTTAAAGATAGGGCCAGTTTCAACCTCAGAATAATTTCACTAAATGAAATACAAGCAAACCATCTAGCACAGGAAACACACTAACTATCACTTTTTTCATAACAAGAGTGTAAGCTTTTGTGAAAGAAATAGAGTGCTTCATATATTCAGTGGAATGGGAGAATGGAGCAAGGTAACCTTAAAAAACAGGCCAAGGAGTTTAAATATAGAAGGTAGAGGAAGAGAATGACCTTTTCTTTTGGTGGAAACCTGGTTTTAGTTTTTTTTTTCTTTTTTTTTAATAATTATTTTTTATTGAAGGGTAGTTGACGCACAGTATTACATTACATTAGTTTCAAGTGTACAACACAGTGGTAGAACATTTATATACATAATTCTAGGTTCCAGCTATCACCCTACCAAGCTGTTACAATATCTTGACTATATTCCTTATGCTATACATTACATCCCGGTTACTTATTTATTTTACAATTGGAAGTCTGTCCTTTTTTTTTTTTTTTTTGTGAGGGCATCTCTCATATTTATTGATCAAATGGTTCTTAACGACAATAAAATTCTGTATAGGGGAGTCAGTGCTCAATACACAATCATTAATCCACCCCAAGCCTAATTTTCGTCAGTCTCCAATCTTCTGAGGCATAACAAACAAGTTCTTACATGTAGAACAAATTCTTACATAATGAATAAGTTACATAGTGAACAGTACAAGGGCAGTCATCACAGAAACTTTCGGTTTTGCTCATGCATTATGAACTCTAAACAGTCAGTTCAAATATGAATACTCATTTGGTTTTTATACTTGATTTATATGTGGATACCACATTTCTCTCTTTATTATTATTATTTTTAATAAAATGCTTAAGTGGTAGGTAGATGCAAGATAAAGGTAGAAAACATAGTTTAGTGTTGTAAGAGAGCAAATGTAGATGATCAGGTGTGTGCCTGTAGACTATGTGTTAATCCAAGCTAGACCAGGGCAATAAAACATCCACATATGCAGAAGATTTCTCTCAGAACAGGGGGGGTGAGGTTCTAAGCCTCACCTCTGTTGATCCCCAATTTCTCACCTGATGGCCCCCCTGCGACTGTGCCTGTCTTAGGTTGTTCCTCCCTTGAGGAATCTTACCCGTCTCTGGCTAACCAGTCATCTTCCGGGGCCATACAGGGAAATGTGAAGTTGGTAAGTGAGAGGGAAGCCTTATTGTTTGAAAAGGTTAGCTTTTTTACTTCTTTGCATATTTATGCCCTGTGGCTTCTATGCCCAGCATTTGTCTTGAGGTATCTTTACCACTTGGAGGAGTTATGATACTCGGTAAATTTGATATGAGGCACGAATTCTATTTAAGGGTTGTAATTAGGAAGGAAGAAGAAAAGCTATAGAAGTAGCAGGCGGAAGAAAACATGGGAAGATTTATTATTTCTTTGACAAATCTTGTAGAGTAACTTCAGCATATATAGGTTTTAAGCTACTACTTAAAATGCGCACACACATTAACATAATAGGAGTATAGTTACATAACGAAAGCATATCTGTAATTACCAGCCATCTCCAGTGAAACCAAGAAAACCATTAAGGCACCTTAGGCATTTGTGAAAACTTATCTATGATATGGTGGATATTGTCCAACTGAACTTGAACAGTCTGAGAGAAATCAGACAAATTAAAACAACCCATTCCTGGGGATTGTTCACATGCCATATGTTCTTTTAACAGTAAATAGTCTGTAGTTGTAAGAGATTGGAGCGCTACAATTTGCACTTCTCCAAATTCTTGGTTGAGTTCCAACAGTATAGATCCAGTCAAATCTGCTGTTTTACTGTATGCACAGGCCAGCTTGGATATCTCCTTCCTCATTCCCATGGCAAGTCCAGGAACTGGTGGGATGAGTGCATCTACAGCTGTAGCAGTGCGTGGATCTTTGTTGGGGTTTTTTGATGATCATCTTCTGGCATGAGTCTTCCAGAGAGTGCAGATGTTGGAAGTTCTTTTTCATATCGTATCTTAGTTCATTTTCGGGGTAGCCCAATTAGGCTTTGATACTCTGTATAAACACAAACAGACCCTTTACCTACACTTTTATATGCCCTTTATACCCTTGTGTAGAACTCGTTGGAGGTTACCACAGAGGAACTGCCCTTTTTTTTTTTTGCTTTGTTTTTGGTATCACTAATCTACACTTACATGACGAATATTATGTTTACTAGGCTCTCCCCTATACCAGGTCCCCCCTATAAACCCCTTTACAGTCACTGTCCATCAGCATAGCAAAATGTTGTAGAATCACTACTTGCCTTCTCTGTGTTGTACAGCCCTCCCTTTTCTCCTACCCCCCCATGCATGTTAATCTTAATACCCCCCTACTTCTCCCCCCTTATCCCTCCCTACCCACCCATCCTCCCCAGTCCCTTTCCCTTTGGTACCTGTTAGTCCATTGTTGAGTTCTGTGATTCTGGTGCTGTTTTGTTCCTTCAGTTTTTCCTTTGTTCTTATATTCCACAGATAAGTGAAATCATTTGGTATTTCTCTTTCTCCGCTTGGCTTGTTTCACTGAGCATAATACCCTCCAGCTCCATCCATGTTGCTGCAAATGATTGGATTTGCCCTTTTCTTATGGCTGAGTAGTATTCCATTGTGTATATGTACCACATCTTCTTTATCTATTCATCTATTGATGGACATTTAGGTTGCTTCCAATTCTTGGCTATTGTAAATAGTGCTGCAATAAACATAGGGGTGCATCTGTCTTTCTCAAACTTGATTGCTGCGTTCTTAGGGTAAATTCCTAGGAGTGGAATTCCTGGGTCAAATGGTAAGTCTGTTTTGAGCATTTTGATATACCTCCATACTGCTTTCCACAATGGTTGAACTAACTTACATTCCCACCAGCAGTGTAGGAGGGTTCCCCTTTCTCCACAGCCTCGCCAACATTTGTTGTTGTTTGTCTTTTGGATGGCAGCCATCCTTACTGGTGTGAGGTGATACCTCATTGTAGTTTTAATTTGCATTTCTCTGATAATTAGCGATGTGGAGCATCTTTTCATGTGTCTGTTGGCCATCTGTATTTCTGTTTTGGAGACCTGTCTGTTCAGTTCCTCTGCCCATTTTTTAATTGGGTTATTTGTTTTTTGTTTGTTGAGGCGTGTGAGCTCCTTATATATTCTGGACGTCAAGCCTTTATCGGATGTGTCATTTTCAAATATATTCTCCCATACTGTAGTGATCCTTCTTGTTCTATTGATGGTGTCTTTTGCTGTACAGAAGATTTTCAGCTTAATATAGTCCCACTTACTCATTTTTGCTGTTGTTTTCCTTGCCAGGGGAGATATGTTCAAGAAGAGGTCACTCATGTTTATGTCTAAGAGGTTTTCGCCTATGTTTTCTTCCAAGAGTTTAATGGTTTCATGGCTTACATTCAGGTCTTTGATCCATTTTGAGTTTACTTTTGTATATGGGGTTAGACAATGGTCCAGTTTCATTCTCCTACATGTAGCTGTCCAGTTTTGCCAGCACCACCTGTTGAAGAGACTGTCATTTCGCCATTGTATGTCCATGGCTCCTTTATCAAATATTAATTGACATATATGTCTGGGTTAATGTCTGGATTCTCTAGTCTGTTCCATTGGTCTGTGGCTCTGTTCTTGTGCCAGTACCAAATTGTCTTGATTACTATGGCTTTATAGTAGAGCTTGAAGTTGGGGAGTGAGATCCCCCCTACTTTATTCTTCTTTCTCAGGATTGCTTTGGCTATTCGGGGTCTTTGGTGTTTCCATATGAATTTTTGAATTATTTGTTCCAGTTCATTGAAGAATGTTGCTGGTAGTTTCATAGGGATTGCGTCAAATCTGTATATTGCTTTGGGTAGGATGGATATTTTAACGATATTAATTCTTCCTAGCCACGAGCATGGGATGAGTTTCCATCTGTTAGTGTCCCCTTTAATTTCTCTTAAGAGTGACTTGTAGTTTTCAGAGTATAAGTCTTTCACTTCTTTGGTTAGGTTTATTCCTAGGTATTTTATTTTTTTTGATGCAATTGTGAATGGAGTTGTTTTCCTGATTCCTCTTTCTGTTGGTTCATTGTTAGTATATAGGAAAGCCACAGATTTCTGTGTGTTGATTTTGTATCCTGCAACTTTGCTGTATTCCGATATCAGTTCTAGTAGTTCTGGGGTGGAGTCTTTAGGGTTTTTTATGTACAGTACCATGTCATCTGCAAATAGTGACAGTTTAACTTCTTCTTTACCAATCTGGATTCCTTGTATTTCTTTATTTTGTCTGATTGCCATGGCTAGGACCTCCAGTACTATGTTAAATAACAGTGGAGAGAGTGGGCATCCCTGTCTAGTTCCCGATCTCAGCGGAAATGCTTTCAGCTTCTCGCTGTTCAATATAATGTTGGCTGTGGGTTTATCATAGATGGCCTTTATTATGTTGAGGTACTTGCCCTCTATTCACATTTTGCTGAGAGTTTTTAACATGAATGGATGTTGAACCTTGTCAAATGCTTTTTCAGCATCTATGGAGATGATCATGTGGTTTTTGTCTTTCTTTTTGTTTATGTGGTGGATGATGTTGATGGACTTTCGAATGTTGTACCATCCTTGCATCCCTGGGATGAATCCCACTTTGTCATGGTGTATGATCCTTTTGATGTATTTTTGAATTCGGTTTGCTAATATTTTGTTGAGTATTTTTGCATCAATGTTCATCAGGGATATTGGTCTGTAGTTTTCTTTTTTGGTGGGGTCTTTGCCTGGTTTTGGTATTAGGGTGATGTTAGCTTCATAGAATGAGTTTGGGAGTATCCCCTCCTCCTCTATTTTTTGGAAAACTTTAAGAATAATGGGTATTATGTCTTCCCTGTATGTCTGATAAAATTCCGAGGTAAATCCATCTGGCCCGGGGGTTTTGTTCTTTGGTAGTTTTTGAATTACCGCTTCAATTTTGTTGCTGGTAATTGGTCTGTTTAGATTTTCTGTTTCTTCCTGGGTCAATCTTGGAAGGTTATATTTTTCTAGGAAGTTGTCCATTTCTCCTAGGTTTCCCAGCTTGTTAGCATATAGGTTTTCATAGTATTCTCCAATAATTCTTTGCATTTCCGTGGGGTCCGTTGTGATTTTTCCTTTCTCGTTTCTGATACTGTTGATTTGTGTTGAGTCTCTTTTCTTCTTAATAAGTCGGCTAGAGGCTTATCTATTTTGTTTATTTTCTCAAAGAACCAGCTCTTGGTTTCATTGATTTTTGCTATTGTTTTATTCTTCTCAATTTTATTTATTTCTTCTCTGATCTTTATTATGTTCCTCCTTCTGCTGCCCTAGGCCTCATTTGTTCTTCTTTTTCCAATTTCGATAGTTGTGACATTAGACCGCTCATTTGGGATTGCTCTTCCTTTTTTAAATATGCTTGGATTGCTATATACTTTCCTCTTAAGACTGCTTTTGCTGTGTCCCACAGAAGTTGGGGCTTAGTGTTGTTGTTGTCATTTGTTTCCATATATTGATGGATCTCCATTTTGATTTGGTCATTGATCCATTGATTATTTAGGAGCGTGTTGTTAAGCCTCCATGTGTTTGTGAGCCTCTTTGCTTCCTTTGTACAGTTTATTTCTAGTTTTATGCCTTTGTGGTCTGAAAAGTTGGTTGGTAGGATTTCAATCTTTTGGAATTTTCTGAGGCTCTTTTTGTGGCCTAGTATGTGGTCTATTCTGGAGAATGTTTCATGTACACTTGAGAAGAATGTATATCCCGCTGCTTTTGGATGTAGAGTTCTATAGATGTCTATTAGGTCCATCTGCTCTACTGTGTTGTTCAGTGCTTCCGTGTCCTTACTTATTTTCTGCCCAGTGGATCTGTCCTTTGAGGTGAGTGGTGTGTTGAAGTCTCCTAGAATGAATGCATTGCAGTCTATATCCCCCTTTAGTTCTGTTAGTATTTGTTTCACATATGCTGGTGCTCCTGTGTTGGGTGCATATATATTTAGAATGGTTATATCCTCTTGTTTGACTGAGCCCTTTATCATTATGTAGTGTCCTTCTTTATCTCTTGTTACTTTCTTTGTTTTGAAGTCTATTTTGTCTGATATTAGTACTGCAACCCTTGCTTTCTTCTCACTGTTGTTTGCTTGAAATATGTTTTACCATCCTTTGACTTTTAGTCTGTACATGTCTTTGGGTTTGAGGTGAGTTTCTTGTAAGCAGCATATAGATGGGTCTTGCTTTTTTATCCATTCTGTTACTCTGTGTCTTTTGATTGGTGCATTCAACCCATTAACATTTAGGGTGACTATTGAAAGATATGTACTTATTGCTATTGCAGGCTTTAAATTCGTGTTTACCAAAGGTTCAAGGTTAGCCTCTTTAGTATCTTACTGCCTAACTTAGCTCGCTTATTGAGCTGTTATATACACTATCTGGAGATTCTTTTCTTCTCTCCCTTCTTGTTCCTCCTCCTCGATTCTTCATATGTTGGGTGTTTTGTGCTGTGCTCTTTCTAGGAGTGCTCCCATCTAGAGCAGTCCCTGTAAGATGTTCTGTAGAGGTGGTTTGTGGAAAGCAAATTCCCTCAGCTTTTGTTTGTCTGGGAATTGTATAATCCCACCATCATATTTGAATGATAGTCGTGCTGGATACAGTATCCTTGGTTCAAGGCCCTTCTGTTTCATTGTATTAAATATATCATGCCATTCTCTTCTGCCCTGTAGGGTTTCTGTTGAGAAATCTGACGTTAGCCTGATGGGTTTCCCTTTATAGGTGACCTTTTTCTCTCTAGCTGCCTTTAACACTCTTTCCTTGTCCTTGATCTTTGCCATTTTAATTATTATGTGTCTTGGTGTTGCCCTTCTTGGATCCTTTCTGTTGGTGGTTCTGTGTATTTCCGTTGTCTGTTCGATTACTTCCTCCCCCAGTGTGGGGAAGTTTTCAGCAATTATTTCTTCTAAGATACTTTCCATCTCTTTTCCTCTCTCTTCTTCTTCTGGGACCCCTATAATACGGATATTGTTCCTTTTTAATTGGCCACACAGTTCTCTTAATATTGTTTCATTCCTGGAGATCCTTTTGTCTCTCTCTATGTCAGCTTCCATGCGTTCCTGTTCTCTGATTTCAATTCCATCAATGGCCTCTTGCATTCTATCCATTCTGCTTATAAACCCTTCCAGAGTTTGTTTCATTTCTGCGATCTCCTTTCTGGCATCTGTGATCTCCTTCCGGACTTCATCCCATTTCTCTTGCGTATTTCTCTGCATCTCTGTCAGCATGTTTATGATTCTTATTTTGAATTCTTTTTCAGGGAGACTGGTTAGGTCTGTCTCCTTCTCTGGTGTTGTCTCTGTGATCTTTGTCTGCCTGTAGCTTTGCCTTTTCATGGTGATAGGAATAGTCTGCAGAACTGGGACGAGTGACGGCTGGAAGGACTTCCTTTCTTGTTGGTCTGTGGCCCTCCTCTCCTGGGAGAACAGCGACCTCTAGTGGCTTGTGCTGCGCAGCTGCGCGCAGACAGGGCTTCTGCTTCCTGCCCGGCTGCTATGGAGTTAATCTCCGCTGTTGCTGTGGGCGTGGCCTGGCTCGGGCAGCTACTCCAAAATGGTGGAGTCGCGTTGGAGCAGGAGCTGCTGGGAGGCTACTTATCTCCGTAAGGGGCCTCCCTGCTCCCTGCAGCCCAGGGGTTAGGGTGCCCAGAGATCCCGGATTCCCTACCTCTGTATTAAGTGACCCACCCTGCCCCTTTAAGACTTCCAAAAAGCACCCGCCAAAACAAAACAACGCCCACCAAAAAAAAAGAAAAAAAATTTTTTTTAATTAAAAAAAAAAAAGTTTTTAATTAAAAAAAAAGGTGGTCGTTTGTTTTTCTTTATTCTCCGTTGCCAGCCTCAGGCCTCTGCTCACCGGTTGGTCTTTTTGCCCTTTTTCCCTTGTTTTGGGGTCCCTATCCCTTTAAGACTTCCAAAAAGCGCTCGCCAAAACAAAACAGCTAAAAAGCAAAAGAAAATGTTCGCGCGCTTTTCTTATGTCCTCTGTCGCCCAGCCTCCAGTGCCTGCTCACTGTTCTTGCTGCCCTGTTTTCCTAGTATCGAGCTCCCTGCACTCTGGCCCGGATGGCTGGGGCTGGGTGTTCGGCAGTCCTGGGCTCCGTCTCCCTCCCGCTCTGCCTGTTCTTCTCCTGCCGGGAGCTGGGGGGAGGGGCGCTCGGCTCCCGCCGGCCAGGGGTTGTATCTTACCCCCTTCGCGAGGCGCTGGGTTCTCTCAGGTGCGGATGTGGTCTGGATATTGTCCTGTGTCCTCTGGTCTTTATTCTAGGAAGGGTTGTCTTTGTTATATTTTCATAGATATATGTTGTTTTGGGAGGAGATTTCCGCTGCTCTACTCACGCCGCCATCTTCCGCCCCTTCCTGGGTTTTAGTTTTTTTGTTTGTTTTTGTCATTTGGTATGGTAAAACTGGTGATTTGACTACTCTACTCTAGAAGGCCAATCTCCTGGAGGGAATAACTGAGGCCAAATCAGATTCTGAGAAAGTAAGTGGGGATGGTTACTTGTGACGATATGTTACCAGGACAGACCCATGCTGGCATGGGTCTAACAGGACAAATAATTGGCAAAAGTGGCAGGCTCTTATTTTCTGTGTGTTGGGGCCAGGCATTCTCCCCCACCTCCCCAACTGCACCCCCATCCCAGCCCCAGAAATTTGCTGTTTAACAGCTGTATAATTTACAATGGCTTTTTATGGATTTAGGCAAAGGTGCTATAACTGATCCTCACTGATCACCAGCATCAATTCTCTACTGAGCTTAAATTTTGGTGCCCAACTTTCCAGTCTTCTCAATCTGGCATCACCCTCACTTATCAAGTCATATTTCCCACTACTCTTCAAAATCTATTTGCTTTAGGAAAAAAGGAGTCACTGTCTCCATTTACATATACTCCAATCTATATGCTTGAGAAACAGGCACAACATAGTGGGAATCAAAACTTTATTTCTCTCTCCTCCTTCAATGTGTGAGGGACTGTGCTTACACATATAAATGAGACATGAGCATACCCTGTTCTCAAGAAGGCCAACAGCCTAGCAAGTGAGACAGACATAAATTAAACCATCATGAAATTAGTACCATAAGTAGGTAACAAAAGTTGTTAAGGAACAGAGAAGGGCTACCTCTGCCTGAAGAAGTCAGAAAATGCTTCACAAGCTGCCATACACAACCATATTCATATGTATCTTTATCTTTTGCCCACATTTTCTCCAATATTTTTCTTCCCCTACTAAACTTTTTTCCTTTTATTACTCTAAATCAATATAAGCTTCAAGGATCAGTACAAATTTCGGGTTTTCCAAGATTTTCTTTTATTCTTTTCTAAACTACTAGTCTCCTTAGTACCTCAGTTTATATATTTTTGTTTCAAACACATTAGTTCCTCCCCAGCTATATAGTAATTCCCTTGAATATTTGTATGATTCTTAAATTTTTAATATACATTATCACTCTACTGATATTTTAGCAAATAATAAAATTGTGACTGAAGATAATCCTATGTTCTAGTATAGATGAACTGTCCAGTACTATTACAGACATTCTCAGATCTCTAGCTACACTACAATTAAAAGTTTCACCAATTTCATCCATTACACATTTCCAATCTCATCAGTTCAAGTCTTAATGAGTTTTAATATGTATCTACTGCTTTTGATTTTAATATGGACTTCACCCACTATGGAGACTGACAATGAACTAACATTATAATATAACTTAAACACATTGCAAATTCTCCCTAACCAAGTCTCAGAATATTTCCCTCAACAGTTAAATCATCAGGTTTATCTACCTGTTTTACCAATAAGAGGCAGTCCAGAACATCTGACAGTATATAAGCCTAACCCTCCCATATTCAATTTCTACTCCTGTAAAATAGAAATTCTAACAGTCTTCGCTCTCTTACATGTCTTTGAGTGAAGAAAAAGGTACATAAACCAGCAACTGATTGGTAAAATGGACAGAGTTAAAATGTGAAATTATATTTAAGCTTCATTTAGTTCTAGAACCATTAACAGCCTTCTATGCACCTATTACAGACCCTCTGGTTATCATGCTGCCATAATTTCTTAAGGTTTACTCTAGTACTGTGGATGATTGTGAAACTGGTATTTCCAGTACAGGAAATAATTACAATAACAACAGGAAACTTTTTCAAGTTTATTTAAAAACCAAAATTTCAGAAGCAATTATGGAGAAAAATAGAAGAGCCAGTAACAGTATAAGTGGTGCCTCTGAAATGAAGGGAATTGAAATTCCAAGACAACAGTATAAAAATTGTTTGAAGTAAATCTGATAATCATACATAATCCCAATTCCAATACAAAGCAGGCAGGAAAAAAACAGAAAAGAAGTCAGTTTAGATAAGGGTAGTGGAAAATTAGTTTGGCCTCAGACTTTTCCACTACAACTCTCAAAACCAGAAAGCAGAGAGGCAGAATGACCAGACAGTTATGATGAGGAAAAATATGAACTAAGAATTTGATACTCAGTTTTCTACTAACAACAGTCACCCTTATATATATCTCAGGGAACAGAGTAATCAAAACGTCTTCTTAAAAACAATTACTCTGCAATCTAGCCGAATAAGAATGGATCAAAATAGTCAAAGAATACAGGAAAGTAAAAAGGACTGGTGGTATCAAATGAATAAATTTAAACACAGAACTATGAGTAAAAAGTACTTGGGGATTCAGACTATTGAAGAGAATGAAAATGGCACAAGGCACAACAATATGAAAAAACTTTGTTTAAACAAAAATGTGGAGGCCAAGATTGGGAGAAAAAGTGAATGTGTACTGGTACATTAATTTGTCGTATCATGAAAGCAAATGCTGTGGTCTCAAGTTAGAACACAGTTTTTAAGTCATGATAAAACTCAAACCTGTAAGTGATCTTTCTTATTAACTTAAGGGAGGCTTTTAGTAATTAATTTATTGTAGGAGAAAAATATATTGTATCAACAATTCCTTTAAGTTCACTTCAGCATGCCCCTCCAATTAAGTATAAATAAAACTAAATGTTTGCATTGAAAAAAGGCATGACCCAATTTTCTAAAATTATATCCATGTATACACCTAATGAGATGTCTGGAATAATGGATACAAATTGTTAGCAATTAATTTGTGATTCTGGATAGTGGGATTTCCTGCTCCAACCCTCCAGACCTGTCCTTTTATATTTTTAATGTAATGAACAGGTATCATTTTTACAAAATCGGCTATTATTCAAAATAAGAGAAAGAAAAAGAAAAACAAACTTCCTGCCAATTCACAAGATATTTTTTTTACCTTTGGCTCATTGTCAACATCTTGTTAGCTAACAGAGATGTTTGAATTTTAATGCAGGATTTCTCTAATATCCCTTTCTGCTCCTCAAAGGAATCATGGTGTTAACAAGAGTTAAAATCACCTTTAATAACTACCTTTTATTGAGCTCTTCTTACTCATCCAGTGCCATGCTAAAACCTTCCACATATTCTTTGATTTACTCCTCACAATCCTGAGGCAAGAACTTACCCATTTTACAGATAAGGTCAAATAATTTGCCTAAAAGGTCAAATTAGGTGGCAAGAAGATTAAAAATCTATATCAGTCTATAAAGGTCTAGCTCTTAATCACTAATTTCAAAGTAAGACAGGCCTAGATTCAAATTCAGATTCTGTAACTAGCAGTATGAGTTTGGACAAGTGACAACTCGTCATTTTCAATTTGAAATCCTCAAAATGGGCAGATTACCATCTTACATTAGATAAGGCTCTTGGTCCTCCATTTGGCACATTGAAAGTACTCTATTTGGTGATCAGTTGTAAGTTCTTGTAACACTAAGCACCTCAAGGAAAATATGATGTCACAAAACTAAAATTATAGAGAAACTGAAGTCTAACTGGAAAGTGTTTCTTTTTCATTGTTTTCAAAACACTCCAATAATGAGTATTATAACATACAAGTATAAACTAGAGCTTGAGCAAATATAATAGTAAAGTAAGACGTAATATTAAATAAAATTTGGGAAAACCAGAATAGATCAAGTTCCTGAGCATGGAGGTTACCAATTGGTTCCATACAAAGTTGTCTCAGGCAAACTCACCCTCTTTGAAGGTTAAATCATCACTTAAAACCATTATCTTAAAAAGTTAAAAAATGTATGCTGTTTTCCTCAGAAAGTGGTTTAACTTTTGATTCTACTCTCAAGTCCTAATTACTTCAAATTAACTTTTCTAAGACTTCTCTGTTACTTGAAATATGAAAATTTTGTCCAACAAGGAACTCAAAGAAAATAGGTTAAAATAGATTATTAGTAGGGAATCTGACTGAAATAAAAATATGTCTGCATATTTGCAATAAAGAACATATGAGGAAATATTAATTATGGTGGCATGAGAGATGAGACAAAGGCTTCCTCCTAAAACTGCATATAATATTAAAATATAATTAATACAACTAATCCTCAGAGAGCAACAGGAAAGAGGACTGCACCAGACTGCATACACCTCGAGAAAAGCGCAGACCTCATGGAACAGGTAACCTACCAAAGCTGTGTCCAGGCAGGACCCAAACCCTTCCCCCACCCCAGCTCACTGACAGGAGGAAGAGAAACTGATCAGGGAGGGAGTGGAGGCCTGGGACTGCTAAATACCTAACTCTGGAGACCTGCTCTGGGAGCACAAACCTACATTTCATGGTGATTTCATGATACTCTCGTGATTACAGGGTTGGGAAGCTAAGAGAGGCAGAATTCCTGAAGAGACTTGAGAATCAAGCTGCATATGGAAAGCAGGGATCCATATCCAGATTCTCTGGGACAAAAGCTTATACTTGTGTGTGTGGCCCACTGGTTCAGCCAGTGGAGACAGGCATAGCAGCCTGGAAGCAGTAAACAGTTCTTTCCTCCCCCCAGGCACCAATCCCACTTCCCTGCAACCCCCGACATGAGAGGCTCCAGAGAGTAGAGCTTCTGGACACTAGAGGGCGCCATATACAAAATATGAAATGCCAAAGGAACCTGGTTCAAAGTAAAATTATTAATACAACTCCTGAGAAAGATTTAAATGACATTGACCTCATGAATCTTTCTGAAAGGGAGTTCAAAATAAAAATCATTTATATGCTCATGGAGGTATGGAAAGTTATTAAAGAACTTAGCAATGAATTCTGATCAGACATCCAATTGTTGACGAGCACAATGGAGGGTATTAGAAGCAGATAAGGTATGGTGGAGATGATAAAATAAATAGAAACTAGAGAAGAGAAACACAAAGAAGCTGAGGCATGGAGAGAATAAAGGATCTCTAAGAATGAAAGAATATTGAGAGAACTGTGTGACCAATCCAAACCGAACAATAGTTGCATTATAGGGGTACCAGAAGAAGAGAGAGAAAAAGGGATAGAAAGTGTCTGTGAGGAGGTAATTGCTGAAAATTTCCCTAATCTGGGGAAGGAGATAGTCTCTCAAGCCAAGGAGGTGAACAGATCCCCTAACACAAGGGACCCAAGGAGGACAACACCAAGACATATAGTAATAAAATTGGCAATGATCAAGGATAAGGACAGAGTATTAAAAGCAGCCAGAGAGAAATAAGATCACATGCAAAGAAAAGCCCATCAGGCTAATATCAGACTTCTCAGCAGAAACCTTATAGGCCAGAAGGGAGTGGCATGATGTATTTAATGCAATGAAGCAGAAGGACCTAGGACCAAGATTACTTTATCTGGCAAGATTATGATTTAAATTTGAAGGAGGGATTAAACAGTTTCCAGATAAGCAAAAACTGAGAAAATTTACCTTCCACAAACCATCTCTACAGTCTATATTGGAGGGACTGCTGTAGATGGAAGTGTTCCTAAGGTTTAATAGATGGCACCAGAGGTAATAAAAACCACAGGAAAGAAAGTAGAACAGCTAATTACTAAGCAAATGCAAAATTAAATTAACTATCCCCACAGTCAATCAAGGGGTAGACAAAGAGTACAGAATATGATACCTAATATATAAAGAATGGAGGAGGAAGAAAAGGCAGGAGAAAAAAAAAGAACTCTTAGATTGTGTTTGTAATAGTACATTAAGTGAGTTACGTTAGACTCTTAGATAGTAAGGAAGTTAACCTTGAACCTTGGGTAACCATGAATCTAAAGATTGCAATGGCAATAACTACATAGCTATCAACAATCACCCTAAATGTAAATGAACTGAATGCACCAATCAAAAGACATAGAGTCACTGAATGCATAAAAATCAAGACCCATCTATATGCTGCATACAAGAGACTAACTTTAAACCCAAAGACATATACAGACTAAAAGTGAAGGGATGGAAAAAGATATTTCATGGAACTAGGGAGAGAAAAACAGGAGTTGTAGTACTTGTATCAGACAAAATAGACTTCAAAACAAAGAAAGCAACAAGAGATAAAGGACATTACATAATGATAATGTGGTCAATCCAACAAGAAGATATAGCCATTATAAATATCTATGCACCCAACATAGGAGCACCTACATATGTGAAACAAATACTAACTGGTTTAAAAGGGGAAATAGAATGCAATTCATTCATTCTAGGAGACTTCAACACTCCACTCACTCTGAAGGACAGATCATCCAGATAGAAAATAAGTAAGGACACAGGGGCACTGAACAACACATTAGAACAGATGGACCTAATAGATATCTACAGAACTCTACACCCAAAAGCAGCAAAATACACATTCTTCTCAAGCGCGCATTTAATATTTTCAAGAATAGATCATGTAGTAGGCCACAAAAGGAGCCTCAGTAAATTCAAAAAGATTGAAATTGGACAAACCAGTTTCTCAGACCACAAAGGTCTGAAAATAGAAATAAACTACACAAAGAAAAAGAAAAGTCCCACAAACACATGGAGGCTTCACAACATGCTCCTAAATAACCAATGGATCAATAAGCAAATAAAAACATGGATCAAGCAATATATTGAGACAAATGACAACAATAACTCAATACCACAAAATCTGTGGGATGCAGCCAAGTCCATGCTAAGAGGAAAGTATATTGCAATACAGGCCCAGCTCAGAAAATAAGAACAATCCCATATTAGCAGTCTAAATTAACAATTAATAAAACTAGAAAAAGAAGAAGAAATGAGACCCAAAGTCAGTAGAAGGAGGGACATAATATAGATTAGAGCAGAAATAAATAAAATAGAGAAGAATAAAACAATAGAAAGAATCAATGAAAGCAAGAGTTGGTTCTTTGTGAAAACAAACAAAATAGATAAACCCTTAGTCAGACTTATTAAGAAAAAGAATATACACACATAAACAGAATCAGAACTGAGAAAGGAAAAGTCACTATGGACACCACAGAAATACAAAGAATTATGAGAGTATACTACGAAAAATTATATGCTAACAAACTGGATAACCTAGAAGAAATGGACAACTTTCTAGAAAAATACAACCTTCCAAGGCTGACCAAGAAAAAACATAAAATCAGAACAGACCAATTACCAGCAATGAAATTGAACTGGTAATAAAAAGACTACCTAAGAACAAAACACCTGGAAGAGATAGCTTCACCACTGAAGTTTTCCAAAGATTAGAAGAGGGAATACTCCCAAACTTATTGTATGAGGCCAACATCACTATAATACCCAAACAAGGCAAAGACACCATAAAGAAAGATAATTAAAGACCAATACCCTGATGAACATAGATGCAAAAATACTCAACAAAATATTAGCAAACTGAATTCAAATATATATCAAAAAGATCATCCATCATGATCACGTAAGATTTATTCCAGGGATGTAAGGATGGTACAACATTCAAAAATCCATCAACAACATCAACCACATCAACAAAAGAAGGACAAAAACCACGTGACCATTTCCATATATTCTGAAAAAGCATTTGACAAAATTCAACACCCATTCATGATAAAAACTCTCAAGAAAATGGGTATAGAGGGCAAGTAGCTCAACATAATAAAGGCCATATATGACAAACGCACAACCAACATCAGATGTAACAGTGAGAAGCTGAAAGCTTTTCCTTTAAGATCGGGAACTAGACAAGGATGCCCACTCTCCCCACTTTTATTCAACATGGTACTGGAAGTCCTAGCCATGGCAATCAGACAACACAAAGAAATAAAAGGTATACAGATTGGCAATGAAGTAGTTTTTTGTCCCTGTTTGCAGATGACATGAGATTGTACATAAAAAACTCTAAATAATCCACTCCAAAACTACTAGATCTAATATCTGAATTCAGCAAAGTTGCAGGATACAAAATTAATACACAGAAATCTGTGGCATTCTTATACACTAACAGCAAACAAGAAGAGAGAGGAATCATTCACAGTTTCATCTAAAAGAATAAAAAAGACCTAGGAATAAACCTAACCAAGGAAGTGAAAGACCTATACCCTCAAAACTACAAGGCACTCATGAGAAAAATTAAAGAAGATACCAATAAACGGAAACTCATCCCATGCTTATTACTAGGAATAATTAATATTGTCAAAATGGCCATCTTGCCTAAAGCAATCTATAGATTCAATGCAATTCCTATCAATATACTGACAGCAGTCTACAACAAAGTAGAGAAAATCATTCTAAATTTCATATGGAACCAGAGAAAACCTCTAATAGCCAAAGCAATTCTGAGAAGGAAGAATAAAGCCAGGGGCATTACACTCCCTGACTTCAAGCTGTACTACAAAGGCACAGTAGTCAAGACAATTTGGTACTGGCACAAGAATAGACCCATAGACCAATGGAATAGGCTAGAGAGCCCTGATATAAACCCAACCATGTATGGTCAATTACTATATGATAAAGGAACCATAAATATACAATGGGGAAATAGCCTCTTCAACAGCTGGTGTTGGCAAAACCGGAGAGCTACATGCAACAGAATTAAACTTGATTATTGTTTAATCCCATGCAAAAAAGTAAACTCAAAAGGGATTAAAGACTTTAATGTAAGTTATGAAACCATAAAGCACTTAGAAGACAACATAGGCAAACATCTGAATATAAGCATGAGCAACTTCTTCCTGAATGCATCTCCTCAAGCAAGGGAAACAAAAGCAAAAATGAACACATGGGACTACATCAAACTAAAAAGTATCTGTACAGCAAATGACACCATCAACAGATAAAAAGGCATCCTACTGTGCAGGAGAATATATTTGTAAATAATATATCTGACAAGAGTTTAACATCCAAAATATTTAAAGAACTTATATGCCTCAACACCCAGAAAGCAAATAAACCAATTAACAAATCCGCAGGGGATATGAAGAAAGTTCCCCGAAGAAGAAATTCATATGGCCAACAGACACATGAAAAGATGCTCCACATCACTAATCATCAGGGAAATGCAAATTAAATCCACAATGAGACATCACTTCACACCAGTTAGGATGGCCAACATAAAAAAGACTAAGAATAACAAATGCTGGTGAGGACATGGATAAAGGGGAACCCTCCTACACTGCTGGTGGGAATGTAAGGTAGTTCAACCATTGTGGAAAGCAATATGGAGTTTCATCAAAAAACTAAAAATAGAAATACCATTTGACCCAGGAATCCCACTCCTTGGAATTTACCCAAGGAATACAAGTTCTCAGATTCAAAAATATATGTGCACCTCTATGTTTATTGCAGCCAAGATATGGAAGCAACCTAAGTGTCAAAAAGTAGATGAATGGTTAAAGAAGATGTGGTACATACACATAATGGAATACTATTAGGCCATAAGAAAGAAACAAATCCTACCATTTGCAACAACATGGATGGAGCTGGAGGACATTATGCTCAGTGAAATAAGCCAGGCAGAGAAAGACAAATGCCAAATGATTTCCCTCATTTGTGGAGTATAACAATGAAGCAAAACTGAAGGAACAAAATAGCAGCAGACTCAGAGACTCCAAGAATGGAGTGGTTACCAAAGGGGAGGTGAGTGGGTGGGCAGGTTAAGAGGGAGAGAGAAGGGTATTGAGGTGTATTATGTTTAGTACACATTGTGTGGTGAATCACGGGAAGAACAGTGTAGCATAGAGAAGGCACATAGTGCATCTGTGGCATCTTACTGCACTGATGGACAGTGACTGCCTTTGGGTATGAGTGGGGACTTTATAATATTTGTAAATGTAGTAACCACATTATTTTTTGATGTGAAACATTCATAAGAGTGTATATCTATCATACCTTAGTAGAAAAAAAACAACATATGAAAATAAATTTAATTGAAGTTTGAAAGTAGCCATCTCAGTAATTTAAAAAGCCACTTTATAAGTGACCATTTTAAATTTGAACAGGTAATCAGCTCCATTATCATTTCTAAGATGTTTTCCATTGCTTAATTTTGGCACTAAGTTTTAGTATAATGACATTGCCAGGTCTTACAAGTAAAATGCTATATTGAAAGGAATAAACAACTGGGCTAAAACAATATTGGAGCTCCAATGAACACTAAATAAACTAGTGACACCTAAGAGCAGAATGTGCTTTTAAGTTTCCCCACAATAATCTGCACCAAAAGGCAAACTTGAACATGCATACCTCAAGTTATTGCTTGGTGCTTTTTTTTCTGGAAGATCTATGTGCTTGGAGCCTGTAGACTGGTGCTCTTCAGCAATGTTGGGCTCATGGCTTATCATGTGGATCTCTGCAGTAAATAAGAACACCCCTTCATTGGAGAATCCAAAGAGATCTGGATCATTGAGAATTACATCAATTAAGAGTACATTATCTTCATATGATTTAAGAATATCTGGAAACCTCACTTTAAATTCTGAGAAGTTCTCAGTCACTTCTCTGCCACTAATTTCAAAGGAAACTTGTCTGAATGTTTCTTATTCATTAGAGAACACAGGAACAGAAAAAAAACAGGTAACACACAACCCACACAGAAACACAGAAAACAGAAACATGACACACAGCATACACAACACACACAAAAACATACATCACAACAGATCACACAAAGCATGCTACACACAACACAAATAATACAACACACACAAAACAACACACACAGCCACACACAACACACACGGAAAGCACCAACACAACATGTACACACATGCAAAACACCCAAAGCATGCAAAACCAGAGTATATATACAATCTCTCAACACACAAGTAGCATATCACACTAAACAATACAATCTCTCAACACACAAGTAGCACATCACACTAAACAACACAACCCACACACATCGAGCACATCACCACACACAATACACATGAACCACAGTTCACAGAGTACACCCACAACCACACACAAATTACACACGCAAAACACAACACTCACAAAACCACAGGCAAAACACACAACCAATAAAGAAGACGAATAGCACACATTTCCCACACTACACACAACACCCAACCACACAGAGACACACCACACATACATCCTCACAGAGGAGCACAACACAGAACACACACACAACACAGAAACATGAAACACAACAGTAACAAGACACACACCACTCCCCTCAACAAACATAACTTCTCACAATAAACACGAAAAACATTTCACAGACTAAATACTGCACACACCATGAGGCAAACTAAACAAGTGAAACCACACACAGTCAACATACATCATGCACACAACTCAAACAGCCAAACACACACACAAACTCTCTAACACAACCACACACAAATAACAATCACCAATGCAAAACACACACAACACATACAAAAGCACACACAACTGACAAAAACACACACAGCACACATAACACACTGCACACAGCACACACAACCACAAACATAAGTATAGAGAACAACACAGACTCACACTAAGACAGCACAACACAAAGCACACAACAAACACACAAACAAAACACAGCAGATACAACACAATTAACGTCACACAAAACACTGAAAATACACAGACCACCCAACACCTACCCCATACGTAACACACAGAAAAGTGTATAGACAGCACTCACACAACCCATAACACAGTACAGAACACAACACACAAGAGAAAGTCCAGAAACATTTCACACAAAACATGACACAGGAAGCCACACACCAAACACACAACTTATACAACCACCAAAGAAAACTCATCAGAAAGGCAACATATACAACACACAAAGAACCACTTAATGCACACAGAATGCAACTCACAACCATACACATCACACATAACACACCACAGAGGAAAACACAAAGAACAATGTACTCAACAAGTAGAAAGGAACCCATGCCATACACATTACATACACAACACAGACAACACACAACATACAACACACAGAAAAAAACAAGACCTGCAGATCACAGACAACACAACACAAACACACAAGAACACACAGCACACACAACAGAGAACAATAGAGAATACACGGAGAATCACAACACAAACACCACAAGTCACTCACTAACATATATCAACAACACAAATAGCACACTACACACACAATAAACAAAAAAACAGATCAAACACACCAAATACAAAGAAAAAACACATAACACACAACCCACACAGCAACACAACACATAAAATGAAGAAACAAAATGACACACAGCACAACACAACTCAAAACACAAAAATATACTTTACAACAGATAACAGAACACACGCTGCACAGAACACAAGAAATACAACACACACAAAACACACACAGAACACACAACACAGTCACACACTAAACACACAGAAAGCACCAACACAACACATGCAAACACACACACAAAATATCCACAACAAGAAAACGAGAGATACACACAGTCCCTGAACACAGAAACACCAAATCACAACAAACAACACACCCACACACATCGAGCACAAATTGAATTCTATACACATGAACCACAGTTTTCAAAGTACACACAACACAAAGTGAGTAACACTGAACAAGCACAATCAGACACAGTACACACATTACAAATTATACTCATTACTCAAACAGCCAACCACTCACACAACTTGTCCAACACAGCCACAAACACAAATTACAATCACACAGGCAAAACACACAGCACACACACACAATACATACAAAAAGACATGAAAAACACAAATTACAATACAAAGAACACCAAATAAATGAAACACACATTTCACACACTACACATGTCACAAAACACACATAAATCATACAGCACACAGAGCCTCACAGAGTACACAATGCAAAACACACATCATATACACAAAGCATATCAGACAAAACACACAATTAATATCTCACACACCACGCAAAACACACAGACCACACTACACACAAACAATATGCAAAAAACAGATAAGCATACACATGAAACACACAGAACTGATAACACAATACATTGCACAATAAACACAATTGCAGCCACATCACACACTGAATATGAAACAGAAAACGATTCAAAGAACACACAACATTCAGAACCAGGAACACAACATTCTACACAAAAGATACCAAACATACAATATACAAAGACAATCAATGAACAATGCAAAAGACACAACCACCCACAACCACATGAATCACACAGCACTCCACAGAGAAATACACACAAAACATACACAACAAACAGCAAAGAACACAAACCACAGACATCACATACACAACACAGAAAAAACACAACACACAGGAAAGACACAGACAACCACATAAACACCACCACACACATTAAATCAACAGATCACAGACATCACAACAAAAAACCACGCACACAAATTGTAACATAACGCAGTATACACACAGAATCATGCAACAGACACCAGACAACATGCACTAAAATATACACAAAAGATATACAATGCACTACACACAGAACACAAAATGCAAAAATCATAAAACACATTATAAAGATTGACGTACAACACAAATACCACACACGCAACACACACATTTAAAGAAACACATCAAAACATTACCACAACACACAAACAACAAAACACAAAATAACAGAACAATACATCACACAACACAAACAAACATGACACACTAAAACAAAACATCACAACTCATAACACACACAATACCTTGCATTAACAATGCAACACACACAAAACAATGCGACCACTACATACCACACATATAGCCACACACAACACACACAAAATGAATAACCACAAGACAGACAAGAAAAATCTAACAAACACAAAGACATACAGAACACAGAAAACTCATCAAAACACACAGCAAAACATAAGAAACAAAACACCACAAAGATCACACAAACCACAGTTCATTGAGTACAAACTCACAATGAGGCACACTAAACAACCAAAAGCACACACAGAAAACACATCTCACATCACACACAAAACTCAACCATATACACAACCTCTCAAACACAATGAAATACACAACACACATGGAAAACACACCCAACATATACAAAACCAAACACAGAACACAAAACCAACAATAACTGCACATAGCACACATTTCACACACTTCACAACACAAACAACAGCACACAGACACACAACACACATATACACACACAGGAACCACTATGCAACACACACAAAAATACAAAAGTAAAAACACAAAAGTCACAGGGCACACACAAGGCACAACAGAGCACATGTTTCTCATAAAACACACAAATCACATTTGTGAGAGTACATGCAGCACACACAATGAGGCACACTAAACAAGCATACCCACACACAGACAACACATCTCACAACAAAAACATAACCACTCAAACACAACCAAACACAAATCACAATCACACACGCAAAACACACACAAAACTCACAAATCCATAGGCAAAACACAAAACCAACAAAGAAGACAAATAGCACACATTTCACACAATACACGAAACACACACTACTACACAGATACACAGACACACCACACATACACCCTCACAAAGAAGCACAATGCAGAACACAAACACAACACAGAAACACAATAAACAAGAGTCACAATACACAAACCACACACTTCAAGGCACATAACTGCTCACAATACACATAAAACATATTGCACAGACTACATACTGCATGCATGATGAGACATACTAAACAAACACAACCACAAACACTCAACACAACTCACATAATGTGCATAACACAAATTGCCAAAGACACATAAAACCTCAACACAACCACACACAAATCACAACCACACACACAAAACAGACACAACACATAAAAATCCACACAATCGCACACAACACACCTATAACACACTACACACAACACACAGCCACAAACATGCAATATAGAAAACACACAGGCCCACACACACACAGCATGAAAGAAAACACACAAACAGACAAAAAATACACTCACAGAACACATCAGAAGCAATGCAAAACTAACATCACACAGAATGCTGTAAATACACAGACGACCCAATAACACACAACGCATACAGCAAGACATAAAAAAAGAAGGAGAAACGACACAGCACACACAACACAACGCACACGAAAATGTGCATCACAACAGCGCAGACAACACTCACTACATACAACACTCGCAGAACATACAACACACCGGCCACACACAACACACATGGAGAGCACCAACACAACACATAAAATGCACACGAAAAACACCCACAACACGCAAAAGAGTTTACATACATCCTCTCAACACACAAACATCACCTCACCCTAAACAACAAACCCCACAAACACCGAGCACATAACTGCACACAATACCGATGAACCAAGGTTCTCAGAGTAAACACAACACACACAGTGAGGGACACTGACCAAGCATGACCACACACAGTACACACATTACAAATTAAACTCAATAATCAAACAGCGAAACCGACACACAACCTGTCAAACACAAACCCACCCAAATCACAACCACATGCAGAACCTGCACCACACACAACACATGCGAAATGACATGCAAGAAATACAAAAACTACAAAAGAACAGCAAATTTATTAAACACATTTCACAGACTGCACCCACGACACAAAACACACATAAAACGTACAGCACACAGGGCCTCACAGAATGCACAATGCGAAGCACAGAACCTACATACAAAGCACGTCAGACAGAGCACACAATTAATATCCCACTCAACACGTAAAACACACAGAGGACACAACACAAAGCACAATATGCCAAACAGATTAGGATAAACCCAATACACATGCAACTGAGAGCACAATACGTTGCACATCACGGAACACACGTGCGGTCGCATCACACACTAAACATGAAACAGGAAACCATTCACAGACCACATAACATTCCCGACAATGAACACAACACGCTACACAAAAGACGCCAAACATACGACACACAAAGACACACTCCAAGCATGCAACATCCAGCACAGGACCGCCCACAAACACACCAGTCTCACAGCTCTCCACAGAGGAATACACACAGTACATACCCTACAAACAACAAAGTACCCAAACTGCACACCTCACAATCGCAACAGTCACAACACAGAAAGAACACAAAACACGGGAAACACATGCTCAGACACATAAACACTGCCATGCACATTAAGCCAGCAGACCACAGACATCAGAGCTAAACACACACAATAACGCAGCACGCAAAATGCAACACAACACAGAATACACTCCCAATCACACAACAAACACCACAAACCACGCCCTACATTACACACGAAAGACGAATGACGCGCTACACACATGACACAAAACCCAGCAAACACAAAGGACCACACAGAAAGAAGAACAACGCAAACATCGCACACAAAACACACATTAAAAGAAATACATCAATACATTGATGCAACACACTAAATAATACACAAATTACAGAAAAATACATCACACAACACACACAAACATCACACACAATTTATACATCACACCTCATAACACACACAACACCCTGCAGTAACAACACAACACACAGAACGATGCAACCACTACATACCATACATAAAGCCACACGGTCAAGGAATAAACACAATAAACATAAGTAAACACCCACAAACACAAAGACAGAGGACACACAAAAACTCAGCATGCTCAAAGCACAACAGATGAAACAACATACAGCACAAACATCACAGGACATAAAGGCACACAATTCTCAGACACCACGGTTAGCCATATACACACCACACACACAATGAGGTACACGACACGAGCAAAACCACATACAGATAACACGTGTCCCCTCACACACTTAATCAATCACACACACAGCCTCTCAAACACAGCCAAACACGTATCAGAATCACATATGCATCACACACAGAAAACATACAAAACCACATGAAAGCAAACAACCAAGAATAAAGGCAGATAGCACACTTTTCTAACACTGAACACCCCACTCACAACCGCACGCAGACACCCCACACGCATGTATACACGGGCACCTTTACGCAATGCGCGCACAAACACACAAACACACACACAACAAAAAGTAAAAACACAACAGTCACAGGGCGCACACCAGACACAACAGAGCACATGTTTCTCCTAAAACACACAAGTCACATTTGCAAGAGTACATCCACCACGTACCGTGAGGAACACCAAACACAACCACACACAGGTGACATATCTCACTTCGCAAACATAACAAGCACCCTCACATCACAACTCAAACACAACCATACGCAAATCACAATCACACACGGAAAACACACACAAAACAAATCCCTAGGCAAAACACACACAACCCACAAAGAAGACAAAGAGCGCACATTGCATACACTACACTCTGCAAGCACAACCACGCACAGACACAAAACACGTACATCCTCACGCAGGAGCACAACGCAGAGCACACACACAACACAGAAACACGCGAAACAAGAGTTCCAAGACACAGACCACACACCTCAAGGCACATAACTGCTCACAAAACACACACGGAAAGCATTGCACAGACTACATACTGAACACACCATGAGACATACTGAACAAGCGAAACCGCACAGTCAACACTTCTGATATCACGTGCATAACTCAAACAGCCAAACACACACACACAACCTCTCTAACACAACCACACACAAATCACAATCTCCACACATAGGACAGACACAACACATACTAATAATCCACAGACAACTCCCCTATGAAGCACTACACACAACACACACAGCCACAAGCAGGCAGTATAGAGCACACACAGGTGCACGCAGACAGCTCGAAAAATCACACCCAAAATACACACTCACAGAACACATCAGACGCAACGCAAAACTAACATCACACAGAATGCTCAAAATACAGAGATCACCCAACATCTATCCTGTATGTAACACACAGAAAGCATATAGACAGCACTCACACAACCCAGAACACAGTACACAACAGAAAACAGAAAGACCAGACGCAGTACACATGAAACACAACGACGGAAGGCAGACAACAGAAACACAACACACACACAAACACCAACGGATAACTCATAAAAAATGACAAGATATACAACACACAAAGAACCACTCAGTGCACAGAACACACAGCTCACGACCACACCCATGACACATTGCACGCCACACAGAGAAAGTATACAGAACAATGTACAAAACAAGCAGCAAAGAACCCATAACACACATTGTACATTCACAACACACACCACATATACAAGCACCAGTAGAACACTCATAAAAAATGACAAAATGTACAACACACAAGGAACCGCTCAATGCACACAACTCACAACCACGCACGTCACACATTGCACGCCACACGGAGAAAATTACACAGAGCAGTGAACTCGACACGCAGTAAAGATCCCACACCACCCGTAGTACCTACTCTACACACACAACATGGACAACACACACAAAATAAACAAGGCCCACAGATCACAGTCAACACAAGCCCAAACACACAAGAACACACAGCACACACAGCACAGCCAAACGGAATACACACAGAATCACAACACAAACACCACAAATCATTCACTACCGCATATCAACCACAAATACAGCACACTACACGAAAGAATTCCAGAAAGCACAACACGCACGGATCAAACACGCACAATACACAGTAATAAACACATAACACACAACGCACACAGCAAGACATAAAAAAAGAAGCAGAAACGACACACAGCACACACAACACAACGCACACAAAATGTGCATCACAACAGCGCAGACAACACTCACTACATACAACACTCGCAGAACATACAACACACCGGCCACACACAACACACATGGAGAGCGCCAACACAACACAACGCACACGAAAAACACCCACAACACGCCAAAGAGTTTACATACAACCTCTCAACACACAAACATCGCCTCACCCTAAACAACACACCCCACACACACCGAGCACATGACTGCACACAATACCCATGAACCACGGTTCTCAGAGTAAACACAACACACACAGTGAGGTACACTGACCAAGCATGACCACACACAGTACACACATCACAAATTACACTCAATACTCAAACAGCGAACCCCACACACCACCTGTCAAACACAAACCCACGGTAATCACAACCACATGCAGAACCCGCACCACACACAACACATGCGAAATGACATGGAAGAAATACACAAACCACAAAAGAACACCGAATTTATGAAACACATTTCACAGACTGCACACACCACACAAAACACACATAAAACATACAGCACACAGGGCCTCACAGAACGCACAATGCGAAGCACACAACCTACATACAAAGCACGTCAGACAGAGCACACAATTAATATCCCACTCAACACGTAAAACACACAGAGGACACAACACAAAGCACAATATGCCAAACAGATTAGGATACACCCAACACACATGCAACTGAGAGCACAATACGTTGCACATCACGGAACACACGTGCGGTCCCATCACACACTAAACATGAAACAGAAAACCATTCACAGACCACATAACATTCCCGACCATGAACACAACACGCTACAAAAAAGACGCCAAACGTACGACACACAAAGACACACTCCAAGCACGCAACACCCAGCGCAGGACCGCCCACAAACACACCAGTCTCACAGCCCTCCACAGAGCAATACACACAGAACATACCCTACAAACAACAAATTACCCAAACTGCACACCTCACAATCGCAACAGTCACAACACAGAAAGAACACAACACACGGGAAACACACGCTCAGACACATAAACACTGCCATGCACATTAAGCCAGCAGACCACAGACATCAGAGCTAAAAACACACAATAACGCAGCACGCAAAACGCAACACAACACAGAATACACACCCAATCACACAACAAACACCACAACCCATGCCCTACAGTATAAACAAAAGACGAACGACGCACTTCACACATGACACAAAACCCACAAACACAAAGGACCACACAGAAAGACGCACAACGCAAACATCGCACACAACACACACATTAAAAGAAACACATCAACACATTGCCACAACACACAAAATAATACACAAATTACAGAGCAATACATCACACAACACACAAACATCACACACAATTTATACATCACACCTCATAACACACACAACACCCTGCAGTAACAACACAACACACAGACCGATGCAACCACTACATACCATACATAAAGCCACACGCTCAAGGAATAACCACAATAAACTTAAGTAAACTCCCACAAACACAAAGACAGAGGACACACACAAACTCAGCACGCTAAAAGCACAACAGATGAAACAACATACAGCACAAACATCACAGGACATAAAGGCACACGATTCTCAGACACCACGGATAGCCATATACACACCACACACACAATGAGGTACACGACACGAGCAAAACCACATACAGATAACACGTGTCCCCTCACACACTTAATCAATCACACACACAGCCTCTCAAACACAGCCAAACACGTATCAGAATCACATATGCATCACACACAGAAAACATACAAAACCACATGAAAGCAAACAACCAAGAATAAAGGCAGATAGCACACTTTTCTAACACTGAACACCCCACTCACAACCGCACGCAGACACCCCACACGCATGTATACACGGGCACCTTTACGCAATGCGCGCACAAACACACACACACACACACAACATAAAGTAAAAACACAACAGTCACAGGGCGCACACCAGACACAACAGAGCACATGTTTCTCCTAAAACACACAAGTCACATTTGCAAGAGTACATCCACCACGTACCGTGAGGAACACCAAACACAACCACACACAGGTGACATATCTCACTTCGCAAACATAACAAGCACCCTCACATCACAACTCAAACACAACCATACGCAAATCACAATCACACACGGAAAACACACACAAAACAAATCCCTAGGCAAAACACACACAACCCACAAAGAAGACAAAGAGCGCACATTGCATACACTACACTCTGCAAGCACAACCACGCACAGACACAAAACACGTACATCCTCACGCAGGAGCACAACGCAGAGCACACACACAACACAGAAACACGCGAAACAAGAGTTCCAAGACACAGACCACACACCTCAAGGCACATAACTGCTCACAAAACACACACGGAAAGCATTGCACAGACTACGTACTGAACACACCATGAGACATACTGAACAAGCGAAACCGCACAGTCAACACTTCTGATATCACGTGCATAACTCAAACAGCCAAACACACACACACAACCTCTCTAACACAACCACACACAAATCACAATCTCCACACATAGGACAGACACAACACATACTAATAATCCACAGACAACTCCCCTATGAAGCACTACACACAACACACACAGCCACAAGCAGGCAGTATAGAGCACACACAGGTGCACGCAGACAGCTCGAAAAATCACACCCAAAATACACACTCACAGAACACATCAGACGCAACGCAAAACTAACATCACACAGAATGTTCAAAATACAGAGATCACCCAACATCTATCCTGTATGTAACACACAGAAAGCATATAGACAGCACTCACACAACCCAGAACACAGTACACAACAGAAAACCGAAAGACCAGACGCAGTACACATGAAACACAACGACGGAAGGCAGACAACAGAAACACAACACACACACAAACACCAACGGATAACTCATAAAAAATGACAAGATATACAACACACAAAGAACCACTCAGTGCACAGAACACACAGCTCACGACCACACCCATGACACATTGCACGCCACACAGAGAAAGTATACAGAACAATGTACAAAACAAGCAGCAAAGAACCCATAACACACATTGTACATTCACAACACACACCACATATACAAGCACCAGTAGAACACTCATAAAAAATGACAAAAGGTACAACACACAAGGAACCGCTCAATGCACACAACTCACAACCACGCACGTCACACATTGCACGCCACACGGAGAAAATTACACAGAGCAGTGAACTCGACACGCAGTAAAGATCCCACACCACCCGTAGTACCTACTCTACACACACAACATGGACAACACACACAAAATAAACAAGGCCCACAGATCACAGTCAACACAAGCCCAAACACACAAGAACACACAGCACAGCCAAACGGAATACACACAGAATCACAACACAAACACCACAAATCATTCACTACCGCATATCAACAACAAATACAGCACACTACACGAAAGAATTCCAGAAAGCACAACACGCACGGATCAAACACGCACAATACACAGTAATAAACACATAACACACAACGCACACAGCAAGACATAAAAAAAAGAAGCAGAAACGACACACAGCACACACAACACAACGCACACAAAAATGTGCATCACAACAGCGCAGACAACACTCACTACATACAACACTCGCAGAACATACAACACACCGGCCACACACAACACACATGGAGAGCGCCAACACAACACATACAACGCACACGAAAAACACCCACAACACGCCAAAGAGTTTACATACAACCTCTCAACACACAAACATCGCCTCACCCTAAACAACACACCCCACACACACCGAGCACATGACTGCACACAATACCCATGAACCACGGTTCTCAGAGTAAACACAACACACACAGTGAGGGACACTGACCAAGCATGACCACACACAGTACACACATCACAAATTACACTCAATACTCAAACAGCGAACCCCACACACCACCTGTCAAACACAAACCCACGGTAATCACAACCACATGCAGAACCCGCACCACACACAACACATGCGAAATGACATGGAAGAAATACACAAACCACAAAAGAACACCGAATTTATTAAACACATTTCACAGACTGCACACACCACACAAAACACACATAAAACATACAGCACACAGGGCCTCGCAGAACGCACAATGCGAAGCACACAACCTACATACAAAGCACGTCAGACAGAGCACACAATTAATATCCCACTCAACACGTAAAACACACAGAGGACACAACACAAAGCACAATATGCCAAACAGATTAGGATACACCCAACACACATGCAACTGAGAGCACAATACGTTGCACATCACGGAACACACGTGCGGTCCCATCACACACTAAACATGAAACAGAAAACCATTCACAGACCACATAACATTCCCGACCATGAACACAACACGCTACAAAAAAGACGCCAAACGTACGACACACAAAGACACACTCCAAGCACGCAACACCCAGCGCAGGACCGCCCACAAACACACCAGTCTCACAGCCCTCCACAGAACAATACACACAGAACATACCCTACAAACAACAAAGTACCCAAACTGCACACCTCACAATCGCAACAGTCACAACACAGAAAGAACACAACACACGGGAAACACACGCTCAGACACATAAACACTGCCATGCACATTAAGCCAGCAGACCACAGACATCAGAGCTAAACACACACAATAACGCAGCACGCAAAATGCAACACAACACAGAATACACTCCCAATCACACAACAAACACCACAAACCACGCCCTACATTACACACGAAAGACGAATGACGCGCTACACACATCACACAAAACCCAGCAAACACAAAGGACCACACAGAAAGACGCACAACGCAAACATCGCACACAACACACACATTAAAAGAAATACATCAATACATTGATGCAACACACTAAATAATACACAAATTACAGAAAAATACATCACACAACACACACAAACATCACACACAATTTATACATCACACCTCATAACACACACAACACCCTGCAGTAACAACACAACACACAGACCGATGCAACCACTACATACCATACATAAAGCCACACGGTCAAGGAATAAACACAATAAACATAAGTAAACACCCACAAACACAAAGACAGAGGACACACAAAAACTCAGCATGCTCAAAGCACAACAGATGAAACAACATACAGCACAAACATCACAGGACATAAAGGCACACAATTCTCAGACACCACGGTTAGCCATATACACACCACACACACAATGAGGTACACGACACGAGCAAAACCACATACAGATAACACGTGTCCCCTCACACACTTAATCAATCACACACACAGCCTCTCAAACACAGCCAAACACGTATCAGAATCACATATGCATCACACACAGAAAACATACAAAACCACATGAAAGCAAACAACCAAGAATAAAGGCAGATAGCACACTTTTCTAACACTGAACACCCCACTCACAACCGCACGCAGACACCCCACACGCATGTATACACGGGCACCTTTACGCAATGCGCGCACAAACACACAAACACACACACAACAAAAAGTAAAAACACAACAGTCACAGGGCGCACACCAGACACAACAGAGCACATGTTTCTCCTAAAACACACAAGTCACATTTGCAAGAGTACATCCACCACGTACCGTGAGGAACACCAAACACAACCACACACAGGTGACATATCTCACTTCGCAAACATAACAAGCACCCTCACATCACAACTCAAACACAACCATACGCAAATCACAATCACACACGGAAAACACACACAAAACAAATCCCTAGGCAAAACACACACAACCCACAAAGAAGACAAAGAGCGCACATTGCATACACTACACTCTGCAAGCACAACCACGCACAGACACAAAACACGTACATCCTCACGCAGGAGCACAACGCAGAGAACCACACAATACAGAAACACGCGAAACAAGAGTTCCAAGACACAGACCACACACCTCAAGGCACATAACTGCTCACAAAACACACACGGAAAGCATTGCACAGACTACGTACTGAACACACCATTAGACATACTGAACAAGCGATACCTCACAGTCAACACTTCTGATATCACGTGCATAACTCAAACAGCCAAACACACACACACAACCTCTCTAACACAACCACACACAAATCACAATCTCCACACATAGGACAGACACAACACATACTAATAATCCACAGACAACTCCCCTATGAAGCACTACACACAACACACACAGCCACAAGCAGGCAGTATAGAGCACACACAGGTGCACGCAGACAGCTCGAAAAATCACACCCAAAATACACACTCACAGAACACATCAGACGCAACGCAAAACTAACATCACACAGAATGCTCAAAATACAGAGATCACCCAACATCTATCCTGTATGTAACACACAGAAAGCATATAGACAGCGCTCACACAGCCCAGAACACAGTACACAACAGAAAACCGAAAGACCAGACGCAGTACACATGAAACACAACGACGGAAGGCAGACAACAGAAACACAACACACACACAAACACCAACGGATAACTCATAAAAAATGACAAGATATACAACACACAAAGAACCACTCAGTGCACAGAACACACAGCTCACGACCACACCCATGACACATTGCACGCCACACAGAGAAAGTATACAGAACAATGTACAAAACAAGCAGCAAAGAACCCATAACACACATTGTACATTCACAACACACACCACATATACAAGCACCAGTAGAACACTCATAAAAAATGACAAAATGTACAACACACAAGGAACCGCTCAATGCACACAACTCACAACCACGCACGTCACACATTGCACGCCACACGGAGAAAATTACACAGAGCAGTGAACTCGACACGCAGTAAAGATCCCACACCACCCGTAGTACCTACTCTACACACACAACATGGACAACACACACAAAATAAACAAGGCCCACAGATCACAGTCAACACAAGCCCAAACACACAAGAACACACAGCACACACAGCACAGCCAAACGGAATACACACAGAATCACAACACAAACACCACAAATCATTCACTACCGCATATCAACCACAAATACAGCACACTACACGAAAGAATTCCAGAAAGCACAACACGCACGGATCAAATACGCACAATACACAGTAATAAACACATAACACACAACGCACACAGCAAGACATAAAAACAGAAGCAGAAACGACACACAGCACACACAACACAACGCACACAAAATGTGCATCACAACAGCGCAGACAACACTCACTACATACAACACTCGCAGAACATACAACACACCGGCCACACACAACACACATGGAGAGCGCCAACACAACACATACAACGCACACGAAAAACACCCACAACACGCCAAAGAGTTTACATACAACCTCTCAACACACAAACATCGCCTCACCCTAACAACACACCCCACATACACCGAGCACATGACTGCACACAATACCCATGAACCACGGTTCTCAGAGTAAACACAACACACACAGTGAGGGACACTGACCAAGCATGACCACACACAGTACACACATCACAAATTACACTCAATACTCAAACAGCGAACCCCACACACCACCTGTCAAACACAAACCCACGGTAATCACAACCACATGCAGAACCCGCACCACACACAACACATGCGAAATGACATGGAAGAAATACACAAACCACAAAAGAACACCGAATTTATGAAACACATTTCACAGACTGCACACACCACACAAAACACACATAAAACATACAGCACACAGGGCCTCACAGAACGCACAATGCGAAGCACACAACCTACATACAAAGCACGTCAGACAGAGCACACAATTAATATCCCACTCAACACGTAAAACACACAGAGGACACAACACAAAGCACAATATGCCAAACAGATTAGGATACACCCAACACACATGCAACTGAGAGCACAATACGTTGCACATCACGGAACACACGTGCGGTCCCATCACACACTAAACATGAAACAGAAAACCATTCACAGACCACATAACATTCCCGACCATGAACACAACACGCTACAAAAAAGACGCCAAACGTACGACACACAAAGACACACTCCAAGCACGCAACACCCAGCGCAGGACCGCCCACAAACACACCAGTCTCACAGCCCTCCACAGAGCAATACACACAGAACATACCCTACAAACAACAAATTACCCAAACTGCACACCTCACAATCGCAACAGTCACAACACAGAAAGAACACAACACACGGGAAACACACGCTCAGACACATAAACACTGCCATGCACATTAAGCCAGCAGACCACAGACATCAGAGCTAAAAACACACAATAACGCAGCACGCAAAACGCAACACAACACAGAATACACACCCAATCACACAACAAACACCACAACCCATGCCCTACAGTATAAACAAAAGACGAACGACGCACTTCACACATGACACAAAACCCACAAACACAAAGGACCACACAGAAAGACGCACAACGCAAACATCGCACACAACACACACATTAAAAGAAACACATCAACACATTGCCGCAACACACAAAATAATACACAAATTACAGAGCAATACATCACACAACACACAAACATCACACACAATTTATACATCACACCTCATAACACACACAACAACCTGCAGTAACAACACAACACACAGACCGATGCAACCACTACATACCATACATAAAGCCACACGCTCAAGGAATAACCACAATAAACTTAAGTAAACTCCCACAAACACAAAGACAGAGGACACACACAAACTCAGCACGCTAAAAGCACAACAGATGAAACAACATACAGCACAAACATCACAGGACATAAAGGCACACGATTCTCAGACACCACGGTTAGCCATATACACACCACACACACAATGAGGTACACGACACGAGCAAAACCACATACAGATAACACGTGTCCCCTCACACACTTAATCAATCACACACACAGCCTCTCAAACACAGCCAAACACGTATCAGAATCACATATGCATCACACACAGAAAACATACAAAACCACATGAAAGCAAACAACCAAGAATAAAGGCAGATAGCACACTTTTCTAACACTGAACACCCCACTCACAACCGCACGCAGACACCCCACACGCATGTATACACGGGCACCTTTACGCAATGCGCGCACAAACACACACACACACACACACAACATAAAGTAAAAACACAACAGTCACACGGCGCACACCAGACACAACAGAGCACATGTTTCTCCTAAAACACACAAGTCACATTTGCAAGAGTACATGCACCACGCACCGTGAGGAACACCAAACACAACCACACACAGGTGACATATCTCACTTCGCAAACATAACAAGCACCCTCACATCACAACTCAAACACAACCATACGCAAATCACAATCACATACGGAAAACACACACAAAACAAATCCCTAGGCAAAACACACACAACCCACAAAGAAGACAAAGAGCGCACATTGCATACACTACACTCTGCAAGCACAACCACGCACAGACACAAAACACGTACATCCTCACGCAGGAGCACAACGCAGAGCACACACACAACACAGAAACATGCGAAACAAGGGTCCCAAGACACAGACCACACACCTCAAGGCACATAACTGCTCACAAAACACACACGGAAAACACTGCACAGACTACGTACTGCACACACCATGAGACATACTGAACAAGCGAAACCGCACAGTCAACACTTCTGATATCACGTGCATAACTCAAACAGCCAAACACACACACACAACCTCTCTAACACAACCACACACAAATCACAAACTCCACACATAAGACGGACACAACACATACTAATAATCCACAGACTACTCCCCTATGACGCACTACACACAACACACACAGCCACAAGCAGGCAGTATAGAGCACACACAGGTGCACGCAGACAGCTCGAAAAATCACACCCAAAATACACACTCACAGAACACATCAGACGCAACGCAAAACTAACATCACACAGAATGCTCAAAATACTGAGACCACCCAACATCTATCCTGTATGTAACACACAGAAAGCATATAGACAGCACTCACACAACCCAGAACACAGTACACAACAGAAAGCAGAAAGACCAGACGCAGTACACATGAAACACGACGACGGAAGGCAGACAACAGAAACACAACACACACACAAACACCAACGGATAACTCATAAAAAATGACAAGATATACAACACACAAAGAACCACTCAGTGCACAGAACACACAGCTCACGACCACACCCATGACACATTGCACGCCACACAGAGAAAGTATGCAGAACAATGTACTCAACAAGCAGCAAAGAACCCATAACACACATTGTACATTCACAACACACACCACATATACAAGCACCAGTAGAACACTCATAAAAAATGACAAAATGTACAACACACAAGGAACCGCTCAATGCACACAACTCACAACCACGCACGTCACACATTGCACGCCACACGGAGAAAATTACACAGAGCAGTGAACTCGACACGCAGTAAAGATCCCACACCACACGTAGTACCTACTCTACACACACAACATGGACAACACACACAAAATAAACAAGGCCCACAGATCACAGTCAACACAAGCCCAAACACACAAGAACACACAGCACACACAGCACAGCCAAACGGAATACACACAGAATCACAACACAAACACCACAAATCATTCACTACCGCATATCAACCACAAATACAGCACACTACACGAAAGAATTCCAGAAAGCACAACACGCACGGATCAAACACGCACAATACACAGTAATAAACACATAACACACAACGCACACAGCAAGACATAAAAAAAAGAAGCAGAAACGACACACAGCACACACAACACAACACACACAAAATGTGCATCACAACAGCGCAGACAACACTCACTACATACAACACTCGCAGAACATACAACACACCGGCCACACACAACACACATGGAGAGCGCCAACACAACACATACAACGCACACGAAAAACACCCACAACACGCCAAAGAGTTTACATACAACCTCTCAACACACAAACATCGCCTCACCCTAAACAACAAACCCCACACACACCGAGCACATGACTGCACACAATACCCATGAACCACGGTTCTCAGAGTAAACACAACACACACAGTGAGGGACACTGACCAAGCATGACCACACACAGTACACACATCACAAATTACACTCAATACTCAAACAGCGAACCCCACACACCACCTGTCAAACACAAACCCACGGTAATCACAACCACATGCAGAACCCGCACCACACACAACACATGCGAAATGACATGGAAGAAATACACAAACCACAAAAGAACACCGAATTTATGAAACACATTTCACAGACTGCACACACCACACAAAACACACATAAAACATACAGCACACAGGGCCTCGCAGAACGCACAATGCGAAGCACACAACCTACATACAAAGCACGTCAGACAGAGCACACAATTAATATCCCACTCAACACGTAAAACACACAGAGGACACAACACAAAGAACAATATGCCAAACAGATTAGGATACACCCAACACACATGCAACTGAGAGCACAATACGTTGCACATCACGGAACACACGTGCGGTCCCATCACACACTAAACATGAAACAGAAAACCATTCACAGACCACATAACATTCCCGACCATGAACACAACACGCTACAAAAAAGACGCCAAACGTACGACACACAAAGACACACTCCAAGCACGCAACACCCAGCGCAGGACCGCCCACAAACACACCAGTCTCACAGCCCTCCACAGAGCAATACACACAGAACATACCCTACAAACAACAAAGTACCCAAACTGCACACCTCACAATCGCAACAGTCACAACACAGAAAGAACACAACACACGGGAAACACACGCTCAGACACATAAACACTGCCATGCACATTAAGCCAGCAGACCACAGACATCAGAGCTAAACACACACAATAACGCAGCACGCAAAATGCAACACAACACAGAATACACTCCCAATCACACAACAAACACCACAAACCACGCCCTACATTACACACGAAAGACGAATGACGCGCTACACACATGACACAAAACCCAGCAAACACAAAGGACCACACAGTAAGACGCACAACGCAAACATCGCACACAACACACACATTAAAAGAAATACATCAATACATTGATGCAACACACTAAATAATACACAAATTACAGAAAAATACATCACACAACACACACAAACATCACACACAATTTATACATCACACCTCATAACACACACAACACCCTGCAGTAACAACACAACACACAGACCGATGCAACCACTACATACCATACATAAAGCCACACGGTCAAGGAATAAACACAATAAACATAAGTAAACACCCATAAACACAAAGACAGAGGACACACAAAAACTCAGCATGCTCAAAGCACAACAGATGAAACAACATACAGCACAAACATCACAGGACATAAAGGCACACAATTCTCAGACACCACGGTTAGCCATATACACACCACACACACAATGAGGTACACGACACGAGCAAAACCACATACAGATAACACGTGTCCCCTCACACACTTAATCAATCACACACACAGCCTCTCAAACACAGCCAAACACGTATCAGAATCACATATGCATCACACACAGAAAACATACAAAACCACATGAAAGCAAACAACCAAGAATAAAGGCAGATAGCACACTTTTCTAACACTGAACACCCCACTCACAACCGCACGCAGACACCCCACACGCATGTATACACGGGCACCTTTACGCAATGCGCGCACAAACACACACACACACACAACAAAAAGTAAAAACACAACAGTCACAGGGCGCACACCAGACACAACAGAGCACATGTTTCTCCTAAAACACACAAGTCACATTTGCAAGAGTACATCCACCACGTACCGTGAGGAACACCAAACACAACCACACACAGGTGACATATCTCACTTCGCAAACATAACAAGCACCCTCACATCACAACTCAAACACAACCATACGCAAATCACAATCACACACGGAAAACACACACAAAACAAATCCCTAGGCAAAACACACACAACCCACAAAGAAGACAAAGAGCGCACATTGCATACACTACACTCTGCAAGCACAACCACGCACAGACACAAAACACGTACATCCTCACGCAGGAGCACAACGCAGAGCACACACACAATACAGAAACACGCGAAACAAGAGTTCCAAGACACAGACCACACACATCAAGGCACATAACTGCTCACAAAACACACACGGAAAGCATTGCACAGACTACGTACTGAACACACCATGAGACATACTGAACAAGCAAAACCGCACAGTCAACACTTCTGATATCACGTGCATAACTCAAACAGCCAAACACACACACACAACCTCTCTAACACAACCACACACAAATCACAATCTCCACACATAGGACAGACACAACACATACTAATAATCCACAGACAACTCCCCTATGAAGCACTACACACAACACACACAGCCACAAGCAGGCAGTATAGAGCACACACAGGTGCACGCAGACAGCTCGAAAAATTACACCCAAAATACACACTCACAGAACACATCAGACGCAACGCAAAACTAACATCACACAGAATGCTCAAAATACAGAGATCACCCAACATCTATCCTGTATGTAACACACAGAAAGCATATAGACAGCACTCACACAACCCAGAACACAGTACACAACAGAAAACCGAAAGACCAGACGCAGTACACATGAAACACAACGACGGAAGGCAGACAACAGAAACACAACACACACACAAACACCAACGGATAACTCATAAAAAATGACAAGATATACAACACACAAAGAACCACTCAGTGCACAGAACACACAGCTCACGACCACACCCATGACACATTGCACGCCACACAGAGAAAGTATGCAGAACAATGTACTCAACAAGCAGCAAAGAACCCATAACACACATTGTACATTCACAACACACACCACATATACAAGCACCAGTAGAACACTCATAAAAAATGACAAAATGTACAACACACAAGGAACCGCTCAATGCACACAACTCACAACCACGCACGTCACACATTGCACGCCACACGGAGAAAATTACACAGAGCAGTGAACTCGACACGCAGTAAAGATCCCACACCACACGTAGTACCTACTCTACACACACAACATGGACAACACACACAAAATAAACAAGGCCCACAGATCACAGTCAACACAAGCCCAAACACACAAGAACACACAGCACACACAGCACAGCCAAACGGAATACACACAGAATCACAACACAAACACCACAAATCATTCACTGCCGCATATCAACCACAAATACAGCACACTACACGAAAGAATTCCAGAAAGCACAACACGCACGGATCAAACACACACAATACACAGTAATAAACACATAACACACAACGCACACAGCAAGACATAAAAAAAAGAAGCAGAAACGACACACAGCACACACAACACAACGCACACAAAATGTGCAACACAACAGCGCAGACAACACTCACTACATACAACACTCGCAGAACATACAACACACCGGCCACACACAACACACATGGAGAGCGCCAACACAACACAACGCACACGAAAAACACCCACAACACGCCAAAGAGTTTACATACAACCTCTCAACACACAAACATCGCCTCACACTAAACAACACACCCCACACACACCGAGCACATGACTGCACACAATACCCATGAACCACGGTTCTCAGAGTAAACACAACACACACAGTGAGGGACACTGACCAAGCATGACCACACACAGTACACACATCACAAATTACACTCAATACTCAAACAGCGAACCCCACACACCACCTGTCAAACACAAACCCACGGTAATCACAACCACATGCAGAACCCGCACCACACACAACACATGCGAAATGACATGGAAGAAATACACAAACCACAAAAGAACACCGAATTTATGAAACACATTTCACAGACTGCACACACCACACAAAACACACATAAAACATACAGCACACAGGGCCTCACAGAACGCACAACGCGAAGCACACAGCCTACATACAAAGCACGTCAGACAGAGCACACAATTAATATCCCACTCAACACGTAAAACACACAGAGGACACAACACAAAGCACAATATGCCAAACAGATTAGGATACACCCAACACACATGCAACTGAGAGCACAATACGTTGCACATCACGGAACACACGTGCGGTCCCATCACACACTAAACATGAAACAGGAAACCATTCACAGACCACATAACATTCCCGACAATGAACACAACACGCTACACAAAAGACGCCAAACATACGACACACAAAGACACCCTCCAAGCACGCAACATCCAGCACAGGACCGCCCACAAACACACCAGTCTCACAGCTCTCCACAGAGGAATACACACAGTACATACCCTACAAACAACAAAGTACCCAAACTGCACACCTCACAATCGCAACAGTCACAACACAGAAAGAACACAACACACGGGAAACACACGCTCAGACACATAAACACTGCCATGCACATTAAGCCAGCAGACCACAGACATCAGAGCTAAACACACACAATAACGCAGCACGCAAAATGCAACACAACACAGAATACACTCCCAATCACACAACAAACACCACAAACCACGCCCTACATTACACACGAAAGACGAATGACGCGCTACACACATGACACAAAACCCAGCAAACACAAAGGACCACACAGTAAGACGCACAACGCAAACATCGCACACAACACACACATTAAAAGAAATACATCAATACATTGATGCAACACACTAAATAATACACAAATTACAGAAAAATACATCACACAACACACACAAACATCACACACAATTTATACATCACACCTCATAACACACACAACACCCTGCAGTAACAACACAACACACAGACCGATGCAACCACTACATACCATACGTAAAGCCACACGCTCAAGGAATAACCACAATAAACTTAAGTAAACTCCCACAAACACAAAGACAGAGGACACACACAAACTCAGCACGCTAAAAGCACAACAGATGAAACAACATACAGCACAAACATCACAGGACATAAAGGCACACGATTCTCAGACACCACGGTTAGCCATATACACACCACACACACAATGAGGTACACGACACGAGCAAAACCACATACAGATAACACGTGTCCCCTCACACACTTAATCAATCACACACACAGCCTCTCAAACACAGCCAAACACGTATCAGAATCACATATACATCACACACAGAAAACATACAAAACCACATGAAAGCAAACAACCAAGAATAAAGGCAGATAACACACTTTTCTAACACTGAACACCCCACTCACAACGGCACGCAGACACCCCACACGCATGTATACACGGGCACCTTTACGCAATGCGCGCACAAACACACACACACACACAACATAAAGTAAAAACACAACAGTCACAGGGCGCACACCAGACACAACAGAGCACATGTTTCTCCTAAAACACACAAGTCACATTTGCAAGAGTACATGCACCACGCACCGTGAGGAACACCAAACACAACCACACACAGGTGACATATCTCACTTCGCAAACATAACAAGCACCCTCACATCACAACTCAAACACAACCATACGCAAATCACAATCACACACGGAAAACACACACAAAACAAATCCCTAGGCAAAACACACACAACCCACAAAGAAGACAAAGAGCGCACATTGCATACACTACACTCTGCAAGCACAACCACGCACAGACAGAAAACACGTACATCCTCACGCAGGAGCACAACGCAGAGCACACACACAATACAGAAACACGCGAAACAAGAGTTCCAAGACACAGACCACACACATCAAGGCACATAACTGCTCACAAAACACACACGGAAAGCATTGCACAGACTACGTACTGAACACACCATGAGACATACTGAACAAGCAAAACCGCACAGTCAACACTTCTGATATCACGTGCATAACTCAAACAGCCAAACACACACACACAACCTCTCTAACACAACCACACACAAATCACAATCTCCACACATAGGACAGACACAACACATACTAATAATCCACAGACAACACCCCTATGAAGCACTACACACAACACACACAGCCACAAGCAGGCAGTATAGAGCACACACAGGTGCACGCAGACAGCTCGAAAAATCACACCCAAAATACACACTCACAGAACACATCAGACGCAACGCAAAACTAACATCACACAGAATGCTCAAAATACAGAGATCACCCAACATCTATCCTGTATGTAACACACAGAAAGCATATAGACAGCACTCACACAACCCAGAACACAGTACACAACAGAAAACCGAAAGACCAGACGCAGTACACATGAAACAACGACGGAAGGCAGACAACAGAAACACAACACACACACAAACACCAACGGATAACTCATAAAAAATGACAAGATATACAACACACAAAGAACCACTCAGTGCACAGAACACACAGCTCACGACCACACCCATGACACATTGCACGCCACACAGAGAAAGTATGCAGAACAATGTACTCAACAAGCAGCAAAGAACCCATAACACACATTGTACATTCACAACACACACCACATATACAAGCACCAGTAGAACACTCATAAAAAATGACAAAATGTACAACACACAAGGAACCGCTCAATGCACACAACTCACAACCACGCACGTCACACATTGCACGCCACACGGAGAAAATTACACAGAGCAGTGAACTCGACACGCAGTAAAGATCCCACACCACCCGTAGTACCTACTCTACACACACAACATGGACAACACACACAAAATAAACAAGGCCCACAGATCACAGTCAACACAAGCCCAAACACACAAGAACACACAGCACACACAGCACAGCCAAACGGAATACACACAGAATCACAACACAAACACCACAAATCATTCACTACCGCATATCAACCACAAATACAGCACACTACACGAAAGAATTCCAGAAAGCACAACACGCATGGATCAAACACACACAATACACAGTAATAAACACATAACACACAACGCACACAGCAAGACATAAAAAAAAGAAGCAGAAACGACACACAGCACACACAACACAACGCACACAAAATGTGCAACACAACAGCGCAGACAACACTCACTACATACAACACTCGCAGAACATACAACACACCGGCCACACACAACACACATGGAGAGCGCCAACACAACACAACGCACACGAAAAACACCCACAACACGCCAAAGAGTTTACATACAACCTCTCAACACACAAACATCGCCTCACACTAAACAACACACCCCACACACACCGAGCACATGACTGCACACAATACCCATGAACCACGGTTCTCAGAGTAAACACAACACACACAGTGAGGGACACTGACCAAGCATGACCACACACAGTACACACATCACAAATTACACTCAATACTCAAACAGTGAACCCCAAACACCACCTGTCAAACACAAACCCACGGTAATCACAACCACATGCAGAACCCGCACCACACACAACACATGCGAAATGACATGGAAGAAATACACAAACCACAAAAGAACACCGAATTTATGAAACACATTTCACAGACTGCACACACCACACAAAACACACATAAAACATACAGCACACAGGGCCTCACAGAACGCACAATGCGAAGCACACAACCTACATACAAAGCACGTCAGACAGAGCACACAATTAATATCCCACTCAACACGTAAAACACACAGAGGACACAACACAAAGCACAATATGCCAAACAGATTAGGATACACCCAACACACATGCAACTGAGAGCACAATACGTTGCACATCACGGAACACACGTGCGGTCCCATCACACACTAAACATGAAACAGAAAACCATTCACAGACCACATAACATTCCCGACCATGAACACAACACGCTACAAAAAAGACGCCAAACGTACGACACACAAAGACACACTCCAAGCACGCAACACCCAGCGCAGGACCGCCCACAAACACACCAGTCTCACAGCCCTCCACAGAGCAATACACACAGAACATACCCTACAAACAACAAATTACCCAAACTGCACACCTCACAATCGCAACACAACACACAGACCGATGCAACCACTACATACCATACATAAAGCCACACGCTCAAGGAATAACCACAATAAACTTAAGTAAACTCCCACAAACACAAAGACAGAGGACACACACAAACTCAGCACGCTAAAAGCACAACAGATGAAACAACATACAGCACAAACATCACAGGACATAAAGGCACACCATTCTCAGACATCACGATTAGCCATATACACACCACACACACAATGAGGTACACGACACGAGCAAAACCACATACAGATAACACGTGTCCCCTCACACACTTAATCAATCACACACACAGCCTCTCAAACACAGCCAAACACGTATCAGAATCACATATGCATCACACACAGAAAACATACAAAACCACATGAAAGCAAACAACCAAGAATAAAGGCAGATCGCACACTTTCCTAACACTGAACACCCCACTCACAACCGCACGCAGACACCCCACACGCATGTATACACGGGCACCTTTACGCAATGCGCGCACAAACACACACACACACACAACATAAAGTAAAAACACAACAGTCACAGGGCGCACACCAGACACAACAGAGCACATGTTTCTCCTAAAACACATAAGTCACATTTGCAAGAGTACATGCACCATGCACCGTGAGGAACACCAAACACAACCACACACAGGTGACATATCTCACTTCGCAAACATAACAAGCACCCTCACATCACAACTCAAACACAACCATACGCAAATCACAATCACACACGGAAAACACACACAAAACAAATCCCTAGGCAAAACACACACAACGCACAAAGAAGACAAAGAGCGCACATTGCATACACTACACTCTGCAAGCACAACCACGCACAGACACAAAACACGTACATCCTCACGCAGGAGCACAACGCAGAGCACACACACAACACAGAAATACGCGAAACAAGAGTTCCAAGACACAGACCACACACCTCAAGGCACATAACTGCTCACAAAACACACACGGAAAGCATTGCACAGACTACGTACTGAACACACCATGAGACATACTGAACAAGCGAAACCGCACAGTCAACACTTCTGATATCACGTGCATAACTCAAACAGCCAAACACACACACACAACCTCTCTAACACAACCACACACAAATCACAATCTCCACACATAAGACGGACACAACACATACTAATAATCCACAGACAACTCCCCTATGAAGCACTACACCCAACGCACACAGCCACAAGCAGGCAGTATAGAGCACACACAGGTGCACGCAGACAGCTCGAAAAATCACACCCAAAATACACACTCACAGAACACATCAGACGCAACGCAAAACTAACATCACACTGAATGCTCAAAATACAGAGACCACCCAACATCTATCCTGTATGTAACACACAGAAAGCATATAGACAGCACTCACACAACCCAGAACACAGTACACAACAGAAAACAGAAAGACCAGACGCAGTACACCTGAAACACGACGACGGAAGGCAGACAACAGAAACACAACACACACACAAACACCAACAGATAACTCATAAAAAATGACAAGATATACAACACACAAAGAACCACTCAGTGCACAGAACACACAGCTCACGACCACACCCATGACACATTGCACGCCACACAGAGAAAGTATGCAGAACAATGTACTCAACAAGCAGCAAAGAACCCATAACACACATTGTACATTCACAACACACACCACATATACAAGCACCAGTAGAACACTCATAAAAAATGACAAAATGTACAACACACAAGGAACCGCTCAATGCACACAACTCACAACCACGCACGTCACACATTGCACGCCACACGGAGAAAATTACACAGAGCAGTGAACTCGACACGCAGTAAAGATCCCACACCACCCGTAGTACCTAATCTACACACACAACATGGACAACACACACAAAATAAACAAGGCCCACAGATCACAGTCAACACAAGCCCAAACACACAAGAACACACAGCACACACAGCACAGCCAAACGGAATACACACAGAATCACAACACAAACACCACAAATCATTCACTACCGCATATCAACCACAAATACAGCACACTACACGAAAGAATTCCAGAAAGCACAACACGCACGGATCAAACACGCACAATACACAGTAATAAACACATAACACACAACGCACACAGCAAGACATAAAAAAAAGAAGCAGAAACGACACACAGCACACACAACACAACGCACACAAAATGTGCATCACAACAGCGCAGACAACACTCACTACATACAACACTCGCAGAACATACAACACACCGGCCACACACAACACACATGGAGAGCGCCAACACAACACAACGCACACGAAAAACACCCACAACACGCCAAAGAGTTTACATACAACCTCTCAACACACAAACATCGCCTCACCCTAAACAACACACCCCACACACACCGAGCACATGACTGCACACAATACCCATGAACCACGGTTCTCAGAGTAAACACAACACACACAGTGAGGGACACTGACCAAGCATGACCACACACAGTACACACATCACAAATTACACTCAATACTCAAACAGCGAACCCCACACACCACCTGTCAAACACAAACCCACGGTAATCACAACCACATGCAGAACCCGCACCACACACAACACATGCGAAATGACATGGAAGAAATACACAAACCACAAAAGAACACCGAATTTATTAAACACATTTCACAGACTGCACACACCACACAAAACACACATAAAACATACAGCACACAGGGCCTCACAGAACGCACAATGCGAAGCACACAACCTACATACAAAGCACGTCAGACAGAGCACACAATTAATATCCCACTCAACACGTAAAACACACAGAGGACACAACACAAAGCACAATATGCCAAACAGATTAGGATACACCCAACACACATGCAACTGAGAGCACAATACGTTGCACATCACGGAACACACGTGCGGTCCCATCACACACTAAACATGAAACAGAAAACCATTCACAGACCACATAACATTCCCGACCATGAACACAACACGCTACAAAAAAGACGCCAAACGTACGACACACAAAGACACACTCCAAGCACGCAACACCCAGCGCAGGACCGCCCACAAACACACCAGTCTCACAGCCCTCCACAGAGCAATACACACAGAACATACCCTACAAACAACAAATTACCCAAACTGCACACCTCACAATCGCAACAGTCACAACACAGAAAGAACACAACACACGGGAAACACACGCTCAGACACATAAACACTGCCATGCACATTAAGCCAGCAGACCACAGACATCAGAGCTAAAAACACACAATAACGCAGCACGCAAAACGCAACACAACACAGAATACACACCCAATCACACAACAAACACCACAACCCATGCCCTACAGTATAAACAAAAGACGAACGACGCACTTCACACATGACACAAAACCCACAAACACAAAGGACCACACAGAAAGACGCACAACGCAAACATCGCACACAACACACACATTAAAAGAAACACATCAACACATTGCCGCAACACACAAAATAATACACAAATTACAGAGCAATACATCACACAACACACAAACATCACACACAATTTATACATCACACCTCATAACACACACAACACCCTGCAGTAACAACACAACACACAGACCGATGCAACCACTACATACCATACATAAAGCCACACGCTCAAGGAATAACCACAATAAACTTAAGTAAACTCCCACAAACACAAAGACAGAGGACACACACAAACTCAGCACGCTAAAAGCACAACAGATGAAACAACATACAGCACAAACATCACAGGACATAAAGGCACACCATTCTCAGACATCACGATTAGCCATATACACACCACACACACAATGAGGTACACGACACGAGCAAAACCACATACAGATAACACGTGTCCCCTCACACACTTAATCAATCACACACACAGCCTCTCAAACACAGCCAAACACGTATCAGAATCACATATGCATCACACACAGAAAACATACAAAACCACATGAAAGCAAACAACCAAGAATAAAGGCAGATCGCACACTTTCCTAACACTGAACACCCCACTCACAACCGCACGCAGACACCCCACACGCATGTATACACGGGCACCTTTACGCAATGCGCGCACAAACACACACACACACACACAACATAAAGTAAAAACACAACAGTCACAGGGCGCACACCAGACACAACAGAGCACATGTTTCTCCTAAAACACATAAGTCACATTTGCAAGAGTACATGCACCATGCACCGTGAGGAACACCAAACAAAACCACACACAGGTGACATATCTCACTTCGCAAACATAACAAGCACCCTCACATCACAACTCAAACACAACCATACGCAAATCACAATCACATACGGAAAACACACACAAAACAAATCCCTAGGCAAAACACACACAACGCACAAAGAAGACAAAGAGCGCACATTGCATACACTACACTCTGCAAGCACAACCACGCACAGACACAAAACACGTACATCCTCATGCAGGAGCACAACGCAGAGCACACACACAACACAGAAATACGCGAAACAAGAGTTCCAAGACACAGACCACACACCTCAAGGCACATAACTGCTCACAAAACACACACGGAAAGCATTGCACAGACTACGTACTGAACACACCATGAGACATACTGAACAAGCGAAACCGCACAGTCAACACTTCTGATATCACGTGCATAACTCAAACAGCCAAACACACACACACAACCTCTCTAACACAACCACACACAAATCACAATCTCCACACATAAGACGGACACAACACATACTAATAATCCACAGACAACTCCCCTATGAAGCACTACACCCAACGCACACAGCCACAAGCAGGCAGTATAGAGCACACACAGGTGCACGCAGACAGCTCGAAAAATCACACCCAAAATACACACTCACAGAACACATCAGACGCAACGCAAAACTAACATCACACTGAATGCTCAAAATACAGAGACCACCCAACATCTATCCTGTATGTAACACACAGAAAGCATATAGACAGCACTCACACAACCCAGAACACAGTACACAACAGAAAACAGAAAGACCAGACGCAGTACACCTGAAACACGACGACGGAAGGCAGACAACAGAAACACAACACACACACAAACACCAACGGATAACTCATAAAAAATGACAAGATATACAACACACAAAGAACCACTCAGTGCACAGAACACACAGCTCACGACCACACCCATGACACATTGCACGCCACACAGAGAAAGTATGCAGAACAATGTACTCAACAAGCAGCAAAGAACCCATAACACACATTGTACATTCACAACACACACCACATATACAAGCACCAGTAGAACACTCATAAAAAATGACAAAATGTACAACACACAAGGAACCGCTCAATGCACACAACTCACAACCACGCACGTCACACATTGCACGCCACACGGAGAAAATTACACAGAGCAGTGAACTCGACACGCAGTAAAGATCCCACACCACCCGTAGTACCTACTCTACACACACAACATGGACAACACACACAAAATAAACAAGGCCCACAGATCACAGTCAACACAAGCCCAAACACACAAGAACACACAGCACACACAGCACAGCCAAACGGAATACACACAGAATCACAACACAAACACCACAAATCATTCACTACCGCATATCAACCACAAATACAGCACACTACACGAAAGAATTCCAGAAAGCACAACACGCACGGATCAAACACGCACAATACACAGTAATAAACACATAACACACAACGCACACAGCAAGACATAAAAAAAAGAAGCAGAAACGACACACAGCACACACAACACAACGCACACAAAATGTGCATCACAACAGCGCAGACAACACTCACTACATACAACACTCGCAGAACATACAACACACCGGCCACACACAACACACATGGAGAGCGCCAACACAACACAACGCACACGAAAACCACCCACAACACGCCAAAGAGTTTACATACAACCTCTCAACACACAAACATCGCCTCACCCTAAACAACACACCCCACACACACCGAGCACATGACTGCACACAATACCCATGAACCACGGTTCTCAGAGTAAACACAACACACACAGTGAGGGACACTGACCAAGCATGACCACACACAGTACACACATCACAAATTACACTCAATACTCAAACAGCGAACCCCACACACCACCTGTCAAACACAAACCCACGGTAATCACAACCACATGCAGAACCCGCACCACACACAACACATGCGAAATGACATGGAAGAAATACACAAACCACAAAAGAACACCGAATTTATGAAACACATTTCACAGACTGCACACACCACACAAAACACACATAAAACATACAGCACACAGGGCCTCACAGAACGCACAATGCGAAGCACACAACCTACATACAAAGCACGTCAGACAGAGCACACAATTAATATCCCACTCAACACGTAAAACACACAGAGGACACAACACAAAGCACAATATGCCAAACAGATTAGGATACACCCAACACACATGCAACTGAGAGCACAATACGTTGCACATCACGGAACACACGTGCGGTCCCATCACACACTAAACATGAAACAGAAAACCATTCACAGACCACATAACATTCCCGACCATGAACACAACACGCTACAAAAAAGACGCCAAACGTACGACACACAAAGACACACTCCAAGCACGCAACACCCAGCGCAGGACCGCCCACAAACACACCAGTCTCACAGCCCTCCACAGAGCAATACACACAGAACATACCCTACAAACAACAAATTACCCAAACTGCACACCTCACAATCGCAACAGTCACAACACAGAAAGAACACAACACACGGGAAACACACGCTCAGACACATAAACACTGCCATGCACATTAAGCCAGCAGACCACAGACATCAGAGCTAAAAACACACAATAACGCAGCACGCAAAACGCAACACAACACAGAATACACACCCAATCACACAACAAACACCACAACCCATGCCCTACAGTATAAACAAAAGACGAACGACGCACTTCACACATGACACAAAACCCACAAACACAAAGGACCACACAGAAAGACGCACAATGCAAACATCGCACACAACACACACATTAAAAGAAACACATCAACACATTGCCGCAACACACAAAATAATACACAAATTACAGAGCAATACATCACACAACACACAAACATCACACACAATTTATACATCACACCTCATAACACACACAACACCCTGCAGTAACAACACAACACACAGACCGATGCAACCACTACATACCATACATAAAGCCACACGCTCAAGGAATAACCACAATAAACTTAAGTAAACTCCCACAAACACAAAGACAGAGGACACACACAAACTCAGCACGCTAAAAGCACAACAGATGAAACAACATACAGCACAAACATCACAGGACATAAAGGCACACAATTCTCAGACACCACGATTAGCCACATACACACCACACACACAATGAGGTACACGACACGAGCAAAACCACATACAGATAACACGTGTCCCCTCACACACTTAATCAATCACACACACAGCCTCTCAAACACAGCCAAACACGTATCAGAATCACATATGCATCACACACAGAAAACATACAAAACCACATGAAAGCAAACAACTAAGAATAAAGGCAGATAGCACACTTTTCTAACACTGAACACCCCACTCACAACCGCACGCAGACACCCCACACGCATGTATACACGGGCACCTTTACGCAATGCGCGCACAAACACACACACACACACAACAAAAAGTAAAAACACAACAGTCACAGGGCGCACACCAGACACAACAGAGCACATGTTTCTCCTAAAACACACAAGTCACATTTGCAAGAGTACATGCACCACGCACCGTGAAGAACACCAAACACAACCACACACAGGTGACATATCTCACTTCGCAAACATAACAAGCACCCTCACATCACAACTCAAACACAACCATACGCAAATCACAATCACACACGGAAAACACACACAAAACAAATCCCTGGGCAAAACACACACAACCCACAAAGAAGACAAAGAGCGCACATTGCATACACTACACTCTGCAAGCACAACCACGCACAGACACAAAACACGTACATCCTCACGCAGGAGCACAACGCAGAGCACACACACAACACAGAAACACGCGAAACAAGAGTCCCAAGACACAGACCACACACCTCAAGGCACATAACTGCTCACAAAACACACACGGAAAACACTGCACAGACTACGTACTGCACACACCATGAGACATACTGAACAAGCGAAACCGCACAGTCAACACTTCTGATATCACGTGCATAACTCAAACAGCCAAACACACACACACAACCTCTCTAACACAACCACACACAAATCACAAACTCCACACATAAGACGGACACAACACATACTAATAATCCACAGACTACTCCCCTATGACGCACTACACACAACACACACAGCCACAAGCAGGCAGTATAGAGCACACACAGGTGCACGCAGACAGCTCGAAAAATCACACCCAAAATACACACTCACAGAACACATCAGACGCAACGCAAAACTAACATCACACAGAATGCTCAAAATACAGAGACCACCCAACATCTATCCTGTATGTAACACACAGAAAGCATATAGACAGCACTCACACAACCCAGAACACAGTACACAACAGAAAGCAGAAAGACCAGACGCAGTACACATGAAACACGACGACGGAAGGCAGACAACAGAAACACAACACACACACAAACACCAACGGATAACTCATAAAAAATGACAAGATATACAACACACAAAGAACCACTCAGTGCACAGAACACACAGCTCACGACCACACCCATGACACATTGCACGCCACACAGAGAAAGTATGCAGAACAATGTACTCAACAAGCAGCAAAGAACCCATAACACACATTGTACATTCACAACACACACCACATATACAAGCACCAGTAGAACACTCATAAAAAATGACAAAATGTACAACACACAAGGAACCGCTCAATGCACACAACTCACAACCACGCACGTCACACATTGCACGCCACACGGAGAAAATTACACAGAGCAGTGAACTCGACACGCAGTAAAGATCCCACACCACACGTAGTACCTACTCTACACACACAACATGGACAACACACACAAAATAAACAAGGCCCACAGATCACAGTCAACACAAGCCCAAACACACAAGAACACACAGCACACACAGCACAGCCAAACGGAATACACACAGAATCACAACACAAACACCACAAATCATTCACTACCGCATATCAACCACAAATACAGCACACTACACGAAAGAATTCCAGAAAGCACAACACGCACGGATCAAACACGCACAATACACAGTAATAAACACATAACACACAACGCACACAGCAAGACATAAAAAAAAGAAGCAGAAACGACACACAGCACACACAACACAACACACACAAAATGTGCATCACAACAGCGCAGACAACACTCACTACATACAACACTCACAGAACATACAACACACCGGCCACACACAACACACATGGAGAGCGCCAACACAACACATACAACGCACACGAAAAACACCCACAACACGCCAAAGAGTTTACATACAACCTCTCAACACACAAACATCGCCTCACCCTAAACAACAAACCCCACACACACCGAGCACATGACTGCACACAATACCCATGAACCACGGTTCTCAGAGTAAACACAACACACACAGTGAGGGACACTGACCAAGCATGACCACACACAGTACACACATCACAAATTACACTCAATACTCAAACAGCGAACCCCACACACCACCTGTCAAACACAAACCCACGGTAATCACAACCACATGCAGAACCCGCACCACACACAACACATGCGAAATGACATGGAAGAAATACACAAACCACAAAAGAACACCGAATTTATGAAACACATTTCACAGACTGCACACACCACACAAAACACACATAAAACATACAGCACACAGGGCCTCACAGAACGCACAATGCGAAGCACACAACCTACATACAAAGCACGTCAGACAGAGCACACAATTAATATCCCACTCAACACGTAAAACACACAGAGGACACAACACAAAGCACAATATGCCAAACAGATTAGGATACACCCAACACACATGCAACTGAGAGCACAATACGTTGCACATCACGGAACACACGTGCGGTCCCATCACACACTAAACATGAAACAGAAAACCATTCACAGACCACATAACATTCCCGACCATGAACACAACACGCTACAAAAAAGACGCCAAACGTACGACACACAAAGACACACTCCAAGCACGCAACACCCAGCGCAGGACCGCCCACAAACACACCAGTCTCACAGCCCTCCACAGAGCAATACACACAGAACATACCCTACAAACAACAAATTACCCAAACTGCACACCTCACAATCGCAACAGTCACAACACAGAAAGAACACAACACACGGGAAACACACGCTCAGACACATAAACACTGCCATGCACATTAAGCCAGCAGACCACAGACATCAGAGCTAAAAACACACAATAACGCAGCACGCAAAACGCAACACAACACAGAATACACACCCAATCACACAACAAACACCACAACCCATGCCCTACAGTATAAACAAAAGACGAACGACGCACTTCACACATGACACAAAACCCACAAACACAAAGGACCACACAGAAAGACGCACAACGCAAACATCGCACACAACACACACATTAAAAGAAACACATCAACACATTGCCGCAACACACAAAATAATACACAAATTACAGAGCAATACATCACACAACACACAAACATCACACACAATTTATACATCACACCTCATAACACACACAACACCCTGCAGTAACAACACAACACACAGACCGATGCAACCACTACATACCATACATAAAGCCACACGCTCAAGGAATAACCACAATAAACTTAAGTAAACTCCCACAAACACAAAGACAGAGGACACACACAAACTCAGCACGCTAAAAGCACAACAGATGAAACAACATACAGCACAAACATCACAGGACATAAAGGCACACCATTCTCAGACATCACGATTAGCCATATACACACCACACACACAATGAGGTACACGACACGAGCAAAACCACATACAGATAACACGTGTCCCCTCACACACTTAATCAATCACACACACAGCCTCTCAAACACAGCCAAACACGTATCAGAATCACATATGCATCACACACAGAAAACATACAAAACCACATGAAAGCAAACAACCAAGAATAAAGGCAGATAGCACACTTTTCTAACACTGAACACCCCACTCACAACCGCACGCAGACACCCCACACGCATGTATACACGGGCACCTTTACGCAATGCGCGCACAAACACACACACACACACAACAAAAAGTAAAAACACAACAGTCACAGGGCGCACACCAGACACAACAGAGCACATGTTTCTCCTAAAACACACAAGTCACATTTGCAAGAGTACATGCACCACGCACCGTGAGGAACACCAAACACAACCACACACAGGTGACATATCTCACTTCGCAAACATAACAAGCACCCTCACATCACAACTCAAACACAACCATACGCAAATCACAATCACACACGGAAAACACACACAAAACAAATCCCTGGGCAAAACACACACAACCCACAAAGAAGACAAAGAGCGCACATTGCATACACTACACTCTGCAAGCACAACCACGCACAGACACAAAACACGTACATCCTCACGCAGGAGCACAACGCAGAGCACACACACAACACAGAAACACGCGAAACAAGAGTCCCAAGACACAGACCACACACCTCAAGGCACATAACTGCTCACAAAACACACACGGAAAACACTGCACAGACTACGTACTGCACACACCATGAGACATACTGAACAAGCGAAACCGCACAGTCAACACTTCTGATATCACGTGCATAACTCAAACAGCCAAACACACACACACAACCTCTCTAACACAACCACACACAAATCACAAACTCCACACATAAGACGGACACAACACATACTAATAATCCACAGACTACTCCCCTATGACGCACTACACACAACACACACAGCCACAAGCAGGCAGTATAGAGCACACACAGGTGCACGCAGACAGCTCGAAAAATCACACCCAAAATACACACTCACAGAACACATCAGACGCAACGCAAAACTAACATCACACAGAATGCTCAAAATACAGAGACCACCCAACATCTATCCTGTATGTAACACACAGAAAGCATATAGACAGCACTCACACAACCCAGAACACAGTACACAACAGAAAGCAGAAAGACCAGACGCAGTACACATGAAACACGACGACGGAAGGCAGACAACAGAAACACAACACACACACAAACACCAACGGATAACTCATAAAAAATGACAAGATATACAACACACAAAGAACCACTCAGTGCACAGAACACACAGCTCACGACCACACCCATGACACATTGCACGCCACACAGAGAAAGTATGCAGAACAATGTACTCAACAAGCAGCAAAGAACCCATAACACACATTGTACATTCACAACACACACCACATATACAAGCACCAGTAGAACACTCATAAAAAATGACAAAATGTACAACACACAAGGAACCGCTCAATGCACACAACTCACAACCACGCACGTCACACATTGCACGCCACACGGAGAAAATTACACAGAGCAGTGAACTCGACACGCAGTAAAGATCCCACACCACACGTAGTACCTACTCTACACACACAACATGGACAACACACACAAAATAAACAAGGCCCACAGATCACAGTCAACACAAGCCCAAACACACAAGAACACACAGCACACACAGCACAGCCAAACGGAATACACACAGAATCACAACACAAACACCACAAATCATTCACTACCGCATATCAACCACAAATACAGCACACTACACGAAAGAATTCCAGAAAGCACAACACGCACGGATCAAACACGCACAATACACAGTAATAAACACATAACACACAACGCACACAGCAAGACATAAAAAAAAGAAGCAGAAACGACACACAGCACACACAACACAACACACACAAAATGTGCATCACAACAGCGCAGACAACACTCACTACATACAACACTCGCAGAACATACAACACACCGGCCACACACAACACACATGGAGAGCGCCAACACAACACATACAACGCACACGAAAAACACCCACAACACGCCAAAGAGTTTACATACAACCTCTCAACACACAAACATCGCCTCACCCTAAACAACAAACCCCACACACACCGAGCACATGACTGCACACAATACCCATGAACCACGGTTCTCAGAGTAAACACAACACACACAGTGAGGGACACTGACCAAGCATGACCACACACAGTACACACATCACAAATTACACTCAATACTCAAACAGCGAACCCCACACACCACCTGTCAAACACAAACCCACGGTAATCACAACCACATGCAGAACCCGCACCACACACAACACATGCGAAATGACATGGAAGAAATACACAAACCACAAAAGAACACCGAATTTATGAAACACATTTCACAGACTGCACACACCACACAAAACACACATAAAACATACAGCACACAGGGCCTCACAGAATGCACAATGCGAAGCACACAACCTACATACAAAGCACGTCAGACAGAGCACACAATTAATATCCCACTCAACACGTAAAACACACAGAGGACACAACACAAAGCACAATATGCCAAACAGATTAGGATACACCCAACACACATGCAACTGAGAGCACAATACGTTGCACATCACGGAACACACGTGCGGTCCCATCACACACTAAACATGAAACAGAAAACCATTCACAGACCACATAACATTCCCGACCATGAACACAACACGCTACAAAAAAGACGCCAAACGTACGACACACAAAGACACACTCCAAGCACGCAACACCCAGCGCAGGACCGCCCACAAACACACCAGTCTCACAGCCCTCCACAGAGCAATACACACAGAACATACCCTACAAACAACAAATTACCCAAACTGCACACCTCACAATCGCAACAGTCACAACACAGAAAGAACACAACACACGGGAAACACACGCTCAGACACATAAACACTGCCATGCACATTAAGCCAGCAGACCACAGACATCAGAGCTAAAAACACACAATAACGCAGCACGCAAAACGCAACACAACACAGAATACACACCCAATCACACAACAAACACCACAACCCATGCCCTACAGTATAAACAAAAGACGAACGACGCACTTCACACATGACACAAAACCCACAAACACAAAGGACCACACAGAAAGACGCACAACGCAAACATCGCACACAACACACACATTAAAAGAAACACATCAACACATTGCCGCAACACACAAAATAATACACAAATTACAGAGCAATACATCACACAACACACAAACATCACACACAATTTATACATCACACCTCATAACACACACAACACCCTGCAGTAACAACACAACACACAGACCGATGCAACCACTACATACCATACATAAAGCCACACGCTCAAGGAATAACCACAATAAACTTAAGTAAACTCCCACAAACACAAAGACAGAGGACACACACAAACTCAGCACGCTAAAAGCACAACAGATGAAACAACATACAGCACAAACATCACAGGACATAAAGGCACACGATTCTCAGACACCACGATTAGCCATATACACACCACACACACAATGAGGTACACGACACGAGCAAAACCACATACAGATAACACGTGTCCCCTCACACACTTAATCAATCACACACACAGCCTCTCAAACACAGCCAAACACGTATCAGAATCACATATGCATCACACACAGAAAACATACAAAACCACATGAAAGCAAACAACCAAGAATAAAGGCAGATAGCACACTTTTCTAACACTGAACACCCCACTCACAACCGCACGCAGACACCCCACACGCATGTATACACGGGCACCTTTACGCAATGCACGCACAAACACACACACACACACAACAAAAAGTAAAAACACAACAGTCACAGGGCGCACACCAGACACAACAGAGCACATGTTTCTCCTAAAACACACAAGTCACATTTGCAAGAGTACATGCACCACGCACCGTGAGGAACACCAAACACAACCACACACAGGTGACATATCTCACTTCGCAAACATAACAAGCACCCTCACATCACAACTCAAACACAACCATACGCAAATCACAATCACACACGGAAAACACACACAAAACAAATCCCTGGGCAAAACACACACAACCCACAAAGAAGACAAAGAGCGCACATTGCATACACTACACTCTGCAAGCACAACCACGCACAGACACAAAACACGTACATCCTCACGCAGGAGCACAACGCAGAGCACACACACAACACAGAAACACGCGAAACAAGAGTCCCAAGACACAGACCACACACCTCAAGGCACATAACTGCTCACAAAACACACACGGAAAACACTGCACAGACTACGTACTGCACACACCATGAGACATACTGAACAAGCGAAACCGCACAGTCAACACTTCTGATATCACGTGCATAACTCAAACAGCCAAACACACACACACAACCTCTCTAACACAACCACACACAAATCACAAACTCCACACATAAGACGGACACAACACATACTAATAATCCACAGACTACTCCCCTATGACGCACTACACACAACACACACAGCCACAAGCAGGCAGTATAGAGCACACACAGGTGCACGCAGACAGCTCGAAAAATCACACCCAAAATACACACTCACAGAACACATCAGACGCAACGCAAAACTAACATCACACAGAATGCTCAAAATACAGAGACCACCCAACATCTATCCTGTATGTAACACACAGAAAGCATATAGACAGCACTCACACAACCCAGAACACAGTACACAACAGAAAGCAGAAAGACCAGACGCAGTACACATGAAACACGACGACGGAAGGCAGACAACAGAAACACAACACACACACAAACACCAACGGATAACTCATAAAAAATGACAAGATATACAACACACAAAGAACCACTCAGTGCACAGAACACACAGCTCACGACCACACCCATGACACATTGCACGCCACACAGAGAAAGTATGCAGAACAATGTACTCAACAAGCAGCAAAGAACCCATAACACACATTGTACATTCACAACACACACCACATATACAAGCACCAGTAGAACACTCATAAAAAATGACAAAATGTACAACACACAAGGAACCGCTCAATGCACACAACTCACAACCACGCACGTCACACATTGCACGCCACACGGAGAAAATTACACAGAGCAGTGAACTCGACACGCAGTAAAGATCCCACACCACACGTAGTACCTACTCTACACACACAACATGGACAACACACACAAAATAAACAAGGCCCACAGATCACAGTCAACACAAGCCCAAACACACAAGAACACACAGCACACACAGCACAGCCAAACGGAATACACACAGAATCACAACACAAACACCACAAATCATTCACTACCGCATATCAACCACAAATACAGCACACTACACGAAAGAATTCCAGAAAGCACAACACGCACGGATCAAACACGCACAATACACAGTAATAAACACATAACACACAACGCACACAGCAAGACATAAAAAAAAGAAGCAGAAACGACACACAGCACACACAACACAACACACACAAAATGTGCATCACAACAGCGCAGACAACACTCACTACATACAACACTCGCAGAACATACAACACACCGGCCACACACAACACACATGGAGAGCGCCAACACAACACATACAACGCACACGAAAAACACCCACAACACGCCAAAGAGTTTACATACAACCTCTCAACACACAAACATCGCCTCACCCTAAACAACAAACCCCACACACACCGAGCACATGACTGCACACAATACCCATGAACCACGGTTCTCAGAGTAAACACAACACACACAGTGAGGGACACTGACCAAGCATGACCACACACAGTACACACATCACAAATTACACTCAATACTCAAACAGCGAACCCCACACACCACCTGTCAAACACAAACCCACGGTAATCACAACCACATGCAGAACCCGCACCACACACAACACATGCGAAATGACATGGAAGAAATACACAAACCACAAAAGAACACCGAATTTATGAAACACATTTCACAGACTGCACACACCACACAAAACACACATAAAACATACAGCACACAGGGCCTCACAGAATGCACAATGCGAAGCACACAACCTACATACAAAGCACGTCAGACAGAGCACACAATTAATATCCCACTCAACACGTAAAACACACAGAGGACACAACACAAAGCACAATATGCCAAACAGATTAGGATACACCCAACACACATGCAACTGAGAGCACAATACGTTGCACATCACGGAACACACGTGCGGTCCCATCACACACTAAACATGAAACAGAAAACCATTCACAGACCACATAACATTCCTGACCATGAACACAACACGCTACAAAAAAGACGCCAAACGTACGACACACAAAGACACACTCCAAGCACGCAACACCCAGCGCAGGACCGCCCACAAACACACCAGTCTCACAGCCCTCCACAGAGCAATACACACAGAACATACCCTACAAACAACAAATTACCCAAACTGCACACCTCACAATCGCAACAGTCACAACACAGAAAGAACACAACACACGGGAAACACACGCTCAGACACATAAACACTGCCATGCACATTAAGCCAGCAGACCACAGACATCAGAGCTAAAAACACACAATAACGCAGCACGCAAAACGCAACACAACACAGAATACACACCCAATCACACAACAAACACCACAACCCTTGCCCTACAGTATAAACAAAAGACGAACGACGCACTTCACACATGACACAAAACCCACAAACACAAAGGACCACACAGAAAGACGCACAACGCAAACATCGCACACAACACACACATTAAAAGAAACACATCAACACATTGCCGCAACACACAAAATAATACACAAATTACAGAGCAATACATCACACAACACACAAACATCACACACAATTTATACATCACACCTCATAACACACACAACACCCTGCAGTAACAACACAACACACAGACCGATGCAACCACTACATACCATACATAAAGCCACACGCTCAAGGAATAACCACAATAAACTTAAGTAAACTCCCACAAACACAAAGACAGAGGACACACACAAACTCAGCACGCTAAAAGCACAACAGATGAAACAACATACAGCACAAACATCACAGGACATAAAGGCACACGATTCTCAGACACCACGATTAGCCATATACACACCACACACACAATGAGGTACACGACACGAGCAAAACCACATACAGATAACACGTGTCCCCTCACACACTTAATCAATCACACACACAGCCTCTCAAACACAGCCAAACACGTATCAGAATCACATATGCATCACACACAGAAAACATACAAAACCACATGAAAGCAAACAACCAAGAATAAAGGCAGATAGCACACTTTTCTAACACTGAACACCCCACTCACAACCGCACGCAGACACCCCACACGCATGTATACACGGGCACCTTTACGCAATGCGCGCACAAACACACACACACACACAACAAAAAGTAAAAACACAACAGTCACAGGGCGCACACCAGACACAACAGAGCACATGTTTCTCCTAAAACACACAAGTCACATTTGCAAGAGTACATGCACCACGCACCGTGAGGAACACCAAACACAACCACACACAGGTGACATATCTCACTTCGCAAACATAACAAGCACCCTCACATCACAACTCAAACACAACCATACGCAAATCACAATCACACACGGAAAACACACACAAAACAAATCCCTGGGCAAAACACACACAACCCACAAAGAAGACAAAGAGCGCACATTGCATACACTACACTCTGCAAGCACAACCACGCACAGACACAAAACACGTACATCCTCACGCAGGAGCACAACGCAGAGCACACACACAACACAGAAACACGCGAAACAAGAGTCCCAAGACACAGACCACACACCTCAAGGCACATAACTGCTCACAAAACACACACGGAAAACACTGCACAGACTACGTACTGCACACACCATGAGACATACTGAACAAGCGAAACCGCACAGTCAACACTTCTGATATCACGTGCATAACTCAAACAGCCAAACACACACACACAACCTCTCTAACACAACCACACACAAATCACAAACTCCACACATAAGACGGACACAACACATACTAATAATCCACAGACTACTCCCCTATGACGCACTACACACAACACACACAGCCACAAGCAGGCAGTATAGAGCACACACAGGTGCACGCAGACAGCTCGAAAAATCACACCCAAAATACACACTCACAGAACACATCAGACGCAACGCAAAACTTACATCACACAGAATGCTCAAAATACAGAGACCACCCAACATCTATCCTGTATGTAACACACAGAAAGCATATAGACAGCACTCACACAACCCAGAACACAGTACACAACAGAAAGCAGAAAGACCAGACGCAGTACACATGAAACACGACGACGGAAGGCAGACAACAGAAACACAACACACACACAAACACCAACGGATAACTCATAAAAAATGACAAGATATACAACACACAAAGAACCACTCAGTGCACAGAACACACAGCTCACGACCACACCCATGACACATTGCACGCCACACAGAGAAAGTATGCAGAACAATGTACTCAACAAGCAGCAAAGAACCCATAACACACATTGTACATTCACAACACACACCACATATACAAGCACCAGTAGAACACTCATAAAAAATGACAAAATGTACAACACACAAGGAACCGCTCAATGCACACAACTCACAACCACGCACGTCACACATTGCACGCCACACGGAGAAAATTACACAGAGCAGTGAACTCGACACGCAGTAAAGATCCCACACCACACGTAGTACCTACTCTACACACACAACATGGACAACACACACAAAATAAACAAGGCCCACAGATCACAGTCAACACAAGCCCAAACACACAAGAACACACAGCACACACAGCATAGCCAAACGGAATACACACAGAATCACAACACAAACACCACAAATCATTCACTACCGCATATCAACCACAAATACAGCACACTACACGAAAGAATTCCAGAAAGCACAACACGCATGGATCAAACACGCACAATACACAGTAATAAACACATAACACACAACGCACACAGCAAGACATAAAAAAAAGAAGCAGAAACGACACACAGCACACACAACACAACACACACAAAATGTGCATCACAACAGCGCAGACAACACTCACTACATACAACACTCGCAGAACATACAACACACCGGCCACACACAACACACATGGAGAGCGCCAACACAACACATACAACGCACACGAAAAACACCCACAACACGCCAAAGAGTTTACATACAACCTCTCAACACACAAACATCGCCTCACCCTAAACAACAAACCCCACACACACCGAGCACATGACTGCACACAATACCCATGAACCACGGTTCTCAGAGTAAACACAACACACACAGTGAGGGACACTGACCAAGCATGACCACACACAGTACACACATCACAAATTACACTCAATACTCAAACAGCGAACCCCACACACCACCTGTCAAACACAAACCCACGGTAATCACAACCACATGCAGAACCCGCACCACACACAACACATGCGAAATGACATGGAAGAAATACACAAACCACAAAAGAACACCGAATTTATGAAACACATTTCACAGACTGCACACACCACACAAAACACACATAAAACATACAGCACACAGGGCCTCACAGAATGCACAATGCGAAGCACACAACCTACATACAAAGCACGTCAGACAGAGCACACAATTAATATCCCACTCAACACGTAAAACACACAGAGGACACAACACAAAGCACAATATGCCAAACAGATTAGGATACACCCAACACACATGCAACTGAGAGCACAATACGTTGCACATCACGGAACACACGTGCGGTCCCATCACACACTAAACATGAAACAGAAAACCATTCACAGACCACATAACATTCCCGACCATGAACACAACACGCTACAAAAAAGACGCCAAACGTACGACACACAAAGACACACTCCAAGCACGCAACACCCAGCGCAGGACCGCCCACAAACACACCAGTCTCACAGCCCTCCACAGAGCAATACACACAGAACATACCCTACAAACAACAAATTACCCAAACTGCACACCTCACAATCGCAACAGTCACAACACAGAAAGAACACAACACACGGGAAACACACGCTCAGACACATAAACACTGCCATGCACATTAAGCCAGCAGACCACAGACATCAGAGCTAAAAACACACAATAACGCAGCACGCAAAACGCAACACAACACAGAATACACACCCAATCACACAACAAACACCACAACCCATGCCCTACAGTATAAACAAAAGACGAACGACGCACTTCACACATGACACAAAACCCACAAACACAAAGGACCACACAGAAAGACGCACAACGCAAACATCGCACACAACACACACATTAAAAGAAACACATCAACACATTGCCGCAACACACAAAATAATACACAAATTACAGAGCAATACATCACACAACACACAAACATCACACACAATTTATACATCACACCTCATAACACACACAACACCCTGCAGTAACAACACAACACACAGACCGATGCAACCACTACATACCATACATAAAGCCACACGCTCAAGGAATAACCACAATAAACTTAAGTAAACTCCCACAAACACAAAGACAGAGGACACACACAAACTCAGCACGCTAAAAGCACAACAGATGAAACAACATACAGCACAAACATCACAGGACATAAAGGCACACGATTCTCAGACACCACGATTAGCCATATACACACCACACACACAATGAGGTACACGACACGAGCAAAACCACATACAGATAACACGTGTCCCCTCACACACTTAATCAATCACACACACAGCCTCTCAAACACAGCCAAACACGTATCAGAATCACATATGCATCACACACAGAAAACATACAAAACCACATGAAAGCAAACAACCAAGAATAAAGGCAGATAGCACACTTTTCTAACACTGAACACCCCACTCACAACCGCACGCAGACACCCCACACGCATGTATACACGGGCACCTTTACGCAATGCGCGCACAAACACACACACACACACAACAAAAAGTAAAAACACAACAGTCACAGGGCGCACACCAGACACAACAGAGCACATGTTTCTCCTAAAACACACAAGTCACATTTGCAAGAGTACATGCACCACGCACCGTGAGGAACACCAAACACAACCACACACAGGTGACATATCTCACTTCGCAAACATAACAAGCACCCTCACATCACAACTCAAACACAACCATACGCAAATCACAATCACACACGGAAAACACACACAAAACAAATCCCTGGGCAAAACACACACAACCCACAAAGAAGACAAAGAGCGCACATTGCATACACTACACTCTGCAAGCACAACCACGCACAGACACAAAACACGTACATCCTCACGCAGGAGCACAACGCAGAGCACACACACAACACAGAAACACGCGAAACAAGAGTCCCAAGACACAGACCACACACCTCAAGGCACATAACTGCTCACAAAACACACACGGAAAACACTGCACAGACTACGTACTGCACACACCATGAGACATACTGAACAAGCGAAACCGCACAGTCAACACTTCTGATATCACGTGCATAACTCAAACAGCCAAACACACACACACAACCTCTCTAACACAACCACACACAAATCACAAACTCCACACATAAGACGGACACAACACATACTAATAATCCACAGACTACTCCCCTATGACGCACTACACACAACACACACAGCCACAAGCAGGCAGTATAGAGCACACACAGGTGCACGCAGACAGCTCGAAAAATCACACCCAAAATACACACTCACAGAACACATCAGACGCAACGCAAAACTAACATCACACAGAATGCTCAAAATACAGAGACCACCCAACATCTATCCTGTATGTAACACACAGAAAGCATATAGACAGCACTCACACAACCCAGAACACAGTACACAACAGAAAGCAGAAAGACCAGACGCAGTACACATGAAACACGACGACGGAAGGCAGACAACAGAAACACAACACACACACAAACACCAACGGATAACTCATAAAAAATGACAAGATATACAACACACAAAGAACCACTCAGTGCACAGAACACACAGCTCACGACCACACCCATGACACATTGCACGCCACACAGAGAAAGTATGCAGAACAATGTACTCAACAAGCAGCAAAGAACCCATAACACACATTGTACATTCACAACACACACCACATATACAAGCACCAGTAGAACACTCATAAAAAATGACAAAATGTACAACACACAAGGAACCGCTCAATGCACACAACTCACAACCACGCACGTCACACATTGCACGCCACACGGAGAAAATTACACAGAGCAGTGAACTCGACACGCAGTAAAGATCCCACACCACACGTAGTACCTACTCTACACACACAACATGGACAACACACACAAAATAAACAAGGCCCACAGATCACAGTCAACACAAGCCCAAACACACAAGAACACACAGCACACACAGCACAGCCAAACGGAATACACACAGAATCACAACACAAACACCACAAATCATTCACTACCGCATATCAACCACAAATACAGCACACTACACGAAAGAATTCCAGAAAGCACAACACGCACGGATCAAACACGCACAATACACAGTAATAAACACATAACACACAACGCACACAGCAAGACATAAAAAAAAGAAGCAGAAACGACACACAGCACACACAACACAACACACACAAAATGTGCATCACAACAGCGCAGACAACACTCACTACATACAACACTCGCAGAACATACAACACACCGGCCACACACAACACACATGGAGAGCGCCAACACAACACATACAACGCACACGAAAAACACCCACAACACGCCAAAGAGTTTACATACAACCTCTCAACACACAAACATCGCCTCACCCTAAACAACAAACCCCACACACACCGAGCACATGACTGCACACAATACCCATGAACCACGGTTCTCAGAGTAAACACAACACACACAGTGAGGGACACTGACCAAGCATGACCACACACAGTACACACATCACAAATTACACTCAATACTCAAACAGCGAACCCCACACACCACCTGTCAAACACAAACCCACGGTAATCACAACCACATGCAGAACCCGCACCACACACAACACATGCGAAATGACATGGAAGAAATACACAAACCACAAAAGAACACCGAATTTATGAAACACATTTCACAGACTGCACACACCACACAAAACACACATAAAACATACAGCACACAGGGCCTCACAGAATGCACAATGCGAAGCACACAACCTACATACAAAGCACGTCAGACAGAGCACACAATTAATATCCCACTCAACACGTAAAACACACAGAGGACACAACACAAAGCACAATATGCCAAACAGATTAGGATACACCCAACACACATGCAACTGAGAGCACAATACGTTGCACATCACGGAACACACGTGCGGTCCCATCACACACTAAACATGAAACAGAAAACCATTCACAGACCACATAACATTCCCGACCATGAACACAACACGCTACAAAAAAGACGCCAAACGTACGACACACAAAGACACACTCCAAGCACGCAACACCCAGCGCAGGACCGCCCACAAACACACCAGTCTCACAGCCCTCCACAGAGCAATACACACAGAACATACCCTACAAACAACAAATTACCCAAACTGCACACCTCACAATCGCAACAGTCACAACACAGAAAGAACACAACACACGGGAAACACACGCTCAGACACATAAACACTGCCATGCACATTAAGCCAGCAGACCACAGACATCAGAGCTAAAAACACACAATAACGCAGCACGCAAAACGCAACACAACACAGAATACACACCCAATCACACAACAAACACCACAACCCATGCCCTACAGTATAAACAAAAGACGAACGACGCACTTCACACATGACACAAAACCCACAAACACAAAGGACCACACAGAAAGACGCACAACGCAAACATCGCACACAACACACACATTAAAAGAAACACATCAACACATTGCCGCAACACACAAAATAATACACAAATTACAGAGCAATACATCACACAACACACAAACATCACACACAATTTATACATCACACCTCATAACACACACAACACCCTGCAGTAACAACACAACACACAGACCGATGCAACCACTACATACCATACATAAAGCCACACGCTCAAGGAATAACCACAATAAACTTAAGTAAACTCCCACAAACACAAAGACAGAGGACACACACAAACTCAGCACGCTAAAAGCACAACAGATGAAACAACATACAGCACAAACATCACAGGACATAAAGGCACACGATTCTCAGACACCACGATTAGCCATATACACACCACACACACAATGAGGTACACGACACGAGCAAAACCACATACAGATAACACGTGTCCCCTCACACACTTAATCAATCACACACACAGCCTCTCAAACACAGCCAAACACGTATCAGAATCACATATGCATCACACACAGAAAACATACAAAACCACATGAAAGCAAACAACCAAGAATAAAGGCAGATAGCACACTTTTCTAACACTGAACACCCCACTCACAACCGCACGCAGACACCCCACACGCATGTATACACGGGCACCTTTACGCAATGCGCGCACAAACACACACACACACACAACAAAAAGTAAAAACACAACAGTCACAGGGCGCACACCAGACACAACAGAGCACATGTTTCTCCTAAAACACACAAGTCACATTTGCAAGAGTACATGCACCACGCACCGTGAGGAACACCAAACACAACCACACACAGGTGACATATCTCACTTCGCAAACATAACAAGCACCCTCACATCACAACTCAAACACAACCATACGCAAATCACAATCACACACGGAAAACACACACAAAACAAATCCCTGGGCAAAACACACACAACCCACAAAGAAGACAAAGAGCGCACATTGCATACACTACACTCTGCAAGCACAACCACGCACAGACACAAAACACGTACATCCTCACGCAGGAGCACAACGCAGAGCACACACACAACACAGAAACACGCGAAACAAGAGTCCCAAGACACAGACCACACACCTCAAGGCACATAACTGCTCACAAAACACACACGGAAAACACTGCACAGACTACGTACTGCACACACCATGAGACATACTGAACAAGCGAAACCGCACAGTCAACACTTCTGATATCACGTGCATAACTCAAACAGCCAAACACACACACACAACCTCTCTAACACAACCACACACAAATCACAAACTCCACACATAAGACGGACACAACACATACTAATAATCCACAGACTACTCCCCTATGACGCACTACACACAACACACACAGCCACAAGCAGGCAGTATAGAGCACACACAGGTGCACGCAGACAGCTCGAAAAATCACACCCAAAATACACACTCACAGAACACATCAGACGCAACGCAAAACTAACATCACACAGAATGCTCAAAATACAGAGACCACCCAACATCTATCCTGTATGTAACACACAGAAAGCATATAGACAGCACTCACACAACCCAGAACACAGTACACAACAGAAAGCAGAAAGACCAGACGCAGTACACATGAAACACGACGACGGAAGGCAGACAACAGAAACACAACACACACACAAACACCAACGGATAACTCATAAAAAATGACAAGATATACAACACACAAAGAACCACTCAGTGCACAGAACACACAGCTCACGACCACACCCATGACACATTGCACGCCACACAGAGAAAGTATGCAGAACAATGTACTCAACAAGCAGCAAAGAACCCATAACACACATTGTACATTCACAACACACACCACATATACAAGCACCAGTAGAACACTCATAAAAAATGACAAAATGTACAACACACAAGGAACCGCTCAATGCACACAACTCACAACCACGCACGTCACACATTGCACGCCACACGGAGAAAATTACACAGAGCAGTGAACTCGACACGCAGTAAAGATCCCACACCACACGTAGTACCTACTCTACACACACAACATGGACAACACACACAAAATAAACAAGGCCCACAGATCACAGTCAACACAAGCCCAAACACACAAGAACACACAGCACACACAGCACAGCCAAACGGAATACACACAGAATCACAACACAAACACCACAAATCATTCACTACCGCATATCAACCACAAATACAGCACACTACACGAAAGAATTCCAGAAAGCACAACACGCACGGATCAAACACGCACAATACACAGTAATAAACACATAACACACAACGCACACAGCAAGACATAAAAAAAAGAAGCAGAAACGACACACAGCACACACAACACAACACACACAAAATGTGCATCACAACAGCGCAGACAACACTCACTACATACAACACTCGCAGAACATACAACACACCGGCCACACACAACACACATGGAGAGCGCCAACACAACACATACAACGCACACGAAAAACACCCACAACACGCCAAAGAGTTTACATACAACCTCTCAACACACAAACATCGCCTCACCCTAAACAACAAACCCCACACACACCGAGCACATGACTGCACACAATACCCATGAACCACGGTTCTCAGAGTAAACACAACACACACAGTGAGGGACACTGACCAAGCATGACCACACACAGTACACACATCACAAATTACACTCAATACTCAAACAGCGAACCCCACACACCACCTGTCAAACACAAACCCACGGTAATCACAACCACATGCAGAACCCGCACCACACACAACACATGCGAAATGACATGGAAGAAATACACAAACCACAAAAGAACACCGAATTTATGAAACACATTTCACAGACTGCACACACCACACAAAACACACATAAAACATACAGCACACAGGGCCTCACAGAATGCACAATGCGAAGCACACAACCTACATACAAAGCACGTCAGACAGAGCACACAATTAATATCCCACTCAACACGTAAAACACACAGAGGACACAACACAAAGCACAATATGCCAAACAGATTAGGATACACCCAACACACATGCAACTGAGAGCACAATACATTGCACATCACGGAACACACGTGCGGTCCCATCACACACTAAACATGAAACAGAAAACCATTCACAGACCACATAACATTCCCGACCATGAACACAACACGCTACAAAAAAGACGCCAAACGTACGACACACAAAGACACACTCCAAGCACGCAACACCCAGCGCAGGACCGCCCACAAACACACCAGTCTCACAGCCCTCCACAGAGCAATACACACAGAACATACCCTACAAACAACAAATTACCCAAACTGCACACCTCACAATCGCAACAGTCACAACACAGAAAGAACACAACACACGGGAAACACACGCTCAGACACATAAACACTGCCATGCACATTAAGCCAGCAGACCACAGACATCAGAGCTAAAAACACACAATAACGCAGCACGCAAAACGCAACACAACACAGAATACACACCCAATCACACAACAAACACCACAACCCATGCCCTACAGTATAAACAAAAGACGAACGACGCACTTCACACATGACACAAAACCCACAAACACAAAGGACCACACAGAAAGACGCACAACGCAAACATCGCACACAACACACACATTAAAAGAAACACATCAACACATTGCCGCAACACACAAAATAATACACAAATTACAGAGCAATACATCACACAACACACAAACATCACACACAATTTATACATCACACCTCATAACACACACAACACCCTGCAGTAACAACAAAACACACAGACTGATGCAACCACTACATACCATACATAAAGCCACACGCTCAAGGAATAACCACAATAAACTTAAGTAAACTCCCACAAACACAAAGACAGAGGACACACACAAACTCAGCACGCTAAAAGCACAACAGATGAAACAACATACAGCACAAACATCACAGGACATAAAGGCACACGATTCTCAGACACCACGATTAGCCATATACACACCACACACACAATGAGGTACACGACACGAGCAAAACCACATACAGATAACACGTGTCCCCTCACACACTTAATCAATCACACACACAGCCTCTCAAACACAGCCAAACACGTATCAGAATCACATATGCATCACACACAGAAAACATACAAAACCACATGAAAGCAAACAACCAAGAATAAAGGCAGATAGCACACTTTTCTAACACTGAACACCCCACTCACAACCGCACGCAGACACCCCACACGCATGTATACACGGGCACCTTTACGCAATGCGCGCACAAACACACACACACACACAACAAAAAGTAAAAACACAACAGTCACAGGGCGCACACCAGACACAACAGAGCACATGTTTCTCCTAAAACACACAAGTCACATTTGCAAGAGTACATGCACCACGCACCGTGAGGAACACCAAACACAACCACACACAGGTGACATATCTCACTTCGCAAACATAACAAGCACCCTCACATCACAACTCAAACACAACCATACGCAAATCACAATCACACACGGAAAACACACACAAAACAAATCCCTGGGCAAAACACACACAACCCACAAAGAAGACAAAGAGCGCACATTGCATACACTACACTCTGCAAGCACAACCACGCACAGACACAAAACACGTACATCCTCACGCAGGAGCACAACGCAGAGCACACACACAACACAGAAACACGCGAAACAAGAGTCCCAAGACACAGACCACACACCTCAAGGCACATAACTGCTCACAAAACACACACGGAAAACACTGCACAGACTACGTACTGCACACACCATGAGACATACTGAACAAGCGAAACCGCACAGTCAACACTTCTGATATCACGTGCATAACTCAAACAGCCAAACACACACACACAACCTCTCTAACACAACCACACACAAATCACAAACTCCACACATAAGACGGACACAACACATACTAATAATCCACAGACTACTCCCCTATGACGCACTACACACAACACACACAGCCACAAGCAGGCAGTATAGAGCACACACAGGTGCACGCAGACAGCTCGAAAAATCACACCCAAAATACACACTCACAGAACACATCAGACGCAACGCAAAACTAACATCACACAGAATGCTCAAAATACAGAGACCACCCAACATCTATCCTGTATGTAACACACAGAAAGCATATAGACAGCACTCACACAACCCAGAACACAGTACACAACAGAAAGCAGAAAGACCAGACGCAGTACACATGAAACACGACGACGGAAGGCAGACAACAGAAACACAACACACACACAAACACCAACGGATAACTCATAAAAAATGACAAGATATACAACACACAAAGAACCACTCAGTGCACAGAACACACAGCTCACGACCACACCCATGACACATTGCACGCCACACAGAGAAAGTATGCAGAACAATGTACTCAACAAGCAGCAAAGAACCCATAACACACATTGTACATTCACAACACACACCACATATACAAGCACCAGTAGAACACTCATAAAAAATGACAAAATGTACAACACACAAGGAACCGCTCAATGCACACAACTCACAACCACGCACGTCACACATTGCACGCCACACGGAGAAAATTACACAGAGCAGTGAACTCGACACGCAGTAAAGATCCCACACCACACGTAGTACCTACTCTACACACACAACATGGACAACACACACAAAATAAACAAGGCCCACAGATCACAGTCAACACAAGCCCAAACACACAAGAACACACAGCACACACAGCACAGCCAAACGGAATACACACAGAATCACAACACAAACACCACAAATCATTCACTACCGCATATCAACCACAAATACAGCACACTACACGAAAGAATTCCAGAAAGCACAACACGCACGGATCAAACACGCACAATACACAGTAATAAACACATAACACACAACGCACACAGCAAGACATAAAAAAAAGAAGCAGAAACGACACACAGCACACACAACACAACACACACAAAATGTGCATCACAACAGCGCAGACAACACTCACTACATACAACACTCGCAGAACATACAACACACCGGCCACACACAACACACATGGAGAGCGCCAACACAACACATACAACGCACACGAAAAACACCCACAACACGCCAAAGAGTTTACATACAACCTCTCAACACACAAACATCGCCTCACCCTAAACAACAAACCCCACACACACCGAGCACATGACTGCACACAATACCCATGAACCACGGTTCTCAGAGTAAACACAACACACACAGTGAGGGACACTGACCAAGCATGACCACACACAGTACACACATCACAAATTACACTCAATACTCAAACAGCGAACCCCACACACCACCTGTCAAACACAAACCCACGGTAATCACAACCACATGCAGAACCCGCACCACACACAACACATGCGAAATGACATGGAAGAAATACACAAACCACAAAAGAACACCGAATTTATGAAACACATTTCACAGACTGCACACACCACACAAAACACACATAAAACATACAGCACACAGGGCCTCACAGAATGCACAATGCGAAGCACACAACCTACATACAAAGCACGTCAGACAGAGCACACAATTAATATCCCACTCAACACGTAAAACACACAGAGGACACAACACAAAGCACAATATGCCAAACAGATTAGGATACACCCAACACACATGCAACTGAGAGCACAATACGTTGCACATCACGGAACACACGTGCGGTCCCATCACACACTAAACATGAAACAGAAAACCATTCACAGACCACATAACATTCCCGACCATGAACACAACACGCTACAAAAAAGACGCCAAACGTACGACACACAAAGACACACTCCAAGCACGCAACACCCAGCGCAGGACCGCCCACAAACACACCAGTCTCACAGCCCTCCACAGAGCAATACACACAGAACATACCCTACAAACAACAAATTACCCAAACTGCACACCTCACAATCGCAACAGTCACAACACAGAAAGAACACAACACACGGGAAACACACGCTCAGACACATAAACACTGCCATGCACATTAAGCCAGCAGACCACAGACATCAGAGCTAAAAACACACAATAACGCAGCACGCAAAACGCAACACAACACAGAATACACACCCAATCACACAACAAACACCACAACCCATGCCCTACAGTATAAACAAAAGACGAACGACGCACTTCACACATGACACAAAACCCACAAACACAAAGGACCACACAGAAAGACGCACAACGCAAACATCGCACACAACACACACATTAAAAGAAACACATCAACACATTGCCGCAACACACAAAATAATACACAAATTACAGAGCAATACATCACACAACACACAAACATCACACACAATTTATACATCACACCTCATAACACACACAACACCCTGCAGTAACAACACAACACACAGACCGATGCAACCACTACATACCATACATAAAGCCACACGCTCAAGGAATAACCACAATAAACTTAAGTAAACTCCCACAAACACAAAGACAGAGGACACACACAAACTCAGCACGCTAAAAGCACAACAGATGAAACAACATACAGCACAAACATCACAGGACATAAAGGCACACGATTCTCAGACACCACGATTAGCCATATACACACCACACACACAATGAGGTACACGACACGAGCAAAACCACATACAGATAACACGTGTCCCCTCACACACTTAATCAATCACACACACAGCCTCTCAAACACAGCCAAACACGTATCAGAATCACATATGCATCACACACAGAAAACATACAAAACCACATGAAAGCAAACAACCAAGAATAAAGGCAGATAGCACACTTTTCTAACACTGAACACCCCACTCACAACCGCACGCAGACACCCCACACGCATGTATACACGGGCACCTTTACGCAATGCGCGCACAAACACACACACACACACAACAAAAAGTAAAAACACAACAGTCACAGGGCGCACACCAGACACAACAGAGCACATGTTTCTCCTAAAACACACAAGTCACATTTGCAAGAGTACATGCACCACGCACCGTGAGGAACACCAAACACAACCACACACAGGTGACATATCTCACTTCGCAAACATAACAAGCACCCTCACATCACAACTCAAACACAACCATACGCAAATCACAATCACACACGGAAAACACACACAAAACAAATCCCTGGGCAAAACACACACAACCCACAAAGAAGACAAAGAGCGCACATTGCATACACTACACTCTGCAAGCACAACCACGCACAGACACAAAACACGTACATCCTCACGCAGGAGCACAACGCAGAGCACACACACAACACAGAAACACGCGAAACAAGAGTCCCAAGACACAGACCACACACCTCAAGGCACATAACTGCTCACAAAACACACACGGAAAACACTGCACAGACTACGTACTGCACACACCATGAGACATACTGAACAAGCGAAACCGCACAGTCAACACTTCTGATATCACGTGCATAACTCAAACAGCCAAACACACACACACAACCTCTCTAACACAACCACACACAAATCACAAACTCCACACATAAGACGGACACAACACATACTAATAATCCACAGACTACTCCCCTATGACGCACTACACACAACACACACAGCCACAAGCAGGCAGTATAGAGCACACACAGGTGCACGCAGACAGCTCGAAAAATCACACCCAAAATACACACTCACAGAACACATCAGACGCAACGCAAAACTAACATCACACAGAATGCTCAAAATACAGAGACCACCCAACATCTATCCTGTATGTAACACACAGAAAGCATATAGACAGCACTCACACAACCCAGAACACAGTACACAACAGAAAGCAGAAAGACCAGACGCAGTACACATGAAACACGACGACGGAAGGCAGACAACAGAAACACAACACACACACAAACACCAACGGATAACTCATAAAAAATGACAAGATATACAACACACAAAGAACCACTCAGTGCACAGAACACACAGCTCACGACCACACCCATGACACATTGCACGCCACACAGAGAAAGTATGCAGAACAATGTACTCAACAAGCAGCAAAGAACCCATAACACACATTGTACATTCACAACACACACCACATATACAAGCACCAGTAGAACACTCATAAAAAATGACAAAATGTACAACACACAAGGAACCGCTCAATGCACACAACTCACAACCACGCACGTCACACATTGCACGCCACACGGAGAAAATTACACAGAGCAGTGAACTCAACACGCAGTAAAGATCCCACACCACACGTAGTACCTACTCTACACACACAACATGGACAACACACACAAAATAAACAAGGCCCACAGATCACAGTCAACACAAGCCCAAACACACAAGAACACACAGCACACACAGCACAGCCAAACGGAATACACACAGAATCACAACACAAACACCACAAATCATTCACTACCGCATATCAACCACAAATACAGCACACTACACGAAAGAATTCCAGAAAGCACAACACGCACGGATCAAACACGCACAATACACAGTAATAAACACATAACACACAACGCACACAGCAAGACATAAAAAAAAGAAGCAGAAACGACACACAGCACACACAACACAACACACACAAAATGTGCATCACAACAGCGCAGACAACACTCACTACATACAACACTCGCAGAACATACAACACACCGGCCACACACAACACACATGGAGAGCGCCAACACAACACATACAACGCACACGAAAAACACCCACAACACGCCAAAGAGTTTACATACAACCTCTCAACACACAAACATCGCCTCACCCTAAACAACAAACCCCACACACACCGAGCACATGACTGCACACAATACCCATGAACCACGGTTCTCAGAGTAAACACAACACACACAGTGAGGGACACTGACCAAGCATGACCACACACAGTACACACATCACAAATTACACTCAATACTCAAACAGCGAACCCCACACACCACCTGTCAAACACAAACCCACGGTAATCACAACCACATGCAGAACCCGCACCACACACAACACATGCGAAATGACATGGAAGAAATACACAAACCACAAAAGAACACCGAATTTATGAAACACATTTCACAGACTGCACACACCACACAAAACACACATAAAACATACAGCACACAGGGCCTCACAGAATGCACAATGCGAAGCACACAACCTACATACAAAGCACGTCAGACAGAGCACACAATTAATATCCCACTCAACACGTAAAACACACAGAGGACACAACACAAAGCACAATATGCCAAACAGATTAGGATACACCCAACACACATGCAACTGAGAGCACAATACGTTGCACATCACGGAACACACGTGCGGTCCCATCACACACTAAACATGAAACAGAAAACCATTCACAGACCACATAACATTCCCGACCATGAACACAACACGCTACAAAAAAGACGCCAAACGTACGACACACAAAGACACACTCCAAGCACGCAACACCCAGCGCAGGACCGCCCACAAACACACCAGTCTCACAGCCCTCCACAGAGCAATACACACAGAACATACCCTACAAACAACAAATTACCCAAACTGCACACCTCACAATCGCAACAGTCACAACACAGAAAGAACACAACACACGGGAAACACACGCTCAGACACATAAACACTGCCATGCACATTAAGCCAGCAGACCACAGACATCAGAGCTAAAAACACACAATAACGCAGCACGCAAAACGCAACACAACACAGAATACACACCCAATCACACAACAAACACCACAACCCATGCCCTACAGTATAAACAAAAGACGAACGACGCACTTCACACATGACACAAAACCCACAAACACAAAGGACCACACAGAAAGACGCACAACGCAAACATCGCACACAACACACACATTAAAAGAAACACATCAACACATTGCCGCAACACACAAAATAATACACAAATTACAGAGCAATACATCACACAACACACAAACATCACACACAATTTATACATCACACCTCATAACACACACAACACCCTGCAGTAACAACACAACACACAGACCGATGCAACCACTACATACCATACATAAAGCCACACGCTCAAGGAATAACCACAATAAACTTAAGTAAACTCCCACAAACACAAAGACAGAGGACACACACAAACTCAGCACGCTAAAAGCACAACAGATGAAACAACATACAGCACAAACATCACAGGACATAAAGGCACACGATTCTCAGACACCACGATTAGCCATATACACACCACACACACAATGAGGTACACGACACGAGCAAAACCACATACAGATAACACGTGTCCCCTCACACACTTAATCAATCACACACACAGCCTCTCAAACACAGCCAAACACGTATCAGAATCACATATGCATCACACACAGAAAACATACAAAACCACATGAAAGCAAACAACCAAGAATAAAGGCAGATAGCACACTTTTCTAACACTGAACACCCCACTCACAACCGCACGCAGACACCCCACACGCATGTATACACGGGCACCTTTACGCAATGCGCGCACAAACACACACACACACACAACAAAAAGTAAAAACACAACAGTCACAGGGCGCACACCAGACACAACAGAGCACATGTTTCTCCTAAAACACACAAGTCACATTTGCAAGAGTACATGCACCACGCACCGTGAGGAACACCAAACACAACCACACACAGGTGACATATCTCACTTCGCAAACATAACAAGCACCCTCACATCACAACTCAAACACAACCATACGCAAATCACAATCACACACGGAAAACACACACAAAACAAATCCCTGGGCAAAACACACACAACCCACAAAGAAGACAAAGAGCGCACATTGCATACACTACACTCTGCAAGCACAACCACGCACAGACACAAAACACGTACATCCTCACGCAGGAGCACAACGCAGAGCACACACACAACACAGAAACACGCGAAACAAGAGTCCCAAGACACAGACCACACACCTCAAGGCACATAACTGCTCACAAAACACACACGGAAAACACTGCACAGACTACGTACTGCACACACCATGAGACATACTGAACAAGCGAAACCGCACAGTCAACACTTCTGATATCACGTGCATAACTCAAACAGCCAAACACACACACACAACCTCTCTAACACAACCACACACAAATCACAAACTCCACACATAAGACGGACACAACACATACTAATAATCCACAGACTACTCCCCTATGACGCACTACACACAACACACACAGCCACAAGCAGGCAGTATAGAGCACACACAGGTGCACGCAGACAGCTCGAAAAATCACACCCAAAATACACACTCACAGAACACATCAGACGCAACGCAAAACTAACATCACACAGAATGCTCAAAATACAGAGACCACCCAACATCTATCCTGTATGTAACACACAGAAAGCATATAGACAGCACTCACACAACCCAGAACACAGTACACAACAGAAAGCAGAAAGACCAGACGCAGTACACATGAAACACGACGACGGAAGGCAGACAACAGAAACACAACACACACACAAACACCAACGGATAACTCATAAAAAATGACAAGATATACAACACACAAAGAACCACTCAGTGCACAGAACACACAGCTCACGACCACACCCATGACACATTGCACGCCACACAGAGAAAGTATGCAGAACAATGTACTCAACAAGCAGCAAAGAACCCATAACACACATTGTACATTCACAACACACACCACATATACAAGCACCAGTAGAACACTCATAAAAAATGACAAAATGTACAACACACAAGGAACCGCTCAATGCACACAACTCACAACCACGCACGTCACACATTGCACGCCACACGGAGAAAATTACACAGAGCAGTGAACTCGACACGCAGTAAAGATCCCACACCACACGTAGTACCTACTCTACACACACAACATGGACAACACACACAAAATAAACAAGGCCCACAGATCACAGTCAACACAAGCCCAAACACACAAGAACACACAGCACACACAGCACAGCCAAACGGAATACACACAGAATCACAACACAAACACCACAAATCATTCACTACCGCATATCAACCACAAATACAGCACACTACACGAAAGAATTCCAGAAAGCACAACACGCACGGATCAAACACGCACAATACACAGTAATAAACACATAACACACAACGCACACAGCAAGACATAAAAAAAAGAAGCAGAAACGACACACAGCACACACAACACAACACACACAAAATGTGCATCACAACAGCGCAGACAACACTCACTACATACAACACTCGCAGAACATACAACACACCGGCCACACACAACACACATGGAGAGCGCCAACACAACACATACAACGCACACGAAAAACACCCACAACACGCCAAAGAGTTTACATACAACCTCTCAACACACAAACATCGCCTCACCCTAAACAACAAACCCCACACACACCGAGCACATGACTGCACACAATACCCATGAACCACGGTTCTCAGAGTAAACACAACACACACAGTGAGGGACACTGACCAAGCATGACCACACACAGTACACACATCACAAATTACACTCAATACTCAAACAGCGAACCCCACACACCACCTGTCAAACACAAACCCACGGTAATCACAACCACATGCAGAACCCGCACCACACACAACACATGCGAAATGACATGGAAGAAATACACAAACCACAAAAGAACACCGAATTTATGAAACACATTTCACAGACTGCACACACCACACAAAACACACATAAAACATACAGCACACAGGGCCTCACAGAATGCACAATGCGAAGCACACAACCTACATACAAAGCACGTCAGACAGAGCACACAATTAATATCCCACTCAACACGTAAAACACACAGAGGACACAACACAAAGCACAATATGCCAAACAGATTAGGATACACCCAACACACATGCAACTGAGAGCACAATACGTTGCACATCACGGAACACACGTGCGGTCCCATCACACACTAAACATGAAACAGAAAACCATTCACAGACCACATAACATTCCCGACCATGAACACAACACGCTACAAAAAAGACGCCAAACGTACGACACACAAAGACACACTCCAAGCACGCAACACCCAGCGCAGGACCGCCCACAAACACACCAGTCTCACAGCCCTCCACAGAGCAATACACACAGAACATACCCTACAAACAACAAATTACCCAAACTGCACACCTCACAATCGCAACAGTCACAACACAGAAAGAACACAACACACGGGAAACACACGCTCAGACACATAAACACTGCCATGCACATTAAGCCAGCAGACCACAGACATCAGAGCTAAAAACACACAATAACGCAGCACGCAAAACGCAACACAACACAGAATACACACCCAATCACACAACAAACACCACAACCCATGCCCTACAGTATAAACAAAAGACGAACGACGCACTTCACACATGACACAAAACCCACAAACACAAAGGACCACACAGAAAGACGCACAACGCAAACATCGCACACAACACACACATTAAAAGAAACACATCAACACATTGCCGCAACACACAAAATAATACACAAATTACAGAGCAATACATCACACAACACACAAACATCACACACAATTTATACATCACACCTCATAACACACACAACACCCTGCAGTAACAACACAACACACAGACCGATGCAACCACTACATACCATACATAAAGCCACACGCTCAAGGAATAACCACAATAAACTTAAGTAAACTCCCACAAACACAAAGACAGAGGACACACACAAACTCAGCACGCTAAAAGCACAACAGATGAAACAACATACAGCACAAACATCACAGGACATAAAGGCACACGATTCTCAGACACCACGATTAGCCATATACACACCACACACACAATGAGGTACACGACACGAGCAAAACCACATACAGATAACACGTGTCCCCTCACACACTTAATCAATCACACACACAGCCTCTCAAACACAGCCAAACACGTATCAGAATCACATATGCATCACACACAGAAAACATACAAAACCACATGAAAGCAAACAACCAAGAATAAAGGCAGATAGCACACTTTTCTAACACTGAACACCCCACTCACAACCGCACGCAGACACCCCACACGCATGTATACACGGGCACCTTTACGCAATGCGCGCACAAACACACACACACACACAACAAAAAGTAAAAACACAACAGTCACAGGGCGCACACCAGACACAACAGAGCACATGTTTCTCCTAAAACACACAAGTCACATTTGCAAGAGTACATGCACCACGCACCGTGAGGAACACCAAACACAACCACACACAGGTGACATATCTCACTTCGCAAACATAACAAGCACCCTCACATCACAACTCAAACACAACCATACGCAAATCACAATCACACACGGAAAACACACACAAAACAAATCCCTGGGCAAAACACACACAACCCACAAAGAAGACAAAGAGCGCACATTGCATACACTACACTCTGCAAGCACAACCACGCACAGACACAAAACACGTACATCCTCACGCAGGAGCACAACGCAGAGCACACACACAACACAGAAACACGCGAAACAAGAGTCCCAAGACACAGACCACACACCTCAAGGCACATAACTGCTCACAAAACACACACGGAAAACACTGCACAGACTACGTACTGCACACACCATGAGACATACTGAACAAGCGAAACCGCACAGTCAACACTTCTGATATCACGTGCATAACTCAAACAGCCAAACACACACACACAACCTCTCTAACACAACCACACACAAATCACAAACTCCACACATAAGACGGACACAACACATACTAATAATCCACAGACTACTCCCCTATGACGCACTACACACAACACACACAGCCACAAGCAGGCAGTATAGAGCACACACAGGTGCACGCAGACAGCTCGAAAAATCACACCCAAAATACACACTCACAGAACACATCAGACGCAACGCAAAACTAACATCACACAGAATGCTCAAAATACAGAGACCACCCAACATCTATCCTGTATGTAACACACAGAAAGCATATAGACAGCACTCACACAACCCAGAACACAGTACACAACAGAAAGCAGAAAGACCAGACGCAGTACACATGAAACACGACGACGGAAGGCAGACAACAGAAACACAACACACACACAAACACCAACGGATAACTCATAAAAAATGACAAGATATACAACACACAAAGAACCACTCAGTGCACAGAACACACAGCTCACGACCACACCCATGACACATTGCACGCCACACAGAGAAAGTATGCAGAACAATGTACTCAACAAGCAGCAAAGAACCCATAACACACATTGTACATTCACAACACACACCACATATACAAGCACCAGTAGAACACTCATAAAAAATGACAAAATGTACAACACACAAGGAACCGCTCAATGCACACAACTCACAACCACGCACGTCACACATTGCACGCCACACGGAGAAAATTACACAGAGCAGTGAACTCGACACGCAGTAAAGATCCCACACCACACGTAGTACCTACTCTACACACACAACATGGACAACACACACAAAATAAACAAGGCCCACAGATCACAGTCAACACAAGCCCAAACACACAAGAACACACAGCACACACAGCACAGCCAAACGGAATACACACAGAATCACAACACAAACACCACAAATCATTCACTACCGCATATCAACCACAAATACAGCACACTACACGAAAGAATTCCAGAAAGCACAACACGCACGGATCAAACACACACAATACACAGTAATAAACACATAACACACAACGCACACAGCAAGACATAAAAAAAAGAAGCAGAAACGACACACAGCACACACAACACAACACACACAAAATGTGCATCACAACAGCGCAGACAACACTCACTACATACAACACTCGCAGAACATACAACACACCGGCCACACACAACACACATGGAGAGCGCCAACACAACACATACAACGCACACGAAAAACACCCACAACACGCCAAAGAGTTTACATACAACCTCTCAACACACAAACATCGCCTCACCCTAAACAACAAACCCCACACACACCGAGCACATGACTGCACACAATACCCATGAACCACGGTTCTCAGAGTAAACACAACACACACAGTGAGGGACACTGACCAAGCATGACCACACACAGTACACACATCACAAATTACACTCAATACTCAAACAGCGAACCCCACACACCACCTGTCAAACACAAACCCACGGTAATCACAACCACATGCAGAACCCGCACCACACACAACACATGCGAAATGACATGGAAGAAATACACAAACCACAAAAGAACACCGAATTTATGAAACACATTTCACAGACTGCACACACCACACAAAACACACATAAAACATACAGCACACAGGGCCTCACAGAATGCACAATGCGAAGCACACAACCTACATACAAAGCACGTCAGACAGAGCACACAATTAATATCCCACTCAACACGTAAAACACACAGAGGACACAACACAAAGCACAATATGCCAAACAGATTAGGATACACCCAACACACATGCAACTGAGAGCACAATACGTTGCACATCACGGAACACACGTGCGGTCCCATCACACACTAAACATGAAACAGAAAACCATTCACAGACCACATAACATTCCCGACCATGAACACAACACGCTACAAAAAAGACGCCAAACGTACGACACACAAAGACACACTCCAAGCACGCAACACCCAGCGCAGGACCGCCCACAAACACACCAGTCTCACAGCCCTCCACAGAGCAATACACACAGAACATACCCTACAAACAACAAATTACCCAAACTGCACACCTCACAATCGCAACAGTCACAACACAGAAAGAACACAACACACGGGAAACACACGCTCAGACACATAAACACTGCCATGCACATTAAGCCAGCAGACCACAGACATCAGAGCTAAAAACACACAATAACGCAGCACGCAAAACGCAACACAACACAGAATACACACCCAATCACACAACAAACACCACAACCCATGCCCTACAGTATAAACAAAAGACGAACGACGCACTTCACACATGACACAAAACCCACAAACACAAAGGACCACACAGAAAGACGCACAACGCAAACATCGCACACAACACACACATTAAAAGAAACACATCAACACATTGCCGCAACACACAAAATAATACACAAATTACAGAGCAATACATCACACAACACACAAACATCACACACAATTTATACATCACACCTCATAACACACACAACACCCTGCAGTAACAACACAACACACAGACCGATGCAACCACTACATACCATACATAAAGCCACACGCTCAAGGAATAACCACAATAAACTTAAGTAAACTCCCACAAACACAAAGACAGAGGACACACACAAACTCAGCACGCTAAAAGCACAACAGATGAAACAACATACAGCACAAACATCACAGGACATAAAGGCACACGATTCTCAGACACCACGATTAGCCATATACACACCACACACACAATGAGGTACACGACACGAGCAAAACCACATACAGATAACACGTGTCCCCTCACACACTTAATCAATCACACACACAGCCTCTCAAACACAGCCAAACACGTATCAGAATCACATATGCATCACACACAGAAAACATACAAAACCACATGAAAGCAAACAACCAAGAATAAAGGCAGATAGCACACTTTTCTAACACTGAACACCCCACTCACAACCGCACGCAGACACCCCACACGCATGTATACACGGGCACCTTTACGCAATGCGCGCACAAACACACACACACACACAACAAAAAGTAAAAACACAACAGTCACAGGGCGCACACCAGACACAACAGAGCACATGTTTCTCCTAAAACACACAAGTCACATTTGCAAGAGTACATGCACCACGCACCGTGAGGAACACCAAACACAACCACACACAGGTGACATATCTCACTTCGCAAACATAACAAGCACCCTCACATCACAACTCAAACACAACCATACGCAAATCACAATCACACACGGAAAACACACACAAAACAAATCCCTGGGCAAAACACACACAACCCACAAAGAAGACAAAGAGCGCACATTGCATACACTACACTCTGCAAGCACAACCACGCACAGACACAAAACACGTACATCCTCACGCAGGAGCACAACGCAGAGCACACACACAACACAGAAACACGCGAAACAAGAGTCCCAAGACACAGACCACACACCTCAAGGCACATAACTGCTCACAAAACACACACGGAAAACACTGCACAGACTACGTACTGCACACACCATGAGACATACTGAACAAGCGAAACCGCACAGTCAACACTTCTGATATCACGTGCATAACTCAAACAGCCAAACACACACACACAACCTCTCTAACACAACCACACACAAATCACAAACTCCACACATAAGACGGACACAACACATACTAATAATCCACAGACTACTCCCCTATGACGCACTACACACAACACACACAGCCACAAGCAGGCAGTATAGAGCACACACAGGTGCACGCAGACAGCTCGAAAAATCACACCCAAAATACACACTCACAGAACACATCAGACGCAACGCAAAACTAACATCACACAGAATGCTCAAAATACAGAGACCACCCAACATCTATCCTGTATGTAACACACAGAAAGCATATAGACAGCACTCACACAACCCAGAACACAGTACACAACAGAAAGCAGAAAGACCAGACGCAGTACACATGAAACACGACGACGGAAGGCAGACAACAGAAACACAACACACACACAAACACCAACGGATAACTCATAAAAAATGACAAGATATACAACACACAAAGAACCACTCAGTGCACAGAACACACAGCTCACGACCACACCCATGACACATTGCACGCCACACAGAGAAAGTATGCAGAACAATGTACTCAACAAGCAGCAAAGAACCCATAACACACATTGTACATTCACAACACACACCACATATACAAGCACCAGTAGAACACTCATAAAAAATGACAAAATGTACAACACACAAGGAACCGCTCAATGCACACAACTCACAACCACGCACGTCACACATTGCACGCCACACGGAGAAAATTACACAGAGCAGTGAACTCGACACGCAGTAAAGATCCCACACCACACGTAGTACCTACTCTACACACACAACATGGACAACACACACAAAATAAACAAGGCCCACAGATCACAGTCAACACAAGCCCAAACACACAAGAACACACAGCACACACAGCACAGCCAAACGGAATACACACAGAATCACAACACAAACACCACAAATCATTCACTACCGCATATCAACCACAAATACAGCACACTACACGAAAGAATTCCAGAAAGCACAACACGCACGGATCAAACACGCACAATACACAGTAATAAACACATAACACACAACGCACACAGCAAGACATAAAAAAAAGAAGCAGAAACGACACACAGCACACACAACACAACACACACAAAATGTGCATCACAACAGCGCAGACAACACTCACTACATACAACACTCGCAGAACATACAACACACCGGCCACACACAACACACATGGAGAGCGCCAACACAACACATACAACGCACACGAAAAACACCCACAACACGCCAAAGAGTTTACATACAACCTCTCAACACACAAACATCGCCTCACCCTAAACAACAAACCCCACACACACCGAGCACATGACTGCACACAATACCCATGAACCACGGTTCTCAGAGTAAACACAACACACACAGTGAGGGACACTGACCAAGCATGACCACACACAGTACACACATCACAAATTACACTCAATACTCAAACAGCGAACCCCACACACCACCTGTCAAACACAAACCCACGGTAATCACAACCACATGCAGAACCCGCACCACACACAACACATGCGAAATGACATGGAAGAAATACACAAACCACAAAAGAACACCGAATTTATGAAACACATTTCACAGACTGCGCACACCACACAAAACACACATAAAACATACAGCACACAGGGCCTCACAGAATGCACAATGCGAAGCACATAACCTACATACAAAGCACGTCAGACAGAGCACACAATTAATATCCCACTCAACACGTAAAACACACAGAGGACACAACACAAAGCACAATATGCCAAACAGATTAGGATACACCCAACACACATGCAACTGAGAGCACAATACGTTGCACATCACGGAACACACGTGCGGTCCCATCACACACTAAACATGAAACAGAAAACCATTCACAGACCACATAACATTCCCGACCATGAACACAACACGCTACAAAAAAGACGCCAAACGTACGACACACAAAGACACACTCCAAGCACGCAACACCCAGCGCAGGACCGCCCACAAACACACCAGTCTCACAGCCCTCCACAGAGCAATACACACAGAACATACCCTACAAACAACAAATTACCCAAACTGCACACCTCACAATCGCAACAGTCACAACACAGAAAGAACACAACACACGGGAAACACACGCTCAGACACATAAACACTGCCATGCACATTAAGCCAGCAGACCACAGACATCAGAGCTAAAAACACACAATAACGCAGCACGCAAAACGCAACACAACACAGAATACACACCCAATCACACAACAAACACCACAACCCATGCCCTACAGTATAAACAAAAGACGAACGACGCACTTCACACATGACACAAAACCCACAAACACAAAGGACCACACAGAAAGACGCACAACGCAAACATCGCACACAACACACACATTAAAAGAAACACATCAACACATTGCCGCAACACACAAAATAATACACAAATTACAGAGCAATACATCACACAACACACAAACATCACACACAATTTATACATCACACCTCATAACACACACAACACCCTGCAGTAACAACACAACACACAGACCGATGCAACCACTACATACCATACATAAAGCCACACGCTCAAGGAATAACCACAATAAACTTAAGTAAACTCCCACAAACACAAAGACAGAGGACACACACAAACTCAGCACGCTAAAAGCACAACAGATGAAACAACATACAGCACAAACATCACAGGACATAAAGGCACACGATTCTCAGACACCACGATTAGCCATATACACACCACACACACAATGAGGTACACGACACGAGCAAAACCACATACAGATAACACGTGTCCCCTCACACACTTAATCAATCACACACACAGCCTCTCAAACACAGCCAAACACGTATCAGAATCACATATGCATCACACACAGAAAACATACAAAACCACATGAAAGCAAACAACTAAGAATAAAGGCAGATAGCACACTTTTCTAACACTGAACACCCCACTCACAACCGCACGCAGACACCCCACACGCATGTATACACGGGCACCTTTACGCAATGCGCGCACAAACACACACACACACACAACAAAAAGTAAAAACACAACAGTCACAGGGCGCACACCAGACACAACAGAGCACATGTTTCTCCTAAAACACACAAGTCACATTTGCAAGAGTACATGCACCACGCACCGTGAGGAACACCAAACACAACCACACACAGGTGACATATCTCACTTCGCAAACATAACAAGCACCCTCACATCACAACTCAAACACAACCATACGCAAATCACAATCACACACGGAAAACACACACAAAACAAATCCCTGGGCAAAACACACACAACCCACAAAGAAGACAAAGAGCGCACATTGCATACACTACACTCTGCAAGCACAACCACGCACAGACACAAAACACGTACATCCTCACGCAGGAGCACAACGCAGAGCACACACACAACACAGAAACACGCGAAACAAGAGTCCCAAGACACAGACCACACACCTCAAGGCACATAACTGCTCACAAAACACACACGGAAAACACTGCACAGACTACGTACTGCACACACCATGAGACATACTGAACAAGCGAAACCGCACAGTCAACACTTCTGATATCACGTGCATAACTCAAACAGCCAAACACACACACACAACCTCTCTAACACAACCACACACAAATCACAAACTCCACACATAAGACGGACACAACACATACTAATAATCCACAGACTACTCCCCTATGACGCACTACACACAACACACACAGCCACAAGCAGGCAGTATAGAGCACACACAGGTGCACGCAGACAGCTCGAAAAATCACACCCAAAATACACACTCACAGAACACATCAGACGCAACGCAAAACTAACATCACACAGAATGCTCAAAATACAGAGACCACCCAACATCTATCCTGTATGTAACACACAGAAAGCATATAGACAGCACTCACACAACCCAGAACACAGTACACAACAGAAAGCAGAAAGACCAGACGCAGTACACATGAAACACGACGACGGAAGGCAGACAACAGAAACACAACACACACACAAACACCAACGGATAACTCATAAAAAATGACAAGATATACAACACACAAAGAACCACTCAGTGCACAGAACACACAGCTCACGACCACACCCATGACACATTGCACGCCACACAGAGAAAGTATGCAGAACAATGTACTCAACAAGCAGCAAAGAACCCATAACACACATTGTACATTCACAACACACACCACATATACAAGCACCAGTAGAACACTCATAAAAAATGACAAAATGTACAACACACAAGGAACCGCTCAATGCACACAACTCACAACCACGCACGTCACACATTGCACGCCACACGGAGAAAATTACACAGAGCAGTGAACTCGACACGCAGTAAAGATCCCACACCACACGTAGTACCTACTCTACACACACAACATGGACAACACACACAAAATAAACAAGGCCCACAGATCACAGTCAACACAAGCCCAAACACACAAGAACACACAGCACACACAGCACAGCCAAACGGAATACACACAGAATCACAACACAAACACCACAAATCATTCACTACCGCATATCAACCACAAATACAGCACACTACACGAAAGAATTCCAGAAAGCACAACACGCACGGATCAAACACACACAATACACAGTAATAAACACATAACACACAACGCACACAGCAAGACATAAAAAAAAGAAGCAGAAACGACACACAGCACACACAACACAACACACACAAAATGTGCATCACAACAGCGCAGACAACACTCACTACATACAACACTCGCAGAACATACAACACACCGGCCACACACAACACACATGGAGAGCGCCAACACAACACATACAACGCACACGAAAAACACCCACAACACGCCAAAGAGTTTACATACAACCTCTCAACACACAAACATCGCCTCACCCTAAACAACAAACCCCACACACACCGAGCACATGACTGCACACAATACCCATGAACCACGGTTCTCAGAGTAAACACAACACACACAGTGAGGGACACTGACCAAGCATGACCACACACAGTACACACATCACAAATTACACTCAATACTCAAACAGCGAACCCCACACACCACCTGTCAAACACAAACCCACGGTAATCACAACCACATGCAGAACCCGCACCACACACAACACATGCGAAATGACATGGAAGAAATACACAAACCACAAAAGAACACCGAATTTATGAAACACATTTCACAGACTGCACACACCACACAAAACACACATAAAACATACAGCACACAGGGCCTCACAGAATGCACAATGCGAAGCACACAACCTACATACAAAGCACGTCAGACAGAGCACACAATTAATATCCCACTCAACACGTAAAACACACAGAGGACACAACACAAAGCACAATATGCCAAACAGATTAGGATACACCCAACACACATGCAACTGAGAGCACAATACGTTGCACATCACGGAACACACGTGCGGTCCCATCACACACTAAACATGAAACAGAAAACCATTCACAGACCACATAACATTCCCGACCATGAACACAACACGCTACAAAAAAGACGCCAAACGTACGACACACAAAGACACACTCCAAGCACGCAACACCCAGCGCAGGACCGCCCACAAACACACCAGTCTCACAGCCCTCCACAGAGCAATACACACAGAACATACCCTACAAACAACAAATTACCCAAACTGCACACCTCACAATCGCAACAGTCACAACACAGAAAGAACACAACACACGGGAAACACACGCTCAGACACATAAACACTGCCATGCACATTAAGCCAGCAGACCACAGACATCAGAGCTAAAAACACACAATAACGCAGCACGCAAAACGCAACACAACACAGAATACACACCCAATCACACAACAAACACCACAACCCATGCCCTACAGTATAAACAAAAGACGAACGACGCACTTCACACATGACACAAAACCCACAAACACAAAGGACCACACAGAAAGACGCACAACGCAAACATCGCACACAACACACACATTAAAAGAAACACATCAACACATTGCCGCAACACACAAAATAATACACAAATTACAGAGCAATACATCACACAACACACAAACATCACACACAATTTATACATCACACCTCATAACACACACAACACCCTGCAGTAACAACACAACACACAGACCGATGCAACCACTACATACCATACATAAAGCCACACGCTCAAGGAATAACCACAATAAACTTAAGTAAACTCCCACAAACACAAAGACAGAGGACACACACAAACTCAGCACGCTAAAAGCACAACAGATGAAACAACATACAGCACAAACATCACAGGACATAAAGGCACACGATTCTCAGACACCACGATTAGCCATATACACACCACACACACAATGAGGTACACGACACGAGCAAAACCACATACAGATAACACGTGTCCCCTCACACACTTAATCAATCACACACACAGCCTCTCAAACACAGCCAAACACGTATCAGAATCACATATGCATCACACACAGAAAACATACAAAACCACATGAAAGCAAACAACTAAGAATAAAGGCAGATAGCACACTTTTCTAACACTGAACACCCCACTCACAACCGCACGCAGACACCCCACACGCATGTATACACGGGCACCTTTACGCAATGCGCGCACAAACACACACACACACACAACAAAAAGTAAAAACACAACAGTCACAGGGCGCACACCAGACACAACAGAGCACATGTTTCTCCTAAAACACACAAGTCACATTTGCAAGAGTACATGCACCACGCACCGTGAGGAACACCAAACACAACCACACACAGGTGACATATCTCACTTCGCAAACATAACAAGCACCCTCACATCACAACTCAAACACAACCATACGCAAATCACAATCACACACGGAAAACACACACAAAACAAATCCCTGGGCAAAACACACACAACCCACAAAGAAGACAAAGAGCGCACATTGCATACACTACACTCTGCAAGCACAACCACGCACAGACACAAAACACGTACATCCTCACGCAGGAGCACAACGCAGAGCACACACACAACACAGAAACACGCGAAACAAGAGTCCCAAGACACAGACCACACACCTCAAGGCACATAACTGCTCACAAAACACACACGGAAAACACTGCACAGACTACGTACTGCACACACCATGAGACATACTGAACAAGCGAAACCGCACAGTCAACACTTCTGATATCACGTGCATAACTCAAACAGCCAAACACACACACACAACCTCTCTAACACAACCACACACAAATCACAAACTCCACACATAAGACGGACACAACACATACTAATAATCCACAGACTACTCCCCTATGACGCACTACACACAACACACACAGCCACAAGCAGGCAGTATAGAGCACACACAGGTGCACGCAGACAGCTCGAAAAATCACACCCAAAATACACACTCACAGAACACATCAGACGCAACGCAAAACTAACATCACACAGAATGCTCAAAATACAGAGACCACCCAACATCTATCCTGTATGTAACACACAGAAAGCATATAGACAGCACTCACACAACCCAGAACACAGTACACAACAGAAAGCAGAAAGACCAGACGCAGTACACATGAAACACGACGACGGAAGGCAGACAACAGAAACACAACACACACACAAACACCAACGGATAACTCATAAAAAATGACAAGATATACAACACACAAAGAACCACTCAGTGCACAGAACACACAGCTCACGACCACACCCATGACACATTGCACGCCACACAGAGAAAGTATGCAGAACAATGTACTCAACAAGCAGCAAAGAACCCATAACACACATTGTACATTCACAACACACACCACATATACAAGCACCAGTAGAACACTCATAAAAAATGACAAAATGTACAACACACAAGGAACCGCTCAATGCACACAACTCACAACCACGCACGTCACACATTGCACGCCACACGGAGAAAATTACACAGAGCAGTGAACTCGACACGCAGTAAAGATCCCACACCACACGTAGTACCTACTCTACACACACAACATGGACAACACACACAAAATAAACAAGGCCCACAGATCACAGTCAACACAAGCCCAAACACACAAGAACACACAGCACACACAGCACAGCCAAACGGAATACACACAGAATCACAACACAAACACCACAAATCATTCACTACCGCATATCAACCACAAATACAGCACACTACACGAAAGAATTCCAGAAAGCACAACACGCACGGATCAAACACACACAATACACAGTAATAAACACATAACACACAACGCACACAGCAAGACATAAAAAAAAGAAGCAGAAACGACACACAGCACACACAACACAACACACACAAAATGTGCATCACAACAGCGCAGACAACACTCACTACATACAACACTCGCAGAACATACAACACACCGGCCACACACAACACACATGGAGAGCGCCAACACAACACATACAACGCACACGAAAAACACCCACAACACGCCAAAGAGTTTACATACAACCTCTCAACACACAAACATCGCCTCACCCTAAACAACAAACCCCACACACACCGAGCACATGACTGCACACAATACCCATGAACCACGGTTCTCAGAGTAAACACAACACACACAGTGAGGGACACTGACCAAGCATGACCACACACAGTACACACATCACAAATTACACTCAATACTCAAACAGCGAACCCCACACACCACCTGTCAAACACAAACCCACGGTAATCACAACCACATGCAGAACCCGCACCACACACAACACATGCGAAATGACATGGAAGAAATACACAAACCACAAAAGAACACCGAATTTATGAAACACATTTCACAGACTGCACACACCACACAAAACACACATAAAACATACAGCACACAGGGCCTCACAGAATGCACAATGCGAAGCACACAACCTACATACAAAGCACGTCAGACAGAGCACACAATTAATATCCCACTCAACACGTAAAACACACAGAGGACACAACACAAAGCACAATATGCCAAACAGATTAGGATACACCCAACACACATGCAACTGAGAGCACAATACGTTGCACATCACGGAACACACGTGCGGTCCCATCACACACTAAACATGAAACAGAAAACCATTCACAGACCACATAACATTCCCGACCATGAACACAACACGCTACAAAAAAGACGCCAAACGTACGACACACAAAGACACACTCCAAGCACGCAACACCCAGCGCAGGACCGCCCACAAACACACCAGTCTCACAGCCCTCCACAGAGCAATACACACAGAACATACCCTACAAACAACAAATTACCCAAACTGCACACCTCACAATCGCAACAGTCACAACACAGAAAGAACACAACACACGGGAAACACACGCTCAGACACATAAACACTGCCATGCACATTAAGCCAGCAGACCACAGACATCAGAGCTAAAAACACACAATAACGCAGCACGCAAAACGCAACACAACACAGAATACACACCCAATCACACAACAAACACCACAACCCATGCCCTACAGTATAAACAAAAGACGAACGATGCACTTCACACATGACACAAAACCCACAAACACAAAGGACCACACAGAAAGACGCACAACGCAAACATCGCACACAACACACACATTAAAAGAAACACATCAACACATTGCCGCAACACACAAAATAATACACAAATTACAGAGCAATACATCACACAACACACAAACATCACACACAATTTATACATCACACCTCATAACACACACAACACCCTGCAGTAACAACACAACACACAGACCGATGCAACCACTACATACCATACATAAAGCCACACGCTCAAGGAATAACCACAATAAACTTAAGTAAACTCCCACAAACACAAAGACAGAGGACACACACAAACTCAGCACGCTAAAAGCACAACAGATGAAACAACATACAGCACAAACATCACAGGACATAAAGGCACACGATTCTCAGACACCACGATTAGCCATATACACACCACACACACAATGAGGTACACGACACGAGCAAAACCACATACAGATAACACGTGTCCCCTCACACACTTAATCAATCACACACACAGCCTCTCAAACACAGCCAAACACGTATCAGAATCACATATGCATCACACACAGAAAACATACAAAACCACATGAAAGCAAACAACTAAGAATAAAGGCAGATAGCACACTTTTCTAACACTGAACACCCCACTCACAACCGCACGCAGACACCCCACACGCATGTATACACGGGCACCTTTACGCAATGCGCGCACAAACACACACACACACACAACAAAAAGTAAAAACACAACAGTCACAGGGCGCACACCAGACACAACAGAGCACATGTTTCTCCTAAAACACACAAGTCACATTTGCAAGAGTACATGCACCACGCACCGTGAGGAACACCAAACACAACCACACACAGGTGACATATCTCACTTCGCAAACATAACAAGCACCCTCACATCACAACTCAAACACAACCATACGCAAATCACAATCACACACGGAAAACACACACAAAACAAATCCCTGGGCAAAACACACACAACCCACAAAGAAGACAAAGAGCGCACATTGCATACACTACACTCTGCAAGCACAACCACGCACAGACACAAAACACGTACATCCTCACGCAGGAGCACAACGCAGAGCACACACACAACACAGAAACACGCGAAACAAGAGTCCCAAGACACAGACCACACACCTCAAGGCACATAACTGCTCACAAAACACACACGGAAAACACTGCACAGACTACGTACTGCACACACCATGAGACATACTGAACAAGCGAAACCGCACAGTCAACACTTCTGATATCACGTGCATAACTCAAACAGCCAAACACACACACACAACCTCTCTAACACAACCACACACAAATCACAAACTCCACACATAAGACGGACACAACACATACTAATAATCCACAGACTACTCCCCTATGACGCACTACACACAACACACACAGCCACAAGCAGGCAGTATAGAGCACACACAGGTGCACGCAGACAGCTCGAAAAATCACACCCAAAATACACACTCACAGAACACATCAGACGCAACGCAAAACTAACATCACACAGAATGCTCAAAATACAGAGACCACCCAACATCTATCCTGTATGTAACACACAGAAAGCATATAGACAGCACTCACACAACCCAGAACACAGTACACAACAGAAAGCAGAAAGACCAGACGCAGTACACATGAAACACGACGACGGAAGGCAGACAACAGAAACACAACACACACACAAACACCAACGGATAACTCATAAAAAATGACAAGATATACAACACACAAAGAACCACTCAGTGCACAGAACACACAGCTCACGACCACACCCATGACACATTGCACGCCACACAGAGAAAGTATGCAGAACAATGTACTCAACAAGCAGCAAAGAACCCATAACACACATTGTACATTCACAACACACACCACATATACAAGCACCAGTAGAACACTCATAAAAAATGACAAAATGTACAACACACAAGGAACCGCTCAATGCACACAACTCACAACCACGCACGTCACACATTGCACGCCACACGGAGAAAATTACACAGAGCAGTGAACTCGACACGCAGTAAAGATCCCACACCACACGTAGTACCTACTCTACACACACAACATGGACAACACACACAAAATAAACAAGGCCCACAGATCACAGTCAACACAAGCCCAAACACACAAGAACACACAGCACACACAGCACAGCCAAACGGAATACACACAGAATCACAACACAAACACCACAAATCATTCACTACCGCATATCAACCACAAATACAGCACACTACACGAAAGAATTCCAGAAAGCACAACACGCACGGATCAAACACGCACAATACACAGTAATAAACACATAACACACAACGCACACAGCAAGACATAAAAAAAAGAAGCAGAAACGACACACAGCACACACAACACAACACACACAAAATGTGCATCACAACAGCGCAGACAACACTCACTACATACAACACTCGCAGAACATACAACACACCGGCCACACACAACACACATGGAGAGCGCCAACACAACACATACAACGCACACGAAAAACACCCACAACACGCCAAAGAGTTTACATACAACCTCTCAACACACAAACATCGCCTCACCCTAAACAACAAACCCCACACACACCGAGCACATGACTGCACACAATACCCATGAACCACGGTTCTCAGAGTAAACACAACACACACAGTGAGGGACACTGACCAAGCATGACCACACACAGTACACACATCACAAATTACACTCAATACTCAAACAGCGAACCCCACACACCACCTGTCAAACACAAACCCACGGTAATCACAACCACATGCAGAACCCGCACCACACACAACACATGCGAAATGACATGGAAGAAATACACAAACCACAAAAGAACACCGAATTTATGAAACACATTTCACAGACTGCACACACCACACAAAACACACATAAAACATACAGCACACAGGGCCTCACAGAATGCACAATGCGAAGCACATAACCTACATACAAAGCACGTCAGACAGAGCACACAATTAATATCCCACTCAACACGTAAAACACACAGAGGACACAACACAAAGCACAATATGCCAAACAGATTAGGATACACCCAACACACATGCAACTGAGAGCACAATACGTTGCACATCACGGAACACACGTGCGGTCCCATCACACACTAAACATGAAACAGAAAACCATTCACAGACCACATAACATTCCCGACCATGAACACAACACGCTACAAAAAAGACGCCAAACGTACGACACACAAAGACACACTCCAAGCACGCAACACCCAGCGCAGGACCGCCCACAAACACACCAGTCTCACAGCCCTCCACAGAGCAATACACACAGAACATACCCTACAAACAACAAATTACCCAAACTGCACACCTCACAATCGCAACAGTCACAACACAGAAAGAACACAACACACGGGAAACACACGCTCAGACACATAAACACTGCCATGCACATTAAGCCAGCAGACCACAGACATCAGAGCTAAAAACACACAATAACGCAGCACGCAAAACGCAACACAACACAGAATACACACCCAATCACACAACAAACACCACAACCCATGCCCTACAGTATAAACAAAAGACGAACGACGCACTTCACACATGACACAAAACCCACAAACACAAAGGACCACACAGAAAGACGCACAACGCAAACATCGCACACAACACACACATTAAAAGAAACACATCAACACATTGCCGCAACACACAAAATAATACACAAATTACAGAGCAATACATCACACAACACACAAACATCACACACAATTTATACATCACACCTCATAACACACACAACACCCTGCAGTAACAACACAACACACAGACCGATGCAACCACTACATACCATACATAAAGCCACACGCTCAAGGAATAACCACAATAAACTTAAGTAAACTCCCACAAACACAAAGACAGAGGACACACACAAACTCAGCACGCTAAAAGCACAACAGATGAAACAACATACAGCACAAACATCACAGGACATAAAGGCACACGATTCTCAGACACCACGATTAGCCATATACACACCACACACACAATGAGGTACACGACACGAGCAAAACCACATACAGATAACACGTGTCCCCTCACACACTTAATCAATCACACACACAGCCTCTCAAACACAGCCAAACACGTATCAGAATCACATATGCATCACACACAGAAAACATACAAAACCACATGAAAGCAAACAACTAAGAATAAAGGCAGATAGCACACTTTTCTAACACTGAACACCCCACTCACAACCGCACGCAGACACCCCACACGCATGTATACACGGGCACCTTTACGCAATGCGCGCACAAACACACACACACACACAACAAAAAGTAAAAACACAACAGTCACAGGGCGCACACCAGACACAACAGAGCACATGTTTCTCCTAAAACACACAAGTCACATTTGCAAGAGTACATGCACCACGCACCGTGAGGAACACCAAACACAACCACACACAGGTGACATATCTCACTTCGCAAACATAACAAGCACCCTCACATCACAACTCAAACACAACCATACGCAAATCACAATCACACACGGAAAACACACACAAAACAAATCCCTGGGCAAAACACACACAACCCACAAAGAAGACAAAGAGCGCACATTGCATACACTACACTCTGCAAGCACAACCACGCACAGACACAAAACACGTACATCCTCACGCAGGAGCACAACGCAGAGCACACACACAACACAGAAACACGCGAAACAAGAGTCCCAAGACACAGACCACACACCTCAAGGCACATAACTGCTCACAAAACACACACGGAAAACACTGCACAGACTACGTACTGCACACACCATGAGACATACTGAACAAGCGAAACCGCACAGTCAACACTTCTGATATCACGTGCATAACTCAAACAGCCAAACACACACACACAACCTCTCTAACACAACCACACACAAATCACAAACTCCACACATAAGACGGACACAACACATACTAATAATCCACAGACTACTCCCCTATGACGCACTACACACAACACACACAGCCACAAGCAGGCAGTATAGAGCACACACAGGTGCACGCAGACAGCTCGAAAAATCACACCCAAAATACACACTCACAGAACACATCAGACGCAACGCAAAACTAACATCACACAGAATGCTCAAAATACAGAGACCACCCAACATCTATCCTGTATGTAACACACAGAAAGCATATAGACAGCACTCACACAACCCAGAACACAGTACACAACAGAAAGCAGAAAGACCAGACGCAGTACACATGAAACACGACGACGGAAGGCAGACAACAGAAACACAACACACACACAAACACCAACGGATAACTCATAAAAAATGACAAGATATACAACACACAAAGAACCACTCAGTGCACAGAACACACAGCTCACGACCACACCCATGACACATTGCACGCCACACAGAGAAAGTATGCAGAACAATGTACTCAACAAGCAGCAAAGAACCCATAACACACATTGTACATTCACAACACACACCACATATACAAGCACCAGTAGAACACTCATAAAAAATGACAAAATGTACAACACACAAGGAACCGCTCAATGCACACAACTCACAACCACGCACGTCACACATTGCACGCCACACGGAGAAAATTACACAGAGCAGTGAACTCGACACGCAGTAAAGATCCCACACCACACGTAGTACCTACTCTACACACACAACATGGACAACACACACAAAATAAACAAGGCCCACAGATCACAGTCAACACAAGCCCAAACACACAAGAACACACAGCACACACAGCACAGCCAAACGGAATACACACAGAATCACAACACAAACACCACAAATCATTCACTACCGCATATCAACCACAAATACAGCACACTACACGAAAGAATTCCAGAAAGCACAACACGCACGGATCAAACACACACAATACACAGTAATAAACACATAACACACAACGCACACAGCAAGACATAAAAAAAAGAAGCAGAAACGACACACAGCACACACAACACAACACACACAAAATGTGCATCACAACAGCGCAGACAACACTCACTACATACAACACTCGCAGAACATACAACACACCGGCCACACACAACACACATGGAGAGCGCCAACACAACACATACAACGCACACGAAAAACACCCACAACACGCCAAAGAGTTTACATACAACCTCTCAACACACAAACATCGCCTCACCCTAAACAACAAACCCCACACACACCGAGCACATGACTGCACACAATACCCATGAACCACGGTTCTCAGAGTAAACACAACACACACAGTGAGGGACACTGACCAAGCATGACCACACACAGTACACACATCACAAATTACACTCAATACTCAAACAGCGAACCCCACACACCACCTGTCAAACACAAACCCACGGTAATCACAACCACATGCAGAACCCGCACCACACACAACACATGCGAAATGACATGGAAGAAATACACAAACCACAAAAGAACACCGAATTTATGAAACACATTTCACAGACTGCACACACCACACAAAACACACATAAAACATACAGCACACAGGGCCTCACAGAATGCACAATGCGAAGCACACAACCTACATACAAAGCACGTCAGACAGAGCACACAATTAATATCCCACTCAACACGTAAAACACACAGAGGACACAACACAAAGCACAATATGCCAAACAGATTAGGATACACCCAACACACATGCAACTGAGAGCACAATACGTTGCACATCACGGAACACACGTGCGGTCCCATCACACACTAAACATGAAACAGAAAACCATTCACAGACCACATAACATTCCCGACCATGAACACAACACGCTACAAAAAAGACGCCAAACGTACGACACACAAAGACACACTCCAAGCACGCAACACCCAGCGCAGGACCGCCCACAAACACACCAGTCTCACAGCCCTCCACAGAGCAATACACACAGAACATACCCTACAAACAACAAATTACCCAAACTGCACACCTCACAATCGCAACAGTCACAACACAGAAAGAACACAACACACGGGAAACACACGCTCAGACACATAAACACTGCCATGCACATTAAGCCAGCAGACCACAGACATCAGAGCTAAAAACACACAATAACGCAGCACGCAAAACGCAACACAACACAGAATACACACCCAATCACACAACAAACACCACAACCCATGCCCTACAGTATAAACAAAAGACGAACGACGCACTTCACACATGACACAAAACCCACAAACACAAAGGACCACACAGAAAGACGCACAACGCAAACATCGCACACAACACACACATTAAAAGAAACACATCAACACATTGCCGCAACACACAAAATAATACACAAATTACAGAGCAATACATCACACAACACACAAACATCACACACAATTTATACATCACACCTCATAACACACACAACACCCTGCAGTAACAACACAACACACAGACCGATGCAACCACTACATACCATACATAAAGCCACACGCTCAAGGAATAACCACAATAAACTTAAGTAAACTCCCACAAACACAAAGACAGAGGACACACACAAACTCAGCACGCTAAAAGCACAACAGATGAAACAACATACAGCACAAACATCACAGGACATAAAGGCACACGATTCTCAGACACCACGATTAGCCATATACACACCACACACACAATGAGGTACACGACACGAGCAAAACCACATACAGATAACACGTGTCCCCTCACACACTTAATCAATCACACACACAGCCTCTCAAACACAGCCAAACACGTATCAGAATCACATATGCATCACACACAGAAAACATACAAAACCACATGAAAGCAAACAACTAAGAATAAAGGCAGATAGCACACTTTTCTAACACTGAACACCCCACTCACAACCGCACGCAGACACCCCACACGCATGTATACACGGGCACCTTTACGCAATGCGCGCACAAACACACACACACACACAACAAAAAGTAAAAACACAACAGTCACAGGGCGCACACCAGACACAACAGAGCACATGTTTCTCCTAAAACACACAAGTCACATTTGCAAGAGTACATGCACCACGCACCGTGAGGAACACCAAACACAACCACACACAGGTGACATATCTCACTTCGCAAACATAACAAGCACCCTCACATCACAACTCAAACACAACCATACGCAAATCACAATCACACACGGAAAACACACACAAAACAAATCCCTGGGCAAAACACACACAACCCACAAAGAAGACAAAGAGCGCACATTGCATACACTACACTCTGCAAGCACAACCACGCACAGACACAAAACACGTACATCCTCACGCAGGAGCACAACGCAGAGCACACACACAACACAGAAACACGCGAAACAAGAGTCCCAAGACACAGACCACACACCTCAAGGCACATAACTGCTCACAAAACACACACGGAAAACACTGCACAGACTACGTACTGCACACACCATGAGACATACTGAACAAGCGAAACCGCACAGTCAACACTTCTGATATCACGTGCATAACTCAAACAGCCAAACACACACACACAACCTCTCTAACACAACCACACACAAATCACAAACTCCACACATAAGACGGACACAACACATACTAATAATCCACAGACTACTCCCCTATGACGCACTACACACAACACACACAGCCACAAGCAGGCAGTATAGAGCACACACAGGTGCACGCAGACAGCTCGAAAAATCACACCCAAAATACACACTCACAGAACACATCAGACGCAACGCAAAACTAACATCACACAGAATGCTCAAAATACAGAGACCACCCAACATCTATCCTGTATGTAACACACAGAAAGCATATAGACAGCACTCACACAACCCAGAACACAGTACACAACAGAAAGCAGAAAGACCAGACGCAGTACACATGAAACACGACGACGGAAGGCAGACAACAGAAACACAACACACACACAAACACCAACGGATAACTCATAAAAAATGACAAGATATACAACACACAAAGAACCACTCAGTGCACAGAACACACAGCTCACGACCACACCCATGACACATTGCACGCCACACAGAGAAAGTATGCAGAACAATGTACTCAACAAGCAGCAAAGAACCCATAACACACATTGTACATTCACAACACACACCACATATACAAGCACCAGTAGAACACTCATAAAAAATGACAAAATGTACAACACACAAGGAACCGCTCAATGCACACAACTCACAACCACGCACGTCACACATTGCACGCCACACGGAGAAAATTACACAGAGCAGTGAACTCGACACGCAGTAAAGATCCCACACCACACGTAGTACCTACTCTACACACACAACATGGACAACACACACAAAATAAACAAGGCCCACAGATCACAGTCAACACAAGCCCAAACACACAAGAACACACAGCACACACAGCACAGCCAAACGGAATACACACAGAATCACAACACAAACACCACAAATCATTCACTACCGCATATCAACCACAAATACAGCACACTACACGAAAGAATTCCAGAAAGCACAACACGCACGGATCAAACACACACAATACACAGTAATAAACACATAACACACAACGCACACAGCAAGACATAAAAAAAAGAAGCAGAAACGACACACAGCACACACAACACAACACACACAAAATGTGCATCACAACAGCGCAGACAACACTCACTACATACAACACTCGCAGAACATACAACACACCGGCCACACACAACACACATGGAGAGCGCCAACACAACACATACAACGCACACGAAAAACACCCACAACACGCCAAAGAGTTTACATACAACCTCTCAACACACAAACATCGCCTCACCCTAAACAACAAACCCCACACACACCGAGCACATGACTGCACACAATACCCATGAACCACGGTTCTCAGAGTAAACACAACACACACAGTGAGGGACACTGACCAAGCATGACCACACACAGTACACACATCACAAATTACACTCAATACTCAAACAGCGAACCCCACACACCACCTGTCAAACACAAACCCACGGTAATCACAACCACATGCAGAACCCGCACCACACACAACACATGCGAAATGACATGGAAGAAATACACAAACCACAAAAGAACACCGAATTTATGAAACACATTTCACAGACTGCACACACCACACAAAACACACATAAAACATACAGCACACAGGGCCTCACAGAATGCACAATGCGAAGCACACAACCTACATACAAAGCACGTCAGACAGAGCACACAATTAATATCCCACTCAACACGTAAAACACACAGAGGACACAACACAAAGCACAATATGCCAAACAGATTAGGATACACCCAACACACATGCAACTGAGAGCACAATACGTTGCACATCACGGAACACACGTGCGGTCCCATCACACACTAAACATGAAACAGAAAACCATTCACAGACCACATAACATTCCCGACCATGAACACAACACGCTACAAAAAAGACGCCAAACGTACGACACACAAAGACACACTCCAAGCACGCAACACCCAGCGCAGGACCGCCCACAAACACACCAGTCTCACAGCCCTCCACAGAGCAATACACACAGAACATACCCTACAAACAACAAATTACCCAAACTGCACACCTCACAATCGCAACAGTCACAACACAGAAAGAACACAACACACGGGAAACACACGCTCAGACACATAAACACTGCCATGCACATTAAGCCAGCAGACCACAGACATCAGAGCTAAAAACACACAATAACGCAGCACGCAAAACGCAACACAACACAGAATACACACCCAATCACACAACAAACACCACAACCCATGCCCTACAGTATAAACAAAAGACGAACGACGCACTTCACACATGACACAAAACCCACAAACACAAAGGACCACACAGAAAGACGCACAACGCAAACATCGCACACAACACACACATTAAAAGAAACACATCAACACATTGCCGCAACACACAAAATAATACACAAATTACAGAGCAATACATCACACAACACACAAACATCACACACAATTTATACATCACACCTCATAACACACACAACACCCTGCAGTAACAACACAACACACAGACCGATGCAACCACTACATACCATACATAAAGCCACACGCTCAAGGAATAACCACAATAAACTTAAGTAAACTCCCACAAACACAAAGACAGAGGACACACACAAACTCAGCACGCTAAAAGCACAACAGATGAAACAACATACAGCACAAACATCACAGGACATAAAGGCACACGATTCTCAGACACCACGATTAGCCATATACACACCACACACACAATGAGGTACACGACACGAGCAAAACCACATACAGATAACACGTGTCCCCTCACACACTTAATCAATCACACACACAGCCTCTCAAACACAGCCAAACACGTATCAGAATCACATATGCATCACACACAGAAAACATACAAAACCACATGAAAGCAAACAACTAAGAATAAAGGCAGATAGCACACTTTTCTAACACTGAACACCCCACTCACAACCGCACGCAGACACCCCACACGCATGTATACACGGGCACCTTTACGCAATGCGCGCACAAACACACACACACACACAACAAAAAGTAAAAACACAACAGTCACAGGGCGCACACCAGACACAACAGAGCACATGTTTCTCCTAAAACACACAAGTCACATTTGCAAGAGTACATGCACCACGCACCGTGAGGAACACCAAACACAACCACACACAGGTGACATATCTCACTTCGCAAACATAACAAGCACCCTCACATCACAACTCAAACACAACCATACGCAAATCACAATCACACACGGAAAACACACACAAAACAAATCCCTGGGCAAAACACACACAACCCACAAAGAAGACAAAGAGCGCACATTGCATACACTACACTCTGCAAGCACAACCACGCACAGACACAAAACACGTACATCCTCACGCAGGAGCACAACGCAGAGCACACACACAACACAGAAACACGCGAAACAAGAGTCCCAAGACACAGACCACACACCTCAAGGCACATAACTGCTCACAAAACACACACGGAAAACACTGCACAGACTACGTACTGCACACACCATGAGACATACTGAACAAGCGAAACCGCACAGTCAACACTTCTGATATCACGTGCATAACTCAAACAGCCAAACACACACACACAACCTCTCTAACACAACCACACACAAATCACAAACTCCACACATAAGACGGACACAACACATACTAATAATCCACAGACTACTCCCCTATGACGCACTACACACAACACACACAGCCACAAGCAGGCAGTATAGAGCACACACAGGTGCACGCAGACAGCTCGAAAAATCACACCCAAAATACACACTCACAGAACACATCAGACGCAACGCAAAACTAACATCACACAGAATGCTCAAAATACAGAGACCACCCAACATCTATCCTGTATGTAACACACAGAAAGCATATAGACAGCACTCACACAACCCAGAACACAGTACACAACAGAAAGCAGAAAGACCAGACGCAGTACACATGAAACACGACGACGGAAGGCAGACAACAGAAACACAACACACACACAAACACCAACGGATAACTCATAAAAAATGACAAGATATACAACACACAAAGAACCACTCAGTGCACAGAACACACAGCTCACGACCACACCCATGACACATTGCACGCCACACAGAGAAAGTATGCAGAACAATGTACTCAACAAGCAGCAAAGAACCCATAACACACATTGTACATTCACAACACACACCACATATACAAGCACCAGTAGAACACTCATAAAAAATGACAAAATGTACAACACACAAGGAACCGCTCAATGCACACAACTCACAACCACGCACGTCACACATTGCACGCCACACGGAGAAAATTACACAGAGCAGTGAACTCGACACGCAGTAAAGATCCCACACCACACGTAGTACCTACTCTACACACACAACATGGACAACACACACAAAATAAACAAGGCCCACAGATCACAGTCAACACAAGCCCAAACACACAAGAACACACAGCACACACAGCACAGCCAAACGGAATACACACAGAATCACAACACAAACACCACAAATCATTCACTACCGCATATCAACCACAAATACAGCACACTACACGAAAGAATTCCAGAAAGCACAACACGCACGGATCAAACACACACAATACACAGTAATAAACACATAACACACAACGCACACAGCAAGACATAAAAAAAAGAAGCAGAAACGACACACAGCACACACAACACAACACACACAAAATGTGCATCACAACAGCGCAGACAACACTCACTACATACAACACTCGCAGAACATACAACACACCGGCCACACACAACACACTTGGAGAGCGCCAACACAACACATACAACGCACACGAAAAACACCCACAACACGCCAAAGAGTTTACATACAACCTCTCAACACACAAACATCGCCTCACCCTAAACAACAAACCCCACACACACCGAGCACATGACTGCACACAATACCCATGAACCACGGTTCTCAGAGTAAACACAACACACACAGTGAGGGACACTGACCAAGCATGACCACACACAGTACACACATCACAAATTACACTCAATACTCAAACAGCGAACCCCACACACCACCTGTCAAACACAAACCCACGGTAATCACAACCACATGCAGAACCCGCACCACACACAACACATGCGAAATGACATGGAAGAAATACACAAACCACAAAAGAACACCGAATTTATGAAACACATTTCACAGACTGCACACACCACACAAAACACACATAAAACATACAGCACACAGGGCCTCACAGAACGCACAATGCGAAGCACACAACCTACATACAAAGCACGTCAGACAGAGCACACAATTAATATCCCACTCAACACGTAAAACACACAGAGGACACAACACAAAGCACAATATGCCAAACAGATTAGGATACACCCAACACACATGCAACTGAGAGCACAATACGTTGAACATCACGGAACACACGTGCGGTCCCATCACACACTAAACATGAAACAGAAAACCATTCACAGACCACATAACATTCCCGACCATGAACACAACACGCTACAAAAAAGACGCCAAACGTACGACACACAAAGACACACTCCAAGCACGCAACACCCAGCGCAGGACCGCCCACAAACACACCAGTCTCACAGCCCTCCACAGAGCAATACACACAGAACATACCCTACAAACAACAAATTACCCAAACTGCACACCTCACAATCGCAACAGTCACAACACAGAAAGAACACAACACACGGGAAACACACGCTCAGACACATAAACACTGCCATGCACATTAAGCCAGCAGACCACAGACATCAGAGCTAAAAACACACAATAACGCAGCACGCAAAACGCAACACAACACAGAATACACACCCAATCACACAACAAACACCACAACCCATGCCCTACAGTATAAACAAAAGACGAACGACGCACTTCACACATGACACAAAACCCACAAACACAAAGGACCACACAGAAAGACGCACAACGCAAACATCGCACACAACACACACATTAAAAGAAACACATCAACACATTGCCGCAACACACAAAATAATACACAAATTACAGAGCAATACATCACACAACACACAAACATCACACACAATTTATACATCACACCTCATAACACACACAACACCCTGCAGTAACAACACAACACACAGACCGATGCAACCACTACATACCATACATAAAGCCACACGCTCAAGGAATAACCACAATAAACTTAAGTAAACTCCCACAAACACAAAGACAGAGGACACACACAAACTCAGCACGCTAAAAGCACAACAGATGAAACAACATACAGCACAAACATCACAGGACATAAAGGCACACGATTCTCAGACACCACGATTAGTCATATACACACCACACACACAATGAGGTACACGACACGAGCAAAACCACATACAGATAACACGTGTCCCCTCACACACTTAATCAATCACACACACAGCCTCTCAAACACAGCCAAACACGTATCAGAATCACATATGCATCACACACAGAAAACATACAAAACCACATGAAAGCAAACAACCAAGAATAAAGGCAGATAGCACACTTTTCTAACACTGAACACCCCACTCACAACCGCACGCAGACACCCCACACGCATGTATACACGGGCACCTTTACGCAATGCGCGCACAAACACACACACACACACAACAAAAAGTAAAAACACAACAGTCACAGGGCGCACACCAGACACAACAGAGCACATGTTTCTCCTAAAACACACAAGTCACATTTGCAAGAGTACATGCACCACGCACCGTGAGGAACACCAAACACAACCACACACAGGTGACATATCTCACTTCGCAAACATAACAAGCACCCTCACATCACAACTCAAACACAACCATACGCAAATCACAATCACACACGGAAAACACACACAAAACAAATCCCTGGGCAAAACACACACAACCCACAAAGAAGACAAAGAGCGCACATTGCATACACTACACTCTGCAAGCACAACCACGCACAGACACAAAACACGTACATCCTCACGCAGGAGCACAACGCAGAGCACACACACAACACAGAAACACGCGAAACAAGAGTCCCAAGACACAGACCACACACCTCAAGGCACATAACTGCTCACAAAACACACACGGAAAACACTGCACAGACTACGTACTGCACACACCATGAGACATACTGAACAAGCGAAACCGCACAGTCAACACTTCTGATATCACGTGCATAACTCAAACAGCCAAACACACACACACAACCTCTCTAACACAACCACACACAAATCACAAACTCCACACATAAGACGGACACAACACATACTAATAATCCACAGACTACTCCCCTATGACGCACTACACACAACACACACAGCCACAAGCAGGCAGTATAGAGCACACACAGGTGCACGCAGACAGCTCGAAAAATCACACCCAAAATACACACTCACAGAACACATCAGACGCAACGCAAAACTAACATCACACAGAATGCTCAAAATACAGAGACCACCCAACATCTATCCTGTATGTAACACACAGAAAGCATATAGACAGCACTCACACAACCCAGAACACAGTACACAACAGAAAGCAGAAAGACCAGACGCAGTACACATGAAACACGACGACGGAAGGCAGACAACAGAAACACAACACACACACAAACACCAACGGATAACTCATAAAAAATGACAAGATATACAACACACAAAGAACCACTCAGTGCACAGAACACACAGCTCACGACCACACCCATGACACATTGCACGCCACACAGAGAAAGTATGCAGAACAATGTACTCAACAAGCAGCAAAGAACCCATAACACACATTGTACATTCACAACACACACCACATATACAAGCACCAGTAGAACACTCATAAAAAATGACAAAATGTACAACACACAAGGAACCGCTCAATGCACACAACTCACAACCACGCACGTCACACATTGCACGCCACACGGAGAAAATTACACAGAGCAGTGAACTCGACACGCAGTAAAGATCCCACACCACACGTAGTACCTACTCTACACACACAACATGGACAACACACACAAAATAAACAAGGCCCACAGATCACAGTCAACACAAGCCCAAACACACAAGAACACACAGCACACACAGCACAGCCAAACGGAATACACACAGAATCACAACACAAACACCACAAATCATTCACTACCGCATATCAACCACAAATACAGCACACTACACGAAAGAATTCCAGAAAGCACAACACGCACGGATCAAACACACACAATACACAGTAATAAACACATAACACACAACGCACACAGCAAGACATAAAAAAAAGAAGCAGAAACGACACACAGCACACACAACACAACACACACAAAATGTGCATCACAACAGCGCAGACAACACTCACTACATACAACACTCGCAGAACATACAACACACCGGCCACACACAACACACTTGGAGAGCGCCAACACAACACATACAACGCACACGAAAAACACCCACAACACGCCAAAGAGTTTACATACAACCTCTCAACACACAAACATCGCCTCACCCTAAACAACAAACCCCACACACACCGAGCACATGACTGCACACAATACCCATGAACCACGGTTCTCAGAGTAAACACAACACACACAGTGAGGGACACTGACCAAGCATGACCACACACAGTACACACATCACAAATTACACTCAATACTCAAACAGCGAACCCCACACACCACCTGTCAAACACAAACCCACGGTAATCACAACCACATGCAGAACCCGCACCACACACAACACATGCGAAATGACATGGAAGAAATACACAAACCACAAAAGAACACCGAATTTATGAAACACATTTCACAGACTGCACACACCACACAAAACACACATAAAACATACAGCACACAGGGCCTCACAGAACGCACAATGCGAAGCACACAACCTACATACAAAGCACGTCAGACAGAGCACACAATTAATATCCCACTCAACACGTAAAACACACAGAGGACACAACACAAAGCACAATATGCCAAACAGATTAGGATACACCCAACACACATGCAACTGAGAGCACAATACGTTGAACATCACGGAACACACGTGCGGTCCCATCACACACTAAACATGAAACAGAAAACCATTCACAGACCACATAACATTCCCGACCATGAACACAACACGCTACAAAAAAGACGCCAAACGTACGACACACAAAGACACACTCCAAGCACGCAACACCCAGCGCAGGACCGCCCACAAACACACCAGTCTCACAGCCCTCCACAGAGCAATACACACAGAACATACCCTACAAACAACAAATTACCCAAACTGCACACCTCACAATCGCAACAGTCACAACACAGAAAGAACACAACACACGGGAAACACACGCTCAGACACATAAACACTGCCATGCACATTAAGCCAGCAGACCACAGACATCAGAGCTAAAAACACACAATAACGCAGCACGCAAAACGCAACACAACACAGAATACACACCCAATCACACAACAAACACCACAACCCATGCCCTACAGTATAAACAAAAGACGAACGACGCACTTCACACATGACACAAAACCCACAAACACAAAGGACCACACAGAAAGACGCACAACGCAAACATCGCACACAACACACACATTAAAAGAAACACATCAACACATTGCCGCAACACACAAAATAATACACAAATTACAGAGCAATACATCACACAACACACAAACATCACACACAATTTATACATCACACCTCATAACACACACAACACCCTGCAGTAACAACACAACACACAGACCGATGCAACCACTACATACCATACATAAAGCCACACGCTCAAGGAATAACCACAATAAACTTAAGTAAACTCCCACAAACACAAAGACAGAGGACACACACAAACTCAGCACGCTAAAAGCACAACAGATGAAACAACATACAGCACAAACATCACAGGACATAAAGGCACACGATTCTCAGACACCACGATTAGTCATATACACACCACACACACAATGAGGTACACGACACGAGCAAAACCACATACAGATAACACGTGTCCCCTCACACACTTAATCAATCACACACACAGCCTCTCAAACACAGCCAAACACGTATCAGAATCACATATGCATCACACACAGAAAACATACAAAACCACATGAAAGCAAACAACCAAGAATAAAGGCAGATAGCACACTTTTCTAACACTGAACACCCCACTCACAACCGCACGCAGACACCCCACACGCATGTATACACGGGCACCTTTACGCAATGCGCGCACAAACACACACACACACACAACAAAAAGTAAAAACACAACAGTCACAGGGCGCACACCAGACACAACAGAGCACATGTTTCTCCTAAAACACACAAGTCACATTTGCAAGAGTACATGCACCACGCACCGTGAGGAACACCAAACACAACCACACACAGGTGACATATCTCACTTCACAAACATAACAAGCACCCTCACATCACAACTCAAACACAACCATACGCAAATCACAATCACACACGGAAAACACACACAAAACAAATCCCTGGGCTAAACACACACAACCCACAAAGAAGACAAAGAGCGCACATTGCATACACTACACTCTGCAAGCACAACCACGCACAGACACAAAACACGTACATCCTCACGCAGGAGCACAACGCAGAGCACACACACAACACAGAAACACGCGAAACAAGAGTCCCAAGACACAGACCACACACCTCAAGGCACATAACTGCTCACAAAACACACACGGAAAACACTGCACAGACTACGTACTGCACACACCATGAGACATACTGAACAAGCGAAACCGCACAGTCAACACTTCTGATATCACGTGCATAACTCAAACAGCCAAACACACACACACAACCTCTCTAACACAACCACACACAAATCACAAACTCCACACATAAGACGGACACAACACATACTAATAATCCACAGACTACTCCCCTATGACGCACTACACACAACACACACAGCCACAAGCAGGCAGTATAGAGCACACACAGGTGCACGCAGACAGCTCGAAAAATCACACCCAAAATACACACTCACAGAACACATCAGACGCAACGCAAAACTAACATCACACAGAATGCTCAAAATACAGAGACCACCCAACATCTATCCTGTATGTAACACACAGAAAGCATATAGACAGCGCTCACACAACCCAGAACACAGTACACAACAGAAAGCAGAAAGACCAGACGCAGTACACATGAAACACGACGACGGAAGGCAGACAACAGAAACACAACACACACACAAACACCAACGGATAACTCATAAAAAATGACAAGATATACAACACACAAAGAACCACTCAGTGCACAGAACACACAGCTCACGACCACACCCATGACACATTGCACGCCACACAGAGAAAGTATGCAGAACAATGTACTCAACAAGCAGCAAAGAACCCATAACACACATTGTACATTCACAACACACACCACATATACAAGCACCAGTAGAACACTCATAAAAAATGACAAAATGTACAACACACAAGGAACCGCTCAATGCACACAACTCACAACCACGCACGTCACACATTGCACGCCACACGGAGAAAATTACACAGAGCAGTGAACTCGACACGCAGTAAAGATCCCACACCACCCGTAGTACCTACTCTACACACACAACATGGACAACACACACAAAATAAACAAGGCCCACAGATCACAGTCAACACAAGCCCAAACACACAAGAACACACAGCACACACAGCACAGCCAAACGGAATACACACAGAATCACAACACAAACACCACAAATCATTCACTACCGCATATCAACCACAAATACAGCACACTACACGAAAGAATTCCAGAAAGCACAACACGCACGGATCAAACACGCACAATACACAGTAATAAACACATAACACACAACGCACACAGCAAGACATAAAAAAAAGAAGCAGAAACGACACACAGCACACACAACACAACACACACAAAATGTGCATCACAACAGCGCAGACAACACTCACTACATACAACACTCGCAGAACATACAACACACCGGCCACACACAACACACATGGAGAGCGCCAACACAACACATACAACGCACACGAAAAACACCCACAACACGCCAAAGAGTTTACATACAACCTCTCAACACACAAACATCGCCTCACCCTAAACAACAAACCCCACACACACCGAGCACATGACTGCACACAATACCCATGAACCACGGTTCTCAGAGTAAACACAACACACACAGTGAGGGACACTGACCAAGCATGACCACACACAGTACACACATCACAAATTACACTCAATACTCAAACAGCGAACCCCACACACCACCTGTCAAACACAAACCCACGGTAATCACAACCACATGCAGAACCCGCACCACACACAACACATGCGAAATGACATGGAAGAAATACACAAACCACAAAAGAACACCGAATTTATGAAACACATTTCACAGACTGCACACACCACACAAAACACACATAAAACATACAGCACACAGGGCCTCACAGAACGCACAATGCGAAGCACACAACCTACATACAAAGCACGTCAGACAGAGCACACAATTAATATCCCACTCAACACGTAAAGCACACAGAGGACACAACACAAAGCACAATATGCCAAACAGATTAGGATACACCCAACACACATGCAACTGAGAGCACAATACGTTGCACATCACGGAACACACGTGCGGTCCCATCACACACTAAACATGAAACAGAAAACCATTCACAGACCACATAACATTCCCGACCATGAACACAACATGCTACAAAAAAGTCACCAAACGTACGACACACAAAGACACACTCCAAGCACGCAACACCCAGCGCAGGACCGCCCACAAACACACCAGTCTCACAGCCCTCCACAGAGCAATACACACAGAACATACCCTACAAACAACAAATTACCCAAACTGCACACCTCACAATCGCAACAGTCACAACACAGAAAGAACACAACACACGGGAAACACACGCTCAGACACATAAACACTGCCATGCACATTAAGCCAGCAGACCACAGACATCAGAGCTAAAAACACACCATAACGCAGTATGCAAAACGCAACACAACACAGAATACACACCCAATCACACAACAAACACCACAACCCATGCCCTACAGTATAAACAAAAGACGAACGACGCACTTCACACATGACACAAAACCCACAAACACAAAGGACCACACAGTAAGACGCACAACACAAACATCGCACACAACACACACATTAAAAGAAACACATCAACACATTGCCGCAACACACAAAATAATACACAAATTACAGAGCAATACATCACACAACACACAAACATCACACACAATTTATACATCACACCTCATAACACACACAACAACCTGCAGTAACAACACAACACACAGACCGATGCAACCACTACATACCATACATAAAGCCACACGCTCAAGGAATAACCACAATAAACTTAAGTAAACTCCCACAAACACAAAGACAGAGGACACACACAAACTCAGCACGCTAAAAGCACAACAGATGAAACAACATACAGCACAAACATCACAGGACATAAAGGCACACTATTCTCAGACACCACGGTTAGCCATATACACACCACACACACAATGAGGTACACGACACGAGCAAAACCACATACAGATAACACGTGTCCCCTCACACACTTAATCAATCACACACACAGCCTCTCAAACACAGCCAAACACGTATCAGAATCACATATGCATCACACACAGAAAACATACAAAACCACATGAAAGCAAACAACCAAGAATAAAGGCAGATAGCACACTTTTCTAACACTGAACACCCCACTCACAACCGCACGCAGACACCCCACACGCATGTATACATGGGCACGTTTACGCAATGCGCGCACAAACACACACACACACACAACATAAAGTAAAAACACAACAGTCACAGGGCGCACACCAGACACAACAGAGCACATGTTTCTCCTAAAACACACAAGTCACATTTGCAAGAGTACATGCACCACGCACCGTGAGGAACACCAAACACAACCACACACAGGTGACATATCTCACTTCGCAAACATAACAAGCACCCTCACATCACAACTCAAACACAACCATACGCAAATCACAATCACACACGGAAAACACACACAAAACAAATCCCTGGGCTAAACACACACAACCCACAAAGAAGACAAAGAGCGCACATTGCATACACTACACTCTGCAAGCACAACCACGCACAGACACAAAACACGTACATCCTCACGCAGGAGCACAACGCAGAGCACACACACAACACAGAAACATGCGAAACAAGGGTCCCAAGACACAGACCACACACCTCAAGGCACATAACTGCTCACAAAACACACACGGAAAACACTGCACAGACTACGTACTGCACACACCATGAGACATACTGAACAAGCGAAACCGCACAGTCAACACTTCTGATATCACGTGCATAACTCAAACAGCCAAACACACACACACAACCTCTCTAACACAACCACACACAAATCACAAACTCCACACATAAGACGGACACAACACATACTAATAATCCACAGACTACTCCCCTATGACGCACTACACACAACACACACAGCCACAAGCAGGCAGTATAGAGCACACACAGGTGCACGCAGACAGCTCGAAAAATCACACCCAAAATACACACTCACAGAACACATCAGACGCAATGCAAAACTAACATCACACAGAATGCTCAAAATACAGAGACCACCCAACATCTATCCTGTATGTAACACACAGAAAGCATATAGACAGCACTCACACAACCCAGAACACAGTACACAACAGAAAACAGAAAGACCAGACGCAGTACACATGAAACACGACGACGGAAGGCAGACAACAGAAACACAACACACACACAAACACCAACGGATAACTCATAAAAAATGACAAGATATACAACACACAAAGAACCACTCAGTGCACAGAACACACAGCTCACGACCACACCCATGACACATTGCACGCCACACAGAGAAAGTATGCAGAACAATGTACTCAACAAGCAGCAAAGAACCCATAACACACATTGTACATTCACAACACACACCACATATACAAGCACCAGTAGAACACTCATAAAAAATGACAAAATGTACAACACACAAGGAACCGCTCAATGCACACAACTCACAACCACGCACGTCACACATTGCACGCCACACGGAGAAAATTACACAGAGCAGTGAACTCGACACGCAGTAAAGATCCCACACCACACGTAGTACCTACTCTACACACACAACATGGACAACACACACAAAATAAACAAGGCCCACAGATCACAGTCAACACAAGCCCAAACACACAAGAACACACAGCACACACAGCACAGCCAAACGGAATACACACAGAATCACAACACAAACACCACAAATCATTCACTTCCGCATATCAACAACAAATACAGCACACTACACGAAAGAATTCCAGAAAGCACAACACGCACGGATCAAACACGCACAATACACAGTAATAAACACAAAACACACAACGCACACAGCAAGACATAAAAAAAAAGAAGCAGAAACGACACACAACACACACAACACAACGCACACAAAATGTGCATCACAACAGCGCAGACAACACTCACTACATACAACACTCGCAGAACATACAACTCACCGGCCACACACAACACACATGGAGAGCGCCAACACAACACAACGCACACGAAAAACACCCACAACACGCCAAAGAGTTTACATACAACCTCTCAACACACAAACATCGCCTCACCCTAAACAACAAACACCACACACACCGAGCACATGACTGCACACAATACCCATGAACCACGGTTCTCAGAGTAAACACAACACACACAGTGAGGGACACTGTCCAAGCATGACCACACACAGTACACACATCACAAATTACACTCAATACTCAAACAGAGAACCCCACACACCACCTGTCAAACACAAACCCACGGTAATCACAACCACATGCAGAACCCGCACCACACACAACACATGCGAAATGACATGGAAGAAATACACAAACCACAAAAGAACACCGAATTTATTAAACACATTTCACAGACTGCACACACCACACAAAACACACATGAAACATACAGCACACAGGGCCTCACAGAACGCACAATGCGAAGCACACAACCTACATACAAAGCACGTCAGACAGAGCACACAATTAATATCCCACTCAACACGTAAAGCACACAGAGGACACAACACAAAGCACAATATGCCAAACAGATAAGGATACACCCAACACACATGCAACTGAGAGCACAATACGTTGCACATCACGGAACACACGTGCGGTCCCATCACACACTAAACATGAAACAGAAAACCATTCACAGACCACATAACATTCCCGACCATGAACACAACACGCTACAAAAAAGTCACCAAACGTACGACACACAAAGACACACTCCAAGCACGCAACACCCAGCGCAGGACCGCCCACAAACACACCAGTCTCACAGCCCTCCACAGAGCAATACACACAGAACATACCCTACAAACAACAAAGTACCCAAACTGCACACCTCACAATCGCAACAGTCACAACACAGAAAGAACACAACACACGGGAAACACACGCTCAGACACATAAACACTGCCATGCATATTAAGCCAGCAGACCACAGACATCAGAGCTAAAAACACACAATAACGCAGCACGCAAAACGCAACACAACACAGAATACACACCCAATCACACAGCAAACACCACAACCCATGCACTACAGTATAAACAAAAGACGAACGACGCACTTCACACATGACACAAAACCCACAAACTCAAAGGACCACACAGAAAGACGCACAACGCAAACATCGCACACAACACACACATTAAAAGAAACACATCAACACATTGCCTCAACACACAAAATAATACACAAATTACAGAGCAATACATCACACAACACACAAACATCACACACAATTTATACATCACACCTCATAACACACACAACACCCTGCAGTAACAACACAACACACAGACCGATGCAACCACTACATACCATACATAAAGCCACACGCTCAAGGAATAACCACAATAAACTTAAGTAAACTCCCACAAACACAAAGACAGAGGACACACACAAACTCAGCACGCTAAAAGCACAACAGATGAAACAACATACAGCACAAACATCACAGGACATAAAGGCACACAATTCTCAGACACCACGATTAGCCATATACACACCACACACACAATGAGGTACACGACACGAGCAAAACCACATACAGATAACACGTGTCCCCTCACACACTTAATCAATCACACACACAGCCTCTCAAACACAGCCAAACACGTATCAGAATCACATATGCATCACACACAGAAAACATACAAAACCACATGAAAGCAAACAACCAAGAATAAAGGCAGATAGCACACTTTTCTAACACTGAACACCCCACTCACAACCGCACGCAGACACCCCACACGCATGTATACACGGGCACCTTTACGCAATGCGCGCACAAACACACACACACACACAACATAAAGTAAAAACACAACAGTCACAGGGCGCACACCAGACACAACAGAGCACATGTTTCTCCTAAAACACACAAGTCACATTTGCAAGAGTACATGCACCACGCACCGTGAGGAACACCAAACACAACCACACACAGGTGACATATCTCACTTCGCAAACATAACAAGCACCCTCACATCACAACTCAAACACAACCATACGCAAATCACAATCACACACGGAAAACACACACAAAACAAATCCCTGGGCAAAACACACACAACCCACAAAGAAGACAAAGAGCGCACATTGCATACACTACACTCTGCAAGCACAACCACGCACAGACACAAAACACGTACATCCTCACGCAGGAGCACAACGCAGAGCACACACACAACACAGAAACACGCGAAACAAGAGTCCCAAGACACAGACCACACACCTCAAGGCACATAACTGCTCACAAAACACACACGGAAAACACTGCACAGACTACGTACTGCACACACCATGAGACATACTGAACAAGCGAAACCGCACAGTCAACACTTCTGATATCACGTGCATAACTCAAACAGCCAAACACACACACACAACCTCTCTAACACAACCACACACAAATCACAAACTCCACACATAAGACGGACACAACACATACTAATAATCCACAGACTACTCCCCTATGACGCACTACACACAACACACACAGCCACAAGCAGGCATTATAGAGCACACACAGGTGCATGCAGACAGCTCGAAAAATCACACCCAAAATACACACTCACAGAACACATCAGACGCAACGCAAAACTAACATCACACAGAATGCTCAAAATACAGAGACCACCCAACATCTATCCTGTATGTAACACACAGAAAGCATATAGACAGCACTCACACAACCCAGAACACAGTACACAACAGAAAACAGAAAGACCAGACGCAGTACACATGAAACACGACGACGGAAGGCAGACAACAGAAACACAACACACACACAAACACCAACGGATAACTCATAAAAAATGACAAGATATACAACACACAAAGAACCACTCAGTGCACAGAACACACAGCTCACGACCACACCCATGACACATTGCACGCCACACAGAGAAAGTATGCAGAACAATGTACTCAACAAGCAGCAAAGAACCCATAACACACATTGTACATTCACAACACACACCACATATACAAGCACCAGTAGAACACTCATAAAAAATGACAAAATGTACAACACACAAGGAACCGCTCAATGCACACAACTCACAACCACGCACGTCACACATTGCACGCCACACGGAGAAAATTACACAGAGCAGTGAACTCGACACGCAGTAAAGATCCCACACCACACGTAGTACCTACTCTACACACACAACATGGACAACACACACAAAATAAACAAGGCCCACAGATCACAGTCAACACAAGCCCAAACACACAAGAACACACAGCACACACAGCACAGCCAAACGGAATACACACAGAATCACAACACAAACACCACAAATCATTCACTACCGCATATCAACCACAAATACAGCACACTACACGAAAGAATTCCAGAAAGCACAACACGCACGGATCAAACACGCACAATACACAGTAATAAACACAAAACACACAACGCACACAGCAAGACATAAAAAAAAAGAAGCAGAAACGACACACAACACACACAACACAACGCACACAAAATGTGCATCACAACAGCGCAGACAACACTCACTACATACAACACTCGCAGAACATACAACTCACCGGCCACACACAACACACATGGAGATCGCCAACACAACACAATGCACACGAAAAACACCCACAACACGCCAAAGAGTTTACATACAACCTCTCAACACACAAACATCGCCTCACCCTAAACAACAAACACCACACACACCGAGCACATGACTGCACACAATACCCATGAACCACGGTTCTCAGAGTAAACACAACACACACAGTGAGGGACACTGAACAAGCATGACCACACACAGTACACACATCACAAATTACACTCAATACTCAAACAGCGAACCCCAGACACCACCTGTCAAACACAAACCCACGGTAATCACAACCACATGCAGAACCCGCACCACACACAACACATGCGAAATGACATGGAAGAAATACACAAACCACAAAAGAACACCGAATTTATTAAACACATTTCACAGACTGCACACACCACACAAACCACACATGAAACATACAGCACACAGGGCCTCACAGAACGCACAATGCGAAGCACACAACCTACATACAAAGCACGTCAGACAGAGCACACAATTAATATCCCACTCAACACGTAAAGCACACAGAGGACACAACACAAAGCACAATATGCCAAACAGATTAGGATACACCCAACACACATGCAACTGAGAGCACAATACGTTGCACATCACGGAACACACGTGCGGTCCCATCACACACTAAACATGAAACAGAAAACCATTCACAGACCACATAACATTCCCGACCATGAACACAACACGCTACAAAAAAGTCACCAAACGTACGACACACAAAGACACACTCCAAGCACGCAACACCCAGCGCAGGACCGCCCACAAACACACCAGTCTCACAGCCCTCCACAGAGCAATACACACAGAACATACCCTACAAACAACAAAGTACCCAAACTGCACACCTCACAATCCCAACAGTCACAACACAGAAAGAACACAACACACGGGAAACACACGCTCAGACACATAAACACTGCCATGCACATTAAGCCAGCAGACCGCAGACATCAGAGCTAAAAACACACCATAACGCAGTATGCAGAACGCAACACAACACAGAATACACACCCAATCACACAACAAACACCACAACCCATGCCCTACAGTATAAACAAAAGACGAACGACGCACTTCACACATGACACAAAACCCACAAACACAAAGGACCACACAGAAAGACGCACAACGCAAACATCGCACACAACACACACATTAAAAGAAACACATCAACACATTGCCACAACACACAAAATAATACACAAATTACAGAGCAATACATCACACAACACACAAACATCACACACAATTTATACATCACACCTCATAACACACACAACACCCTGCAGTAACAACACAACACACAGACCGATGCAACCACTACATACCATACATAAAGCCACACGCTCAAGGAATAACCACAATAAACTTAAGTAAACTCCCACAAACACAAAGACAGAGGACACACACAAACTCAGCACGCTAAAAGCACAACAGATGAAACAACATACAGCACAAACATCACAGGACATAAAGGCACACGATTCTCAGACACCACGGTTAGCCATATACACACCACACACACAATGAGGTACACGACACGAGCAAAACCACATACAGATAACACGTGTCCCCTCACACACTTAATCAATCACACACACAGCCTCTCAAACACAGCCAAACACGTATCAGAATCACATATGCATCACACACAGAAAACATACAAAACCACATGAAAGCAAACAACCAAGAATAAAGGCAGATAGCACACTTTTCTAACACTGAACACCCCACTCACAACCGCACGCAGACACCCCACACGCATGTATACACGGGCACCTTTACGCAATGCACGCACAAACACACTAACACAAACACAACAAAAAGTAAAAACACAACAGTCACAGGGCGCACACCAGACACAACAGAGCACATGTTTCTCCTAAAACACACAAGTCACATTTGCAAGAGTACATGCACCACGCACCGTGAGGAACACCAAACACAACCACACACAGGTGACATATCTCACTTCGCAAACATAACAAGCACCCTCACATCACAACTCAAACACAACCATACGCAAATCACAATCACATACGGAAAACACACACAAAACAAATCCCTAGGCAAAACACACACAACCCACAAAGAAGACAAAGAGCGCACATTGCATACACTACACTCTGCAAGCACAACCACGCACAGACACAAAACACGTACATCCTCACGCAGGAGCACAACGCAGAGCACACACACAACACAGAAACATGCGAAACAAGGGTCCCAAGACACAGACCACACACCTCAAGGCACATAACTGCTCACAAAACACACACGGAAAACACTGCACAGACTACGTACTGCACACACCATGAGACATACTGAACAAGCGAAACCGCACAGTCAACACTTCTGATATCACGTGCATAACTCAAACAGCCAAACACACACACACAACCTCTCTAACACAACCACACACAAATCACAAACTCCACACATAAGACGGACACAACACATACTAATAATCCACAGACTACTCCCCTATGACGCACTACACACAAAACACACAGCCACAAGCAGGCAGTATAGAGCACACACAGGTGCACGCAGACAGCTCGAAAAATCACACCCAAAATACACACTCACAGAACACATCAGACGCAACGCAAAACTAACATCACACAGAATGCTCAAAATACAGAGACCACCCAACATCTATCCTGTATGTAACACACAGAAAGCATATAGACAGCACTCACACAACCCAGAACACAGTACACAACAGAAAACAGAAAGACCAGACGCAGTACACATGAAACACGACGACGGAAGGCAGACAACAGAAACACAACACACACACAAACACCAACGGATAACTCATAAAAAATGACAAGATATACAACACACAAAGAACCACTCAGTGCACAGAACACACAGCTCACGACCACACCCATGACACATTGCACGCCACACAGAGAAAGTATGCAGAACAATGTACTCAACAAGCAGCAAAGAACCCATAACACACATTGTACATTCACAACACACACCACATATACTAGCACCAGTAGAACACTCATAAAAAATGACAAAATGTACAACACACAAGGAACCGCTCAATGCACACAACTCACAACCACGCACGTCACACATTGCACGCCACACGGAGAAAATTACACAGAGCAGTGAACTCGACATGCAGTAAAGATCCCACACCACACGTAGTATTATACTCTACACACACAACATGGACAACACACACAAAATAAACAAGGCCCACAGATCACAGTCAACACAAGCCCAAACACACAAGAACACACAGCACACACAGCACAGCCAAACGGAATACACACAGAATCACAACACAAACACCACAAATCATTCACTGCCGCATATCAACAACAAATACAGCACACTACACGAAAGAATTCCAGAAAGCACAACACGCACGGATCAAACACGCACAATACACAGTAATAAACACAAAACACACAACGCACACAGCAAGACATAAAAAAAAAGAAGCAGAAACGACACACAACACACACAACACAACGCACACAAAATGTGCATCACAACAGCGCAGACAACACTCACTACATACAACACTCGCAGAACATACAACTCACCGGCCACACACAACACACATGGAGAGCGCCAACACAACACAATGCACACGAAAAACACCCACAACACGCCAAAGAGTTTACATACAACCTCTCAACACACAAACATCGCCTCACCCTAAACAACAAACACCACACACACCGAGCACATGACTGCACACAATACCCATGAACCACGGTTCTCAGAGTAAACACAACACACACAGTGAGGGACACTGACCAAGCATGACCACACACAGTACACACATCACAAATTACACTCAATACTCAAACAGCGAACCCCACACACCACCTGTCAAACACAAACCCACGGTAATCACAACCACATGCAGAACCCGCACCACACACAACACATGCGAAATGACATGGAAGAAATACACAAACCACAAAAGAACACCGAATTTATTAAACACATTTCACAGACTGCACACACCACACAAACCACACATAAAACATACAGCACACAGGGCCTCACAGAACGCACAATGCGAAGCACACAACCTACATACAAAGCACGTCAGACAGAGCACACAATTAATATCCCACTCAACACGTAAAGCACACAGAGGACACAACACAAAGCACAATATGCCAAACAGATAAGGATACACCCAACACACATGCAACTGAGAGCACAATACGTTGCACATCACGGAACACACGTGCGGTCCCATCACACAATAAACATGAAACAGAAAACCATTCACAGACCACATAACATTCCCGACCATGAACACAACACGCTACAAATAGTCACCAAACGTACGACACACAAAGACACACTCCAAGCACGCAACACCCAGCGCAGGACCGCCCACAAACACACCAGTCTCACAGCCCTCCACAGAGCAATACACACAGAACATACCCTACAAACAACAAAGTACCCAAACTGCACACCTCACAATCGCAACAGTCACAACACAGAAAGAACACAACACACGGGAAACACACGCTCAGACACATAAACACTGCCATGCATATTAAGCCAGCAGACCACAGACATCAGAGCTAAAAACACACAATAACGCAGCACGCAAAACGCAACACAACACAGAATACACACCCAATCACACAACAAACACCACAACCCATGCACTACAGTATAAACAAAAGACGAACGACGCACTTCACACATGACACAAAACCCACAAACTCAAAGGACCACACAGAAAGACGCACAACGCAAACATCGCACACAACACACACATTAAAAGAAACACATCAACACATTGCCTCAACACACAAAATAATACACAAATTACAGAGCAATACATCACACAACACACAAACATCACACACAATTTATACATCACACCTCATAACACACACAACACCCTGCAGTAACAACACAACACACAGACCGATGCAACCACTACATACCATACGTAAAGCCACACGCTCAAGGAATAACCACAATAAACTTAAGTAAACTCCCACAAACACAAAGACAGAGGACACACACAAACTCAGCACGCTAAAAGCACAACAGATGAAACAACATACAGCACAAACATCACAGGACATAAAGGCACACAATTCTCAGACACCACGATTAGCCATATACACACCACACACACAATGAGGTACACGACACGAGCAAAACCACATACAGATAACACGTGTCCCCTCACACACTTAATCAATCACACACACAGCCTCTCAAACACAGCCAAACACGTATCAGAATCACATATGCATCACACACAGAAAACATACAAAACCACATGAAAGCAAACAACCAAGAATAAAGGCAGATAGCACACTTTTCTAACACTGAACACCCCACTCACAACCGCACGCAGACACCCCACACGCATGTATACACGGGCACCTTTACGCAATGCGCGCACAAACACACACACACACACAACATAAAGTAAAAACACAACAGTCACAGGGCGCACACCAGACACAACAGAGCACATGTTTCTCCTAAAACACACAAGTCACATTTGCAAGAGTACATGCACCACGCACCGTGAGGAACACCAAACACAACCACACACAGGTGACATATCTCACTTCGCAAACATAACAAGCACCCTCACATCACAACTCAAACACAACCATACGCAAATCACAATCACACACGGAAAACACACACAAAACAAATCCCTGGGCAAAACACACACAACCCACAAAGAAGACAAAGAGCGCACATTGCATACACTACACTCTGCAAGCACAACCACGCACAGACACAAAACACGTACATCCTCACGCAGGAGCACAACGCAGAGCACACACACAACACAGAAACACGCGAAACAAGAGTCCCAAGACACAGACCACACACCTCAAGGCACATAACTGCTCACAAAACACACACGGAAAGCATTGCACAGACTACGTACTGAACACACCATGAGACATACTGAACAAGCGAAACCGCACAGTCAACACTTCTGATATCACGTGCATAACTCAAACAGCCAAACACACACACACAACCTCTCTAACACAACCACACACAAATCACAAACTCCACACATAAAACGGACACAACACATACTAATAATCCACAGACTACTCCCTTATGAAGCACTACACACAACACACACAGCCAGAAGCAGGCAGTATAGAGCACACACAGGTGCATGCAGACAGCTCGAAAAATCACACCCAAAATACACACTCACAGAACACATCAGACGCAACGCAAAACTAACATCACACAGAATGCTCAAAATACAGAGACCACCCAACATCTATCCTGTATGTAACACACAGAAAGCATATAGACAGCACTCACACAACCCAGAACACAGTACACAACAGAAAACAGAAAGACCAGACGCAGTACACATGAAACACGACGACGGAAGGCAGACAACAGAAACACAACACACACACAAACACCAACGGATAACTCATAAAAAATGACAAGATATACAACACACAAAGAACCACTCAGTGCACAGAACACACAGCTCACGACCACACCCATGACACATTGCACGCCACACAGAGAAAGTATGCAGAACAATGTACTCAACAAGCAGCAAAGAACCCATAACACACATTGTACATTCACAACACACACCACATATACAAGCACCAGTAGAACACTCATAAAAAATGACAAAATGTACAACACACAAGGAACCGCTCAATGCACACAACTCACAACCACGCACGTCACACATTGCACGCCACACGGAGAAAATTACACAGAGCAGTGAACTCGACACGCAGTAAAGATCCCACACCACACGTAGTACCTACTCTACACACACAACATGGACAACACACACAAAATAAACAAGGCCCACAGATCACAGTCAACACAAGCCCAAACACACAAGAACACACAGCACACACAGCACAGCCAAACGGAATACACACAGAATCACAACACAAACACCACAAATCATTCACTACCGCATATCAACAACAAATACAGCACACTACACGAAAGAATTCCAGAAAGCACAACACGCACGGATCAAACACGCACAATACACAGTAATAAACACAAAACACACAACGCACACAGCAAGACATAAAAAAAAAGAAGCAGAAACGACACACAACACACACAACACAACGCACACAAAATGTGCATCACAACAGCGCAGACAACACTCACTACATACAACACTCGCAGAACATACAACTCACCGGCCACACACAACACACATGGAGAGCGCCAACACAACACAACGCACACGAAAAACACCCACAACACGCCAAAGAGTTTACATACAACCTCTCAACACACAAACATCGCCTCACCCTAAACAACAAACACCACACACACCGAGCACATGACTGCACACAATACCCATGAACCACGGTTCTCAGAGTAAACACAACACACACAGTGAGGGACACTGAACAAGCATGACCACACACAGTACACACATCACAAATTACACTCAATACTCAAACAGCGAACCCCACACACCACCTGTCAAACACAAACCCACGGTAATCACAACCACATGCAGAACCCGCACCACACACAACACATGCGAAATGACATGGAAGAAATACACAAACCACAAAAGAACACCGAATTTATGAAACACATTTCACAGACTGCACACACCACACAAACCACACATAAAACATACAGCACACAGGGCCTCACAGAACGCACAATGCGAAGCACACAACCTACATACAAAGCACGTCAGACAGAGCACACAATTAATATCCCACTCAACACGTAAAGCACACAGAGGACACAACACAAAGCACAATATGCCAAACAGATTAGGATACACCCAACACACATGCAACTGAGAGCACAATACGTTGCACATCACGGAACACACGTGCGGTCCCATCACACACTAAACATGAAACAGAAAACCATTCACAGACCACATAACATTCCCGACCATGAACACAACACGCTACAAAAAAGTCACCAAACGTACGACACACAAAGACACACTCCAAGCACGCAACACCCAGCGCAGGACCGCCCACAAACACACCAGTCTCACAGCCCTCCACAGAGCAATACACACAGAACATACCCTACAAACAACAAAGTACCCAAACTGCACACCTCACAATCCCAACAGTCACAACACAGAAAGAACACAACACACGGGAAACACACGCTCAGACACATAAACACTGCCATGCACATTAAGCCAGCAGACCACAGACATCAGAGCTAAAAACACACCGTAACGCAGTATGCAAAACGCAACACAACACAGAATACACACCCAATCACACAACAAACACCACAACCCATGCCCTACAGTATAAACAAAAGACGAACGACGCACTTCACACATGACACAAAACCCACAAACACAAAGGACCACACAGAAAGACGCACAACGCAAACATCGCACACAACACACACATTAAAAGAAACACATCAACACATTGCCGCAACACACAAAATAATACACAAATTACAGAGCAATACATCACACAACACACAAACATCACACACAATTTATACATCACACCTCATAACACACACAACAACCTGCAGTAACAACACAACACACAGACCGATGCAACCACTACATACCATACATAAAGCCACACGCTCAAGGAATAACCACAATAAACTTAAGTAAACTCCCACAAACACAAAGACAGAGGACACACACAAACTCAGCACGCTAAAAGCACAACAGATGAAACAACATACAGCACAAACATCACAGGACATAAAGGCACACGATTCTCAGACACCACGGTTAGCCATATACACACCACACACACAATGAGGTACACGACACGAGCAAAACCACATACAGATAACACGTGTCCCCTCACACACTTAATCAATCACACACACAGCCTCTCAAACACAGCCAAACACGTATCAGAATCACATATGCATCACACACAGAAAACATACAAAACCACATGAAAGCAAACAACCAAGAATAAAGGCAGATAGCACACTTTTCTAACACTGAACACCCCACTCACAACCGCACGCAGACACCCCACACGCATGTATACACGGGCACCTTTACGCAATGCACGCACAAACACACACACACACACACAACATAAAGTAAAAACACAACAGTCACAGGGCGCACACCAGACACAACAGAGCACATGTTTCTCCTAAAACACACAAGTCACATTTGCAAGAGTACATGCACCACGCACCGTGAGGAACACCAAACACAACCACACACAGGTGACATATCTCACTTCGCAAACATAACAAGCACCCTCACATCACAACTCAAACACAACCATACGCAAATCACAATCACACACGGAAAACACACACAAAACAAATCCCTGGGCAAAACACACACAACGCACAAAGAAGACAAAGAGCGCACATTGCATACACTACACTCTGCAAGCACAACCACGCACAGACACAAAACACGTACATCCTCACGCAGGAGCACAACGCAGAGCACACACACAACACAGAAACATGCGAAACAAGGGTCCCAAGACACAGACCACACACCTCAAGGCACATAACTGCTCACAAAACACACACGGAAAACACTGCACAGACTACGTACTGCACACACCATGAGACATACTGAACAAGCGAAACCGCACAGTCAACACTTCTGATATCACGTGCATAACTCAAACAGCCAAACACACACACACAACCTCTCTAACACAACCACACACAAATCACAAACTCCACACATAAGACGGACACAACACATACTAATAATCCACAGACTACTCCCTTATGACGCACTACACACAACACACACAGCCACAAGCAGGCAGTATAGAGCACACACAGGTGGACGCAGACAGCTCGAAAAATCACACCCAAAATACACACTCACAGAACACATCAGACGCAACGCAAAACTAACATCACACAGAATGCTCAAAATACAGAGACCACCCAACATCTATCCTGTATGTAACACACAGAAAGCATATAGACAGCACTCACACAACCCAGAACACAGTACACAACAGAAAGCAGAAAGACCAGACGCAGTACACATGAAACACGACGACGGAAGGCAGACAACAGAAACACAACACACACACAAACACCAACGGATAACTCATAAAAAATGACAAGATATACAACACACAAAGAACCACTCAGTGCACAGAACACACAGCTCACGACCACACCCATGACACATTGCACGCCACACAGAGAAAGTATGCAGAACAATGTACTCAACAAGCAGCAAAGAACCCATAACACACATTGTACATTCACAACACACACCACATATACAAGCACCAGTAGAACACTCATAAAAAATGACAAAATGTACAACACACAAGGAACCGCTCAATGCACACAACTCACAACCACGCACGTCACACATTGCACGCCACAAGGAGAAAATTACACAGAGCAGTGAACTCGACACGCAGTAAAGATCCCACACCACACGTAGTACCTACTCTACACACACAACATGGACAACACACACAAAATAAACAAGGCCCACAGATCACAGTCAACACAAGCCCAAACACACAAGAACACACAGCACACACAGCACAGCCAAACGGAATACACACAGAATCACAACACAAACACCACAAATCATTCACTACCGCATATCAACAACAAATACAGCACACTACACGAAAGAATTCCAGAAAGCACAACACGCACGGATCAAACACGCACAATACACAGTAATAAACACAAAACACACAACGCACACAGCAAGACATAAAAAAAAAGAAGCAGAAACGACACACAACACACACAACACAACGCACACAAAATGTGCATCACAACAGCGCAGACAACACTCACTACATACAACACTCGCAGAACATACAACTCACCGGCCACACACAACACACATGGAGAGCGCCAACACAACACAATGCACACGAAAAACACCCACAACACGCCAAAGAGTTTACATACAACCTCTCAACACACAAACATCGCCTCACCCTAAACAACAAACACCACACACACCGAGCACATGACTGCACACAATACCCATGAACCACGGTTCTCAGAGTAAACACAACACACACAGTGATGGACACTGAACAAGCATGACCACACACAGTACACACATCACAAATTACACTCAATACTCAAACAGCGAACCCCACACACCACCTGTCAAACACAAACCCACGGTAATCACAACCACATGCAGAACCCGCACCACACACAACACATGCGAAATGACATGGAAGAAATACACAAACCACAAAAGAACACCGAATTTATTAAACACATTTCACAGACTGCACACACCACACAAACCACACATAAAACATACAGCACACAGGGCCTCACAGAACGCACAATGTGAAGCACACAACCTACATACAAAGCACGTCAGACAGAGCACACAATTAATATCCCACTCAACACGTAAAGCACACAGAGGACACAACACAAAGCACAATATGCCAAACAGATAAGGATACACCCAACACACATGCAACTGAGAGCACAATACGTTGCACATCACGGAACACACGTGCGGTCCCATCACACACTAAACATGAAACAGAAAACCATTCACAGACCACATAACATTCCCGACCATGAACACAACACGCTACAAATAGTCACCAAACGTACGACACACAAAGACACACTCCAAGCACGCAACACCCAGCGCAGGACCGCCCACAAACACACCAGTCTCACAGCCCTCCACAGAGCAATACACACAGAACATACCCTACAAACAACAAAGTACCCAAACTGCACACCTCACAATCGCAACAGTCACAACACAGAAAGAACACAACACACGGGAAACACACGCTCAGACACATAAACACTGCCATGCATATTAAGCCAGCAGACCACAGACATCAGAGCTAAAAACACACAATAACGCAGCACGCAAAACGCAACACAACACAGAATACACACCCAATCACACAACAAACACCACAACCCATGCACTACAGTATAAACAAAAGACGAACGACGCACTTCACACATGACACAAAACCCACAAACTCAAAGGACCACACAGAAAGACGCACAACGCAAACATCGCACACAACACACACATTAAAAGAAACACATCAACACATTGCCTCAACACACAAAATAATACACAAATTACAGAGCAATACATCACACAACACACAAACATCACACACAATTTATACATCACACCTCATAACACACACAACACCCTGCAGTAACAACACAACACACAGACCGATGCAACCACTACATACCATACGTAAAGCCACACGCTCAAGGAATAACCACAATAAACTTAAGTAAACTCCCACAAACACAAAGACAGAGGACACACACAAACTCAGCACGCTAAAAGCACAACAGATGAAACAACATACAGCACAAACATCACAGGACATAAAGGCACACAATTCTCAGACACCACGATTAGCCATATACACACCACACACACAATGAGGTACACGACACGAGCAAAACCACATACAGATAACACGTGTCCCCTCACACACTTAATCAATCACACACACAGCCTCTCAAACACAGCCAAACACGTATCAGAATCACATATGCATCACACACAGAAAACATACAAAACCACATGAAAGCAAACAACCAAGAATAAAGGCAGATAGCACACTTTTCTAACACTGAACACCCCACTCACAACCGCACGCAGACACCCCACACGCATGTATACACGGGCACCTTTACGCAATGCGCGCACAAACACACACACACACACAACATAAAGTAAAAACACAACAGTCACAGGGCGCACACCAGACACAACAGAGCACATGTTTCTCCTAAAACACACAAGTCACATTTGCAAGAGTACATGCACCACGCACCGTGAGGAACACCAAACACAACCACACACAGGTGACATATCTCACTTCGCAAACATAACAAGCACCCTCACATCACAACTCAAACACAACCATACGCAAATCACAATCACACACGGAAAACACACACAAAACAAATCCCTGGGCAAAACACACACAACCCACAAAGAAGACAAAGAGCGCACATTGCATACACTACACTCTGCAAGCACAACCACGCACAGACACAAAACACGTACATCCTCACGCAGGAGCACAACGCAGAGCACACACACAACACAGAAACACGCGAAACAAGAGTCCCAAGACACAGACCACACACCTCAAGGCACATAACTGCTCACAAAACACACACGGAAAGCATTGCACAGACTACGTACTGAACACACCATGAGACATACTGAACAAGCGAAACCGCACAGTCAACACTTCTGATATCACGTGCATAACTCAAACAGCCAAACACACACACACAACCTCTCTAACACAACCACACACAAATCACAAACTCCACACATAAAACGGACACAACACATACTAATAATCCACAGACTACTCCCTTATGAAGCACTACACACAACACACACAGCCACAAGCAGGCAGTATAGAGCACACACAGGTGCATGCAGACAGCTCGAAAAATCACACCCAAAATACACACTCACAGAACACATCAGACGCAACGCAAAACTAACATCACACAGAATGCTCAAAATACAGAGACCACCCAACATCTATCCTGTATGTAACACACAGAAAGCATATAGACAGCACTCACACAACCCAGAACACAGTACACAACAGAAAACAGAAAGACCAGACGCAGTACACATGAAACACGACGACGGAAGGCAGACAACAGAAACACAACACACACACAAACACCAACGGATAACTCATAAAAAATGACAAGATATACAACACACAAAGAACCACTCAGTGCACAGAACACACAGCTCACGACCACACCCATGACACATTGCACGCCACACAGAGAAAGTATGCAGAACAATGTACTCAACAAGCAGCAAAGAACCCATAACACACATTGTACATTCACAACACACACCACATATACAAGCACCAGTAGAACACTCATAAAAAATGACAAAATGTACAACACACAAGGAACCGCTCAATGCACACAACTCACAACCACGCACGTCACACATTGCACGCCACACGGAGAAAATTACACAGAGCAGTGAACTCGACACGCAGTAAAGATCCCACACCACACGTAGTACCTACTCTACACACACAACATGGACAACACACACAAAATAAACAAGGCCCACAGATCACAGTCAACACAAGCCCAAACACACAAGAACACACAGCACACACAGCACAGCCAAACGGAATACACACAGAATCACAACACAAACACCACAAATCATTCACTACCGCATATCAACAACAAATACAGCACACTACACGAAAGAATTCCAGAAAGCACAACACGCACGGATCAAACACGCACAATACACAGTAATAAACACAAAACACACAACACACACAGCAAGACATAAAAAAAAAGAAGCAGAAACGACACACAACACACACAACACAACGCACACAAAATGTGCATCACAACAGCGCAGACAACACTCACTACATACAACACTCGCAGAACATACAACTCACCGGCCACACACAACACACATGGAGAGCGCCAACACAACACAACGCACACGAAAAACACCCACAACACGCCAAAGAGTTTACATACAACCTCTCAACACACAAACATCGCCTCACCCTAAACAACAAACACCACACACACCGAGCACATGACTGCACACAATACCCATGAACCACGGTTCTCAGAGTAAACACAACACACACAGTGAGGGACACTGAACAAGCATGACCACACACAGTACACACATCACAAATTACACTCAATACTCAAACAGCGAACCCCACACACCACCTGTCAAACACAAACCCACGGTAATCACAACCACATGCAGAACCCGCACCACACACAACACATGCGAAATGACATGGAAGAAATACACAAACCACAAAAGAACACCGAATTTATGAAACACATTTCACAGACTGCACACACCACACAAAACACACATAAAACATACAGCACACAGGGCCTCACAGAACGCACAATGCGAAGCACACAACCTACATACAAAGCACGTCAGACAGAGCACACAATTAATATCCCACTCAACACGTAAAGCACACAGAGGACACAACACAAAGCACAATATGCCAAACAGATTAGGATACACCCAACACACATGCAACTGAGAGCACAATACGTTGCACATCACGGAACACACGTGCGGTCCCATCACACACTAAACATGAAACAGAAAACCATTCACAGACCACATAACATTCCCGACCATGAACACAACACGCTACAAAAAAGTCACCAAACGTACGACACACAAAGACACACTCCAAGCACGCAACACCCAGCGCAGGACCGCCCACAAACACACCAGTCTCACAGCCCTCCACAGAGCAATACACACAGAACATACCCTACAAACAACAAAGTACCCAAACTGCACACCTCACAATCCCAACAGTCACAACACAGAAAGAACACAACACACGGGAAACACACGCTCAGACACATAAACACTGCCATGCACATTAAGCCAGCAGACCACAGACATCAGAGCTAAAAACACACCGTAACGCAGTATGCAAAACGCAACACAACACAGAATACACACCCAATCACACAACAAACACCACAACCCATGCCCTACAGTATAAACAAAAGACGAACGACGCACTTCACACATGACACAAAACCCACAAACACAAAGGACCACACAGAAAGACGCACAACGCAAACATCGCACACAACACACACATTAAAAGAAACACATCAACACATTGCCGCAACACACAAAATAATACACAAATTACAGAGCAATACATCACACAACACACAAACATCACACACAATTTATACATCACACCTCATAACACACACAACAACCTGCAGTAACAACACAACACACAGACCGATGCAACCACTACATACCATACATAAAGCCACACGCTCAAGGAATAACCACAATAAACTTAAGTAAACTCCCACAAACACAAAGACAGAGGACACACACAAACTCAGCACGCTAAAAGCACAACAGATGAAACAACATACAGCACAAACATCACAGGACATAAAGGCACACGATTCTCAGACACCACGGTTAGCCATATACACACCACACACACAATGAGGTACACGACACGAGCAAAACCACATACAGATAACACGTGTCCCCTCACACACTTAATCAATCACACACACAGCCTCTCAAACACAGCCAAACACGTATCAGAATCACATATGCATCACACACAGAAAACATACAAAACCACATGAAAGCAAACAACCAAGAATAAAGGCAGATAGCACACTTTTCTAACACTGAACACCCCACTCACAACCGCACGCAGACACCCCACACGCATGTATACACGGGCACCTTTACGCAATGCACGCACAAACACACACACACACACACAACATAAAGTAAAAACACAACAGTCACAGGGCGCACACCAGACACAACAGAGCACATGTTTCTCCTAAAACACACAAGTCACATTTGCAAGAGTACATGCACCACGCACCGTGAGGAACACCAAACACAACCACACACAGGTGACATATCTCACTTCGCAAACATAACAAGCACCCTCACATCACAACTCAAACACAACCATACGCAAATCACAATCACACACGGAAAACACACACAAAACAAATCCCTGGGCAAAACACACACAACGCACAAAGAAGACAAAGAGCGCACATTGCATACACTACACTCTGCAAGCACAACCACGCACAGACACAAAACACGTACATCCTCACGCAGGAGCACAACGCAGAGCACACACACAACACAGAAACATGCGAAACAAGGGTCCCAAGACACAGACCACACACCTCAAGGCACATAACTGCTCACAAAACACACACGGAAAACACTGCACAGACTACGTACTGCACACACCATGAGACATACTGAACAAGCGAAACCGCACAGTCAACACTTCTGATATCACGTGCATAACTCAAACAGCCAAACACACACACACAACCTCTCTAACACAACCACACACAAATCACAAACTCCACACATAAGACGGACACAACACATACTAATAATCCACAGACTACTCCCTTATGACGCACTACACACAACACACACAGCCACAAGCAGGCAGTATAGAGCACACACAGGTGGACGCAGACAGCTCGAAAAATCACACCCAAAATACACACTCACAGAACACATCAGACGCAACGCAAAACTAACATCACACAGAATGCTCAAAATACAGAGACCACCCAACATCTATCCTGTATGTAACACACAGAAAGCATATAGACAGCGCTCACACAACCCAGAACACAGTACACAACAGAACGCAGAAAGACCAGACGCAGTACACATGAAACACGACGACGGAAGGCAGACAACAGAAACACAACACACACACAAACACCAACGGATAACTCATAAAAAATGACAAGATATACAACACACAAAGAACCACTCAGTGCACAGAACACACAGCTCACGACCACACCCATGACACATTGCACGCCACACAGAGAAAGTATGCAGAACAATGTACTCAACAAGCAGCAAAGAACCCATAACACACATTGTACATTCACAACACACACCACATATACAAGCACCAGTAGAACACTCATAAAAAATGACAAAATGTACAACACACAAGGAACCGCTCAATGCACACAACTCACAACCACGCACGTCACACATTGCACGCCACACGGAGAAAATTACACAGAGCAGTGAACTCGACACGCAGTAAAGATCCCACACCACCCGTAGTACCTACTCTACACACACAACATGGACAACACACACAAAATAAACAAGGCCCACAGATCACAGTCAACACAAGCCCAAACACACAAGAACACACAGCACACACAGCACAGCCAAACGGAATACACACAGAATCACAACACAAACACCACAAATCATTCACTACCGCATATCAACCACAAATACAGCACACTACACGAAAGAATTCCAGAAAGCACAACACGCACGGATCAAACACGCACAATACACAGTAATAAACACATAACACACAACGCACACAGCAAGACATAAAAAAAAGAAGCAGAAACGACACACAGCACACACAACACAACACACACAAAATGTGCATCACAACAGCGCAGACAACACTCACTACATACAACACTCGCAGAACATACAACACACCGGCCACACACAACACACATGGAGAGCACCAACACAACACATACAACGCACACGAAAAACACCCACAACACGCCAAAGAGTTTACATACAACCTCTCAACACACAAACATCGCCTCACCCTAAACAACAAACCCCACACACACCGAGCACATGACTGCACACAATACCCATGAACCACGGTTCTCAGAGTAAACACAACACACACAGTGAGGGACACTGACCAAGCATGACCACACACAGTACACACATCACAAATTACACTCAATACTCAAACAGCGAACCCCACACACCACCTGTCAAACACAAACCCACGGTAATCACAACCACATGCAGAACCCGCACCACACACAACACATGCGAAATGACATGGAAGAAATACACAAACCACAAAAGAACACCGAATTTATGAAACACATTTCACAGACTGCACACACCACACAAAACACACATAAAACATACAGCACACAGGGCCTCACAGAACGCACAATGCGAAGCACACAACCTACATACAAAGCACGTCAGACAGAGCACACAATTAATATCCCACTCAACACGTAAAGCACACAGAGGACACAACACAAAGCACAATATGCCAAACAGATTAGGATACACCCAACACACATGCAACTGAGAGCACAATACGTTGCACATCACGGAACACACGTGCGGTCCCATCACACACTAAACATGAAACAGAAAACCATTCACAGACCACATAACATTCCCGACCATGAACACAACACGCTACAAAATAGTCACCAAACGTACGACACACAAAGACACACTCCAAGCACGCAACACCCAGCGCAGGACCGCCCACAAACACACCAGTCTCACAGCCCTCCACAGAGCAATACACACAGAACATACCCTACAAACAACAAAGTACCCAAACTGCACACCTCACAATCGCAACAGTCACAACACAGAAAGAACACAACACACGGGAAACACACGCTCAGACACATAAACACTGCCATGCACATTAAGCCAGGAGACCACAGACATCAGACCTAAAAACACACCATAACGCAGTATGCAGAACGCAACACAACACAGAATACACACCCAATCACACAACAAACACCACAACCCATGCCCTACAGTATAAACAAAAGACGAACGACGCACTTCACACATGACACAAAACCCACAAACACAAAGGACCACACAGAAAGACGCACAACGCAAACATCGCACACAACACACACATTAAAAGAAACACATCAACACATTGCCGCAACACACAAAATAATACACAAATTACAGAGCAATACATCACACAACACACAAACATCACACACAATTTATACATCACACCTCATAACACACACAACAACCTGCAGTAACAACACAACACACAGACCGATGCAACCACTACATACCATACATAAAGCCACATGCTCAAGGAATAACCACAATAAACTTAAGTAAACTCCCACAAACACAAAGACAGAGGACACACACAAACTCAGCACGGTAAAAGCACAACAGGTGAAACAACATACAGCACAAACATCACAGGACATAAAGGCACACGATTCTCAGACACCACGGTTAGCCATATACACACCACACACACAATGAGGTACACGACACGAGCAAAACCACATACAGATAACACGTGTCCCCTCACACACTTAATCAATCACACACACAGCCTCTCAAACACAGCCAAACACGTATCAGAATCACATATGCATCACACACAGAAAACATACAAAACCACATGAAAGCAAACAACCAAGAATAAAGGCAGATAGCACACTTTTCTAACACTGAACACCCCACTCACAACCGCACGCAGACACCCCACACGCATGTATACACGGGCACCTTTACGCAATGCGCGCACAAGCACACACACACACACAACATAAAGTAAAAACACAACAGTCACAGGGCGCACACCAGACACAACAGAGCACATGTTTCTCCTAAAACACACAAGTCACATTTGCAAGAGTACATGCACCACGCACCGTGAGGAACACCAAACACAACCACACACAGGTGACATATCTCACTTCGCAAACATAACAAGCACCCTCACATCACAACTCAAACACAACCATACGCAAATCACAATCACATACGGAAAACACACACAAAACAAATCCCTAGGCAACACACACACAACCCACAAAGAAGACAAAGAGCGCACATTGCATACACTACACTCTGCAAGCACAACCACGCACAGACACAAAACACGTACATCCTCACGCAGGAGCACAACGCAGAGCACACACACAACACAGAAACATGCGAAACAAGGGTCCCAAGACACAGACCACACACCTCAAGGCACATAACTGCTCACAAAACACACACGGAAAACACTGCACAGACTACGTACTGCACACACTATGAGACATACTGAACAAGCGAAACCGCACAGTCAACACTTCTGATATCACGTGCATAACTCAAACAGCCAAACACACACACACAACCTCTCTAACACAACCACACACAAATCACAAACTCCACACATAAGACGGACACAACACATACTAATAATCCACAGACTACTCCCCTATGACGCACTATACACAACACACACAGCCACAAGCAGGCAGTATAGAGCACACACAGGTGCACGCAGACAGCTCGAAAAATCACACCCAAAATACACACTCACAGAACACATCAGATGCAACGCAAAACTAACATCACACAGAATGCTCAAAATACAGAGACCACCCAACATCTATCCTGTATGTAACACACAGAAAGCATATAGACAGCGCTCACACAACCCAGAACACAGTACACAACAGAAAGCAGAAAGACCAGACGCAGTACACATGAAACACGACGACGGAAGGCAGACAACAGAAACACAACACACACACAAACACCAACGGATAACTCATAAAAAATGACAAGATATACAACACACAAAGAACCACTCAGTGCACAGAACACACAGCTCACGACCACACCCATGACACATTGCACGCCACACAGAGAAAGTATGCAGAACAATGTACTCAACAAGCAGCAAAGAACCCATAACACACATTGTACATTCACAACACACACCACATATACAAGCACCAGTAGAACACTCATAAAAAATGACAAAATGTACAACACACAAGGAACCGCTCAATGCACACAACTCACAACCACGCACGTCACACATTGCACGCCACACGGAGAAAATTACACAGAGCAGTGAACTCGACACGCAGTAAAGATCCCACACCACACGTAGTACCTACTCTACACACACAACATGGACAACACACACAAAATAAACAAGGCCCACAGATCACAGTCAACACAAGCCCAAACACACAAGAACACACAGCACACACAGCACAGCCAAACGGAATACACACAGAATCACAACACAAACACCACAAATCATTCACTACCGCATATCAACCACAAATACAGCACACTACACGAAAGAATTCCAGAAAGCACAACACGCACGGATCAAACACGCACAATACACAGTAATAAACACATAACACACAACGCACACAGCAAGACATAAAAAAAAGAAGCAGAAACGACACACAGCACACACAACACAACACACACAAAATGTGCATCACAACAGCGCAGACAACACTCACTACATACAACACTCGCAGAACATACAACACACCGGCCACACACAACACACATGGAGAGCACCAACAGAACACATACAACGCACACGAAAAACACCCACAACACGCCAAAGAGTTTACATACAACCTCTCAACACACAAACATCGCCTCACCCTAAACAACAAACCCCACACACACCGAGCACATGACTGCACACAATACCCATGAACCACGGTTCTCAGAGTAAACACAACACACACAGTGAGGGACACTGACCAAGCATGACCACACACAGTACACACATCACAAATTACACTCAATACTCAAACAGCGAACCCCACACACCACCTGTCAAACACAAACCCACGGTAATCACAACCACATGCAGAACCCGCACCACACACAACACATGCGAAATGACATGGAAGAAATACACAAACCACAAAAGAACACCGAATTTATGAAACACATTTCACAGACTGCACACACCACACAAAACACACATAAAACATACAGCACACAGGGCCTCACAGAACGCACAATGCGAAGCACACAACCTACATACAAAGCACGTCAGACAGAGCACACAATTAATATCCCACTCAACACGTAAAGCACACAGAGGACACAACACAAAGCACAATATGCCAAACAGATTAGGATACACCCAACACACATGCAACTGAGAGCACAATACGTTGCACATCACGGAACACACGTGCGGTCCCATCACACACTAAACATGAAACAGAAAACCATTCACAGACCACATAACATTCCCGACCATGAACACAACACGCTACAAAATAGTCACCAAACGTACGACACACAAAGACACACTCCAAGCACGCAACACCCAGCGCAGGACCGCCCACAAACACACCAGTCTCACAGCCCTCCACAGAGCAATACACACAGAACATACCCTACAAACAACAAAGTACCCAAACTGCACACCTCACAATCGCAACAGTCACAACACAGAAAGAACACAACACACGGGAAACACACGCTCAGACACATAAACACTGCCATGCACATTAAGCCAGGAGACCACAGACATCAGACCTAAAAACACACCATAACGCAGTATGCAGAACGCAACACAACACAGAATACACACCCAATCACACAACAAACACCACAACCCATGCCCTACAGTATAAACAAAAGACGAACGACGCACTTCACACATGACACAAAACCCACAAACACAAAGGACCACACAGAAAGACGCACAACGCAAACATCGCACACAACACACACATTAAAAGAAACACATCAACACATTGCCGCAACACACAAAATAATACACAAATTACAGAGCAATACATCACACAACACACAAACATCACACACAATTTATACATCACACCTCATAACACACACAACAACCTGCAGTAACAACACAACACACAGACCGATGCAACCACTACATACCATACATAAAGCCACATGCTCAAGGAATAACCACAATAAACTTAAGTAAACTCCCACAAACACAAAGACAGAGGACACACACAAACTCAGCACGGTAAAAGCACAACAGGTGAAACAACATACAGCACAAACATCACAGGACATAAAGGCACACGATTCTCAGACACCACGGTTAGCCATATACACACCACACACACAATGAGGTACACGACACGAGCAAAACCACATACAGATAACACGTGTCCCCTCACACACTTAATCAATCACACACACAGCCTCTCAAACACAGCCAAACACGTATCAGAATCACATATGCATCACACACAGAAAACATACAAAACCACATGAAAGCAAACAACCAAGAATAAAGGCAGATAGCACACTTTTCTAACACTGAACACCCCACTCACAACCGCACGCAGACACCCCACACGCATGTATACACGGGCACCTTTACGCAATGCGCGCACAAGCACACACACACACACAACATAAAGTAAAAACACAACAGTCACAGGGCGCACACCAGACACAACAGAGCACATGTTTCTCCTAAAACACACAAGTCACATTTGCAAGAGTACATGCACCACGCACCGTGAGGAACACCAAACACAACCACACACAGGTGACATATCTCACTTCGCAAACATAACAAGCACCCTCACATCACAACTCAAACACAACCATACGCAAATCACAATCACATACGGAAAACACACACAAAACAAATCCCTAGGCAACACACACACAACCCACAAAGAAGACAAAGAGCGCACATTGCATACACTACACTCTGCAAGCACAACCACGCACAGACACAAAACACGTACATCCTCACGCAGGAGCACAACGCAGAGCACACACACAACACAGAAACATGCGAAACAAGGGTCCCAAGACACAGACCACACACCTCAAGGCACATAACTGCTCACAAAACACACACGGAAAACACTGCACAGACTACGTACTGCACACACTATGAGACATACTGAACAAGCGAAACCGCACAGTCAACACTTCTGATATCACGTGCATAACTCAAACAGCCAAACACACACACACAACCTCTCTAACACAACCACACACAAATCACAAACTCCACACATAAGACGGACACAACACATACTAATAATCCACAGACTACTCCCCTATGACGCACTATACACAACACACACAGCCACAAGCAGGCAGTATAGAGCACACACAGGTGCACGCAGACAGCTCGAAAAATCACACCCAAAATACACACTCACAGAACACATCAGATGCAACGCAAAACTAACATCACACAGAATGCTCAAAATACAGAGACCACCCAACATCTATCCTGTATGTAACACACAGAAAGCATATAGACAGCGCTCACACAACCCAGAACACAGTACACAACAGAAAGCAGAAAGACCAGACGCAGTACACATGAAACACGACGACGGAAGGCAGACAACAGAAACACAACACACACACAAACACCAACGGATAACTCATAAAAAATGACAAGATATACAACACACAAAGAACCACTCAGTGCACAGAACACACAGCTCACGACCACACCCATGACACATTGCACGCCACACAGAGAAAGTATGCAGAACAATGTACTCAACAAGCAGCAAAGAACCCATAACACACATTGTACATTCACAACACACACCACATATACAAGCACCAGTAGAACACTCATAAAAAATGACAAAATGTACAACACACAAGGAACCGCTCAATGCACACAACTCACAACCACGCACGTCACACATTGCACGCCACACGGAGAAAATTACACAGAGCAGTGAACTCGACACGCAGTAAAGATCCCACACCACACGTAGTACCTACTCTACACACACAACATGGACAACACACACAAAATAAACAAGGCCCACAGATCACAGTCAACACAAGCCCAAACACACAAGAACACACAGCACACACAGCACAGCCAAACGGAATACACACAGAATCACAACACAAACACCACAAATCATTCACTACCGCATATCAACCACAAATACAGCACACTACACGAAAGAATTCCAGAAAGCACAACACGCACGGATCAAACACGCACAATACACAGTAATAAACACATAACACACAACGCACACAGCAAGACATAAAAAAAAGAAGCAGAAACGACACACAGCACACACAACACAACACACACAAAATGTGCATCACAACAGCGCAGACAACACTCACTACATACAACACTCGCAGAACATACAACACACCGGCCACACACAACACACATGGAGAGCACCAACAGAACACATACAACGCACACGAAAAACACCCACAACACGCCAAAGAGTTTACATACAACCTCTCAACACACAAACATCGCCTCACCCTAAACAACAAACCCCACACACACCGAGCACATGACTGCACACAATACCCATGAACCACGGTTCTCAGAGTAAACACAACACACACAGTGAGGGACACTGACCAAGCATGACCACACACAGTACACACATCACAAATTACACTCAATACTCAAACAGCGAACCCCACACACCACCTGTCAAACACAAACCCACGGTAATCACAACCACATGCAGAACCCGCACCACACACAACACATGCGAAATGACATGGAAGAAATACACAAACCACAAAAGAACACCGAATTTATTAAACACATTTCACAGACTGCACACACCACACAAACCACACATAAAACATACAGCACACAGGGCCTCACAGAACGCACAATGTGAAGCACACAACCTACATACAAAGCACGTCAGACAGAGCACACAATTAATATCCCACTCAACACGTAAAGCACACAGAGGACACAACACAAAGCACAATATGCCAAACAGATAAGGATACACCCAACACACATGCAACTGAGAGCACAATACGTTGCACATCACGGAACACACGTGCGGTCCCATCACACACTAAACATGAAACAGAAAACCATTCACAGACCACATAACATTCCCGACCATGAACACAACACGCTACAAATAGTCACCAAACGTACGACACACAAAGACACACTCCAAGCACGCAACACCCAGCGCAGGACCGCCCACAAACACACCAGTCTCACAGCCCTCCACAGAGCAATACACACAGAACATACCCTACAAACAACAAAGTACCCAAACTGCACACCTCACAATCGCAACAGTCACAACACAGAAAGAACACAACACACGGGAAACACACGCTCAGACACATAAACACTGCCATGCATATTAAGCCAGCAGACCACAGACATCAGAGCTAAAAACACACAATAACGCAGCACGCAAAACGCAACACAACACAGAATACACACCCAATCACACAACAAACACCACAACCCATGCACTACAGTATAAACAAAAGACGAACGACGCACTTCACACATGACACAAAACCCACAAACTCAAAGGACCACACAGAAAGACGCACAACGCAAACATCGCACACAACACACACATTAAAAGAAACACATCAACACATTGCCTCAACACACAAAATAATACACAAATTACAGAGCAATACATCACACAACACACAAACATCACACACAATTTATACATCACACCTCATAACACACACAACACCCTGCAGTAACAACACAACACACAGACCGATGCAACCACTACATACCATACGTAAAGATACACGCTCAAGGAATAACCACAATAAACTTAAGTAAACTCCCACAAACACAAAGACAGAGGACACACACAAACTCAGCACGCTAAAAGCACAACAGATGAAACAACATACAGCAAAAACATCACAGGACATAAAGGCACACAATTCTCAGACACCACGATTAGCCATATACACACCACACACACAATGAGGTACACGACACGAGCAAAACCACATACAGATAACACGTGTCCCCTCACACACTTAATCAATCACACACACAGCCTCTCAAACACAGCCAAACACGTATCAGAATCACATATGCATCACACACAGAAAACATACAAAACCACATGAAAGCAAACAACCAAGAATAAAGGCAGATAGCACACTTTTCTAACACTGAACACCCCACTCACAACCGCACGCAGACACCCCACACGCATGTATACACGGGCACCTTTACGCAATGCGCGCACAAACACACACACACACACAACATAAAGTAAAAACACAACAGTCACAGGGCGCACACCAGACACAACAGAGCACATGTTTCTCCTAAAACACACAAGTCACATTTGCAAGAGTACATGCACCACGCACCGTGAGGAACACCAAACACAACCACACACAGGTGACATATCTCACTTCGCAAACATAACAAGCACCCTCACATCACAACTCAAACACAACCATACGCAAATCACAATCACACACGGAAAACACACACAAAACAAATCCCTGGGCAAAACACACACAACCCACAAAGAAGACAAAGAGCGCACATTGCATACACTACACTCTGCAAGCACAACCACGCACAGACACAAAACACGTACATCCTCACGCAGGAGCACAACGCAGAGCACACACACAACACAGAAACACGCGAAACAAGAGTCCCAAGACACAGACCACACACCTCAAGGCACATAACTGCTCACAAAACACACACGGAAAGCATTGCACAGACTACGTACTGAACACACCATGAGACATACTGAACAAGCGAAACCGCACAGTCAACACTTCTGATATCACGTGCATAACTCAAACAGCCAAACACACACACACAACCTCTCTAACACAACCACACACAAATCACAAACTCCACACATAAAACGGACACAACACATACTAATAATCCACAGACTACTCCCTTATGAAGCACTACACACAACACACACAGCCACAAGCAGGCAGTATAGAGCACACACAGGTGCATGCAGACAGCTCGAAAAATCACACCCAAAATACACACTCACAGAACACATCAGACGCAACGCAAAACTAACATCACACAGAATGCTCAAAATACAGAGACCACCCAACATCTATCCTGTATGTAACACACAGAAAGCATATAGACAGCACTCACACAACCCAGAACACAGTACACAACAGAAAACAGAAAGACCAGACGCAGTACACATGAAACACGACGACGGAAGGCAGACAACAGAAACACAACACACACACAAACACCAACGGATAACTCATAAAAAATGACAAGATATACAACACACAAAGAACCACTCAGTGCACAGAACACACAGCTCACGACCACACCCATGACACATTGCACGCCACACAGAGAAAGTATGCAGAACAATGTACTCAACAAGCAGCAAAGAACCCATAACACACATTGTACATTCACAACACACACCACATATACAAGCACCAGTAGAACACTCATAAAAAATGACAAAATGTACAACACACAAGGAACCGCTCAATGCACACAACTCACAACCACGCACGTCACACATTGCACGCCACACGGAGAAAATTACACAGAGCAGTGAACTCGACACGCAGTAAAGATCCCACACAACACGTAGTACCTACTCTACACACACAACATGGACAACACACACAAAATAAACAAGGCCCACAGATCACAGTCAACACAAGCCCAAACACACAAGAACACACAGCACACACAGCACAGCCAAACGGAATACACACAGAATCACAACACAAACACCACAAATCATTCACTACCGCATATCAACAACAAATACAGCACACTACACGAAAGAATTCCAGAAAGCACAACACGCAAGGATCAAACACGCACAATACACAGTAATAAACACAAAACACACAACGCACACAGCAAGACATAAAAAAAAAGAAGCAGAAACGACACACAACACACACAACACAACGCACACAAAATGTGCATCACAACAGCGCAGACAACACTCACTACATACAACACTCGCAGAACATACAACTCACCGGCCACACACAACACACATGGAGAGCGCCAACACAACACAACGCACACGAAAAACACCCACAACACGCCAAAGAGTTTACATACAACCTCTCAACACACAAACATCGCCTCACCCTAAACAACAAACACCACACACACCGAGCACATGACTGCACACAATACCCATGAACCACGGTTCTCAGAGTAAACACAACACACACAGTGAGGGACACTGAACAAGCATGACCACACACAGTACACACATCACAAATTACACTCAATACTCAAACAGCGAACCCCACACACCACCTGTCAAACACAAACCCACGGTAATCACAACCACATGCAGAACCCGCACCACACACAACACATGCGAAATGACATGGAAGAAATACACAAACCACAAAAGAACACCGAATTTATTAAACACATTTCACAGACTGCACACACCACACAAACCACACATAAAACATACAGCACACAGGGCCTCACAGAACGCACAATGCGAAGCACACAACCTACATACAAAGCACGTCAGACAGAGCACACAATTAATATCCCACTCAACACGTAAAGCACACAGAGGACACAACACAAAGCACAATATGCCAAACAGATTAGGATACACCCAACACACATGCAACTGAGAGCACAATACGTTGCACATCACGGAACACACGTGCGGTCCCATCACACACTAAACATGAAACAGAAAACCATTCACAGACCACATAACATTCCCGACCATGAACACAACACGCTACAAAAAAGTCACCAAACGTACGACACACAAAGACACACTCCAAGCACGCAACACCCAGCGCAGGACCGCCCACAAACACACCAGTCTCACAGCCCTCCACAGAGCAATACACACAGAACATACCCTACAAACAACAAAGTACCCAAACTGCACACCTCACAATCGCAACAGTCACAACACAGAAAGAACACAACACACGGGAAACACACGCTCAGACACATAAACACTGCCATGCACATTAAGCCAGCAGACCACAGACATCAGAGCTAAAAACACACCGTAACGCAGTATGCAAAACGCAACACAACACAGAATACACACCCAATCACACAACAAACACCACAACCCATGCCCTACAGTATAAACAAAAGACGAACGACGCACTTCACACATGACACAAAACCCACAAACACAAAGGACCACACAGAAAGACGCACAACGCAAACATCGCACACAACACACACATTAAAAGAAACACATCAACACATTGCCGCAACACACAAAATAATACACAAATTACAGAGCAATACATCACACAACACACAAACATCACACACAATTTATACATCACACCTCATAACACACACAACAACCTGCAGTAACAACACAACACACAGACCGATGCAACCACTACATACCATACATAAAGCCACACGCTCAAGGAATAACCACAATAAACTTAAGTAAACTCCCACAAACACAAAGACAGAGGACACACACAAACTCAGCACGCTAAAAGCACAACAGATGAAACAACATACAGCACAAACATCACAGGACATAAAGGCACACGATTCTCAGACACCACGGTTAGCCATATACACACCACACACACAATGAGGTACACGACACGAGCAAAACCACATACAGATAACACGTGTCCCCTCACACACTTAATCAATCACACACACAGCCTCTCAAACACAGCCAAACACGTATCAGAATCACATATGCATCACACACAGAAAACATACAAAACCACATGAAAGCAAACAGCCAAGAATAAAGGCAGATAGCACACTTTTCTAACACTGAACACCCCACTCACAACCGCACGCAGACACCCCACACGCATGTATACACGGGCACCTTTACGCAATGCACGCACAAACACACACACACACACACAACATAAAGTAAAAACACAACAGTCACAGGGCGCACACCAGACACAACAGAGCACATGTTTCTCCTAAAACACACAAGTCACATTTGCAAGAGTACATGCACCACGCACCGTGAGGAACACCAAACACAACCACACACAGGTGACATATCTCACTTCGCAAACATAACAAGCACCCTCACATCACAACTCAAACACAACCATACGCAAATCACAATCACACACGGAAAACACACACAAAACAAATCCCTAGGCAAAACACACACAACGCACAAAGAAGACAAAGAGCGCACATTGCATACACTACACTCTGCAAGCACAACCACGCACAGACACAAAACACGTACATCCTCACGCAGGAGCACAACGCAGAGCACACACACAACACAGAAACATGCGAAACAAGGGTCCCAAGACACAGACCACACACCTCAAGGCACATAACTGCTCACAAAACACACACGGAAAACACTGCACAGACTACGTACTGCACACACCATGAGACATACTGAACAAGCGAAACCGCACAGTCAACACTTCTGATATCACGTGCATAACTCAAACAGCCAAACACACACACACAACCTCTCTAACACAACCACACACAAATCACAAACTCCACACATAAGACGGACACAACACATACTAATAATCCACAGACTACTCCCTTATGACGCACTACACACAACACACACAGCCACAAGCAGGCAGTATAGAGCACACACAGGTGGACGCAGACAGCTCGAAAAATCACACCCAAAATACACACTCACAGAACACATCAGACGCAACGCAAAACTAACATCACACAGAATGCTCAAAATACAGAGACCACCCAACATCTATCCTGTATGTAACACACAGAAAGCATATAGACAGCGCTCACACAACCCAGAACACAGTACACAACAGAAAGCAGAAAGACCAGACGCAGTACACATGAAACACGACGACGGAAGGCAGACAACAGAAACACAACACACACACAAACACCAACGGATAACTCATAAAAAATGACAAGATATACAACACACAAAGAACCACTCAGTGCACAGAACACACAGCTCACGACCACACCCATGACACATTGCACACCACACAGAGAAAGTATGCAGAACAATGTACTCAACAAGCAGCAAAGAACCCATAACACACATTGTACATTCACAACACACACCACATATACAAGCACCAGTAGAACACTCATAAAAAATGACAAAATGTACAACACACAAGGAACCGCTCAATGCACACAACTCACAACCACGCACGTCACACATTGCACGCCACACGGAGAAAATTACACAGAGCAGTGAACTCGACACGCAGTAAAGATCCCACACCACACGTAGTACCTACTCTACACACACAACATGGACAACACACACAAAATAAACAAGGCCCACAGATCACAGTCAACACAAGCCCAAACACACAAGAACACACAGCACACACAGCACAGCCAAACGGAATACACACAGAATCACAACACAAACACCACAAATCATTCACTACCGCATATCAACAACAAATACAGCACACTACACGAAAGAATTCCAGAAAGCACAACACGCACGGATCAAACACGCACAATACACAGTAATAAACACAAAACACACAACGCACACAGCAAGACATAAAAAAAAAGAAGCAGAAACGACACACAACACACACAACACAACGCACACAAAATGTGCATCACAACAGCGCAGACAACACTCACTACATACAACACTCGCAGAACATACAACTCACCGGCCACACACAACACACATGGAGAGCGCCAACACAACACAATGCACACGAAAAACACCCACAACACGCCAAAGAGTTTACATACAACCTCTCAACACACAAACATCGCCTCACCCTAAACAACAAACACCACACACACCGAGCACATGACTGCACACAATACCCATGAACCACGGTTCTCAGAGTAAACACAACACACACAGTGATGGACACTGAACAAGCATGACCACACACAGTACACACATCACAAATTACACTCAATACTCAAACAGCGAACCCCACACACCACCTGTCAAACACAAACCCACGGTAATCACAACCACATGCAGAACCCGCACCACACACAACACATGCGAAATGACATGGAAGAAATACACAAACCACAACAGAACACCGAATTTATTAAACACATTTCACAGACTGCACACACCACACAAACCACACATAAAACATACAGCACACAGGGCCTCACAGAACGCACAATGTGAAGCACACAACCTACATACAAAGCACGTCAGACAGAGCACACAATTAATATCCCACTCAACACGTAAAGCACACAGAGGACACAACACAAAGCACAATATGCCAAACAGATAAGGATACACCCAACACACATGCAACTGAGAGCACAATACGTTGCACATCACGGAACACACGTGCGGTCCCATCACACACTAAACATGAAACAGAAAACCATTCACAGACCACATAACATTCCCGACCATGAACACAACACGCTACAAAAAAGTCACCAAACGTACGACACACAAAGACACACTCCAAGCACGCAACACCCAGCGCAGGACCGCCCACAAACACACCAGTCTCACAGCCCTCCACAGAGCAATACACACAGAACATACACTACAAACAACAAAGTACCCAAACTGCACACCTCACAATCCCAACAGTCACAACACAGAAAGAACACAACACACGGGAAACACACGCTCAGACACATAAACACTGCCATGCACATTAAGCCAGCAGACCACAGACATCAGAGCTATAAACACACCATAACGCAGCATGCAAAACGCAACACAACACAGAATACACACCCAATCACACAACAAACACCACAACCCATGCCCTACAGTATAAACAAAAGACGAACGACGCACTTCACACATGACACAAAACCCACAAACCCAAAGGACCACACAGAAAGACGCACAACGCAAACATCGCACACAACACACACATTAAAAGAAACACATCAACACATTGCCGCAACACACAAAATAATACACAAATTACAGAGCAATACATCACACAACACACAAACATCACACACAATTTATACATCACACCTCATAACACACACAACAACCTGCAGTAACAACACAACACACAGACCGATGCAACCACTACATACCATACATAAAGCCACACGCTCAAGGAATAACCACAATAAACTTAAGTAAACTCCCACAAACACAAAGACAGAGGACACACACAAACTCAGCACGCTAAAAGCACAACAGATGAAACAACATACAGCACAAACATCACAGGACATAAAGGCACACGATTCTCAGACACCACGGTTAGCCATATACACACCACACACACAATGTGGTACACGACACGAGCAAAACCACATACAGATAACACGTGTCCCCTCACACACTTAATCAATCACACACACAGCCTCTCAAACACAGCCAAACACGTATCAGAATCACATATGCATCACACACAGAAAACATACAAAACCACATGAAAGCAAACAACCAAGAATAAAGGCAGATAGCACACTTTTCTAACACTGAACACCCCACTCACAACCGCACGCAGACACCCCACACGCATGTATACACGGGCACCTTTACGCAATGCGCGCACAAGCACACACACACACACAACATAAAGTAAAAACACAACAGTCACAGGGCGCACACCAGACACAACAGAGCACATGTTTCTCCTAAAACACACAAGTCACATTTGCAAGAGTACATGCACCACGCACCGTGAGGAACACCAAACACAACCACACACAGGTGACATATCTCACTTCGCAAACATAACAAGCACCCTCACATCACAACTCAAACACAACCATACGCAAATCACAATCACATACGGAAAACACACACAAAACAAATCCCTAGGCAAAACACACACAACCCACAAAGAAGACAAAGAGCGCACATTGCATACACTACACTCTGCAAGCACAACCACGCACAGACACAAAACACGTACATCCTCACGCAGGAGCACAACGCAGAGCACACACACAACACAGAAACATGCGAAACAAGGGTCCCAAGACAGAGACCACACACCTCAAGGCACATAACTGCTCACAAAACACACACGGAAAACACTGCACAGACTACGTACTGCACACACCATGAGACATACTGAACAAGCGAAACCGCACAGTCAACACTTCTGATATCACGTGCATAACTCAAACAGCCAAACACACACACACAACCTCTCTAACACAACCACACACAAATCACAAACTCCACACATAAGACGGACACAACACATACTAATAATCCACAGACTACTCCCCTATGACGCACTACACACAACACACACAGCCACAAGCAGGCAGTATAGAGCACACACAGGTGCACGCAGACAGCTCGAAAAATCACACCCAAAATACACACTCACAGAACACATCAGACGCAACGCAAAACTAACATCACACAGAATGCTCAAAATACAGAGACCACCCAACATCTATCCTGTATGTAACACACAGAAAGCATATAGACAGCGCTCACACAACCCAGAACACAGTACACAACAGAAAGCAGAAAGACCAGACGCAGTACACATGAAACACGACGACGGAAGGCAGACAACAGAAACACAACACACACACAAACACCAACGGATAACTCATAAAAAATGACAAGATATACAACACACAAAGAACCACTCAGTGCACAGAACACACAGCTCACGACCACACCCATGACACATTGCACGCCACACAGAGAAAGTATGCAGAACAATGTACTCAACAAGCAGCAAAGAACCCATAACACACATTGTACATTCACAACACACACCACATATACAAGCACCAGTAGAACACTCATAAAAAATGACAAAATGTACAACACACAAGGAACCGCTCAATGCACACAACTCACAACCACGCACGTCACACATTGCACGCCACACGGAGAAAATTACACAGAGCAGTGAACTCGACACGCAGTAAAGATCCCACACCACACGTAGTACCTACTCTACACACACAACATGGACAACACACACAAAATAAACAAGGCCCACAGATCACAGTCAACACAAGCCCAAACACACAAGAACACACAGCACACACAGCACAGCCAAACGGAATACACACAGAATCACAACACAAACACCACAAATCATTCACTACCGCATATCAACAACAAATACAGCACACTACACGAAAGAATTCCAGAAAGCACAACACGCACGGATCAAACACGCACAATACACAGTAATAAACACAAAACACACAACGCACACAGCAAGACATAAAAAAAAAGAAGCAGAAACGACACACAACACACACAACACAACGCACACAAAATGTGCATCACAACAGCGCAGACAACACTCACTACATACAACACTCGCAGAACATACAACTCACCGGCCACACACAACACACATGGAGAGCGCCAACACAACACAATGCACACGAAAAACACCCACAACACGCCAAAGAGTTTACATACAACCTCTCAACACACAAACATCGCCTCACCCTAAACAACAAACACCACACACACCGAGCACATGACTGCACACAATACCCATGAACCACGGTTCTCAGAGTAAACACAACACACACAGTGATGGACACTGAACAAGCATGACCACACACAGTACACACATCACAAATTACACTCAATACTCAAACAGCGAACCCCACACACCACCTGTCAAACACAAACCCACGGTAATCACAACCACATGCAGAACCCGCACCACACACAACACATGCGAAATGACATGGAAGAAATACACAAACCACAACAGAACACCGAATTTATTAAACACATTTCACAGACTGCACACACCACACAAACCACACATAAAACATACAGCACACAGGGCCTCACAGAACGCACAATGTGAAGCACACAACCTACATACAAAGCACGTCAGACAGAGCACACAATTAATATCCCACTCAACACGTAAAGCACACAGAGGACACAACACAAAGCACAATATGCCAAACAGATAAGGATACACCCAACACACATGCAACTGAGAGCACAATACGTTGCACATCACGGAACACACGTGCGGTCCCATCACACACTAAACATGAAACAGAAAACCATTCACAGACCACATAACATTCCCGACCATGAACACAACACGCTACAAAAAAGTCACCAAACGTACGACACACAAAGACACACTCCAAGCACGCAACACCCAGCGCAGGACCGCCCACAAACACACCAGTCTCACAGCCCTCCACAGAGCAATACACACAGAACATACACTACAAACAACAAAGTACCCAAACTGCACACCTCACAATCCCAACAGTCACAACACAGAAAGAACACAACACACGGGAAACACACGCTCAGACACATAAACACTGCCATGCACATTAAGCCAGCAGACCACAGACATCAGAGCTATAAACACACCATAACGCAGCATGCAAAACGCAACACAACACAGAATACACACCCAATCACACAACAAACACCACAACCCATGCCCTACAGTATAAACAAAAGACGAACGACGCACTTCACACATGACACAAAACCCACAAACCCAAAGGACCACACAGAAAGACGCACAACGCAAACATCGCACACAACACACACATTAAAAGAAACACATCAACACATTGCCGCAACACACAAAATAATACACAAATTACAGAGCAATACATCACACAACACACAAACATCACACACAATTTATACATCACACCTCATAACACACACAACAACCTGCAGTAACAACACAACACACAGACCGATGCAACCACTACATACCATACATAAAGCCACACGCTCAAGGAATAACCACAATAAACTTAAGTAAACTCCCACAAACACAAAGACAGAGGACACACACAAACTCAGCACGCTAAAAGCACAACAGATGAAACAACATACAGCACAAACATCACAGGACATAAAGGCACACGATTCTCAGACACCACGGTTAGCCATATACACACCACACACACAATGTGGTACACGACACGAGCAAAACCACATACAGATAACACGTGTCCCCTCACACACTTAATCAATCACACACACAGCCTCTCAAACACAGCCAAACACGTATCAGAATCACATATGCATCACACACAGAAAACATACAAAACCACATGAAAGCAAACAACCAAGAATAAAGGCAGATAGCACACTTTTCTAACACTGAACACCCCACTCACAACCGCACGCAGACACCCCACACGCATGTATACACGGGCACCTTTACGCAATGCGCGCACAAGCACACACACACACACAACATAAAGTAAAAACACAACAGTCACAGGGCGCACACCAGACACAACAGAGCACATGTTTCTCCTAAAACACACAAGTCACATTTGCAAGAGTACATGCACCACGCACCGTGAGGAACACCAAACACAACCACACACAGGTGACATATCTCACTTCGCAAACATAACAAGCACCCTCACATCACAACTCAAACACAACCATACGCAAATCACAATCACATACGGAAAACACACACAAAACAAATCCCTAGGCAAAACACACACAACCCACAAAGAAGACAAAGAGCGCACATTGCATACACTACACTCTGCAAGCACAACCACGCACAGACACAAAACACGTACATCCTCACGCAGGAGCACAACGCAGAGCACACACACAACACAGAAACATGCGAAACAAGGGTCCCAAGACAGAGACCACACACCTCAAGGCACATAACTGCTCACAAAACACACACGGAAAACACTGCACAGACTACGTACTGCACACACCATGAGACATACTGAACAAGCGAAACCGCACAGTCAACACTTCTGATATCACGTGCATAACTCAAACAGCCAAACACACACACACAACCTCTCTAACACAACCACACACAAATCACAAACTCCACACATAAGACGGACACAACACATACTAATAATCCACAGACTACTCCCCTATGACGCACTACACACAACACACACAGCCACAAGCAGGCAGTATAGAGCACACACAGGTGCACGCAGACAGCTCGAAAAATCACACCCAAAATACACACTCACAGAACACATCAGACGCAACGCAAAACTAACATCACACAGAATGCTCAAAATACAGAGACCACCCAACATCTATCCTGTATGTAACACACAGAAAGCATATAGACAGCGCTCACACAACCCAGAACACAGTACACAACAGAAAGCAGAAAGACCAGACGCAGTACACATGAAACACGACGACGGAAGGCAGACAACAGAAACACAACACACACACAAACACCAACGGATAACTCATAAAAAATGACAAGATATACAACACACAAAGAACCACTCAGTGCACAGAACACACAGCTCACGACCACACCCATGACACATTGCACGCCACACAGAGAAAGTATGCAGAACAATGTACTCAACAAGCAGCAAAGAACCCATAACACACATTGTACATTCACAACACACACCACATATACAAGCACCAGTAGAACACTCATAAAAAATGACAAAATGTACAACACACAAGGAACCGCTCAATGCACACAACTCACAACCACGCACGTCACACATTGCACGCCACACGGAGAAAATTACACAGAGCAGTGAACTCGACACGCAGTAAAGATCCCACACCACCCGTAGTACCTACTCTACACACACAACATGGACAACACACACAAAATAAACAAGGCCCACAGATCACAGTCAACACAAGCCCAAACACACAAGAACACACAGCACACACAGCACAGCCAAACGGAATACACACAGAATCACAACACAAACACCACAAATCATTCACTACCGCATATCAACCACAAATACAGCACACTACACGAAAGAATTCCAGAAAGCACAACACGCACGGATCAAACACGCACAATACACAGTAATAAACACATAACACACAACGCACACAGCAAGACATAAAAAAAAGAAGCAGAAACGACACACAGCACACACAACACAACACACACAAAATGTGCATCACAACAGCGCAGACAACACTCACTACATACAACACTCGCAGAACATACAACACACCGGCCACACACAACACACATGGAGAGCACCAACAGAACACATACAACGCACACGAAAAACACCCACAACACGCCAAAGAGTTTACATACAACCTCTCAACACACAAACATCGCCTCACCCTAAACAACAAACCCCACACACACCGAGCACATGACTGCACACAATACCCATGAACCACGGTTCTCAGAGTAAACACAACACACACAGTGAGGGACACTGACCAAGCATGACCACACACAGTACACACATCACAAATTACACTCAATACTCAAACAGCGAACCCCACACACCACCTGTCAAACACAAACCCACGGTAATCACAACCACATGCAGAACCCGCACCACACACAACACATGCGAAATGACATGGAAGAAATACACAAACCACAAAAGAACACCGAATTTATTAAACACATTTCACAGACTGCACACACCACACAAACCACACATAAAACATACAGCACACAGGGCCTCACAGAACGCACAATGTGAAGCACACAACCTACATACAAAGCACGTCAGACAGAGCACACAATTAATATCCCACTCAACACGTAAAGCACACAGAGGACACAACACAAAGCACAATATGCCAAACAGATAAGGATACACCCAACACACATGCAACTGAGAGCACAATACGTTGCACATCACGGAACACACGTGCGGTCCCATCACACACTAAACATGAAACAGAAAACCATTCACAGACCACATAACATTCCCGACCATGAACACAACACGCTACAAATAGTCACCAAACGTACGACACACAAAGACACACTCCAAGCACGCAACACCCAGCGCAGGACCGCCCACAAACACACCAGTCTCACAGCCCTCCACAGAGCAATACACACAGAACATACCCTACAAACAACAAAGTACCCAAACTGCACACCTCACAATCGCAACAGTCACAACACAGAAAGAACACAACACACGGGAAACACACGCTCAGACACATAAACACTGCCATGCATATTAAGCCAGCAGACCACAGACATCAGAGCTAAAAACACACAATAACGCAGCACGCAAAACGCAACACAACACAGAATACACACCCAATCACACAACAAACACCACAACCCATGCACTACAGTATAAACAAAAGACGAACGACGCACTTCACACATGACACAAAACCCACAAACTCAAAGGACCACACAGAAAGACGCACAACGCAAACATCGCACACAACACACACATTAAAAGAAACACATCAACACATTGCCTCAACACACAAAATAATACACAAATTACAGAGCAATACATCACACAACACACAAACATCACACACAATTTATACATCACACCTCATAACACACACAACACCCTGCAGTAACAACACAACACACAGACCGATGCAACCACTACATACCATACGTAAAGCCACACGCTCAAGGAATAACCACAATAAACTTAAGTAAACTCCCACAAACACAAAGACAGAGGACACACACAAACTCAGCACGCTAAAAGCACAACAGATGAAACAACATACAGCACAAACATCACAGGACATAAAGGCACACAATTCTCAGACACCACGATTAGCCATATACACACCACACACACAATGAGGTACACGACACGAGCAAAACCACATACAGATAACACGTGTCCCCTCACACACTTAATCAATCACACACACAGCCTCTCAAACACAGCCAAACACGTATCAGAATCACATATGCATCACACACAGAAAACATACAAAACCACATGAAAGCAAACAACCAAGAATAAAGGCAGATAGCACACTTTTCTAACACTGAACACCCCACTCACAACCGCACGCAGACACCCCACACGCATGTATACACGGGCACCTTTACGCAATGCGCGCACAAACACACACACACACACAACATAAAGTAAAAACACAACAGTCACAGGGCGCACACCAGACACAACAGAGCACATGTTTCTCCTAAAACACACAAGTCACATTTGCAAGAGTACATGCACCACGCACCGTGAGGAACACCAAACACAACCACACACAGGTGACATATCTCACTTCGCAAACATAACAAGCACCCTCACATCACAACTCAAACACAACCATACGCAAATCACAATCACACACGGAAAACACACACAAAACAAATCCCTGGGCAAAACACACACAACCCACAAAGAAGACAAAGAGCGCACATTGCATACACTACACTCTGCAAGCACAACCACGCACAGACACAAAACACGTACATCCTCACGCAGGAGCACAACGCAGAGCACACACACAACACAGAAACACGCGAAACAAGAGTCCCAAGACACAGACCACACACCTCAAGGCACATAACTGCTCACAAAACACACACGGAAAGCATTGCACAGACTACGTACTGAACACACCATGAGACATACTGAACAAGCGAAACCGCACAGTCAACACTTCTGATATCACGTGCATAACTCAAACAGCCAAACACACACACACAACCTCTCTAACACAACCACACACAAATCACAAACTCCACACATAAAACGGACACAACACATACTAATAATCCACAGACTACTCCCTTATGAAGCACTACACACAACACACACAGCCACAAGCAGGCAGTATAGAGCACACACAGGTGCATGCAGAAAGCTCGAAAAATCACACCCAAAATACACACTCACAGAACACATCAGACGCAACGCAAAACTAACATCACACAGAATGCTCAAAATACAGAGACCACCCAACATCTATCCTGTATGTAACACACAGAAAGCATATAGACAGCACTCACACAACCCAGAACACAGTACACAACAGAAAACAGAAAGACCAGACGCAGTACACATGAAACACGACGACGGAAGGCAGACAACAGAAACACAACACACACACAAACACCAACGGATAACTCATAAAAAATGACAAGATATACAACACACAAAGAACCACTCAGTGCACAGAACACACAGCTCACGACCACACCCATGACACATTGCACGCCACACAGAGAAAGTATGCAGAACAATGTACTCAACAAGCAGCAAAGAACCCATAACACACATTGTACATTCACAACACACACCACATATACAAGCACCAGTAGAACACTCATAAAAAATGACAAAATGTACAACACACAAGGAACCGCTCAATGCACACAACTCACAACCACGCACGTCACACATTGCACGCCACACGGAGAAAATTACACAGAGCAGTGAACTCGACACGCAGTAAAGATCCCACACCACACGTAGTACCTACTCTACACACACAACATGGACAACACACACAAAATAAACAAGGCCCACAGATCACAGTCAACACAAGCCCAAACACACAAGAACACACAGCACACACAGCACAGCCAAACGGAATACACACAGAATCACAACACAAACACCACAAATCATTCACTACCGCATATCAACAACAAATACAGCACACTACACGAAAGAATTCCAGAAAGCACAACACGCACGGATCAAACACGCACAATACACAGTAATAAACACAAAACACACAACGCACACAGCAAGACATGAAAAAAAAGAAGCAGAAACGACACACAACACACACAACACAACGCACACAAAATGTGCATCACAACAGCGCAGACAACACTCACTACATACAACACTCGCAGAACATACAACTCACCGGCCACACACAACACACATGGAGAGCGCCAACACAACACAACGCACACGAAAAACACCCACAACACGCCAAAGAGTTTACATACAACCTCTCAACACACAAACATCGCCTCACCCTAAACAACAAACACCACACACACCGAGCACATGACTGCACACAATACCCATGAACCACGGTTCTCAGAGTAAACACAACACACACAGTGAGGGACACTGAACAAGCATGACCACACACAGTACACACATCACAAATTACACTCAATACTCAAACAGCGAACCCCACACACCACCTGTCAAACACAAACCCACGGTAATCACAACCACATGCAGAACCCGCACCACACACAACACATGCGAAATGACATGGAAGAAATACACAAACCACAAAAGAACACCGAATTTATTAAACACATTTCACAGACTGCACACACCACACAAACCACACATAAAACATACAGCACACAGGGCCTCACAGAACGCACAATGCGAAGCACACAACCTACATACAAAGCACGTCAGACAGAGCACACAATTAATATCCCACTCAACACGTAAAGCACACAGAGGACACAACACAAAGCACAATATGCCAAACAGATTAGGATACACCCAACACACATGCAACTGAGAGCACAATACGTTGCACATCACGGAACACACGTGCGGTCCCATCACACACTAAACATGAAACAGAAAACCATTCACAGACCACATAACATTCCCGACCATGAACACAACACGCTACAAAAAAGTCACCAAACGTACGACACACAAAGACACACTCCAAGCACGCAACACCCAGCGCAGGACCGCCCACAAACACACCAGTCTCACAGCCCTCCACAGAGCAATACACACAGAACATACCCTACAAACAACAAAGTACCCAAACTGCACACCTCACAATCCCAACAGTCACAACACAGAAAGAACACAACACACGGGAAACACACGCTCAGACACATAAACACTGCCATGCACATTAAGCCAGCAGACCACAGACATCAGAGCTAAAAACACACCGTAACGCAGTATGCAAAACGCAACACAACACAGAATACACACCCAATCACACAACAAACACCACAACCCATGCCCTACAGTATAAACAAAAGACGAACGACGCACTTCACACATGACACAAAACCCACAAACACAAAGGACCACACAGAAAGACGCACAACGCAAACATCACACACAACACACACATTAAAAGAAACACATCAACACATTGCCACAACACACAAAATAATACACAAATTACAGAGCAATACATCACACAACACACAAACATCACACACAATTTATACATCACACCTCATAACACACACAACAACCTGCAGTAACAACACAACACACAGACCGATGCAACCACTACATACCATACATAAAGCCACACGCTCAAGGAATAACCACAATAAACTTAAGTAAACTCCCACAAACACAAAGACAGAGGACACACACAAACTCAGCACGCTAAAAGCACAACAGATGAAACAACATACAGCACAAACATCACAGGACATAAAGGCACACGATTCTCAGACACCACGGTTAGCCATATACACACCACACACACAATGAGGTACACGACACGAGCAAAACCACATACAGATAACACGTGTCCCCTCACACACTTAATCAATCACACACACAGCCTCTCAAACACAGCCAAACACGTATCAGAATCACATATGCATCACACACAGAAAACATACAAAACCACATGAAAGCAAACAACCAAGAATAAAGGCAGATAGCACACTTTTCTAACACTGAACACCCCACTCACAACCGCACGCAGACACCCCACACGCATGTATACACGGGCACCTTTACGCAATGCACGCACAAACACACACACACACACACACAACATAAAGTAAAAACACAACAGTCACAGGGCGCACACCAGACACAACAGAGCACATGTTTCTCCTAAAACACACAAGTCACATTTGCAAGAGTACATGCACCACGCACCGTGAGGAACACCAAACACAACCACACACAGGTGACATATCTCACTTCGCAAACATAACAAGCACCCTCACATCACAACTCAAACACAACCATACGCAAATCACAATCACATACGGAAAACACACACAAAACAAATCCCTAGGCAAAACACACACAACCCACAAAGAAGACAAAGAGCGCACATTGCATACACTACACTCTGCAAGCACAACCACGCACAGACACAAAACACGTACATCCTCACGCAGGAGCACAACGCAGAGCACACACACAACACAGAAACATGCGAAACAAGGGTCCCAAGACACAGACCACACACCTCAAGGCACATAACTGCTCACAAAACACACACGGAAAACACTGCACAGACTACGTACTGCACACACCATGAGACATACTGAACAAGCGAAACCGCACAGTCAACACTTCTGATATCACGTGCATAACTCAAACAGCCAAACACACACACACAACCTCTCTAACACAACCACACACAAATCACAAACTCCACACATAAGACGGACACAACACATACTAATAATCCACAGACTACTCCCTTATGACGCACTACACACAACACACACAGCCACAAGCAGGCAGTATAGAGCACACACAGGTGGACGCAGACAGCTCGAAAAATCACACCCAAAATACACACTCACAGAACACATCAGACGCAACGCAAAACTAACATCACACAGAATGCTCAAAATACAGAGACCACCCAACATCTATCCTGTATGTAACACACAGAAAGCATATAGACAGCACTCACACAACCCAGAACACAGTACACAACAGAACGCAGAAAGACCAGACGCAGTACACATGAAACACGACGACGGAAGGCAGACAACAGAAACACAACACACACACAAACACCAACGGATAACTCATAAAAAATGACAAGATATACAACACACAAAGAACCACTCAGTGCACAGAACACACAGCTCACGACCACACCCATGACACATTGCACGCCACACAGAGAAAGTATGCAGAACAATGTACTCAACAAGCAGCAAAGAACCCATAACACACATTGTACATTCACAACACACACCACATATACAAGCACCAGTAGAACACTCATAAAAAATGACAAAATGTACAACACACAAGGAACCGCTCAATGCACACAACTCACAACCACGCACGTCACACATTGCACGCCACACGGAGAAAATTACACAGAGCAGTGAACTCGACACGCAGTAAAGATCCCACACCACACGTAGTACCTACTCTACACACACAACATGGACAACACACACAAAATAAACAAGGCCCACAGATCACAGTCAACACAAGCCCAAACACACAAGAACACACAGCACACACAGCACAGCCAAACGGAATACACACAGAATCACAACACAAACACCACAAATCATTCACTACCGCATATCAACCACAAATACAGCACACTACACGAAAGAATTCCAGAAAGCACAACACGCACGGATCAAACACGCACAATACACAGTAATAAACACATAACACACAACGCACACAGCAAGACATAAAAAAAAGAAGCAGAAACGACACACAGCACACACAACACAACACACACAAAATGTGCATCACAACAGCGCAGACAACACTCACTACATACAACACTCGCAGAACATACAACACACCGGCCACACACAACACACATGGAGAGCACCAACACAACACATACAACGCACACGAAAAACACCCACAACACGCCAAAGAGTTTACATACAACCTCTCAACACACAAACATCGCCTCACCCTAAACAACAAACCCCACACACACCGAGCACATGACTGCACACAATACCCATGAACCACGGTTCTCAGAGTAAACACAACACACACAGTGAGGGACACTGACCAAGCATGACCACACACAGTACACACATCACAAATTACACTCAATACTCAAACAGCGAACCCCACACACCACCTGTCAAACACAAACCCACGGTAATCACAACCACATGCAGAACCCGCACCACACACAACACATGCGAAATGACATGGAAGAAATACACAAACCACAAAAGAACACCGAATTTATGAAACACATTTCACAGACTGCACACACCACACAAAACACACATAAAACATACAGCACACAGGGCCTCACAGAACGCACAATGCGAAGCACACAACCTACATACAAAGCACGTCAGACAGAGCACACAATTAATATCCCACTCAACACGTAAAGCACACAGAGGACACAACACAAAGCACAATATGCCAAACAGATTAGGATACACCCAACACACATGCAACTGAGAGCACAATACGTTGCACATCACGGAACACACGTGCGGTCCCATCACACACTAAACATGAAACAGAAAACCATTCACAGACCACATAACATTCCCGACCATGAACACAACACGCTACAAAATAGTCACCAAACGTACGACACACAAAGACACACTCCAAGCACGCAACACCCAGCGCAGGACCGCCCACAAACACACCAGTCTCACAGCCCTCCACAGAGCAATACACACAGAACATACCCTACAAACAACAAAGTACCCAAACTGCACACCTCACAATCGCAACAGTCACAACACAGAAAGAACACAACACACGGGAAACACACGCTCAGACACATAAACACTGCCATGCACATTAAGCCAGGAGACCACAGACATCAGACCTAAAAACACACCATAACGCAGTATGCAGAACGCAACACAACACAGAATACACACCCAATCACACAACAAACACCACAACCCATGCCCTACAGTATAAACAAAAGACGAACGACGCACTTCACACATGACACAAAACCCACAAACACAAAGGACCACACAGAAAGACGCACAACGCAAACATCGCACACAACACACACATTAAAAGAAACACATCAACACATTGCCGCAACACACAAAATAATACACAAATTACAGAGCAATACATCACACAACACACAAACATCACACACAATTTATACATCACACCTCATAACACACACAACAACCTGCAGTAACAACACAACACACAGACCGATGCAACCACTACATACCATACATAAAGCCACATGCTCAAGGAATAACCACAATAAACTTAAGTAAACTCCCACAAACACAAAGACAGAGGACACACACAAACTCAGCACGGTAAAAGCACAACAGGTGAAACAACATACAGCACAAACATCACAGGACATAAAGGCACACGATTCTCAGACACCACGGTTAGCCATATACACACCACACACACAATGAGGTACACGACACGAGCAAAACCACATACAGATAACACGTGTCCCCTCACACACTTAATCAATCACACACACAGCCTCTCAAACACAGCCAAACACGTATCAGAATCACATATGCATCACACACAGAAAACATACAAAACCACATGAAAGCAAACAACCAAGAATAAAGGCAGATAGCACACTTTTCTAACACTGAACACCCCACTCACAACCGCACGCAGACACCCCACACGCATGTATACACGGGCACCTTTACGCAATGCGCGCACAAGCACACACACACACACAACATAAAGTAAAAACACAACAGTCACAGGGCGCACACCAGACACAACAGAGCACATGTTTCTCCTAAAACACACAAGTCACATTTGCAAGAGTACATGCACCACGCACCGTGAGGAACACCAAACACAACCACACACAGGTGACATATCTCACTTCGCAAACATAACAAGCACCCTCACATCACAACTCAAACACAACCATACGCAAATCACAATCACATACGGAAAACACACACAAAACAAATCCCTAGGCAACACACACACAACCCACAAAGAAGACAAAGAGCGCACATTGCATACACTACACTCTGCAAGCACAACCACGCACAGACACAAAACACGTACATCCTCACGCAGGAGCACAACGCAGAGCACACACACAACACAGAAACATGCGAAACAAGGGTCCCAAGACACAGACCACACACCTCAAGGCACATAACTGCTCACAAAACACACACGGAAAACACTGCACAGACTACGTACTGCACACACTATGAGACATACTGAACAAGCGAAACCGCACAGTCAACACTTCTGATATCACGTGCATAACTCAAACAGCCAAACACACACACACAACCTCTCTAACACAACCACACACAAATCACAAACTCCACACATAAGACGGACACAACACATACTAATAATCCACAGACTACTCCCCTATGACGCACTATACACAACACACACAGCCACAAGCAGGCAGTATAGAGCACACACAGGTGCACGCAGACAGCTCGAAAAATCACACCCAAAATACACACTCACAGAACACATCAGATGCAACGCAAAACTAACATCACACAGAATGCTCAAAATACAGAGACCACCCAACATCTATCCTGTATGTAACACACAGAAAGCATATAGACAGCGCTCACACAACCCAGAACACAGTACACAACAGAAAGCAGAAAGACCAGACGCAGTACACATGAAACACGACGACGGAAGGCAGACAACAGAAACACAACACACACACAAACACCAACGGATAACTCATAAAAAATGACAAGATATACAACACACAAAGAACCACTCAGTGCACAGAACACACAGCTCACGACCACACCCATGACACATTGCACGCCACACAAAGTATGCAGAACAATGTACTCAACAAGCAGCAAAGAACCCATAACACACATTGTACATTCACAACACACACCACATATACAAGCACCAGTAGAACACTCATAAAAAATGACAAAATGTACAACACACAAGGAACCGCTCAATGCACACAACTCACAACCACGCACGTCACACATTGCACGCCACACGGAGAAAATTACACAGAGCAGTGAACTCGACACGCAGTAAAGATCCCACACCACCCGTAGTACCTACTCTACACACACAACATGGACAACACACACAAAATAAACAAGGCCCACAGATCACAGTCAACACAAGCCCAAACACACAAGAACACACAGCACACACAGCACAGCCAAACGGAATACACACAGAATCACAACACAAACACCACAAATCATTCACTACCGCATATCAACCACAAATACAGCACACTACACGAAAGAATTCCAGAAAGCACAACACGCACGGATCAAACACGCACAATACACAGTAATAAACACATAACACACAACGCACACAGCAAGACATAAAAAAAAGAAGCAGAAACGACACACAGCACACACAACACAACACACACAAAATGTGCATCACAACAGCGCAGACAACACTCACTACATACAACACTCGCAGAACATACAACACACCGGCCACACACAACACACATGGAGAGCACCAACAGAACACATACAACGCACACGAAAAACACCCACAACACGCCAAAGAGTTTACATACAACCTCTCAACACACAAACATCGCCTCACCCTAAACAACAAACCCCACACACACCGAGCACATGACTGCACACAATACCCATGAACCACGGTTCTCAGAGTAAACACAACACACACAGTGAGGGACACTGACCAAGCATGACCACACACAGTACACACATCACAAATTACACTCAATACTCAAACAGCGAACCCCACACACCACCTGTCAAACACAAACCCACGGTAATCACAACCACATGCAGAACCCGCACCACACACAACACATGCGAAATGACATGGAAGAAATACACAAACCACAAAAGAACACCGAATTTATGAAACACATTTCACAGACTGCACACACCACACAAAACACACATAAAACATACAGCACACAGGGCCTCACAGAACGCACAATGCGAAGCACACAACCTACATACAAAGCACGTCAGACAGAGCACACAATTAATATCCCACTCAACACGTAAAGCACACAGAGGACACAACACAAAGCACAATATGCCAAACAGATTAGGATACACCCAACACACATGCAACTGAGAGCACAATACGTTGCACATCACGGAACACACGTGCGGTCCCATCACACACTAAACATGAAACAGAAAACCATTCACAGACCACATAACATTCCCGACCATGAACACAACACGCTACAAAATAGTCACCAAACGTACGACACACAAAGACACACTCCAAGCACGCAACACCCAGCGCAGGACCGCCCACAAACACACCAGTCTCACAGCCCTCCACAGAGCAATACACACAGAACATACCCTACAAACAACAAAGTACCCAAACTGCACACCTCACAATCGCAACAGTCACAACACAGAAAGAACACAACACACGGGAAACACACGCTCAGACACATAAACACTGCCATGCACATTAAGCCAGGAGACCACAGACATCAGACCTAAAAACACACCATAACGCAGTATGCAGAACGCAACACAACACAGAATACACACCCAATCACACAACAAACACCACAACCCATGCCCTACAGTATAAACAAAAGACGAACGACGCACTTCACACATGACACAAAACCCACAAACACAAAGGACCACACAGAAAGACGCACAACGCAAACATCGCACACAACACACACATTAAAAGAAACACATCAACACATTGCCGCAACACACAAAATAATACACAAATTACAGAGCAATACATCACACAACACACAAACATCACACACAATTTATACATCACACCTCATAACACACACAACAACCTGCAGTAACAACACAACACACAGACCGATGCAACCACTACATACCATACATAAAGCCACATGCTCAAGGAATAACCACAATAAACTTAAGTAAACTCCCACAAACACAAAGACAGAGGACACACACAAACTCAGCACGGTAAAAGCACAACAGGTGAAACAACATACAGCACAAACATCACAGGACATAAAGGCACACGATTCTCAGACACCACGGTTAGCCATATACACACCACACACACAATGAGGTACACGACACGAGCAAAACCACATACAGATAACACGTGTCCCCTCACACACTTAATCAATCACACACACAGCCTCTCAAACACAGCCAAACACGTATCAGAATCACATATGCATCACACACAGAAAACATACAAAACCACATGAAAGCAAACAACCAAGAATAAAGGCAGATAGCACACTTTTCTAACACTGAACACCCCACTCACAACCGCACGCAGACACCCCACACGCATGTATACACGGGCACCTTTACGCAATGCGCGCACAAGCACACACACACACACAACATAAAGTAAAAACACAACAGTCACAGGGCGCACACCAGACACAACAGAGCACATGTTTCTCCTAAAACACACAAGTCACATTTGCAAGAGTACATGCACCACGCACCGTGAGGAACACCAAACACAACCACACACAGGTGACATATCTCACTTCGCAAACATAACAAGCACCCTCACATCACAACTCAAACACAACCATACGCAAATCACAATCACATACGGAAAACACACACAAAACAAATCCCTAGGCAACACACACACAACCCACAAAGAAGACAAAGAGCGCACATTGCATACACTACACTCTGCAAGCACAACCACGCACAGACACAAAACACGTACATCCTCACGCAGGAGCACAACGCAGAGCACACACACAACACAGAAACATGCGAAACAAGGGTCCCAAGACACAGACCACACACCTCAAGGCACATAACTGCTCACAAAACACACACGGAAAACACTGCACAGACTACGTACTGCACACACTATGAGACATACTGAACAAGCGAAACCGCACAGTCAACACTTCTGATATCACGTGCATAACTCAAACAGCCAAACACACACACACAACCTCTCTAACACAACCACACACAAATCACAAACTCCACACATAAGACGGACACAACACATACTAATAATCCACAGACTACTCCCCTATGACGCACTATACACAACACACACAGCCACAAGCAGGCAGTATAGAGCACACACAGGTGCACGCAGACAGCTCGAAAAATCACACCCAAAATACACACTCACAGAACACATCAGATGCAACGCAAAACTAACATCACACAGAATGCTCAAAATACAGAGACCACCCAACATCTATCCTGTATGTAACACACAGAAAGCATATAGACAGCGCTCACACAACCCAGAACACAGTACACAACAGAAAGCAGAAAGACCAGACGCAGTACACATGAAACACGACGACGGAAGGCAGACAACAGAAACACAACACACACACAAACACCAACGGATAACTCATAAAAAATGACAAGATATACAACACACAAAGAACCACTCAGTGCACAGAACACACAGCTCACGACCACACCCATGACACATTGCACGCCACACAGAGAAAGTATGCAGAACAATGTACTCAACAAGCAGCAAAGAACCCATAACACACATTGTACATTCACAACACACACCACATATACAAGCACCAGTAGAACACTCATAAAAAATGACAAAATGTACAACACACAAGGAACCGCTCAATGCACACAACTCACAACCACGCACGTCACACATTGCACGCCACACGGAGAAAATTACACAGAGCAGTGAACTCGACACGCAGTAAAGATCCCACACCACCCGTAGTACCTACTCTACACACACAACATGGACAACACACACAAAATAAACAAGGCCCACAGATCACAGTCAACACAAGCCCAAACACACAAGAACACACAGCACACACAGCACAGCCAAACGGAATACACACAGAATCACAACACAAACACCACAAATCATTCACTACCGCATATCAACCACAAATACAGCACACTACACGAAAGAATTCCAGAAAGCACAACACGCACGGATCAAACACGCACAATACACAGTAATAAACACATAACACACAACGCACACAGCAAGACATAAAAAAAAGAAGCAGAAACGACACACAGCACACACAACACAACACACACAAAATGTGCATCACAACAGCGCAGACAACACTCACTACATACAACACTCGCAGAACATACAACACACCGGCCACACACAACACACATGGAGAGCACCAACAGAACACATACAACGCACACGAAAAACACCCACAACACGCCAAAGAGTTTACATACAACCTCTCAACACACAAACATCGCCTCACCCTAAACAACAAACCCCACACACACCGAGCACATGACTGCACACAATACCCATGAACCACGGTTCTCAGAGTAAACACAACACACACAGTGAGGGACACTGACCAAGCATGACCACACACAGTACACACATCACAAATTACACTCAATACTCAAACAGCGAACCCCACACACCACCTGTCAAACACAAACCCACGGTAATCACAACCACATGCAGAACCCGCACCACACACAACACATGCGAAATGACATGGAAGAAATACACAAACCACAAAAGAACACCGAATTTATGAAACACATTTCACAGACTGCACACACCACACAAAACACACATAAAACATACAGCACACAGGGCCTCACAGAACGCACAATGCGAAGCACACAACCTACATACAAAGCACGTCAGACAGAGCACACAATTAATATCCCACTCAACACGTAAAGCACACAGAGGACACAACACAAAGCACAATATGCCAAACAGATTAGGATACACCCAACACACATGCAACTGAGAGCACAATACGTTGCACATCACGGAACACACGTGCGGTCCCATCACACACTAAACATGAAACAGAAAACCATTCACAGACCACATAACATTCCCGACCATGAACACAACACGCTACAAAAAAGTCACCAAACGTACGACACACAAAGACACACTCCAAGCACGCAACACCCAGCGCAGGACCGCCCACAAACACACCAGTCTCACAGCCCTCCACAGAGCAATACACACAGAACATACCCTACAAACAACAAAGTACCCAAACTGCACACCTCACAATCGCAACAGTCACAACACAGAAAGAACACAACACACGGGAAACACACGCTCAGACACATAAACACTGCCATGCACATTAAGCCAGCAGACCACAGACATCAGAACTAAAAACACACCATAACGCAGCATGCAAAACGCAACACAACACAGAATACACACCCAATCACACAACAAACACCACAACCCATGCCCTACAGTATAAACAAAAGACGAACGACGCACTTCACACATGACACAAAACCCACAAACACAAAGGACCACACAGAAAGACGCACAACGCAAACATCGCACACAACACACACATTAAAAGAAACACATCAACACATTGCCGCAACACACAAAATAATACACAAATTACAGAGCAATACATCACACAACACACAAACATCACACACAATTTATACATCACACCTCATAACACACACAACAACCTGCAGTAACAACACAACACACAGACCGATGCAACCACTACATACCATACATAAAGCCACACGCTCAAGGAATAACCACAATAAACTTAAGTAAACTCCCACAAACACAAAGACAGAGGACACACACAAACTCAGCACGCTAAAAGCACAACAGATGAAACAACATACAGCACAAACATCACAGGACATAAAGGCACACGATTCTCAGACACCACGGTTAGCCATATACACACCACACACACAATGTGGTACACGACACGAGCAAAACCACATACAGATAACACGTGTCCCCTCACACACTTAATCAATCACACACACAGCCTCTCAAACACAGCCAAACACGTATCAGAATCACATATGCATCACACACAGAAAACATACAAAACCACATGAAAGCAAACAACCAAGAATAAAGGCAGATAGCACACTTTTCTAACACTGAACACCCCACTCACAACCGCACGCAGACACCCCACACGCATGTATACACGGGCACCTTTACGCAATGCGCGCACAAACACACACACACACACAACATAAAGTAAAAACACAACAGTCACAGGGCGCACACCAGACACAACAGAGCACATGTTTCTCCTAAAACACACAAGTCACATTTGCAAGAGTACATGCACCACGCACCGTGAGGAACACCAAACACAACCACACACAGGTGACATATCTCACTTCGCAAACATAACAAGCACCCTCACATCACAACTCAAACACAACAATACGCAAATCACAATCACATACGGAAAACACACACAAAACAAATCCCTAGGCAACACACACACAACCCACAAAGAAGACAAAGAGCGCACATTGCATACACTACACTCTGCAAGCACAACCACGCACAGACACAAAACACGTACATCCTCACGCAGGAGCACAACGCAGAGCACACACACAACACAGAAACATGCGAAACAAGGGTCCCAAGACACAGACCACACACCTCAAGGCACATAACTGCTCACAAAACACACACGGAAAACACTGCACAGACTACGTACTGCACACACCATGAGACATACTGAACAAGCGAAACCGCACAGTCAACACTTCTGATATCACGTGCATAACTCAAACAGCCAAACACACACACACAACCTCTCTAACACAACCACACACAAATCACAAACTCCACACATAAGACGGACACAACACATACTAATAATCCACAGACTACTCCCCTATGACGCACTACACACAACACACACAGCCACAAGCAGGCAGTATAGAGCACACACAGGTGCACGCAGACAGCTCGAAAAATCACACCCAAAATACACACTCACAGAACACATCAGACGCAACGCAAAACTAACATCACACAGAATGCTCAAAATACAGAGACCACCCAACATCTATCCTGTATGTAACACACAGAAAGCATATAGACAGCGCTCACACAACCCAGAACACAGGACACAACAGAAAGCAGAAAGACCAGACGCAGTACACATGAAACACGATGACGGAAGGCAGACAACAGAAACACAACACACACACAAACACCAACGGATAACTCATAAAAAATGACAAGATATACAACACACAAAGAACCACTCAGTGCACAGAACACACAGCTCACGACCACACCCATGACACATTGCACGCCACACAGAGAAAGTATGCAGAACAATGTACTCAACAAGCAGCAAAGGACCCATAACACATTGTACATTCACAACACACACCACATATACAAGCACCAGTAGAACACTCATAAAAAATGACAAAATGTACAACACACAAGGAACCGCTCAATGCACACAACTCACAACCACGCACGTCACACATTGCACGCCACACGGAGAAAATTACACAGAGCAGTGAACTCGACACGCAGTAAAGATCCCACAACACCCGTAGTACCTACTCTACACACACAACATGGACAACACACACAAAATAAACAAGGCCCACAGATCACAGTCAACACAAGCCCAAACACACAAGAACACACAGCACACACAGCACAGCCAAAGGGAATACACACAGAATCACAACACAAACACCACAAATCATTCACTGCCGCATATCAACCACAAATACAGCACACTACACGAAAGAATTCCAGAAAGCACAACACGCACGGATCAAACACGCACAATACACAGTAATAAACACATAACACACAACGCACACAGCAAGACATAAAAAAAAGAAGCAGAAACGACACACAGCACACACAACACAACACACACAAAATGTGCATCACAACAGCGCAGACAACACTCACTACATACAACACTCGCAGAACATACAACACACCGGCCACACACAACACACATGGAGAGCGCCAACACAACACATACAACGCACACGAAAAACACCCACAACACGCCAAAGAGTTTACATACAACCTCTCAACACACAAACATCGCCTCACCCTAAACAACAAACCCCACACACACCGAGCACATGACTGCACACAATACCCATGAACCACGGTTCTCAGAGTAAACACAACACACACAGTGAGGGACACTGACCAAGCATGACCACACACAGTACACACATCACAAATTACACTCAATACTCAAACAGCGAACCCCACACACCACCTGTCAAACACAAACCCACGGTAATCACAACCACATGCAGAACCCGCACCACACACAACACATGCGAAATGACATGGAAGAAATACACAAACCACAAAAGAACACCGAATTTATGAAACACATTTCACAGACTGCACACACCACACAAAACACACATAAAACATACAGCACACAGGGCCTCACAGAACGCACAATGCGAAGCACACAACCTACATACAAAGCACGTCAGACAGAGCACACAATTAATATCCCACTCAACACGTAAAGCACACAGAGGACACAACACAAAGCACAATATGCCAAACAGATTAGGATACACCCAACACACATGCAACTGAGAGCACAATACGTTGCACATCACGGAACACACGTGCGGTCCCATCACACACTAAACATGAAACAGAAAACCATTCACAGACCACATAACATTCCCGACCATGAACACAACACGCTACAAAAAAGTCACCAAACGTACGACACACAAAGACACACTCCAAGCACGCAACACCCAGCGCAGGACCGCCCACAAACACACCAGTCTCACAGCCCTCCACAGAGCAATACACACAGAACATACCGTACAAACAACAAAGTACCCAAACTGCACACCTCACAATCGCAACAGTCACAACACAGAAAGAACACAACACACGGGAAACACACGCTCAGACACATAAACACTGCCATGCACATTAAGCCAGCAGACCACAGACATCAGAGCTAAAAACACACCATAACGCAGCATGCAAAACGCAACACAACACAGAATACACACCCAATCACACAACAAACACCACAACCCATGCCCTACAGTATAAACAAAAGACGAACGACGCACTTCACACATGACACAAAACCCACAAACACAAAGGACCACACAGAAAGACGCACAACGCAAACATCGCACACAACACACACATTAAAAGAAACACATCAACACATTGCCGCAACACACAAAATAATACACAAATTACAGAGCAATACATCACACAACACACAAACATCACACACAATTTATACATCACACCTCATAACACACACAACAACCTGCAGTAACAACACAACACACAGACCGATGCAACCACTACATACCATACATAAAGCCACACGCTCAAGGAATAACCACAATAAACTTAAGTAAACTCCCACAAACACAAAGACAGAGGACACACACAAACTCAGCACGCTAAAAGCACAACAGATGAAACAACATACAGCACAAACATCACAGGACATAAAGGCACACGATTCTCAGACACCACGGTTAGCCATATACACACCACACACACAATGTGGTACACGACACGAGCAAAACCACATACAGATAACACGTGTCCCCTCACACACTTAATCAATCACACACACAGCCTCTCAAACACAGCCAAACACGTATCAGAATCACATATGCATCACACACAGAAAACATACAAAACCACATGAAAGCAAACAACCAAGAATAAAGGCAGATAGCACACTTTTCTAACACTGAACACCCCACTCACAACCGCACGCAGACACCCCACACGCATGTATACACGGGCACCTTTACGCAATGCGCGCACAAACACACACACACACACAACATAAAGTAAAAACACAACAGTCACAGGGCGCACACCAGACACAACAGAGCACATGTTTCTCCTAAAACACACAAGTCACATTTGCAAGAGTACATGCACCACGCACCGTGAGGAACACCAAACACAACCACACACAGGTGACATATCTCACTTCGCAAACATAACAAGCACCCTCACATCACAACTCAAACACAACCATACGCAAATCACAATCACATACGGAAAACACACACAAAACAAATCCCTAGGCAAAACACACACAACCCACAAAGAAGACAAAGAGCGCACATTGCATACACTACACTCTGCAAGCACAACCACGCACAGACACAAAACACGTACATCCTCACGCAGGAGCACAACGCAGAGCACACACACAACACAGAAACATGCGAAACAAGGGTCCCAAGACACAGACCACACACCTCAAGGCACATAACTGCTCACAAAACACACACGGAAAACACTGCACAGACTACGTACTGCACACACCATGAGACATACTGAACAAGCGAAACCGCACAGTCAACACTTCTGATATCACGTGCATAACTCAAACAGCCAAACACACACACACAACCTCTCTAACACAACCACACACAAATCACAAACTCCACACATAAGACGGACACAACACATACTAATAATCCACAGACTACTCCCCTATGACGCACTACACACAACACACACAGCCACAAGCAGGCAGTATAGAGCACACACAGGTGCACGCAGACAGCTCGAAAAATCACACCCAAAATACACACTCACAGAACACATCAGACGCAACGCAAAACTAACATCACACAGAATGCTCAAAATACAGAGACCACCCAACATCTATCCTGTATGTAACACACAGAAAGCATATAGACAGCGCTCACACAACCCAGAACACAGTACACAACAGAAAGCAGAAAGACCAGACGCAGTACACATGAAACACGACGACGGAAGGCAGACAACAGAAACACAACACACACACAAACACCAACGGATAACTCATAAAAAATGACAAGATATACAACACACAAAGAACCACTCAGTGCACAGAACACACAGCTCACGACCACACCCATGACACATTGCACGCCACACAGAGAAAGTATGCAGAACAATGTACTCAACAAGCAGCAAAGGACCCATAACACACATTGTACATTCACAACACACACCACATATACAAGCACCAGTAGAACACTCATAAAAAATGACAAAATGTACAACACACAAGGAACCGCTCAATGCACACAACTCACAACCACGCACGTCACACATTGCACGCCACACGGAGAAAATTACACAGAGCAGTGAACTCGACACGCAGTAAAGATCCCACACCACCCGTAGTACCTACTCTACACACACAACATGGACAACACACACAAAATAAACAAGGCCCACAGATCACAGTCAACACAAGCCCAAACACACAAGAACACACAGCACACACAGCACAGCCAAACGGAATACACACAGAATCACAACACAAACACCACAAATCATTCACTGCCGCATATCAACCACAAATACAGCACACTACACGAAAGAATTCCAGAAAGCACAACACGCACGGATCAAACACGCACAATACACAGTAATAAACACATAACACACAACGCACACAGCAAGACATAAAAAAAAGAAGCAGAAACGACACACAGCACACACAACACAACACACACAAAATGTGCATCACAACAGCGCAGACAACACTCACTACATACAACACTCGCAGAACATACAACACACCGGCCACACACAACACACATGGAGAACACCAACACAACACATACAACGCACACGAAAAACACCCACAACACGCCAAAGAGTTTACATACAACCTCTCAACACACAAACATCGCCTCACCCTAAACAACAAACCCCACACACACTGAGCACATGACTGCACACAATACCCATGAACCACGGTTCTCAGAGTAAACACAACACACACAGTGAGGGACACTGACCAAGCATGACCACACACAGTACACACATCACAAATTACACTCAATACTCAAACAGCGAACCCCACACACCACCTGTCAAACACAAACCCACGGTAATCACAACCACATGCAGAACCCGCACCACACACAACACATGCGAAATGACATGGAAGAAATACACAAACCACAAAAGAACACCGAATTTATGAAACACATTTCACAGACTGCACACACCACACAAAACACACATAAAACATACAGCACACAGGGCCTCACAGAACGCACAATGCGAAGCACACAACCTACATACAAAGCACGTCAGACAGAGCACACAATTAATATCCCACTCAACACGTAAAGCACACAGAGGACACAACACAAAGCACAATATGCCAAACAGATTAGGATACACCCAACACACATGCAACTGAGAGCACAATACGTTGCACATCACGGAACACACGTGCGGTCCCATCACACACTAAACATGAAACAGAAAACCATTCACAGACCACATAACATTCCCGACCATGAACACAACACGCTACAAAAAAGTCACCAAACGTACGACACACAAAGACACACTCCAAGCACGCAACACCCAGCGCAGGACCGCCCACAAACACACCAGTCTCACAGCCCTCCACAGAGCAATACACACAGAACATACCCTACAAACAACAAAGTACCCAAACTGCACACCTCACAATCGCAACAGTCACAACACAGAAAGAACACAACACACGGGAAACACACGCTCAGACACATAAACACTGCCATGCACATTAAGCCAGCAGACCACAGACATCAGAGCTAAAAACACACCATAACGCAGCATGCAAAACGCAACACAACACAGAATACACACCCAATCACACAACAAACACCACAACCCATGCCCTACAGTATAAACAAAAGACGAACGACGCACTTCACACATGACACAAAACCCACAAACACAAAGGACCACACAGAAAGACGCACAACGCAAACATCGCACACAACACACACATTAAAAGAAACACATCAACACATTGCCGCAACACACAAAATAATACACAAATTACAGAGCAATACATCACACAACACACAAACATCACACACAATTTATACATCACACCTCATAACACACACAACAACCTGCAGTAACAACACAACACACAGACCGATGCAACCACTACATACCATAAATAAAGCCACACGCTCAAGGAATAACCACAATAAACTTAAGTAAACTCCCACAAACACAAAGACAGAGGACACACACAAACTCAGCACGCTAAAAGCACAACAGATGAAACAACATACAGCACAAACATCACAGGACATAAAGGCACACGATTCTCAGACACCACGGTTAGCCATATACACACCACACACACAATGTGGTACACGACACGAGCAAAACCACATACAGATAACACGTGTCCCCTCACACACTTAATCAATCACACACACAGCCTCTCAAACACAGCCAAACACGTATCAGAATCACATATGCATCACACACAGAAAACATACAAAACCACATGAAAGCAAACAACCAAGAATAAAGGCAGATAGCACACTTTTCTAACACTGAACACCCCACTCACAACCGCACGCAGACACCCCACACGCATGTATACACGGGCACCTTTACGCAATGCGCGCACAAACACACACACACACACAACATAAAGTAAAAACACAACAGTCACAGGGCGCACACCAGACACAACAGAGCACATGTTTCTCCTAAAACACACAAGTCACATTTGCAAGAGTACATGCACCACGCACCGTGAGGAACACCAAACACAACCACACACAGGTGACATATCTCACTTCGCAAACATAACAAGCACCCTCACATCACAACTCAAACACAACCATACGCAAATCACAATCACATACGGAAAACACACACAAAACAAATCCCTAGGCAAAACACACACAACCCACAAAGAAGACAAAGAGCGCACATTGCATACACTACACTCTGCAAGCACAACCACGCACAGACACAAAACACGTACATCCTCACGCAGGAGCACAACGCAGAGCACACACACAACACAGAAACATGCGAAACAAGGGTCCCAAGACACAGACCACACACCTCAAGGCACATAACTGCTCACAAAACACACACGGAAAACACTGCACAGACTACGTACTGCACACACCATGAGACATACTGAACAAGCGAAACCGCACAGTCAACACTTCTGATATCACGTGCATAACTCAAACAGCCAAACACACACACACAACCTCTCTAACACAACCACACACAAATCACAAACTCCACACATAAGACGGACACAACACATACTAATAATCCACAGACTACTCCCCTATGACGCACTACACACAACACACACAGCCACAAGCAGGCAGTATAGAGCACACACAGGTGCACGCAGACAGCTCGAAAAATCACACCCAAAATACACACTCACAGAACACATCAGACGCAACGCAAAACTAACATCACACAGAATGCTCAAAATACAGAGACCACCCAACATCTATCCTGTATGTAACACACAGAAAGCATATAGACAGCGCTCACACAACCCAGAACACAGGACACAACAGAAAGCAGAAAGACCAGACGCAGTACACATGAAACACGATGACGGAAGGCAGACAACAGAAACACAACACACACACAAACACCAACGGATAACTCATAAAAAATGACAAGATATACAACACACAAAGAACCACTCAGTGCACAGAACACACAGCTCACGACCACACCCATGACACATTGCACGCCACACAGAGAAAGTATGCAGAACAATGTACTCAACAAGCAGCAAAGGACCCATAACACACATTGTACATTCACAACACACACCACATATACAAGCACCAGTAGAACACTCATAAAAAATGACAAAATGTACAACACACAAGGAACCGCTCAATGCACACAACTCACAACCACGCACGTCACACATTGCACGCCACACGGAGAAAATTACACAGAGCAGTGAACTCGACACGCAGTAAAGATCCCACACCACCCGTAGTACCTACTCTACACACACAACATGGACAACACACACAAAATAAACAAGGCCCACAGATCACAGTCAACACAAGCCCAAACACACAAGAACACACAGCACACACAGCACAGCCAAAGGGAATACACACAGAATCACAACACAAACACCACAAATCATTCACTGCCGCATATCAACCACAAATACAGCACACTACACGAAAGAATTCCAGAAAGCACAACACGCACGGATCAAACACGCACAATACACAGTAATAAACACATAACACACAACGCACACAGCAAGACATAAAAAAAAGAAGCAGAAACGACACACAGCACACACAACACAACACACACAAAATGTGCATCACAACAGCGCAGACAACACTCACTACATACAACACTCGCAGAACATACAACACACCGGCCACACACAACACACATGGAGAGCGCCAACACAACACATACAACGCACACGAAAAACACCCACAACACGCCAAAGAGTTTACATACAACCTCTCAACACACAAACATCGCCTCACCCTAAACAACAAACCCCACACACACCGAGCACATGACTGCACACAATACCCATGAACCACGGTTCTCAGAGTAAACACAACACACACAGTGAGGGACACTGACCAAGCATGACCACACACAGTACACACATCACAAATTACACTCAATACTCAAACAGCGAACCCCACACACCACCTGTCAAACACAAACCCACGGTAATCACAACCACATGCAGAACCCGCACCACACACAACACATGCGAAATGACATGGAAGAAATACACAAACCACAAAAGAACACCGAATTTATGAAACACATTTCACAGACTCCACACACCACACAAAACACACATAAAACATACAGCACACAGGGCCTCACAGAACGCACAATGCGAAGCACACAACCTACATACAAAGCACGTCAGACAGAGCACACAATTAATATCCCACTCAACACGTAAAGCACACAGAGGACACAACACAAAGCACAATATGCCAAACAGATTAGGATACACCCAACACACATGCAACTGAGAGCACAATACGTTGCACATCACGGAACACACGTGCGGTCCCATCACACACTAAACATGAAACAGAAAACCATTCACAGACCACATAACATTCCCGACCATGAACACAACATGCTACAAAAAAGTCACCAAACGTACGACACACAAAGACACACTCCAAGCACGCAACACCCAGCGCAGGACCGCCCACAAACACACCAGTCTCACAGCCCTCCACAGAGCAATACACACAGAACATACCCTACAAACAACAAAGTACCCAAACTGCACACCTCACAATCGCAACAGTCACAACACAGAAAGAACACAACACACGGGAAACACACGCTCAGACACATAAACACTGCCATGCACATTAAGCCAGCAGACCACAGACATCAGAGCTAAAAACACACCATAACGCAGTATGCAAAACGCAACACAACACAGAATACACACCCAATCACACAACAAACACCACAACCCATGCCCTACAGTATAAACAAAAGACGAACGACGCACTTCACACACGACACAAAACCCACAAACACAAAGGACCACACAGAAAGACGCACAACGCAAACATCGCACACAACACACACATTAAAAGAAACACATCAACACATTGCCGCAACACACAAAATAATACACAAATTACAGAGCAATACATCACACAACACACAAACATCACACACAATTTATACATCACACCTCATAACACACACAACAACCTGCAGTAACAACACAACACACAGACCGATGCAACCACTACATACCATACATAAAGCCACACGCTCAAGGAATAACCACAATAAACTTAAGTAAACTCCCACAAACACAAAGACAGAGGACACACACAAACTCAGCACGCTAAAAGCACAACAGATGAAACAACATACAGCACAAACATCACAGGACATAAAGGCACACGATTCTCAGACACCACGGTTAGCCATATACACACCACACACACAATGAGGTACACGACACGAGCAAAACCACATACAGATAACACGTGTCCCCTCACACACTTAATCAATCACACACACAGCCTCTCAAACACAGCCAAACACGTATCAGAATCACATATGCATCACACACAGAAAACATACAAAACCACATGAAAGCAAACAACCAAGAATAAAGGCAGATAGCACACTTTTCGAACACTGAACACCCCACTCACAACCGCACGCAGACACCCCACACGCATGTATACACGGGCACCTTTACGCAATGCGCGCACAAACACACACACACACACAACATAAAGTAAAAACACAACAGTCACAGGGCGCACACCAGACACAACAGAGCACATGTTTCTCCTAAAACACACAAGTCACATTTGCAAGAGTACATGCACCACGCACCGTGAGGAACACCAAACACAACCACACACAGGTGACATATCTCACTTCGCAAACATAACAAGCACCCTCACATCACAACTCAAACACAACCATACGCAAATCACAATCACATACGGAAAACACACACAAAACAAATCCCTAGGCAAAACACACACAACCCACAAAGAAGACAAAGAGCGCACATTGCATACACTACACCCTGCAAGCACAACCACGCACAGACACAAAACACGTACATCCTCACGCAGGAGCACAACGCAGAGCACACACACAACACAGAAACACACGAAACAAGGGTCCCAAGACACAGACCACACACCTCAAGGCACATAACTGCTCACAAAACACACACGGAAAACACTGCACAGACTACGTACTGCACACACCATGAGACATACTGAACAAGCGAAACCGCACAGTCAACACTTCTGATATCACGTGCATAACTCAAACAGCCAAACACACACACAACCTCTCTAACACAACCACACACAAATCACAAACTCCACACATAAGACGGACACAACACATACTAATAATCCACAGACTACTCCCCTATGACGCACTACACACAACACACACAGCCACAAGCAGGCAGTATAGAGCACACACAGGTGCACGCAGACAGCTCGAAAAATCACACCCAAAATACACACTCACAGAACACATCAGACGCAACGCAAAACTAACATCACACAGAATGCTCAAAATACAGAGACCACCCAACATCTATCCTGTATGTAACACACAGAAAGCATATAGACAGCGCTCACACAACCCAGAACACAGTACACAACAGAAAGCAGAAAGACCAGACGCAGTACACATGAAACACGACGACGGAAGGCAGACAACAGAAACACAACACACACACAAACACCAACGGATAACTCATAAAAAATGACAAGATATACAACACACAAAGAACCACTCAGTGCACAGAACACACAGCTCACGACCACACCCATGACACATTGCACGCCACACAGAGAAAGTATGCAGAACAATGTACTCAACAAGCAGCAAAGAACCCATAACACACATTGTACATTCACAACACACACCACATATACAAGCACCAGTAGAACACTCATAAAAAATGACAAAATGTACAACACACAAGGAACCGCTCAATGCACACAACTCACAACCACGCACGTCACACATTGCACGCCACACGGAGAAAATTACACAGAGCAGTGAACTCGACACGCAGTAAAGATCCCACACCACACGTAGTACCTACTCTACACACACAACATGGACAACACACACAAAATAAACAAGGCCCACAGATCACAGTCAACACAAGCCCAAACACACAAGAACACACAGCACACACAGCACAGCCAAAGGGAATACACACAGAATCACAACACAAACCCCACAAATCATTCACTGCCGCATATCAACCACAAATACAGCACACTACACGAAAGAATTCCAGAAAGCACAACACGCACGGATCAAACACGCACAATACACAGTAATAAACACATAACACACAACGCACACAGCAAGACATAAAAAAAAGAAGCAGAAACGACACACAGCACACACAACACAACACACACAAAATGTGCATCACAACAGCGCAGACAACACTCACTACATACAACACTCGCAGAACATACAACACACCGGCCACACACAACACACATGGAGAGCGCCAACACAACACATACAATGCACACGAAAAACACCCACAACACGCCAAAGAGTTTACATACAACCTCTCAACACACAAACATCGCCTCACCCTAAACAACAAACCCCACACACACCGAGCACATGACTGCACACAATACCCATGAACCACGGTTCTCAGAGTAAACACAACACACACAGTGAGGGACACTGACCAAGCATGACCACACACAGTACACACATCACAAATTACACTCAATACTCAAACAGCGAACCCCACACACCACCTGTCAAACACAAACCCACGGTAATCACAACCACATGCAGAACCCGCACCACACACAACACATGCGAAATGACATGGAAGAAATACACAAACCACAAAAGAACACCGAATTTATGAAACACATTTCACAGACTGCACACACCACACAAAACACACATAAAACATACAGCACACAGGGCCTCACAGAACGCACAATGCGAAGCACACAACCTACATACAAAGCACGTCAGACAGAGCACACAATTAATATCCCACTCAACACGTAAAGCACACAGAGGACACAACATAAAGCACAATATGCCAAACAGATTAGGATACACCCAACACACATGCAACTGAGAGCACAATACGTTGCACATCACGGAACACACGTGCGGTCCCATCACACACTAAACATGAAACAGAAAACCATTCACAGACCACATAACATTCCCGACCATGAACACAACATGCTACAAAAAAGTCACCAAACGTACGACACACAAAGACACACTCCAAGCACGCAACACCCAGCGCAGGACCGCCCACAAACACACCAGTCTCACAGCCCTCCACAGAGCAATACACACAGAACATACCCTACAAACAACAAAGTACCCAAACTGCACACCTCACAATCGCAACAGTCACAACACAGAAAGAACACAACACACGGGAAACACACGCTCAGACACATAAACACTGCCATGCACATTAAGCCAGCAGACCACAGACATCAGAGCTAAAAACACACCATAACGCAGTATGCAAAACGCAACACAACACAGAATACACACCCAATCACACAACAAACACCACAACCCATGCCCTACAGTATAAACAAAAGACGAACGACGCACTTCACACACGACACAAAACCCACAAACACAAAGGACCACACAGAAAGACGCACAACGCAAACATCGCACACAACACACACATTAAAAGAAACACATCAACACATTGCCGCAACACACAAAATAATACACAAATTACAGAGCAATACATCACACAACACACAAACATCACACACAATTTATACATCACACCTCATAACACACACAACAACCTGCAGTAACAACACAACACACAGACCGATGCAACCACTACATACCATACATAAAGCCACACGCTCAAGGAATAACCACAATAAACTTAAGTAAACTCCCACAAACACAAAGACAGAGGACACACACAAACTCAGCACGCTAAAAGCACAACAGATGAAACAACATACAGCACAAACATCACAGGACATAAAGGCACACGATTCTCAGACACCACGGTTAGCCATATACACACCACACACACAATGAGGTACACGACACGAGCAAAACCACATACAGATAACACGTGTCCCCTCACACACTTAATCAATCACACACACAGCCTCTCAAACACAGCCAAACACGTATCAGAATCACATATGCATCACACACAGAAAACATACAAAACCACATGAAAGCAAACAACCAAGAATAAAGGCAGATAGCACACTTTTCGAACACTGAACACCCCACTCACAACCGCACGCAGACACCCCACACGCATGTATACACGGGCACCTTTACGCAATGCGCGCACAAACACACACACACACACAACATAAAGTAAAAACACAACAGTCACAGGGCGCACACCAGACACAACAGAGCACATGTTTCTCCTAAAACACACAAGTCACATTTGCAAGAGTACATGCACCACGCACCGTGAGGAACACCAAACACAACCACACACAGGTGACATATCTCACTTCGCAAACATAACAAGCACCCTCACATCACAACTCAAACACAACCATACGCAAATCACAATCACATACGGAAAACACACACAAAACAAATCCCTAGGCAAAACACACACAACCCACAAAGAAGACAAAGAGCGCACATTGCATACACTACACCCTGCAAGCACAACCACGCACAGACACAAAACACGTACATCCTCACGCAGGAGCACAACGCAGAGCACACACACAACACAGAAACACACGAAACAAGGGTCCCAAGACACAGACCACACACCTCAAGGCACATAACTGCTCACAAAACACACACGGAAAACACTGCACAGACTACGTACTGCACACACCATGAGACATACTGAACAAGCGAAACCGCACAGTCAACACTTCTGATATCACGTGCATAACTCAAACAGCCAAACACACACACAACCTCTCTAACACAACCACACACAAATCACAAACTCCACACATAAGACGGACACAACACATACTAATAATCCACAGACTACTCCCCTATGACGCACTACACACAACACACACAGCCACAAGCAGGCAGTATAGAGCACACACAGGTGCACGCAGACAGCTCGAAAAATCACACCCAAAATACACACTCACAGAACACATCAGACGCAACGCAAAACTAACATCACACAGAATGCTCAAAATACAGAGACCACCCAACATCTATCCTGTATGTAACACACAGAAAGCATATAGACAGCGCTCACACAACCCAGAACACAGTACACAACAGAAAGCAGAAAGACCAGACGCAGTACACATGAAACACGACGACGGAAGGCAGACAACAGAAACACAACACACACACAAACACCAACGGATAACTCATAAAAAATGACAAGATATACAACACACAAAGAACCACTCAGTGCACAGAACACACAGCTCACGACCACACCCATGACACATTGCACGCCACACAGAGAAAGTATGCAGAACAATGTACTCAACAAGCAGCAAAGAACCCATAACACACATTGTACATTCACAACACACACCACATATACAAGCACCAGTAGAACACTCATAAAAAATGACAAAATGTACAACACACAAGGAACCGCTCAATGCACACAACTCACAACCACGCACGTCACACATTGCACGCCACACGGAGAAAATTACACAGAGCAGTGAACTCGACACGCAGTAAAGATCCCACACCACACGTAGTACCTACTCTACACACACAACATGGACAACACACACAAAATAAACAAGGCCCACAGATCACAGTCAACACAAGCCCAAACACACAAGAACACACAGCACACACAGCACAGCCAAACGGAATACACACAGAATCACAACACAAACACCACAAATCATTCACTACCGCATATCAACCACAAATACAGCACACTACACGAAAGAATTCCAGAAAGCACAACACGCACGGATCAAACACGCACAATACACAGTAATAAACACATAACACACAACGCACACAGCAAGACATAAAAAAAAGAAGCAGAAACGACACACAGCACACACAACACAACACACACAAAATGTGCATCACAAAAGCGCAGACAACACTCACTACATACAACACTCGCAGAACATACAACACACCGGCCACACACAACACACATGGAGAGCGCCAACACAACACATACAATGCACACGAAAAACACCCACAACACGCCAAAGAGTTTACATACAACCTCTCAACACACAAACATCGCCTCACCCTAAACAACAAACCCCACACACACCGAGCACATGACTGCACACAATACCCATGAACCACGGTTCTCAGAGTAAACACAACACACACAGTGAGGGACACTGACCAAGCATGACCACACACAGTACACACATCACAAATTACACTCAATACTCAAACAGCGAACCCCACACACCACCTGTCAAACACAAACCCACGGTAATCACAACCACATGCAGAACCCGCACCACACACAACACATGCGAAATGACATGGAAGAAATACACAAACCACAAAAGAACACCGAATTTATGAAACACATTTCACAGACTGCACACACCACACAAAACACACATAAAACATACAGCACACAGGGCCTCACAGAACGCACAATGCGAAGCACACAACCTACATACAAAGCACGTCAGACAGAGCACACAATTAATATCCCACTCAACACGTAAAGCACACAGAGGACACAACACAAAGCACAATATGCCAAACAGATTAGGATACACCCAACACACATGCAACTGAGAGCACAATACGTTGCACATCACGGAACACACGTGCGGTCCCATCACACACTAAACATGAAACAGAAAACCATTCACAGACCACATAACATTCCCGACCATGAACACAACATGCTACAAAAAAGTCACCAAACGTACGACACACAAAGACACACTCCAAGCACGCAACACCCAGCGCAGGACCGCCCACAAACACACCAGTCTCACAGCCCTCCACAGAGCAATACACACAGAACATACCCTACAAACAACAAAGTACCCAAACTGCACACCTCACAATCGCAACAGTCACAACACAGAAAGAACACAACACACGGGAAACACACGCTCAGACACATAAACACTGCCATGCACATTAAGCCAGCAGACCACAGACATCAGAGCTAAAAACACACCATAACGCAGTATGCAAAACGCAACACAACACAGAATACACACCCAATCACACAACAAACACCACAACCCATGCCCTACAGTATAAACAAAAGACGAACGACGCACTTCACACATGACACAAAACCCACAAACACAAAGGACCACACAGAAAAACACACAACGCAAACATCGCACACAACACACACATTAAAAGAAACACATCAACACATTGCCGCAACACACAAAATAATACACAAATTACAGAGCAATACATCACACAACACACAAACATCACACACAATTTATACATCACACCTCATAACACACACAACAACCTGCAGTAACAACACAACACACAGACCGATGCAACCACTACATACCATACATAAAGCCACACGCTCAAGGAATAACCACAATAAACTTAAGTAAACTCCCACAAACACAAAGACAGAGGACACACACAAACTCAGCACGCTAAAAGCACAACAGATGAAACAACATACAGCACAAACATCACAGGACATAAAGGCACACGATTCTCAGACACCACGGTTAGCCATATACACACCACACACACAATGAGGTACACGACACGAGCAAAACCACATACAGATAACACGTGTCCCCTCACACACTTAATCAATCACACACACAGCCTCTCAAACACAGCCAAACACGTATCAGAATCACATATGCATCACACACAGAAAACATACAAAACCACATGAAAGCAAACAACCAAGAATAAAGGCAGATAGCACACTTTTCGAACACTGAACACCCCACTCACAACCGCACGCAGACACCCCACACGCATGTATACACGGGCACCTTTACGCAATGCGCGCACAAACACACACACACACACAACATAAAGTAAAAACACAACAGTCACAGGGCGCACACCAGACACAACAGAGCACATGTTTCTCCTAAAACACACAAGTCACATTTGCAAGAGTACATGCACCACGCTCCGTGAGGAACACCAAACACAACCACACACAGGTGACATATCTCACTTCGCAAACATAACAAGCACCCTCACATCACAACTCAAACACAACCATACGCAAATCACAATCACATACGGAAAACACACACAAAACAAATCCCTAGGCAAAACACACACAACCCACAAAGAAGACAAAGAGCGCACATTGCATACACTACACCCTGCAAGCACAACCACGCACAGACACAAAACACGTACATCCTCACGCAGGAGCACAACGCAGAGCACACACACAACACAGAAACACACGAAACAAGGGTCCCAAGACACAGACCACACACCTCAAGGCACATAACTGCTCACAAAACACACACGGAAAACACTGCACAGACTACGTACTGCACACACCATGAGACATACTGAACAAGCGAAACCGCACAGTCAACACTTCTGATATCACGTGCATAACTCAAACAGCCAAACACACACACAACCTCTCTAACACAACCACACACAAATCACAAACTCCACACATAAGACGGACACAACACATACTAATAATCCACAGACTACTCCCCTATGACGCACTACACACAACACACACAGCCACAAGCAGGCAGTATAGAGCACACACAGGTGCACGCAGACAGCTCGAAAAATCACACCCAAAATACACACTCACAGAACACATCAGACGCAACGCAAAACTAACATCACACAGAATGCTCAAAATACAGAGACCACCCAACATCTATCCTGTATGTAACACACAGAAAGCATATAGACAGCGCTCACACAACCCAGAACACAGTACACAACAGAAAGCAGAAAGACCAGACGCAGTACACATGAAACACGACGACGGAAGGCAGACAACAGAAACACAACACACACACAAACACCAACGGATAACTCATAAAAAATGACAAGATATACAACACACAAAGAACCACTCAGTGCACAGAACACACAGCTCACGACCACACCCATGACACATTGCACGCCACACAGAGAAAGTATGCAGAACAATGTACTCAACAAGCAGCAAAGAACCCATAACACACATTGTACATTCACAACACACACCACATATACAAGCACCAGTAGAACACTCATAAAAAATGACAAAATGTACAACACACAAGGAACCGCTCAATGCACACAACTCACAACCACGCACGTCACACATTGCACGCCACACGGAGAAAATTACACAGAGCAGTGAACTCGACACGCAGTAAAGATCCCACACCACACGTAGTACCTACTCTACACACACAACATGGACAACACACACAAAATAAACAAGGCCCACAGATCACAGTCAACACAAGCCCAAACACACAAGAACACACAGCACACACAGCACAGCCAAACGGAATACACACAGAATCACAACACAAACACCACAAATCATTCACTACCGCATATCAACCACAAATACAGCACACTACACGAAAGAATTCCAGAAAGCACAACACGCACGGATCAAACACGCACAATACACAGTAATAAACACATAACACACAACGCACACAGCAAGACATAAAAAAAAGAAGCAGAAACGACACACAGCACACACAACACAACACACACAAAATGTGCATCACAACAGCGCAGACAACACTCACTACATACAACACTCGCAGAACATACAACACACCGGCCACACACAACACACATGGAGAGCGCCAACACAACACATACAATGCACACGAAAAACACCCACAACACGCCAAAGAGTTTACATACAACCTCTCAACACACAAACATCGCCTCACCCTAAACAACAAACCCCACACACACCGAGCACATGACTGCACACAATACCCATGAACCACGGTTCTCAGAGTAAACACAACACACACAGTGAGGGACACTGACCAAGCATGACCACACACAGTACACACATCACAAATTACACTCAATACTCAAACAGCGAACCCCACACACCACCTGTCAAACACAAACCCACGGTAATCACAACCACATGCAGAACCCGCACCACACACAACACATGCGAAATGACATGGAAGAAATACACAAACCACAAAAGAACACCGAATTTATGAAACACATTTCACAGACTGCACACACCACACAAAACACACATAAAACATACAGCACACAGGGCCTCACAGAACGCACAATGCGAAGCACACAACCTACATACAAAGCACGTCAGACAGAGCACACAATTAATATCCCACTCAACACGTAAAGCACACAGAGGACACAACACAAAGCACAATATGCCAAACAGATTAGGATACACCCAACACACATGCAACTGAGAGCACAATACGTTGCACATCACGGAACACACGTGCGGTCCCATCACACACTAAACATGAAACAGAAAACCATTCACAGACCACATAACATTCCCGACCATGAACACAACATGCTACAAAAAAGTCACCAAACGTACGACACACAAAGACACACTCCAAGCACGCAACACCCAGCGCAGGACCGCCCACAAACACACCAGTCTCACAGCCCTCCACAGAGCAATACACACAGAACATACCCTACAAACAACAAAGTACCCAAACTGCACACCTCACAATCGCAACAGTCACAACACAGAAAGAACACAACACACGGGAAACACACGCTCAGACACATAAACACTGCCATGCACATTAAGCCAGCAGACCACAGACATCAGAGCTAAAAACACACCATAACGCAGTATGCAAAACGCAACACAACACAGAATACACACCCAATCACACAACAAACACCACAACCCATGCCCTACAGTATAAACAAAAGACGAACGACGCACTTCACACATGACACAAAACCCACAAACACAAAGGACCACACAGAAAGACACACAACGCAAACATCGCACACAACACACACATTAAAAGAAACACATCAACACATTGCCGCAACACACAAAATAATACACAAATTACAGAGCAATACATCACACAACACACAAACATCACACACAATTTATACATCACACCTCATAACACACACAACAACCTGCAGTAACAACACAACACACAGACCGATGCAACCACTACATACCATACATAAAGCCACACGCTCAAGGAATAACCACAATAAACTTAAGTAAACTCCCACAAACACAAAGACAGAGGACACACACAAACTCAGCACGCTAAAAGCACAACAGATGAAACAACATACAGCACAAACATCACAGGACATAAAGGCACACGATTCTCAGACACCACGGTTAGCCATATACACACCACACACACAATGAGGTACACGACACGAGCAAAACCACATACAGATAACACGTGTCCCCTCACACACTTAATCAATCACACACACAGCCTCTCAAACACAGCCAAACACGTATCAGAATCACATATGCATCACACACAGAAAACATACAAAACCACATGAAAGCAAACAACCAAGAATAAAGGCAGATAGCACACTTTTCGAACACTGAACACCCCACTCACAACCGCACGCAGACACCCCACACGCATGTATACACGGGCACCTTTACGCAATGCGCGCACAAACACACACACACACACAACATAAAGTAAAAACACAACAGTCACAGGGCGCACACCAGACACAACAGAGCACATGTTTCTCCTAAAACACACAAGTCACATTTGCAAGAGTACATGCACCACGCACCGTGAGGAACACCAAACACAACCACACACAGGTGACATATCTCACTTCGCAAACATAACAAGCACCCTCACATCACAACTCAAACACAACCATACGCAAATCACAATCACATACGGAAAACACACACAAAACAAATCCCTAGGCAAAACACACACAACCCACAAAGAAGACAAAGAGCGCACATTGCATACACTACACCCTGCAAGCACAACCACGCACAGACACAAAACACGTACATCCTCACGCAGGAGCACAACGCAGAGCACACACACAACACAGAAACACACGAAACAAGGGTCCCAAGACACAGACCACACACCTCAAGGCACATAACTGCTCACAAAACACACACGGAAAACACTGCACAGACTACGTACTGCACACACCATGAGACATACTGAACAAGCGAAACCGCACAGTCAACACTTCTGATATCACGTGCATAACTCAAACAGCCAAACACACACACAACCTCTCTAACACAACCACACACAAATCACAAACTCCACACATAAGACGGACACAACACATACTAATAATCCACAGACTACTCCCCTATGACGCACTACACACAACACACACAGCCACAAGCAGGCAGTATAGAGCACACACAGGTGCACGCAGACAGCTCGAAAAATCACACCCAAAATACACACTCACAGAACACATCAGACGCAACGCAAAACTAACATCACACAGAATGCTCAAAATACAGAGACCACCCAACATCTATCCTGTATGTAACACACAGAAAGCATATAGACAGCGCTCACACAACCCAGAACACAGTACACAACAGAAAGCAGAAAGACCAGACGCAGTACACATGAAACACGACGACGGAAGGCAGACAACAGAAACACAACACACACACAAACACCAACGGATAACTCATAAAAAATGACAAGATATACAACACACAAAGAACCACTCAGTGCACAGAACACACAGCTCACGACCACACCCATGACACATTGCACGCCACACAGAGAAAGTATGCAGAACAATGTACTCAACAAGCAGCAAAGAACCCATAACACACATTGTACATTCACAACACACACCACATATACAAGCACCAGTAGAACACTCATAAAAAATGACAAAATGTACAACACACAAGGAACCGCTCAATGCACACAACTCACAACCACGCACGTCACACATTGCACGCCACACGGAGAAAATTACACAGAGCAGTGAACTCGACACGCAGTAAAGATCCCACACCACACGTAGTACCTACTCTACACACACAACATGGACAACACACACAAAATAAACAAGGCCCACAGATCACAGTCAACACAAGCCCAAACACACAAGAACACACAGCACACACAGCACAGCCAAACGGAATACACACAGAATCACAACACAAACACCACAAATCATTCACTACCGCATATCAACCACAAATACAGCACACTACACGAAAGAATTCCAGAAAGCACAACACGCACGGATCAAACACGCACAATACACAGTAATAAACACATAACACACAACGCACACAGCAAGACATAAAAAAAAGAAGCAGAAACGACACACAGCACACACAACACAACACACACAAAATGTGCATCACAAAAGCGCAGACAACACTCACTACATACAACACTCGCAGAACATACAACACACCGGCCACACACAACACACATGGAGAGCGCCAACACAACACATACAATGCACACGAAAAACACCCACAACACGCCAAAGAGTTTACATACAACCTCTCAACACACAAACATCGCCTCACCCTAAACAACAAACCCCACACACACCGAGCACATGACTGCACACAATACCCATGAACCACGGTTCTCAGAGTAAACACAACACACACAGTGAGGGACACTGACCAAGCATGACCACACACAGTACACACATCACAAATTACACTCAATACTCAAACAGCGAACCCCACACACCACCTGTCAAACACAAACCCACGGTAATCACAACCACATGCAGAACCCGCACCACACACAACACATGCGAAATGACATGGAAGAAATACACAAACCACAAAAGAACACCGAATTTATGAAACACATTTCACAGACTGCACACACCACACAAAACACACATAAAACATACAGCACACAGGGCCTCACAGAACGCACAATGCGAAGCACACAACCTACATACAAAGCACGTCAGACAGAGCACACAATTAATATCCCACTCAACACGTAAAGCACACAGAGGACACAACACAAAGCACAATATGCCAAACAGATTAGGATACACCCAACACACATGCAACTGAGAGCACAATACGTTGCACATCACGGAACACACGTGCGGTCCCATCACACACTAAACATGAAACAGAAAACCATTCACAGACCACATAACATTCCCGACCATGAACACAACATGCTACAAAAAAGTCACCAAACGTACGACACACAAAGACACACTCCAAGCACGCAACACCCAGCGCAGGACCGCCCACAAACACACCAGTCTCACAGCCCTCCACAGAGCAATACACACAGAACATACCCTACAAACAACAAAGTACCCAAACTGCACACCTCACAATCGCAACAGTCACAACACAGAAAGAACACAACACACGGGAAACACACGCTCAGACACATAAACACTGCCATGCACATTAAGCCAGCAGACCACAGACATCAGAGCTAAAAACACACCATAACGCAGTATGCAAAACGCAACACAACACAGAATACACACCCAATCACACAACAAACACCACAACCCATGCCCTACAGTATAAACAAAAGACGAACGACGCACTTCACACATGACACAAAACCCACAAACACAAAGGACCACACAGAAAAACACACAACGCAAACATCGCACACAACACACACATTAAAAGAAACACATCAACACATTGCCGCAACACACAAAATAATACACAAATTACAGAGCAATACATCACACAACACACAAACATCACACACAATTTATACATCACACCTCATAACACACACAACAACCTGCAGTAACAACACAACACACAGACCGATGCAACCACTACATACCATACATAAAGCCACACGCTCAAGGAATAACCACAATAAACTTAAGTAAACTCCCACAAACACAAAGACAGAGGACACACACAAACTCAGCACGCTAAAAGCACAACAGATGAAACAACATACAGCACAAACATCACAGGACATAAAGGCACACGATTCTCAGACACCACGGTTAGCCATATACACACCACACACACAATGAGGTACACGACACGAGCAAAACCACATACAGATAACACGTGTCCCCTCACACACTTAATCAATCACACACACAGCCTCTCAAACACAGCCAAACACGTATCAGAATCACATATGCATCACACACAGAAAACATACAAAACCACATGAAAGCAAACAACCAAGAATAAAGGCAGATAGCACACTTTTCTAACACTGAACACCCCACTCACAACCGCACGCAGACACCCCACACGCATGTATACACGGGCACCTTTACGCAATGCGCGCACAAACACACACACACACACAACATAAAGTAAAAACACAACAGTCACAGGGCGCACACCAGACACAACAGAGCACATGTTTCTCCTAAAACACACAAGTCACATTTGCAAGAGTACATGCACCACGCTCCGTGAGGAACACCAAACACAACCACACACAGGTGACATATCTCACTTCGCAAACATAACAAGCACCCTCACATCACAACTCAAACACAACCATACGCAAATCACAATCACATACGGAAAACACACACAAAACAAATCCCTAGGCAAAACACACACAAATCACAAAGAAGACAAAGAGCGCACATTGCATACACTACACTCTGCAAGCACAACCACGCACAGACACAAAACACGTACATCCTCACGCAGGAGCACAACACAGAAACATGCGAAACAAGGGACCCAAGACACAGACCACACACCTCAAGGCACATAACTGCTCACAAAACACACACGGAAAACACTGCACAGACTACGTACTGCACACACCATGAGACATACTGAACAAGCGAAACCGCACAGTCAACACTTCTGATATCACGTGCATAACTCAAACAGCCAAACACACACACAACCTCTCTAACACAACCACACACAAATCACAAACTCCACACATAAGACGGACACAACACATACTAATAATCCACAGACTACTCCCCTATGACGCACTACACACAACACACACAGCCACAAGCAGGCAGTATAGAGCACACACAGGTGCACGCAGACAGCTCGAAAAATCACACCCAAAATACACACTCACAGAACACATCAGACGCAACGCAAAACTAACATCACACAGAATGCTCAAAATACAGAGACCACCCAACATCTATCCTGTATGTAACACACAGAAAGCATATAGACAGCGCTCACACAACCCAGAACACAGTACACAACAGAAAGCAGAAAGACCAGACGCAGTACACATGAAACACGACGACGGAAGGCAGACAACAGAAACACAACACACACACAAACACCAACGGATAACTCATAAAAAATGACAAGATATACAACACACAAAGAACCACTCAGTGCACAGAACACACAGCTCACGACCACACCCATGACACATTGCACGCCACACAGAGAAAGTATGCAGAACAATGTACTCAACAAGCAGCAAAGAACCCATAACACACATTGTACATTCACAACACACACCACATATACAAGCACCAGTAGAACACTCATAAAAAATGACAAAATGTACAACACACAAGGAACCGCTCAATGCACACAACTCACAACCACGCACGTCACACATTGCACGCCACACGGAGAAAATTACACAGAGCAGTGAACTCGACACGCAGTAAAGATCCCACACCACACGTAGTACCTACTCTACACACACAACATGGACAACACACACAAAATAAACAAGGCCCACAGATCACAGTCAACACAAGCCCAAACACACAAGAACACACAGCACACACAGCACAGCCAAACGGAATACACACAGAATCACAACACAAACACCACAAATCATTCACTACCGCATATCAACCACAAATACAGCACACTACACGAAAGAATTCCAGAAAGCACAACACGCACGGATCAAACACGCACAATACACAGTAATAAACACATAACACACAACGCACACAGCAAGACATAAAAAAAAGAAGCAGAAACGACACACAGCACACACAACACAACACACACAAAATGTGCATCACAACAGCGCAGACAACACTCACTACATACAACACTCGCAGAACATACAACACACCGGCCACACACAACACACATGGAGAGCGCCAACACAACACATACAATGCACACGAAAAACACCCACAACACGCCAAAGAGTTTACATACAACCTCTCAACACACAAACATCGCCTCACCCTAAACAACAAACCCCACACACACCGAGCACATGACTGCACACAATACCCATGAACCACGGTTCTCAGAGTAAACACAACACACACAGTGAGGGACACTGACCAAGCATGACCACACACAGTACACACATCACAAATTACACTCAATACTCAAACAGCGAACCCCACACACCACCTGTCAAACACAAACCCACGGTAATCACAACCACATGCAGAACCCGCACCACACACAACACATGCGAAATGACATGGAAGAAATACACAAACCACAAAAGAACACCGAATTTATGAAACACATTTCACAGACTGCACACACCACACAAAACACACATAAAACATACAGCACACAGGGCCTCACAGAACGCACAATGCGAAGCACACAACCTACATACAAAGCACGTCAGACAGAGCACACAATTAATATCCCACTCAACACGTAAAGCACACAGAGGACACAACACAAAGCACAATATGCCAAACAGATTAGGATACACCCAACACACATGCAACTGAGAGCACAATACGTTGCACATCACGGAACACACGTGCGGTCCCATCACACACTAAACATGAAACAGAAAACCATTCACAGACCACATAACATTCCCGACCATGAACACAACATGCTACAAAAAAGTCACCAAACGTACGACACACAAAGACACACTCCAAGCACGCAACACCCAGCGCAGGACCGCCCACAAACACACCAGTCTCACAGCCCTCCACAGAGCAATACACACAGAACATACCCTACAAACAACAAAGTACCCAAACTGCACACCTCACAATCGCAACAGTCACAACACAGAAAGAACACAACACACGGGAAACACACGCTCAGACACATAAACACTGCCATGCACATTAAGCCAGCAGACCACAGACATCAGAGCTAAAAACACACCATAACGCAGTATGCAAAACGCAACACAACACAGAATACACACCCAATCACACAACAAACACCACAACCCATGCCCTACAGTATAAACAAAAGACGAACGACGCACTTCACACATGACACAAAACCCACAAACACAAAGGACCACACAGAAAGACACACAACGCAAACATCGCACACAACACACACATTAAAAGAAACACATCAACACATTGCCGCAACACACAAAATAATACACAAATTACAGAGCAATACATCACACAACACACAAACATCACACACAATTTATACATCACACCTCATAACACACACAACACCCTGCAGTAACAACACAACACACAGACCGATGCAACCACTACATACCATACATAAAGCCACACGCTCAAGGAATAACCACAATAAACTTAAGTAAACTCCCACAAACACAAAGACAGAGGACACACACAAACTCAGCACGCTAAAAGCACAACAGATGAAACAACATACAGCACAAACATCACAGGACATAAAGGCACACGATTCTCAGACACCACGGTTAGCCATATACACACCACACACACAATGAGGTACACGACACGAGCAAAACCACATACAGATAACACGTGTCCCCTCACACACTTAATCAATCACACACACAGCCTCTCAAACACAGCCAAACACGTATCAGAATCACATATGCATCACACACAGAAAACATACAAAACCACATGAAAGCAAACAACCAAGAATAAAGGCAGATAGCACACTTTTCTAACACTGAACACCCCACTCACAACCGCACGCAGACACCCCACACGCATGTATACACGGGCACCTTTACGCAATGCGCGCACAAACACACACACACACACAACATAAAGTAAAAACACAACAGTCACAGGGCGCACACCAGACACAACAGAGCACATGTTTCTCCTAAAACACACAAGTCACATTTGCAAGAGTACATGCACCACGCTCCGTGAGGAACACCAAACACAACCACACACAGGTGACATATCTCACTTCGCAAACATAACAAGCACCCTCACATCACAACTCAAACACAACCATACGCAAATCACAATCACATACGGAAAACACACACAAAACAAATCCCTAGGCAAAACACACACAACCCACAAAGAAGACAAAGAGCGCACATTGCATACACTACACTCTGCAAGCACAACCACGCACAGACACAAAACACGTACATCCTCACGCAGGAGCACAACGCAGAGCACACACACAACACAGAAACACGCGAAACAAGAGTTCCAAGACACAGACCACACACCTCAAGGCACATAACTGCTCACAAAACACACACGGAAAGCATTGCACAGACTACGTACTGAACACACCATGAGACATACTGAACAAGCGAAACCGCACAGTCAACACTTCTGATATCACGTGCATAACTCAAACAGCCAAACACACACACACAACCTCTCTAACACAACCACACACAAATCACAATCTCCACACATAGGACAGACACAACACATACTAATAATCCACAGACAACTCCCCTATGAAGCACTACACACAACACACACAGCCACAAGCAGGCAGTATAGAGCACACACAGGTGCACGCAGACAGCTCGAAAAATCACACCCAAAATACACACTCACAGAACACATCAGACGCAACGCAAAACTAACATCACACAGAATGTTCAAAATACAGAGATCACCCAACATCTATCCTGTATGTAACACACAGAAAGCATATAGACAGCACTCACACAACCCAGAACACAGTACACAACAGAAAACCGAAAGACCAGACGCAGTACACATGAAACAACGACGGAAGGCAGACAACAGAAACACAACACACACACAAACACCAACGGATAACTCATAAAAAATGACAAGATATACAACACACAAAGAACCACTCAGTGCACAGAACACACAGCTCACGACCACACCCATGACACATTGCACGCCACACAGAGAAAGTATGCAGAACAATGTACTCAACAAGCAGCAAAGAACCCATAACACACATTGTACATTCACAACACACACCACATATACAAGCACCAGTAGAACACTCATAAAAAATGACAAAATGTACAACACACAAGGAACCGCTCAATGCACACAACTCACAACCACGCACGTCACACATTGCACGCCACACGGAGAAAATTACACAGAGCAGTGAACTCGACACGCAGTAAAGATCCCACACCACCCGTAGTACCTACTCTACACACACAACATGGACAACACACACAAAATAAACAAGGCCCACAGATCACAGTCAACACAAGCCCAAACACACAAGAACACACAGCACACACAGCACAGCCAAACGGAATACACACAGAATCACAACACAAACACCACAAATCATTCACTACCGCATATCAACCACAAATACAGCACACTACACGAAAGAATTCCAGAAAGCACAACACGCACGGATCAAATACGCACAATACACAGTAATAAACACATAACACACAACGCACACAGCAAGACATAAAAACAGAAGCAGAAACGACACACAGCACACACAACACAACGCACACAAAATGTGCATCACAACAGCGCAGACAACACTCACTACATACAACACTCGCAGAACATACAACACACCGGCCACACACAACACACATGGAGAGCGCCAACACAACACATACAACGCACACGAAAAACACCCACAACACGCCAAAGAGTTTACATACAACCTCTCAACACACAAACATCGCCTCACCCTAACAACACACCCCACATACACCGAGCACATGACTGCACACAATACCCATGAACCACGGTTCTCAGAGTAAACACAACACACACAGTGAGGGACACTGACCAAGCATGACCACACACAGTACACACATCACAAATTACACTCAATACTCAAACAGCGAACCCCACACACCACCTGTCAAACACAAACCCACGGTAATCACAACCACATGCAGAACCCGCACCACACACAACACATGCGAAATGACATGGAAGAAATACACAAACCACAAAAGAACACCGAATTTATTAAACACATTTCACAGACTGCACACACCACACAAAACACACATAAAACATACAGCACACAGGGCCTCGCAGAACGCACAATGCGAAGCACACAACCTACATACAAAGCACGTCAGACAGAGCACACAATTAATATCCCACTCAACACGTAAAACACACAGAGGACACAACACAAAGCACAATATGCCAAACAGATTAGGATACACCCAACACACATGCAACTGAGAGCACAATACGTTGCACATCACGGAACACACGTGCGGTCCCATCACACACTAAACATGAAACAGAAAACCATTCACAGACCACATAACATTCCCGACCATGAACACAACACGCTACAAAAAAGTCACCAAACGTACGACACACAAAGACACACTCCAAGCACGCAACACCCAGCGCAGGACCGCCCACAAACACACCAGTCTCACAGCCCTCCACAGAGCAATACACACAGAACATACCCTACAAACAACAAAGTACCCAAACTGCACACCTCACAATCGCAACAGTCACAACACAGAAAGAACACAACACACGGGAAACACACGCTCAGACACATAAACACTGCCATGCACATTAAGCCAGCAGACCACAGACATCAGAGCTAAAAACACACAATAACGCAGCACGCAAAACGCAACACAACACAGAATACACACCCAATCACACAACAAACACCACAACCCATGCCCTACAGTATAAACAAAAGACGAACGACGCACTTCACACATGACACAAAACCCACAAACACAAAGGACCACACAGAAAGACGCACAACGCAAACATCGCACACAACACACACATTAAAAGAAACACATCAACACATTGCCGCAACACACAAAATAATACACAAATTACAGAGCAATACATCACACAACACACAAACATCACACACAATTTATACATCACACCTCATAACACACACAACACCCTGCAGTAACAACACAACACACAGACCGATGCAACCACTACATACCATACATAAAGCCACACGCTCAAGGAATAACCACAATAAACTTAAGTAAACTCCCACAAACACAAAGACAGAGGACACACACAAACTCAGCACGCTAAAAGCACAACAGATGAAACAACATACAGCACAAACATCACAGGACATAAAGGCACACGATTCTCAGACACCACGGTTAGCCATATACACACCACACACACAATGAGGTACACGACACGAGCAAAACCACATACAGATAACACGTGTCCCCTCACACACTTAATCAATCACACACACAGCCTCTCAAACACAGCCAAACACGTATCAGAATCACATATGCATCACACACAGAAAACATACAAAACCACATGAAAGCAAACAACCAAGAATAAAGGCAGATAGCACACTTTTCTAACACTGAACACCCCACTCACAACCGCACGCAGACACCCCACACGCATGTATACACGGGCACCTTTACGCAATGCGCGCACAAACACACACACACACACACACAACATAAAGTAAAAACACAACAGTCACACGGCGCACACCAGACACAACAGAGCACATGTTTCTCCTAAAACACACAAGTCACATTTGCAAGAGTACATGCACCACGCACCGTGAGGAACACCAAACACAACCACACACAGGTGACATATCTCACTTCGCAAACATAACAAGCACCCTCACATCACAACTCAAACACAACCATACGCAAATCACAATCACATACGGAAAACACACACAAAACAAATCCCTAGGCAAAACACACACAACCCACAAAGAAGACAAAGAGCGCACATTGCATACACTACACTCTGCAAGCACAACCACGCACAGACACAAAACACGTACATCCTCACGCAGGAGCACAACGCAGAGCACACACACAACACAGAAACATGCGAAACAAGGGTCCCAAGACACAGACCACACACCTCAAGGCACATAACTGCTCACAAAACACACACGGAAAACACTGCACAGACTACGTACTGCACACACCATGAGACATACTGAACAAGCGAAACCGCACAGTCAACACTTCTGATATCACGTGCATAACTCAAACAGCCAAACACACACACACAACCTCTCTAACACAACCACACACAAATCACAAACTCCACACATAAGACGGACACAACACATACTAATAATCCACAGACTACTCCCCTATGACGCACTACACACAACACACACAGCCACAAGCAGGCAGTATAGAGCACACACAGGTGCACGCAGACAGCTCGAAAAATCACACCCAAAATACACACTCACAGAACACATCAGACGCAACGCAAAACTAACATCACACAGAATGCTCAAAATACAGAGACCACCCAACATCTATCCTGTATGTAACACACAGAAAGCATATAGACAGCACTCACACAACCCAGAACACAGTACACAACAGAAAACCGAAAGACCAGACGCAGTACACATGAAACACGACGACGGAAGGCAGACAACAGAAACACAACACACACACAAACACCAACGGATAACTCATAAAAAATGACAAGATATACAACACACAAAGAACCACTCAGTGCACAGAACACACAGCTCACGACCACACCCATGACACATTGCACGCCACACAGAGAAAGTATGCAGAACAATGTACTCAACAAGCAGCAAAGAACCCATAACACACATTGTACATTCACAACACACACCACATATACAAGCACCAGTAGAACACTCATAAAAAATGACAAAATGTACAACACACAAGGAACCGCTCAATGCACACAACTCACAACCACGCACGTCACACATTGCACGCCACACGGAGAAAATTACACAGAGCAGTGAACTCGACACGCAGTAAAGATCCCACACCACCCGTAGTACCTACTCTACACACACAACATGGACAACACACACAAAATAAACAAGGCCCACAGATCACAGTCAACACAAGCCCAAACACACAAGAACACACAGCACACACAGCACAGCCAAACGGAATACACACAGAATCACAACACAAACACCACAAATCATTCACTACCGCATATCAACCACAAATACAGCACACTACACGAAAGAATTCCAGAAAGCACAACACGCATGGATCAAACACACACAATACACAGTAATAAACACATAACACACAACGCACACAGCAAGACATAAAAAAAAGAAGCAGAAACGACACACAGCACACACAACACAACGCACACAAAATGTGCAACACAACAGCGCAGACAACACTCACTACATACAACACTCGCAGAACATACAACACACCGGCCACACACAACACACATGGAGAGCGCCAACACAACACAACGCACACGAAAAACACCCACAACACGCCAAAGAGTTTACATACAACCTCTCAACACACAAACATCGCCTCACACTAAACAACACACCCCACACACACCGAGCACATGACTGCACACAATACCCATGAACCACGGTTCTCAGAGTAAACACAACACACACAGTGAGGGACACTGACCAAGCATGACCACACACAGTACACACATCACAAATTACACTCAATACCCAAACAGTGAACCCCACACACCACCTGTCAAACACAAACCCACGGTAATCACAACCACATGCAGAACCCGCACCACACACAACACATGCGAAATGACATGGAAGAAATACACAAACCACAAAAGAACACCGAATTTATGAAACACATTTCACAGACTGCACACACCACACAAAACACACATAAAACATACAGCACACAGGGCCTCACAGAACGCACAATGCGAAGCACACAACCTACATACAAAGCACGTCAGACAGAGCACACAATTAATATCCCACTCAACACGTAAAACACACAGAGGACACAACACAAAGCACAATATGCCAAACAGATTAGGATACACCCAACACACATGCAACTGAGAGCACAATACGTTGCACATCACGGAACACACGTGCGGTCCCATCACACACTAAACATGAAACAGAAAACCATTCACAGACCACATAACATTCCCGACCATGAACACAACACGCTACAAAAAAGACGCCAAACGTACGACACACAAAGACACACTCCAAGCACGCAACACCCAGCGCAGGACCGCCCACAAACACACCAGTCTCACAGCCCTCCACAGAGCAATACACACAGAACATACCCTACAAACAACAAATTACCCAAACTGCACACCTCACAATCGCAACACAACACACAGACCGATGCAACCACTACATACCATACATAAAGCCACACGCTCAAGGAATAACCACAATAAACTTAAGTAAACTCCCACAAACACAAAGACAGAGGACACACACAAACTCAGCACGCTAAAAGCACAACAGATGAAACAACATACAGCACAAACATCACAGGACATAAAGGCACACCATTCTCAGACATCACGATTAGCCATATACACACCACACACACAATGAGGTACACGACACGAGCAAAACCACATACAGATAACACGTGTCCCCTCACACACTTAATCAATCACACACACAGCCTCTCAAACACAGCCAAACACGTATCAGAATCACATATGCATCACACACAGAAAACATACAAAACCACATGAAAGCAAACAACCAAGAATAAAGGCAGATCGCACACTTTCCTAACACTGAACACCCCACTCACAACCGCACGCAGACACCCCACACGCATGTATACACGGGCACCTTTACGCAATGCGCGCACAAACACACACACACACACAACATAAAGTAAAAACACAACAGTCACAGGGCGCACACCAGACACAACAGAGCACATGTTTCTCCTAAAACACATAAGTCACATTTGCAAGAGTACATGCACCATGCACCGTGAGGAACACCAAACACAACCACACACAGGTGACATATCTCACTTCGCAAACATAACAAGCACCCTCACATCACAACTCAAACACAACCATACGCAAATCACAATCACACACGGAAAACACACACAAAACAAATCCCTAGGCAAAACACACACAACGCACAAAGAAGACAAAGAGCGCACATTGCATACACTACACTCTGCAAGCACAACCACGCACAGACACAAAACACGTACATCCTCACGCAGGAGCACAACGCAGAGCACACACACAACACAGAAATACGCGAAACAAGAGTTCCAAGACACAGACCACACACCTCAAGGCACATAACTGCTCACAAAACACACACGGAAAGCATTGCACAGACTACGTACTGCACACACCATGAGACATACTGAACAAGCGAAACCGCACAGTCAACACTTCTGATATCACGTGCATAACTCAAACAGCCAAACACACACACACAACCTCTCTAACACAACCACACACAAATCACAATCTCCACACATAAGACGGACACAACACATACTAATAATCCACAGACAACTCCCCTATGAAGCACTACACCCAACGCACACAGCCACAAGCAGGCAGTATAGAGCACACACAGGTGCACGCAGACAGCTCGAAAAATCACACCCAAAATACACACTCACAGAACACATCAGACGCAACGCAAAACTAACATCACACTGAATGCTCAAAATACAGAGACCACCCAACATCTATCCTGTATGTAACACACAGAAAGCATATAGACAGCACTCACACAACCCAGAACACAGTACACAACAGAAAACAGAAAGACCAGACGCAGTACACCTGAAACACGACGACGGAAGGCAGACAACAGAAACACAACACACACACAAACACCAACAGATAACTCATAAAAAATGACAAGATATACAACACACAAAGAACCACTCAGTGCACAGAACACACAGCTCACGACCACACCCATGACACATTGCACGCCACACAGAGAAAGTATGCAGAACAATGTACTCAACAAGCAGCAAAGAACCCATAACACACATTGTACATTCACAACACACACCACATATACAAGCACCAGTAGAACACTCATAAAAAATGACAAAATGTACAACACACAAGGAACCGCTCAATGCACACAACTCACAACCACGCACGTCACACATTGCACGCCACACGGAGAAAATTACACAGAGCAGTGAACTCGACACGCAGTAAAGATCCCACACCACCCGTAGTACCTAATCTACACACACAACATGGACAACACACACAAAATAAACAAGGCCCACAGATCACAGTCAACACAAGCCCAAACACACAAGAACACACAGCACACACAGCACAGCCAAACGGAATACACACAGAATCACAACACAAACACCACAAATCATTCACTACCGCATATCAACCACAAATACAGCACACTACACGAAAGAATTCCAGAAAGCACAACACGCACGGATCAAACACGCACAATACACAGTAATAAACACATAACACACAACGCACACAGCAAGACATAAAAAAAAGAAGCAGAAACGACACACAGCACACACAACACAACGCACACAAAATGTGCATCACAACAGCGCAGACAACACTCACTACATACAACACTCGCAGAACATACAACACACCGGCCACACACAACACACATGGAGAGCGCCAACACAACACAACGCACACGAAAAACACCCACAACACGCCAAAGAGTTTACATACAACCTCTCAACACACAAACATCGCCTCACCCTAAACAACACACCCCACACACACCGAGCACATGACTGCACACAATACCCATGAACCACGGTTCTCAGAGTAAACACAACACACACAGTGAGGGACACTGACCAAGCATGACCACACACAGTACACACATCACAAATTACACTCAATACTCAAACAGCGAACCCCACACACCACCTGTCAAACACAAACCCACGGTAATCACAACCACATGCAGAACCCGCACCACACACAACACATGCGAAATGACATGGAAGAAATACACAAACCACAAAAGAACACCGAATTTATGAAACACATTTCACAGACTGCACACACCACACAAAACACACATAAAACATACAGCACACAGGGCCTCACAGAACGCACAATGCGAAGCACACAACCTACATACAAAGCACGTCAGACAGAGCACACAATTAATATCCCACTCAACACGTAAAACACACAGAGGACACAACACAAAGCACAATATGCCAAACAGATTAGGATACACCCAACACACATGCAACTGAGAGCACAATACGTTGCACATCACGGAACACACGTGCGGTCCCATCACACACTAAACATGAAACAGAAAACCATTCACAGACCACATAACATTCCCGACCATGAACACAACACGCTACAAAAAAGACGCCAAACGTACGACACACAAAGACACACTCCAAGCACGCAACACCCAGCGCAGGACCGCCCACAAACACACCAGTCTCACAGCCCTCCACAGAGCAATACACACAGAACATACCCTACAAACAACAAATTACCCAAACTGCACACCTCACAATCGCAACAGTCACAACACAGAAAGAACACAACACACGGGAAACACACGCTCAGACACATAAACACTGCCATGCACATTAAGCCAGCAGACCACAGACATCAGAGCTAAAAACACACAATAACGCAGCACGCAAAACGCAACACAACACAGAATACACACCCAATCACACAACAAACACCACAACCCATGCCCTACAGTATAAACAAAAGACGAACGACGCACTTCACACATGACACAAAACCCACAAACACAAAGGACCACACAGAAAGACGCACAACGCAAACATCGCACACAACACACACATTAAAAGAAACACATCAACACATTGCCGCAACACACAAAATAATACACAAATTACAGAGCAATACATCACACAACACACAAACATCACACACAATTTATACATCACACCTCATAACACACACAACACCCTGCAGTAACAACACAACACACAGACCGATGCAACCACTACATACCATACATAAAGCCACACGCTCAAGGAATAACCACAATAAACTTAAGTAAACTCCCACAAACACAAAGACAGAGGACACACACAAACTCAGCACGCTAAAAGCACAACAGATGAAACAACATACAGCACAAACATCACAGGACATAAAGGCACACCATTCTCAGACATCACGATTAGCCATATACACACCACACACACAATGAGGTACACGACACGAGCAAAACCACATACAGATAACACGTGTCCCCTCACACACTTAATCAATCACACACACAGCCTCTCAAACACAGCCAAACACGTATCAGAATCACATATGCATCACACACAGAAAACATACAAAACCACATGAAAGCAAACAACCAAGAATAAAGGCAGATCGCACACTTTTCTAACACTGAACACCCCACTCACAACCGCACGCAGACACCCCACACGCATGTATACACGGGCACCTTTACGCAATGCGCGCACAAACACACACACACACACACAACATAAAGTAAAAACACAACAGTCACAGGGCGCACACCAGACACAACAGAGCACATGTTTCTCCTAAAACACATAAGTCACATTTGCAAGAGTACATGCACCATGCACCGTGAGGAACACCAAACAAAACCACACACAGGTGACATATCTCACTTCGCAAACATAACAAGCACCCTCACATCACAACTCAAACACAACCATACGCAAATCACAATCACATACGGAAAACACACACAAAACAAATCCCTAGGCAAAACACACACAACGCACAAAGAAGACAAAGAGCGCACATTGCATACACTACACTCTGCAAGCACAACCACGCACAGACACAAAACACGTACATCCTCACGCAGGAGCACAACGCAGAGCACACACACAACACAGAAACATGCGAAACAAGGGTCCCAAGACACAGACCACACACCTCAAGGCACATAACTGCTCACAAAACACACACGGAAAACACTGCACAGACTACGTACTGCACACACCATGAGACATACTGAACAAGCGAAACCGCACAGTCAACACTTCTGATATCACGTGCATAACTCAAACAGCCAAACACACACACACAACCTCTCTAACACAACCACACACAAATCACAAACTCCACACATAAGACGGACACAACACATACTAATAATCCACAGACTACTCCCCTATGACGCACTACACACAACACACACAGCCACAAGCAGGCAGTATAGAGCACACACAGGTGCACGCAGACAGCTCGAAAAATCACACCCAAAATACACACTCACAGAACACATCAGACGCAACGCAAAACTAACATCACACAGAATGCTCAAAATACAGAGACCACCCAACATCTATCCTGTATGTAACACACAGAAAGCATATAGACAGCACTCACACAACCCAGAACACAGTACACAACAGAAAACCGAAAGACCAGACGCAGTACACATGAAACACGACGACGGAAGGCAGACAACAGAAACACAACACACACACAAACACCAACGGATAACTCATAAAAAATGACAAGATATACAACACACAAAGAACCACTCAGTGCACAGAACACACAGCTCACGACCACACCCATGACACATTGCACGCCACACAGAGAAAGTATGCAGAACAATGTACTCAACAAGCAGCAAAGAACCCATAACACACATTGTACATTCACAACACACACCACATATACAAGCACCAGTAGAACACTCATAAAAAATGACAAAATGTACAACACACAAGGAACCGCTCAATGCACACAACTCACAACCACGCACGTCACACATTGCACGCCACACGGAGAAAATTACACAGAGCAGTGAACTCGACACGCAGTAAAGATCCCACACCACCCGTAGTACCTACTCTACACACACAACATGGACAACACACACAAAATAAACAAGGCCCACAGATCACAGTCAACACAAGCCCAAACACACAAGAACACACAGCACACACAGCACAGCCAAACGGAATACACACAGAATCACAACACAAACACCACAAATCATTCACTACCGCATATCAACCACAAATACAGCACACTACACGAAAGAATTCCAGAAAGCACAACACGCATGGATCAAACACACACAATACACAGTAATAAACACATAACACACAACGCACACAGCAAGACATAAAAAAAAGAAGCAGAAACGACACACAGCACACACAACACAACGCACACAAAATGTGCAACACAACAGCGCAGACAACACTCACTACATACAACACTCGCAGAACATACAACACACCGGCCACACACAACACACATGGAGAGCGCCAACACAACACAACGCACACGAAAAACACCCACAACACGCCAAAGAGTTTACATACAACCTCTCAACACACAAACATCGCCTCACACTAAACAACACACCCCACACACACCGAGCACATGACTGCACACAATACCCATGAACCACGGTTCTCAGAGTAAACACAACACACACAGTGAGGGACACTGACCAAGCATGACCACACACAGTACACACATCACAAATTACACTCAATACCCAAACAGTGAACCCCACACACCACCTGTCAAACACAAACCCACGGTAATCACAACCACATGCAGAACCCGCACCACACACAACACATGCGAAATGACATGGAAGAAATACACAAACCACAAAAGAACACCGAATTTATGAAACACATTTCACAGACTGCACACACCACACAAAACACACATAAAACATACAGCACACAGGGCCTCACAGAACGCACAATGCGAAGCACACAACCTACATACAAAGCACGTCAGACAGAGCACACAATTAATATCCCACTCAACACGTAAAACACACAGAGGACACAACACAAAGCACAATATGCCAAACAGATTAGGATACACCCAACACACATGCAACTGAGAGCACAATACGTTGCACATCACGGAACACACGTGCGGTCCCATCACACACTAAACATGAAACAGAAAACCATTCACAGACCACATAACATTCCCGACCATGAACACAACACGCTACAAAAAAGACGCCAAACGTACGACACACAAAGACACACTCCAAGCACGCAACACCCAGCGCAGGACCGCCCACAAACACACCAGTCTCACAGCCCTCCACAGAGCAATACACACAGAACATACCCTACAAACAACAAATTACCCAAACTGCACACCTCACAATCGCAACACAACACACAGACCGATGCAACCACTACATACCATACATAAAGCCACACGCTCAAGGAATAACCACAATAAACTTAAGTAAACTCCCACAAACACAAAGACAGAGGACACACACAAACTCAGCACGCTAAAAGCACAACAGATGAAACAACATACAGCACAAACATCACAGGACATAAAGGCACACCATTCTCAGACATCACGATTAGCCATATACACACCACACACACAATGAGGTACACGACACGAGCAAAACCACATACAGATAACACGTGTCCCCTCACACACTTAATCAATCACACACACAGCCTCTCAAACACAGCCAAACACGTATCAGAATCACATATGCATCACACACAGAAAACATACAAAACCACATGAAAGCAAACAACCAAGAATAAAGGCAGATCGCACACTTTCCTAACACTGAACACCCCACTCACAACCGCACGCAGACACCCCACACGCATGTATACACGGGCACCTTTACGCAATGCGCGCACAAACACACACACACACACAACATAAAGTAAAAACACAACAGTCACAGGGCGCACACCAGACACAACAGAGCACATGTTTCTCCTAAAACACATAAGTCACATTTGCAAGAGTACATGCACCATGCACCGTGAGGAACACCAAACACAACCACACACAGGTGACATATCTCACTTCGCAAACATAACAAGCACCCTCACATCACAACTCAAACACAACCATACGCAAATCACAATCACACACGGAAAACACACACAAAACAAATCCCTAGGCAAAACACACACAACGCACAAAGAAGACAAAGAGCGCACATTGCATACACTACACTCTGCAAGCACAACCACGCACAGACACAAAACACGTACATCCTCACGCAGGAGCACAACGCAGAGCACACACACAACACAGAAATACGCGAAACAAGAGTTCCAAGACACAGACCACACACCTCAAGGCACATAACTGCTCACAAAACACACACGGAAAGCATTGCACAGACTACGTACTGAACACACCATGAGACATACTGAACAAGCGAAACCGCACAGTCAACACTTCTGATATCACGTGCATAACTCAAACAGCCAAACACACACACACAACCTCTCTAACACAACCACACACAAATCACAATCTCCACACATAAGACGGACACAACACATACTAATAATCCACAGACAACTCCCCTATGAAGCACTACACCCAACGCACACAGCCACAAGCAGGCAGTATAGAGCACACACAGGTGCACGCAGACAGCTCGAAAAATCACACCCAAAATACACACTCACAGAACACATCAGACGCAACGCAAAACTAACATCACACTGAATGCTCAAAATACAGAGACCACCCAACATCTATCCTGTATGTAACACACAGAAAGCATATAGACAGCACTCACACAACCCAGAACACAGTACACAACAGAAAACAGAAAGACCAGACGCAGTACACCTGAAACACGACGACGGAAGGCAGACAACAGAAACACAACACACACACAAACACCAACAGATAACTCATAAAAAATGACAAGATATACAACACACAAAGAACCACTCAGTGCACAGAACACACAGCTCACGACCACACCCATGACACATTGCACGCCACACAGAGAAAGTATGCAGAACAATGTACTCAACAAGCAGCAAAGAACCCATAACACACATTGTACATTCACAACACACACCACATATACAAGCACCAGTAGAACACTCATAAAAAATGACAAAATGTACAACACACAAGGAACCGCTCAATGCACACAACTCACAACCACGCACGTCACACATTGCACGCCACACGGAGAAAATTACACAGAGCAGTGAACTCGACACGCAGTAAAGATCCCACACCACCCGTAGTACCTAATCTACACACACAACATGGACAACACACACAAAATAAACAAGGCCCACAGATCACAGTCAACACAAGCCCAAACACACAAGAACACACAGCACACACAGCACAGCCAAACGGAATACACACAGAATCACAACACAAACACCACAAATCATTCACTACCGCATATCAACCACAAATACAGCACACTACACGAAAGAATTCCAGAAAGCACAACACGCACGGATCAAACACGCACAATACACAGTAATAAACACATAACACACAACGCACACAGCAAGACATAAAAAAAAGAAGCAGAAACGACACACAGCACACACAACACAACGCACACAAAATGTGCATCACAACAGCGCAGACAACACTCACTACATACAACACTCGCAGAACATACAACACACCGGCCACACACAACACACATGGAGAGCGCCAACACAACACAACGCACACGAAAAACACCCACAACACGCCAAAGAGTTTACATACAACCTCTCAACACACAAACATCGCCTCACCCTAAACAACACACCCCACACACACCGAGCACATGACTGCACACAATACCCATGAACCACGGTTCTCAGAGTAAACACAACACACACAGTGAGGGACACTGACCAAGCATGACCACACACAGTACACACATCACAAATTACACTCAATACTCAAACAGCGAACCCCACACACCACCTGTCAAACACAAACCCACGGTAATCACAACCACATGCAGAACCCGCACCACACACAACACATGCGAAATGACATGGAAGAAATACACAAACCACAAAAGAACACCGAATTTATGAAACACATTTCACAGACTGCACACACCACACAAAACACACATAAAACATACAGCACACAGGGCCTCACAGAACGCACAATGCGAAGCACACAACCTACATACAAAGCACGTCAGACAGAGCACACAATTAATATCCCACTCAACACGTAAAACACACAGAGGACACAACACAAAGCACAATATGCCAAACAGATTAGGATACACCCAACACACATGCAACTGAGAGCACAATACGTTGCACATCACGGAACACACGTGCGGTCCCATCACACACTAAACATGAAACAGAAAACCATTCACAGACCACATAACATTCCCGACCATGAACACAACACGCTACAAAAAAGACGCCAAACGTACGACACACAAAGACACACTCCAAGCACGCAACACCCAGCGCAGGACCGCCCACAAACACACCAGTCTCACAGCCCTCCACAGAGCAATACACACAGAACATACCCTACAAACAACAAATTACCCAAACTGCACACCTCACAATCGCAACAGTCACAACACAGAAAGAACACAACACACGGGAAACACACGCTCAGACACATAAACACTGCCATGCACATTAAGCCAGCAGACCACAGACATCAGAGCTAAAAACACACAATAACGCAGCACGCAAAACGCAACACAACACAGAATACACACCCAATCACACAACAAACACCACAACCCATGCCCTACAGTATAAACAAAAGACGAACGACGCACTTCACACATGACACAAAACCCACAAACACAAAGGACCACACAGAAAGACGCACAACGCAAACATCGCACACAACACACACATTAAAAGAAACACATCAACACATTGCCGCAACACACAAAATAATACACAAATTACAGAGCAATACATCACACAACACACAAACATCACACACAATTTATACATCACACCTCATAACACACACAACACCCTGCAGTAACAACACAACACACAGACCGATGCAACCACTACATACCATACATAAAGCCACACGCTCAAGGAATAACCACAATAAACTTAAGTAAACTCCCACAAACACAAAGACAGAGGACACACACAAACTCAGCACGCTAAAAGCACAACAGATGAAACAACATACAGCACAAACATCACAGGACATAAAGGCACACCATTCTCAGACATCACGATTAGCCATATACACACCACACACACAATGAGGTACACGACACGAGCAAAACCACATACAGATAACACGTGTCCCCTCACACACTTAATCAATCACACACACAGCCTCTCAAACACAGCCAAACACGTATCAGAATCACATATGCATCACACACAGAAAACATACAAAACCACATGAAAGCAAACAACCAAGAATAAAGGCAGATCGCACACTTTTCTAACACTGAACACCCCACTCACAACCGCACGCAGACACCCCACACGCATGTATACACGGGCACCTTTACGCAATGCGCGCACAAACACACACACACACACACAACATAAAGTAAAAACACAACAGTCACAGGGCGCACACCAGACACAACAGAGCACATGTTTCTCCTAAAACACATAAGTCACATTTGCAAGAGTACATGCACCATGCACCGTGAGGAACACCAAACAAAACCACACACAGGTGACATATCTCACTTCGCAAACATAACAAGCACCCTCACATCACAACTCAAACACAACCATACGCAAATCACAATCACATACGGAAAACACACACAAAACAAATCCCTAGGCAAAACACACACAACGCACAAAGAAGACAAAGAGCGCACATTGCATACACTACACTCTGCAAGCACAACCACGCACAGACACAAAACACGTACATCCTCACGCAGGAGCACAACGCAGAGCACACACACAACACAGAAACATGCGAAACAAGGGTCCCAAGACACAGACCACACACCTCAAGGCACATAACTGCTCACAAAACACACACGGAAAACACTGCACAGACTACGTACTGCACACACCATGAGACATACTGAACAAGCGAAACCGCACAGTCAACACTTCTGATATCACGTGCATAACTCAAACAGCCAAACACACACACACAACCTCTCTAACACAACCACACACAAATCACAAACTCCACACATAAGACGGACACAACACATACTAATAATCCACAGACTACTCCCCTATGACGCACTACACACAACACACACAGCCACAAGCAGGCAGTATAGAGCACACACAGGTGCACGCAGACAGCTCGAAAAATCACACCCAAAATACACACTCACAGAACACATCAGACGCAACGCAAAACTAACATCACACAGAATGCTCAAAATACAGAGACCACCCAACATCTATCCTGTATGTAACACACAGAAAGCATATAGACAGCGCTCACACAACCCAGAACACAGTACACAACAGAAAGCAGAAAGACCAGACGCAGTACACATGAAACACGACGACGGAAGGCAGACAACAGAAACACAACACACACACAAACACCAACGGATAACTCATAAAAAATGACAAGATATACAACACACAAAGAACCACTCAGTGCACAGAACACACAGCTCACGACCACACCCATGACACATTGCACGCCACACAGAGAAAGTATGCAGAACAATGTACTCAACAAGCAGCAAAGAACCCATAACACACATTGTACATTCACAACACACACCACATATACAAGCACCAGTAGAACACTCATAAAAAATGACAAAATGTACAACACACAAGGAACCGCTCAATGCACACAACTCACAACCACGCACGTCACACATTGCACGCCACACGGAGAAAATTACACAGAGCAGTGAACTCGACACGCAGTAAAGATCCCACACCACACGTAGTACCTACTCTACACACACAACATGGACAACACACACAAAATAAACAAGGCCCACAGATCACAGTCAACACAAGCCCAAACACACAAGAACACACAGCACACACAGCACAGCCAAACGGAATACACACAGAATCACAACACAAACACCACAAATCATTCACTACCGCATATCAACCACAAATACAGCACACTACACGAAAGAATTCCAGAAAGCACAACACGCACGGATCAAACACGCACAATACACAGTAATAAACACATAACACACAACGCACACAGCAAGACATAAAAAAAAGAAGCAGAAACGACACACAGCACACACAACACAACACACACAAAATGTGCATCACAACAGCGCAGACAACACTCACTACATACAACACTCGCAGAACATACAACACACCGGCCACACACAACACACATGGAGAGCGCCAACACAACACATACAATGCACACGAAAAACACCCACAACACGCCAAAGAGTTTACATACAACCTCTCAACACACAAACATCGCCTCACCCTAAACAACAAACCCCACACACACCGAGCACATGACTGCACACAATACCCATGAACCACGGTTCTCAGAGTAAACACAACACACACAGTGAGGGACACTGACCAAGCATGACCACACACAGTACACACATCACAAATTACACTCAATACTCAAACAGCGAACCCCACACACCACCTGTCAAACACAAACCCACGGTAATCACAACCACATGCAGAACCCGCACCACACACAACACATGCGAAATGACATGGAAGAAATACACAAACCACAAAAGAACACCGAATTTATGAAACACATTTCACAGACTGCACACACCACACAAAACACACATAAAACATACAGCACACAGGGCCTCACAGAACGCACAATGCGAAGCACACAACCTACATACAAAGCACGTCAGACAGAGCACACAATTAATATCCCACTCAACACGTAAAGCACACAGAGGACACAACACAAAGCACAATATGCCAAACAGATTAGGATACACCCAACACACATGCAACTGAGAGCACAATACGTTGCACATCACGGAACACACGTGCGGTCCCATCACACACTAAACATGAAACAGAAAACCATTCACAGACCACATAACATTCCCGACCATGAACACAACACGCTACAAAAAAGTCACCAAACGTACGACACACAAAGACACACTCCAAGCACGCAACACCCAGCGCAGGACCGCCCACAAACACACCAGTCTCACAGCCCTCCACAGAGCAATACACACAGAACATACCCTACAAACAACAAAGTACCCAAACTGCACACCTCACAATCGCAACAGTCACAACACAGAAAGAACACAACACACGGGAAACACACGCTCAGACACATAAACACTGCCATGCACATTAAGCCAGCAGACCACAGACATCAGAGCTAAAAACACACCATAACGCAGTATGCAAAACGCAACACAACACAGAATACACACCCAATCACACAACAAACACCACAACCCATGCCCTACAGTATAAACAAAAGACGAACGACGCACTTCACACATGACACAAAACCCACAAACACAAAGGACCACACAGAAAGACACACAACGCAAACATCGCACACAACACACACATTAAAAGAAACACATCAACACATTGCCGCAACACACAAAATAATACACAAATTACAGAGCAATACATCACACAACACACAAACATCACACACAATTTATACATCACACCTCATAACACACACAACAACCTGCAGTAACAACACAACACACAGACCGATGCAACCACTACATACCATACATAAAGCCACACGCTCAAGGAATAACCACAATAAACTTAAGTAAACTCCCACAAACACAAAGACAGAGGACACACACAAACTCAGCACGCTAAAAGCACAACAGATGAAACAACATACAGCACAAACATCACAGGACATAAAGGCACACGATTCTCAGACACCACGGTTAGCCATATACACACCACACACACAATGAGGTACACGACACGAGCAAAACCACATACAGATAACACGTGTCCCCTCACACACTTAATCAATCACACACACAGCCTCTCAAACACAGCCAAACACGTATCAGAATCACATATGCATCACACACAGAAAACATACAAAACCACATGAAAGCAAACAACCAAGAATAAAGGCAGATAGCACACTTTTCGAACACTGAACACCCCACTCACAACCGCACGCAGACACCCCACACGCATGTATACACGGGCACCTTTACGCAATGCGCGCACAAACACACACACACACACAACATAAAGTAAAAACACAACAGTCACAGGGCGCACACCAGACACAACAGAGCACATGTTTCTCCTAAAACACACAAGTCACATTTGCAAGAGTACATGCACCACGCACCGTGAGGAACACCAAACACAACCACACACAGGTGACATATCTCACTTCGCAAACATAACAAGCACCCTCACATCACAACTCAAACACAACCATACGCAAATCACAATCACATACGGAAAACACACACAAAACAAATCCCTAGGCAAAACACACACAACCCACAAAGAAGACAAAGAGCGCACATTGCATACACTACACCCTGCAAGCACAACCACGCACAGACACAAAACACGTACATCCTCACGCAGGAGCACAACGCAGAGCACACACACAACACAGAAACACACGAAACAAGGGTCCCAAGACACAGACCACACACCTCAAGGCACATAACTGCTCACAAAACACACACGGAAAACACTGCACAGACTACGTACTGCACACACCATGAGACATACTGAACAAGCGAAACCGCACAGTCAACACTTCTGATATCACGTGCATAACTCAAACAGCCAAACACACACACAACCTCTCTAACACAACCACACACAAATCACAAACTCCACACATAAGACGGACACAACACATACTAATAATCCACAGACTACTCCCCTATGACGCACTACACACAACACACACAGCCACAAGCAGGCAGTATAGAGCACACACAGGTGCACGCAGACAGCTCGAAAAATCACACCCAAAATACACACTCACAGAACACATCAGACGCAACGCAAAACTAACATCACACAGAATGCTCAAAATACAGAGACCACCCAACATCTATCCTGTATGTAACACACAGAAAGCATATAGACAGCGCTCACACAACCCAGAACACAGTACACAACAGAAAGCAGAAAGACCAGACGCAGTACACATGAAACACGACGACGGAAGGCAGACAACAGAAACACAACACACACACAAACACCAACGGATAACTCATAAAAAATGACAAGATATACAACACACAAAGAACCACTCAGTGCACAGAACACACAGCTCACGACCACACCCATGACACATTGCACGCCACACAGAGAAAGTATGCAGAACAATGTACTCAACAAGCAGCAAAGAACCCATAACACACATTGTACATTCACAACACACACCACATATACAAGCACCAGTAGAACACTCATAAAAAATGACAAAATGTACAACACACAAGGAACCGCTCAATGCACACAACTCACAACCACGCACGTCACACATTGCACGCCACACGGAGAAAATTACACAGAGCAGTGAACTCGACACGCAGTAAAGATCCCACACCACACGTAGTACCTACTCTACACACACAACATGGACAACACACACAAAATAAACAAGGCCCACAGATCACAGTCAACACAAGCCCAAACACACAAGAACACACAGCACACACAGCACAGCCAAACGGAATACACACAGAATCACAACACAAACACCACAAATCATTCACTACCGCATATCAACCACAAATACAGCACACTACACGAAAGAATTCCAGAAAGCACAACACGCACGGATCAAACACGCACAATACACAGTAATAAACACATAACACACAACGCACACAGCAAGACATAAAAAAAAGAAGCAGAAACGACACACAGCACACACAACACAACACACACAAAATGTGCATCACAAAAGCGCAGACAACACTCACTACATACAACACTCGCAGAACATACAACACACCGGCCACACACAACACACATGGAGAGCGCCAACACAACACATACAATGCACACGAAAAACACCCACAACACGCCAAAGAGTTTACATACAACCTCTCAACACACAAACATCGCCTCACCCTAAACAACAAACCCCACACACACCGAGCACATGACTGCACACAATACCCATGAACCACGGTTCTCAGAGTAAACACAACACACACAGTGAGGGACACTGACCAAGCATGACCACACACAGTACACACATCACAAATTACACTCAATACTCAAACAGCGAACCCCACACACCACCTGTCAAACACAAACCCACGGTAATCACAACCACATGCAGAACCCGCACCACACACAACACATGCGAAATGACATGGAAGAAATACACAAACCACAAAAGAACACCGAATTTATGAAACACATTTCACAGACTGCACACACCACACAAAACACACATAAAACATACAGCACACAGGGCCTCACAGAACGCACAATGCGAAGCACACAACCTACATACAAAGCACGTCAGACAGAGCACACAATTAATATCCCACTCAACACGTAAAGCACACAGAGGACACAACACAAAGCACAATATGCCAAACAGATTAGGATACACCCAACACACATGCAACTGAGAGCACAATACGTTGCACATCACGGAACACACGTGCGGTCCCATCACACACTAAACATGAAACAGAAAACCATTCACAGACCACATAACATTCCCGACCATGAACACAACATGCTACAAAAAAGTCACCAAACGTACGACACACAAAGACACACTCCAAGCACGCAACACCCAGCGCAGGACCGCCCACAAACACACCAGTCTCACAGCCCTCCACAGAGCAATACACACAGAACATACCCTACAAACAACAAAGTACCCAAACTGCACACCTCACAATCGCAACAGTCACAACACAGAAAGAACACAACACACGGGAAACACACGCTCAGACACATAAACACTGCCATGCACATTAAGCCAGCAGACCACAGACATCAGAGCTAAAAACACACCATAACGCAGTATGCAAAACGCAACACAACACAGAATACACACCCAATCACACAACAAACACCACAACCCATGCCCTACAGTATAAACAAAAGACGAACGACGCACTTCACACATGACACAAAACCCACAAACACAAAGGACCACACAGAAAAACACACAACGCAAACATCGCACACAACACACACATTAAAAGAAACACATCAACACATTGCCGCAACACACAAAATAATACACAAATTACAGAGCAATACATCACACAACACACAAACATCACACACAATTTATACATCACACCTCATAACACACACAACAACCTGCAGTAACAACACAACACACAGACCGATGCAACCACTACATACCATACATAAAGCCACACGCTCAAGGAATAACCACAATAAACTTAAGTAAACTCCCACAAACACAAAGACAGAGGACACACACAAACTCAGCACGCTAAAAGCACAACAGATGAAACAACATACAGCACAAACATCACAGGACATAAAGGCACACGATTCTCAGACACCACGGTTAGCCATATACACACCACACACACAATGAGGTACACGACACGAGCAAAACCACATACAGATAACACGTGTCCCCTCACACACTTAATCAATCACACACACAGCCTCTCAAACACAGCCAAACACGTATCAGAATCACATATGCATCACACACAGAAAACATACAAAACCACATGAAAGCAAACAACCAAGAATAAAGGCAGATAGCACACTTTTCGAACACTGAACACCCCACTCACAACCGCACGCAGACACCCCACACGCATGTATACACGGGCACCTTTACGCAATGCGCGCACAAACACACACACACACACAACATAAAGTAAAAACACAACAGTCACAGGGCGCACACCAGACACAACAGAGCACATGTTTCTCCTAAAACACACAAGTCACATTTGCAAGAGTACATGCACCACGCTCCGTGAGGAACACCAAACACAACCACACACAGGTGACATATCTCACTTCGCAAACATAACAAGCACCCTCACATCACAACTCAAACACAACCATACGCAAATCACAATCACATACGGAAAACACACACAAAACAAATCCCTAGGCAAAACACACACAAATCACAAAGAAGACAAAGAGCGCACATTGCATACACTACACTCTGCAAGCACAACCACGCACAGACACAAAACACGTACATCCTCACGCAGGAGCACAACACAGAAACATGCGAAACAAGGGTCCCAAGACACAGACCACACACCTCAAGGCACATAACTGCTCACAAAACACACACGGAAAACACTGCACAGACTACGTACTGCACACACCATGAGACATACTGAACAAGCGAAACCGCACAGTCAACACTTCTGATATCACGTGCATAACTCAAACAGCCAAACACACACACAACCTCTCTAACACAACCACACACAAATCACAAACTCCACACATAAGACGGACACAACACATACTAATAATCCACAGACTACTCCCCTATGACGCACTACACACAACACACACAGCCACAAGCAGGCAGTATAGAGCACACACAGGTGCACGCAGACAGCTCGAAAAATCACACCCAAAATACACACTCACAGAACACATCAGACGCAACGCAAAACTAACATCACACAGAATGCTCAAAATACAGAGACCACCCAACATCTATCCTGTATGTAACACACAGAAAGCATATAGACAGCGCTCACACAACCCAGAACACAGTACACAACAGAAAGCAGAAAGACCAGACGCAGTACACATGAAACACGACGACGGAAGGCAGACAACAGAAACACAACACACACACAAACACCAACGGATAACTCATAAAAAATGACAAGATATACAACACACAAAGAACCACTCAGTGCACAGAACACACAGCTCACGACCACACCCATGACACATTGCACGCCACACAGAGAAAGTATGCAGAACAATGTACTCAACAAGCAGCAAAGAACCCATAACACACATTGTACATTCACAACACACACCACATATACAAGCACCAGTAGAACACTCATAAAAAATGACAAAATGTACAACACACAAGGAACCGCTCAATGCACACAACTCACAACCACGCACGTCACACATTGCACGCCACACGGAGAAAATTACACAGAGCAGTGAACTCGACACGCAGTAAAGATCCCACACCACACGTAGTACCTACTCTACACACACAACATGGACAACACACACAAAATAAACAAGGCCCACAGATCACAGTCAACACAAGCCCAAACACACAAGAACACACAGCACACACAGCACAGCCAAACGGAATACACACAGAATCACAACACAAACACCACAAATCATTCACTACCGCATATCAACCACAAATACAGCACACTACACGAAAGAATTCCAGAAAGCACAACACGCACGGATCAAACACGCACAATACACAGTAATAAACACATAACACACAACGCACACAGCAAGACATAAAAAAAAGAAGCAGAAACGACACACAGCACACACAACACAACACACACAAAATGTGCATCACAACAGCGCAGACAACACTCACTACATACAACACTCGCAGAACATACAACACACCGGCCACACACAACACACATGGAGAGCGCCAACACAACACATACAATGCACACGAAAAACACCCACAACACGCCAAAGAGTTTACATACAACCTCTCAACACACAAACATCGCCTCACCCTAAACAACAAACCCCACACACACCGAGCACATGACTGCACACAATACCCATGAACCACGGTTCTCAGAGTAAACACAACACACACAGTGAGGGACACTGACCAAGCATGACCACACACAGTACACACATCACAAATTACACTCAATACTCAAACAGCGAACCCCACACACCACCTGTCAAACACAAACCCACGGTAATCACAACCACATGCAGAACCCGCACCACACACAACACATGCGAAATGACATGGAAGAAATACACAAACCACAAAAGAACACCGAATTTATGAAACACATTTCACAGACTGCACACACCACACAAAACACACATAAAACATACAGCACACAGGGCCTCACAGAACGCACAATGCGAAGCACACAACCTACATACAAAGCACGTCAGACAGAGCACACAATTAATATCCCACTCAACACGTAAAGCACACAGAGGACACAACACAAAGCACAATATGCCAAACAGATTAGGATACACCCAACACACATGCAACTGAGAGCACAATACGTTGCACATCACGGAACACACGTGCGGTCCCATCACACACTAAACATGAAACAGAAAACCATTCACAGACCACATAACATTCCCGACCATGAACACAACATGCTACAAAAAAGTCACCAAACGTACGACACACAAAGACACACTCCAAGCACGCAACACCCAGCGCAGGACCGCCCACAAACACACCAGTCTCACAGCCCTCCACAGAGCAATACACACAGAACATACCCTACAAACAACAAAGTACCCAAACTGCACACCTCACAATCGCAACAGTCACAACACAGAAAGAACACAACACACGGGAAACACACGCTCAGACACATAAACACTGCCATGCACATTAAGCCAGCAGACCACAGACATCAGAGCTAAAAACACACCATAACGCAGTATGCAAAACGCAACACAACACAGAATACACACCCAATCACACAACAAACACCACAACCCATGCCCTACAGTATAAACAAAAGACGAACGACGCACTTCACACATGACACAAAACCCACAAACACAAAGGACCACACAGAAAGACACACAACGCAAACATCGCACACAACACACACATTAAAAGAAACACATCAACACATTGCCGCAACACACAAAATAATACACAAATTACAGAGCAATACATCACACAACACACAAACATCACACACAATTTATACATCACACCTCATAACACACACAACAACCTGCAGTAACAACACAACACACAGACCGATGCAACCACTACATACCATACATAAAGCCACACGCTCAAGGAATAACCACAATAAACTTAAGTAAACTCCCACAAACACAAAGACAGAGGACACACACAAACTCAGCACGCTAAAAGCACAACAGATGAAACAACATACAGCACAAACATCACAGGACATAAAGGCACACGATTCTCAGACACCACGGTTAGCCATATACACACCACACACACAATGAGGTACACGACACGAGCAAAACCACATACAGATAACACGTGTCCCCTCACACACTTAATCAATCACACACACAGCCTCTCAAACACAGCCAAACACGTATCAGAATCACATATGCATCACACACAGAAAACATACAAAACCACATGAAAGCAAACAACCAAGAATAAAGGCAGATAGCACACTTTTCTAACACTGAACACCCCACTCACAACCGCACGCAGACACCCCACACGCATGTATACACGGGCACCTTTACGCAATGCGCGCACAAACACACACACACACACAACATAAAGTAAAAACACAACAGTCACAGGGCGCACACCAGACACAACAGAGCACATGTTTCTCCTAAAACACACAAGTCACATTTGCAAGAGTACATGCACCACGCTCCGTGAGGAACACCAAACACAACCACACACAGGTGACATATCTCACTTCGCAAACATAACAAGCACCCTCACATCACAACTCAAACACAACCATACGCAAATCACAATCACATACGGAAAACACACACAAAACAAATCCCTAGGCAAAACACACACAACCCACAAAGAAGACAAAGAGCGCACATTGCATACACTACACTCTGCAAGCACAACCACGCACAGACACAAAACACGTACATCCTCACGCAGGAGCACAACGCAGAGCACACACACAACACAGAAACACGCGAAACAAGAGTTCCAAGACACAGACCACACACCTCAAGGCACATAACTGCTCACAAAACACACACGGAAAGCATTGCACAGACTACGTACTGAACACACCATGAGACATACTGAACAAGCGAAACCGCACAGTCAACACTTCTGATATCACGTGCATAACTCAAACAGCCAAACACACACACACAACCTCTCTAACACAACCACACACAAATCACAATCTCCACACATAGGACAGACACAACACATACTAATAATCCACAGACAACTCCCCTATGAAGCACTACACACAACACACACAGCCACAAGCAGGCAGTATAGAGCACACACAGGTGCACGCAGACAGCTCGAAAAATCACACCCAAAATACACACTCACAGAACACATCAGACGCAACGCAAAACTAACATCACACAGAATGTTCAAAATACAGAGATCACCCAACATCTATCCTGTATGTAACACACAGAAAGCATATAGACAGCACTCACACAACCCAGAACACAGTACACAACAGAAAACCGAAAGACCAGACGCAGTACACATGAAACAACGACGGAAGGCAGACAACAGAAACACAACACACACACAAACACCAACGGATAACTCATAAAAAATGACAAGATATACAACACACAAAGAACCACTCAGTGCACAGAACACACAGCTCACGACCACACCCATGACACATTGCACGCCACACAGAGAAAGTATGCAGAACAATGTACTCAACAAGCAGCAAAGAACCCATAACACACATTGTACATTCACAACACACACCACATATACAAGCACCAGTAGAACACTCATAAAAAATGACAAAATGTACAACACACAAGGAACCGCTCAATGCACACAACTCACAACCACGCACGTCACACATTGCACGCCACACGGAGAAAATTACACAGAGCAGTGAACTCGACACGCAGTAAAGATCCCACACCACCCGTAGTACCTACTCTACACACACAACATGGACAACACACACAAAATAAACAAGGCCCACAGATCACAGTCAACACAAGCCCAAACACACAAGAACACACAGCACACACAGCACAGCCAAACGGAATACACACAGAATCACAACACAAACACCACAAATCATTCACTACCGCATATCAACCACAAATACAGCACACTACACGAAAGAATTCCAGAAAGCACAACACGCACGGATCAAATACGCACAATACACAGTAATAAACACATAACACACAACGCACACAGCAAGACATAAAAACAGAAGCAGAAACGACACACAGCACACACAACACAACGCACACAAAATGTGCATCACAACAGCGCAGACAACACTCACTACATACAACACTCGCAGAACATACAACACACCGGCCACACACAACACACATGGAGAGCGCCAACACAACACATACAACGCACACGAAAAACACCCACAACACGCCAAAGAGTTTACATACAACCTCTCAACACACAAACATCGCCTCACCCTAACAACACACCCCACATACACCGAGCACATGACTGCACACAATACCCATGAACCACGGTTCTCAGAGTAAACACAACACACACAGTGAGGGACACTGACCAAGCATGACCACACACAGTACACACATCACAAATTACACTCAATACTCAAACAGCGAACCCCACACACCACCTGTCAAACACAAACCCACGGTAATCACAACCACATGCAGAACCCGCACCACACACAACACATGCGAAATGACATGGAAGAAATACACAAACCACAAAAGAACACCGAATTTATTAAACACATTTCACAGACTGCACACACCACACAAAACACACATAAAACATACAGCACACAGGGCCTCGCAGAACGCACAATGCGAAGCACACAACCTACATACAAAGCACGTCAGACAGAGCACACAATTAATATCCCACTCAACACGTAAAACACACAGAGGACACAACACAAAGCACAATATGCCAAACAGATTAGGATACACCCAACACACATGCAACTGAGAGCACAATACGTTGCACATCACGGAACACACGTGCGGTCCCATCACACACTAAACATGAAACAGAAAACCATTCACAGACCACATAACATTCCCGACCATGAACACAACATGCTACAAAAAAGTCACCAAACGTACGACACACAAAGACACACTCCAAGCACGCAACACCCAGCGCAGGACCGCCCACAAACACACCAGTCTCACAGCCCTCCACAGAGCAATACACACAGAACATACCCTACAAACAACAAATTACCCAAACTGCACACCTCACAATCGCAACAGTCACAACACAGAAAGAACACAACACACGGGAAACACACGCTCAGACACATAAACACTGCCATGCACATTAAGCCAGCAGACCACAGACATCAGAGCTAAAAACACACAATAACGCAGCACGCAAAACGCAACACAACACAGAATACACACCCAATCACACAACAAACACCACAACCCATGCCCTACAGTATAAACAAAAGACGAACGACGCACTTCACACATGACACAAAACCCACAAACACAAAGGACCACACAGAAAGACGCACAACGCAAACATCGCACACAACACACACATTAAAAGAAACACATCAACACATTGCCGCAACACACAAAATAATACACAAATTACAGAGCAATACATCACACAACACACAAACATCACACACAATTTATACATCACACCTCATAACACACACAACACCCTGCAGTAACAACACAACACACAGACCGATGCAACCACTACATACCATACATAAAGCCACACGCTCAAGGAATAACCACAATAAACTTAAGTAAACTCCCACAAACACAAAGACAGAGGACACACACAAACTCAGCACGCTAAAAGCACAACAGATGAAACAACATACAGCACAAACATCACAGGACATAAAGGCACACGATTCTCAGACACCACGGTTAGCCATATACACACCACACACACAATGAGGTACACGACACGAGCAAAACCACATACAGATAACACGTGTCCCCTCACACACTTAATCAATCACACACACAGCCTCTCAAACACAGCCAAACACGTATCAGAATCACATATGCATCACACACAGAAAACATACAAAACCACATGAAAGCAAACAACCAAGAATAAAGGCAGATAGCACACTTTTCTAACACTGAACACCCCACTCACAACCGCACGCAGACACCCCACACGCATGTATACACGGGCACCTTTACGCAATGCGCGCACAAACACACACACACACACACACAACATAAAGTAAAAACACAACAGTCACACGGCGCACACCAGACACAACAGAGCACATGTTTCTCCTAAAACACACAAGTCACATTTGCAAGAGTACATGCACCACGCACCGTGAGGAACACCAAACACAACCACACACAGGTGACATATCTCACTTCGCAAACATAACAAGCACCCTCACATCACAACTCAAACACAACCATACGCAAATCACAATCACATACGGAAAACACACACAAAACAAATCCCTAGGCAAAACACACACAACCCACAAAGAAGACAAAGAGCGCACATTGCATACACTACACTCTGCAAGCACAACCACGCACAGACACAAAACACGTACATCCTCACGCAGGAGCACAACGCAGAGCACACACACAACACAGAAACATGCGAAACAAGGGTCCCAAGACACAGACCACACACCTCAAGGCACATAACTGCTCACAAAACACACACGGAAAACACTGCACAGACTACGTACTGCACACACCATGAGACATACTGAACAAGCGAAACCGCACAGTCAACACTTCTGATATCACGTGCATAACTCAAACAGCCAAACACACACACACAACCTCTCTAACACAACCACACACAAATCACAAACTCCACACATAAGACGGACACAACACATACTAATAATCCACAGACTACTCCCCTATGACGCACTACACACAACACACACAGCCACAAGCAGGCAGTATAGAGCACACACAGGTGCACGCAGACAGCTCGAAAAATCACACCCAAAATACACACTCACAGAACACATCAGACGCAACGCAAAACTAACATCACACAGAATGCTCAAAATACAGAGACCACCCAACATCTATCCTGTATGTAACACACAGAAAGCATATAGACAGCACTCACACAACCCAGAACACAGTACACAACAGAAAACCGAAAGACCAGACGCAGTACACATGAAACACGACGACGGAAGGCAGACAACAGAAACACAACACACACACAAACACCAACGGATAACTCATAAAAAATGACAAGATATACAACACACAAAGAACCACTCAGTGCACAGAACACACAGCTCACGACCACACCCATGACACATTGCACGCCACACAGAGAAAGTATGCAGAACAATGTACTCAACAAGCAGCAAAGAACCCATAACACACATTGTACATTCACAACACACACCACATATACAAGCACCAGTAGAACACTCATAAAAAATGACAAAATGTACAACACACAAGGAACCGCTCAATGCACACAACTCACAACCACGCACGTCACACATTGCACGCCACACGGAGAAAATTACACAGAGCAGTGAACTCGACACGCAGTAAAGATCCCACACCACCCGTAGTACCTACTCTACACACACAACATGGACAACACACACAAAATAAACAAGGCCCACAGATCACAGTCAACACAAGCCCAAACACACAAGAACACACAGCACACACAGCACAGCCAAACGGAATACACACAGAATCACAACACAAACACCACAAATCATTCACTACCGCATATCAACCACAAATACAGCACACTACACGAAAGAATTCCAGAAAGCACAACACGCATGGATCAAACACACACAATACACAGTAATAAACACATAACACACAACGCACACAGCAAGACATAAAAAAAAGAAGCAGAAACGACACACAGCACACACAACACAACGCACACAAAATGTGCAACACAACAGCGCAGACAACACTCACTACATACAACACTCGCAGAACATACAACACACCGGCCACACACAACACACATGGAGAGCGCCAACACAACACAACGCACACGAAAAACACCCACAACACGCCAAAGAGTTTACATACAACCTCTCAACACACAAACATCGCCTCACACTAAACAACACACCCCACACACACCGAGCACATGACTGCACACAATACCCATGAACCACGGTTCTCAGAGTAAACACAACACACACAGTGAGGGACACTGACCAAGCATGACCACACACAGTACACACATCACAAATTACACTCAATACCCAAACAGCGAACCCCACACACCACCTGTCAAACACAAACCCACGGTAATCACAACCACATGCAGAACCCGCACCACACACAACACATGCGAAATGACATGGAAGAAATACACAAACCACAAAAGAACACCGAATTTATGAAACACATTTCACAGACTGCACACACCACACAAAACACACATAAAACATACAGCACACAGGGCCTCACAGAACGCACAATGCGAAGCACACAACCTACATACAAAGCACGTCAGACAGAGCACACAATTAATATCCCACTCAACACGTAAAACACACAGAGGACACAACACAAAGCACAATATGCCAAACAGATTAGGATACACCCAACACACATGCAACTGAGAGCACAATACGTTGCACATCACGGAACACACGTGCGGTCCCATCACACACTAAACATGAAACAGAAAACCATTCACAGACCACATAACATTCCCGACCATGAACACAACACGCTACAAAAAAGACGCCAAACGTACGACACACAAAGACACACTCCAAGCACGCAACACCCAGCGCAGGACCGCCCACAAACACACCAGTCTCACAGCCCTCCACAGAGCAATACACACAGAACATACCCTACAAACAACAAATTACCCAAACTGCACACCTCACAATCGCAACACAACACACAGACCGATGCAACCACTACATACCATACATAAAGCCACACGCTCAAGGAATAACCACAATAAACTTAAGTAAACTCCCACAAACACAAAGACAGAGGACACACACAAACTCAGCACGCTAAAAGCACAACAGATGAAACAACATACAGCACAAACATCACAGGACATAAAGGCACACCATTCTCAGACATCACGATTAGCCATATACACACCACACACACAATGAGGTACACGACACGAGCAAAACCACATACAGATAACACGTGTCCCCTCACACACTTAATCAATCACACACACAGCCTCTCAAACACAGCCAAACACGTATCAGAATCACATATGCATCACACACAGAAAACATACAAAACCACATGAAAGCAAACAACCAAGAATAAAGGCAGATCGCACACTTTCCTAACACTGAACACCCCACTCACAACCGCACGCAGACACCCCACACGCATGTATACACGGGCACCTTTACGCAATGCGCGCACAAACACACACACACACACAACATAAAGTAAAAACACAACAGTCACAGGGCGCACACCAGACACAACAGAGCACATGTTTCTCCTAAAACACATAAGTCACATTTGCAAGAGTACATGCACCATGCACCGTGAGGAACACCAAACACAACCACACACAGGTGACATATCTCACTTCGCAAACATAACAAGCACCCTCACATCACAACTCAAACACAACCATACGCAAATCACAATCACACACGGAAAACACACACAAAACAAATCCCTAGGCAAAACACACACAACGCACAAAGAAGACAAAGAGCGCACATTGCATACACTACACTTTGCAAGCACAACCACGCACAGACACAAAACACGTACATCCTCACGCAGGAGCACAACGCAGAGCACACACACAACACAGAAATACGCGAAACAAGAGTTCCAAGACACAGACCACACACCTCAAGGCACATAACTGCTCACAAAACACACACGGAAAGCATTGCACAGACTACGTACTGAACACACCATGAGACATACTGAACAAGCGAAACCGCACAGTCAACACTTCTGATATCACGTGCATAACTCAAACAGCCAAACACACACACACAACCTCTCTAACACAACCACACACAAATCACAATCTCCACACATAAGACGGACACAACACATACTAATAATCCACAGACAACTCCCCTATGAAGCACTACACCCAACGCACACAGCCACAAGCAGGCAGTATAGAGCACACACAGGTGCACGCAGACAGCTCGAAAAATCACACCCAAAATACACACTCACAGAACACATCAGACGCAACGCAAAACTAACATCACACTGAATGCTCAAAATACAGAGACCACCCAACATCTATCCTGTATGTAACACACAGAAAGCATATAGACAGCACTCACACAACCCAGAACACAGTACACAACAGAAAACAGAAAGACCAGACGCAGTACACCTGAAACACGACGACGGAAGGCAGACAACAGAAACACAACACACACACAAACACCAACAGATAACTCATAAAAAATGACAAGATATACAACACACAAAGAACCACTCAGTGCACAGAACACACAGCTCACGACCACACCCATGACACATTGCACGCCACACAGAGAAAGTATGCAGAACAATGTACTCAACAAGCAGCAAAGAACCCATAACACACATTGTACATTCACAACACACACCACATATACAAGCACCAGTAGAACACTCATAAAAAATGACAAAATGTACAACACACAAGGAACCGCTCAATGCACACAACTCACAACCACGCACGTCACACATTGCACGCCACACGGAGAAAATTACACAGAGCAGTGAACTCGACACGCAGTAAAGATCCCACACCACCCGTAGTACCTAATCTACACACACAACATGGACAACACACACAAAATAAACAAGGCCCACAGATCACAGTCAACACAAGCCCAAACACACAAGAACACACAGCACACACAGCACAGCCAAACGGAATACACACAGAATCACAACACAAACACCACAAATCATTCACTACCGCATATCAACCACAAATACAGCACACTACACGAAAGAATTCCAGAAAGCACAACACGCACGGATCAAACACGCACAATACACAGTAATAAACACATAACACACAACGCACACAGCAAGACATAAAAAAAAGAAGCAGAAACGACACACAGCACACACAACACAACGCACACAAAATGTGCATCACAACAGCGCAGACAACACTCACTACATACAACACTCGCAGAACATACAACACACCGGCCACACACAACACACATGGAGAGCGCCAACACAACACAACGCACACGAAAAACACCCACAACACGCCAAAGAGTTTACATACAACCTCTCAACACACAAACATCGCCTCACCCTAAACAACACACCCCACACACACCGAGCACATGACTGCACACAATACCCATGAACCACGGTTCTCAGAGTAAACACAACACACACAGTGAGGGACACTGACCAAGCATGACCACACACAGTACACACATCACAAATTACACTCAATACTCAAACAGCGAACCCCACACACCACCTGTCAAACACAAACCCACGGTAATCACAACCACATGCAGAACCCGCACCACACACAACACATGCGAAATGACATGGAAGAAATACACAAACCACAAAAGAACACCGAATTTATGAAACACATTTCACAGACTGCACACACCACACAAAACACACATAAAACATACAGCACACAGGGCCTCACAGAACGCACAATGCGAAGCACACAACCTACATACAAAGCACGTCAGACAGAGCACACAATTAATATCCCACTCAACACGTAAAACACACAGAGGACACAACACAAAGCACAATATGCCAAACAGATTAGGATACACCCAACACACATGCAACTGAGAGCACAATACGTTGCACATCACGGAACACACGTGCGGTCCCATCACACACTAAACATGAAACAGAAAACCATTCACAGACCACATAACATTCCCGACCATGAACACAACACGCTACAAAAAAGACGCCAAACGTACGACACACAAAGACACACTCCAAGCACGCAACACCCAGCGCAGGACCGCCCACAAACACACCAGTCTCACAGCCCTCCACAGAGCAATACACACAGAACATACCCTACAAACAACAAATTACCCAAACTGCACACCTCACAATCGCAACAGTCACAACACAGAAAGAACACAACACACGGGAAACACACGCTCAGACACATAAACACTGCCATGCACATTAAGCCAGCAGACCACAGACATCAGAGCTAAAAACACACAATAACGCAGCACGCAAAACGCAACACAACACAGAATACACACCCAATCACACAACAAACACCACAACCCATGCCCTACAGTATAAACAAAAGACGAACGACGCACTTCACACATGACACAAAACCCACAAACACAAAGGACCACACAGAAAGACGCACAACGCAAACATCGCACACAACACACACATTAAAAGAAACACATCAACACATTGCCGCAACACACAAAATAATACACAAATTACAGAGCAATACATCACACAACACACAAACATCACACACAATTTATACATCACACCTCATAACACACACAACACCCTGCAGTAACAACACAACACACAGACCGATGCAACCACTACATACCATACATAAAGCCACACGCTCAAGGAATAACCACAATAAACTTAAGTAAACTCCCACAAACACAAAGACAGAGGACACACACAAACTCAGCACGCTAAAAGCACAACAGATGAAACAACATACAGCACAAACATCACAGGACATAAAGGCACACCATTCTCAGACATCACGATTAGCCATATACACACCACACACACAATGAGGTACACGACACGAGCAAAACCACATACAGATAACACGTGTCCCCTCACACACTTAATCAATCACACACACAGCCTCTCAAACACAGCCAAACACGTATCAGAATCACATATGCATCACACACAGAAAACATACAAAACCACATGAAAGCAAACAACCAAGAATAAAGGCAGATCGCACACTTTTCTAACACTGAACACCCCACTCACAACCGCACGCAGACACCCCACACGCATGTATACACGGGCACCTTTACGCAATGCGCGCACAAACACACACACACACACACAACATAAAGTAAAAACACAACAGTCACAGGGCGCACACCAGACACAACAGAGCACATGTTTCTCCTAAAACACATAAGTCACATTTGCAAGAGTACATGCACCATGCACCGTGAGGAACACCAAACAAAACCACACACAGGTGACATATCTCACTTCGCAAACATAACAAGCACCCTCACATCACAACTCAAACACAACCATACGCAAATCACAATCACATACGGAAAACACACACAAAACAAATCCCTAGGCAAAACACACACAACGCACAAAGAAGACAAAGAGCGCACATTGCATACACTACACTCTGCAAGCACAACCACGCACAGACACAAAACACGTACATCCTCACGCAGGAGCACAACGCAGAGCACACACACAACACAGAAATACGCGAAACAAGAGTTCCAAGACACAGACCACACACCTCAAGGCACATAACTGCTCACAAAACACACACGGAAAGCATTGCACAGACTACGTACTGAACACACCATGAGACATACTGAACAAGCGAAACCGCACAGTCAACACTTCTGATATCACGTGCATAACTCAAACAGCCAAACACACACACACAACCTCTCTAACACAACCACACACAAATCACAATCTCCACACATAAGACGGACACAACACATACTAATAATCCACAGACAACTCCCCTATGAAGCACTACACCCAACGCACACAGCCACAAGCAGGCAGTATAGAGCACACACAGGTGCACGCAGACAGCTCGAAAAATCACACCCAAAATACACACTCACAGAACACATCAGACGCAACGCAAAACTAACATCACACTGAATGCTCAAAATACAGAGACCACCCAACATCTATCCTGTATGTAACACACAGAAAGCATATAGACAGCACTCACACAACCCAGAACACAGTACACAACAGAAAACAGAAAGACCAGACGCAGTACACCTGAAACACGACGACGGAAGGCAGACAACAGAAACACAACACACACACAAACACCAACGGATAACTCATAAAAAATGACAAGATATACAACACACAAAGAACCACTCAGTGCACAGAACACACAGCTCACGACCACACCCATGACACATTGCACGCCACACAGAGAAAGTATGCAGAACAATGTACTCAACAAGCAGCAAAGAACCCATAACACACATTGTACATTCACAACACACACCACATATACAAGCACCAGTAGAACACTCATAAAAAATGACAAAATGTACAACACACAAGGAACCGCTCAATGCACACAACTCACAACCACGCACGTCACACATTGCACGCCACACGGAGAAAATTACACAGAGCAGTGAACTCGACACGCAGTAAAGATCCCACACCACCCGTAGTACCTACTCTACACACACAACATGGACAACACACACAAAATAAACAAGGCCCACAGATCACAGTCAACACAAGCCCAAACACACAAGAACACACAGCACACACAGCACAGCCAAACGGAATACACACAGAATCACAACACAAACACCACAAATCATTCACTACCGCATATCAACCACAAATACAGCACACTACACGAAAGAATTCCAGAAAGCACAACACGCACGGATCAAACACGCACAATACACAGTAATAAACACATAACACACAACGCACACAGCAAGACATAAAAAAAAGAAGCAGAAACGACACACAGCACACACAACACAACGCACACAAAATGTGCATCACAACAGCGCAGACAACACTCACTACATACAACACTCGCAGAACATACAACACACCGGCCACACACAACACACATGGAGAGCGCCAACACAACACAACGCACACGAAAACCACCCACAACACGCCAAAGAGTTTACATACAACCTCTCAACACACAAACATCGCCTCACCCTAAACAACACACCCCACACACACCGAGCACATGACTGCACACAATACCCATGAACCACGGTTCTCAGAGTAAACACAACACACACAGTGAGGGACACTGACCAAGCATGACCACACACAGTACACACATCACAAATTACACTCAATACTCAAACAGCGAACCCCACACACCACCTGTCAAACACAAACCCACGGTAATCACAACCACATGCAGAACCCGCACCACACACAACACATGCGAAATGACATGGAAGAAATACACAAACCACAAAAGAACACCGAATTTATGAAACACATTTCACAGACTGCACACACCACACAAAACACACATAAAACATACAGCACACAGGGCCTCACAGAATGCACAATGCGAAGCACACAACCTACATACAAAGCACGTCAGACAGAGCACACAATTAATATCCCACTCAACACGTAAAACACACAGAGGACACAACACAAAGCACAATATGCCAAACAGATTAGGATACACCCAACACACATGCAACTGAGAGCACAATACGTTGCACATCACGGAACACACGTGCGGTCCCATCACACACTAAACATGAAACAGAAAACCATTCACAGACCACATAACATTCCCGACCATGAACACAACACGCTACAAAAAAGACGCCAAACGTACGACACACAAAGACACACTCCAAGCACGCAACACCCAGCGCAGGACCGCCCACAAACACACCAGTCTCACAGCCCTCCACAGAGCAATACACACAGAACATACCCTACAAACAACAAATTACCCAAACTGCACACCTCACAATCGCAACAGTCACAACACAGAAAGAACACAACACACGGGAAACACACGCTCAGACACATAAACACTGCCATGCACATTAAGCCAGCAGACCACAGACATCAGAGCTAAAAACACACAATAACGCAGCACGCAAAACGCAACACAACACAGAATACACACCCAATCACACAACAAACACCACAACCCATGCCCTACAGTATAAACAAAAGACGAACGACGCACTTCACACATGACACAAAACCCACAAACACAAAGGACCACACAGAAAGACGCACAACGCAAACATCGCACACAACACACACATTAAAAGAAACACATCAACACATTGCCGCAACACACAAAATAATACACAAATTACAGAGCAATACATCACACAACACACAAACATCACACACAATTTATACATCACACCTCATAACACACACAACACCCTGCAGTAACAACACAACACACAGACCGATGCAACCACTACATACCATACATAAAGCCACACGCTCAAGGAATAACCACAATAAACTTAAGTAAACTCCCACAAACACAAAGACAGAGGACACACACAAACTCAGCACGCTAAAAGCACAACAGATGAAACAACATACAGCACAAACATCACAGGACATAAAGGCACACGATTCTCAGACACCACGATTAGCCATATACACACCACACACACAATGAGGTACACGACACGAGCAAAACCACATACAGATAACACGTGTCCCCTCACACACTTAATCAATCACACACACAGCCTCTCAAACACAGCCAAACACGTATCAGAATCACATATGCATCACACACAGAAAACATACAAAACCACATGAAAGCAAACAACCAAGAATAAAGGCAGATAGCACACTTTTCTAACACTGAACACCCCACTCACAACCGCACGCAGACACCCCACACGCATGTATACACGGGCACCTTTACGCAATGCGCGCACAAACACACACACACACACAACAAAAAGTAAAAACACAACAGTCACAGGGCGCACACCAGACACAACAGAGCACATGTTTCTCCTAAAACACACAAGTCACATTTGCAAGAGTACATGCACCACGCACCGTGAGGAACACCAAACACAACCACACACAGGTGACATATCTCACTTCGCAAACATAACAAGCACCCTCACATCACAACTCAAACACAACCATACGCAAATCACAATCACACACGGAAAACACACACAAAACAAATCCCTGGGCAAAACACACACAACCCACAAAGAAGACAAAGAGCGCACATTGCATACACTACACTCTGCAAGCACAACCACGCACAGACACAAAACACGTACATCCTCACGCAGGAGCACAACGCAGAGCACACACACAACACAGAAACACGCGAAACAAGAGTCCCAAGACACAGACCACACACCTCAAGGCACATAACTGCTCACAAAACACACACGGAAAACACTGCACAGACTACGTACTGCACACACCATGAGACATACTGAACAAGCGAAACCGCACAGTCAACACTTCTGATATCACGTGCATAACTCAAACAGCCAAACACACACACACAACCTCTCTAACACAACCACACACAAATCACAAACTCCACACATAAGACGGACACAACACATACTAATAATCCACAGACTACTCCCCTATGACGCACTACACACAACACACACAGCCACAAGCAGGCAGTATAGAGCACACACAGGTGCACGCAGACAGCTCGAAAAATCACACCCAAAATACACACTCACAGAACACATCAGACGCAACGCAAAACTAACATCACACAGAATGCTCAAAATACAGAGACCACCCAACATCTATCCTGTATGTAACACACAGAAAGCATATAGACAGCACTCACACAACCCAGAACACAGTACACAACAGAAAGCAGAAAGACCAGACGCAGTACACATGAAACACGACGACGGAAGGCAGACAACAGAAACACAACACACACACAAACACCAACGGATAACTCATAAAAAATGACAAGATATACAACACACAAAGAACCACTCAGTGCACAGAACACACAGCTCACGACCACACCCATGACACATTGCACGCCACACAGAGAAAGTATGCAGAACAATGTACTCAACAAGCAGCAAAGAACCCATAACACACATTGTACATTCACAACACACACCACATATACAAGCACCAGTAGAACACTCATAAAAAATGACAAAATGTACAACACACAAGGAACCGCTCAATGCACACAACTCACAACCACGCACGTCACACATTGCACGCCACACGGAGAAAATTACACAGAGCAGTGAACTCGACACGCAGTAAAGATCCCACACCACACGTAGTACCTACTCTACACACACAACATGGACAACACACACAAAATAAACAAGGCCCACAGATCACAGTCAACACAAGCCCAAACACACAAGAACACACAGCACACACAGCACAGCCAAACGGAATACACACAGAATCACAACACAAACACCACAAATCATTCACTACCGCATATCAACCACAAATACAGCACACTACACGAAAGAATTCCAGAAAGCACAACACGCACGGATCAAACACGCACAATACACAGTAATAAACACATAACACACAACGCACACAGCAAGACATAAAAAAAAGAAGCAGAAACGACACACAGCACACACAACACAACACACACAAAATGTGCATCACAACAGCGCAGACAACACTCACTACATACAACACTCGCAGAACATACAACACACCGGCCACACACAACACACATGGAGAGCGCCAACACAACACATACAACGCACACGAAAAACACCCACAACACGCCAAAGAGTTTACATACAACCTCTCAACACACAAACATCGCCTCACCCTAAACAACACACCCCACACACACCGAGCACATGACTGCACACAATACCCATGAACCACGGTTCTCAGAGTAAACACAACACACACAGTGAGGGACACTGACCAAGCATGACCACACACAGTACACACATCACAAATTACACTCAATACTCAAACAGCGAACCCCACACACCACCTGTCAAACACAAACCCACGGTAATCACAACCACATGCAGAACCCGCACCACACACAACACATGCGAAATGACATGGAAGAAATACACAAACCACAAAAGAACACCGAATTTATGAAACACATTTCACAGACTGCACACACCACACAAAACACACATAAAACATACAGCACACAGGGCCTCACAGAACGCACAATGCGAAGCACACAACCTACATACAAAGCACGTCAGACAGAGCACACAATTAATATCCCACTCAACACGTAAAACACACAGAGGACACAACACAAAGCACAATATGCCAAACAGATTAGGATACACCCAACACACATGCAACTGAGAGCACAATACGTTGCACATCACGGAACACACGTGCGGTCCCATCACACACTAAACATGAAACAGAAAACCATTCACAGACCACATAACATTCCCGACCATGAACACAACACGCTACAAAAAAGACGCCAAACGTACGACACACAAAGACACACTCCAAGCACGCAACACCCAGCGCAGGACCGCCCACAAACACACCAGTCTCACAGCCCTCCACAGAGCAATACACACAGAACATACCCTACAAACAACAAATTACCCAAACTGCACACCTCACAATCGCAACAGTCACAACACAGAAAGAACACAACACACGGGAAACACACGCTCAGACACATAAACACTGCCATGCACATTAAGCCAGCAGACCACAGACATCAGAGCTAAAAACACACAATAACGCAGCACGCAAAACGCAACACAACACAGAATACACACCCAATCACACAACAAACACCACAACCCATGCCCTACAGTATAAACAAAAGACGAACGACGCACTTCACACATGACACAAAACCCACAAACACAAAGGACCACACAGAAAGACGCACAACGCAAACATCGCACACAACACACACATTAAAAGAAACACATCAACACATTGCCGCAACACACAAAATAATACACAAATTACAGAGCAATACATCACACAACACACAAACATCACACACAATTTATACATCACACCTCATAACACACACAACACCCTGCAGTAACAACACAACACACAGACCGATGCAACCACTACATACCATACATAAAGCCACACGCTCAAGGAATAACCACAATAAACTTAAGTAAACTCCCACAAACACAAAGACAGAGGACACACACAAACTCAGCACGCTAAAAGCACAACAGATGAAACAACATACAGCACAAACATCACAGGACATAAAGGCACACGATTCTCAGACACCACGATTAGCCATATACACACCACACACACAATGAGGTACACGACACGAGCAAAACCACATACAGATAACACGTGTCCCCTCACACACTTAATCAATCACACACACAGCCTCTCAAACACAGCCAAACACGTATCAGAATCACATATGCATCACACACAGAAAACATACAAAACCACATGAAAGCAAACAACCAAGAATAAAGGCAGATAGCACACTTTTCTAACACTGAACACCCCACTCACAACCGCACGCAGACACCCCACACGCATGTATACACGGGCACCTTTACGCAATGCGCGCACAAACACACACACACACACAACAAAAAGTAAAAACACAACAGTCACAGGGCGCACACCAGACACAACAGAGCACATGTTTCTCCTAAAACACACAAGTCACATTTGCAAGAGTACATGCACCACGCACCGTGAGGAACACCAAACACAACCACACACAGGTGACATATCTCACTTCGCAAACATAACAAGCACCCTCACATCACAACTCAAACACAACCATACGCAAATCACAATCACACACGGAAAACACACACAAAACAAATCCCTGGGCAAAACACACACAACCCACAAAGAAGACAAAGAGCGCACATTGCATACACTACACTCTGCAAGCACAACCACGCACAGACACAAAACACGTACATCCTCACGCAGGAGCACAACGCAGAGCACACACACAACACAGAAACACGCGAAACAAGAGTCCCAAGACACAGACCACACACCTCAAGGCACATAACTGCTCACAAAACACACACGGAAAACACTGCACAGACTACGTACTGCACACACCATGAGACATACTGAACAAGCGAAACCGCACAGTCAACACTTCTGATATCACGTGCATAACTCAAACAGCCAAACACACACACACAACCTCTCTAACACAACCACACACAAATCACAAACTCCACACATAAGACGGACACAACACATACTAATAATCCACAGACTACTCCCCTATGACGCACTACACACAACACACACAGCCACAAGCAGGCAGTATAGAGCACACACAGGTGCACGCAGACAGCTCGAAAAATCACACCCAAAATACACACTCACAGAACACATCAGACGCAACGCAAAACTAACATCACACAGAATGCTCAAAATACAGAGACCACCCAACATCTATCCTGTATGTAACACACAGAAAGCATATAGACAGCACTCACACAACCCAGAACACAGTACACAACAGAAAGCAGAAAGACCAGACGCAGTACACATGAAACACGACGACGGAAGGCAGACAACAGAAACACAACACACACACAAACACCAACGGATAACTCATAAAAAATGACAAGATATACAACACACAAAGAACCACTCAGTGCACAGAACACACAGCTCACGACCACACCCATGACACATTGCACGCCACACAGAGAAAGTATGCAGAACAATGTACTCAACAAGCAGCAAAGAACCCATAACACACATTGTACATTCACAACACACACCACATATACAAGCACCAGTAGAACACTCATAAAAAATGACAAAATGTACAACACACAAGGAACCGCTCAATGCACACAACTCACAACCACGCACGTCACACATTGCACGCCACACGGAGAAAATTACACAGAGCAGTGAACTCGACACGCAGTAAAGATCCCACACCACACGTAGTACCTACTCTACACACACAACATGGACAACACACACAAAATAAACAAGGCCCACAGATCACAGTCAACACAAGCCCAAACACACAAGAACACACAGCACACACAGCACAGCCAAACGGAATACACACAGAATCACAACACAAACACCACAAATCATTCACTACCGCATATCAACCACAAATACAGCACACTACACGAAAGAATTCCAGAAAGCACAACACGCACGGATCAAACACGCACAATACACAGTAATAAACACATAACACACAACGCACACAGCAAGACATAAAAAAAAGAAGCAGAAACGACACACAGCACACACAACACAACACACACAAAATGTGCATCACAACAGCGCAGACAACACTCACTACATACAACACTCGCAGAACATACAACACACCGGCCACACACAACACACATGGAGAGCGCCAACACAACACATACAACGCACACGAAAAACACCCACAACACGCCAAAGAGTTTACATACAACCTCTCAACACACAAACATCGCCTCACCCTAAACAACAAACCCCACACACACCGAGCACATGACTGCACACAATACCCATGAACCACGGTTCTCAGAGTAAACACAACACACACAGTGAGGGACACTGACCAAGCATGACCACACACAGTACACACATCACAAATTACACTCAATACTCAAACAGCGAACCCCACACACCACCTGTCAAACACAAACCCACGGTAATCACAACCACATGCAGAACCCGCACCACACACAACACATGCGAAATGACATGGAAGAAATACACAAACCACAAAAGAACACCGAATTTATGAAACACATTTCACAGACTGCACACACCACACAAAACACACATAAAACATACAGCACACAGGGCCTCACAGAATGCACAATGCGAAGCACACAACCTACATACAAAGCACGTCAGACAGAGCACACAATTAATATCCCACTCAACACGTAAAACACACAGAGGACACAACACAAAGCACAATATGCCAAACAGATTAGGATACACCCAACACACATGCAACTGAGAGCACAATACGTTGCACATCACGGAACACACGTGCGGTCCCATCACACACTAAACATGAAACAGAAAACCATTCACAGACCACATAACATTCCCGACCATGAACACAACACGCTACAAAAAAGACGCCAAACGTACGACACACAAAGACACACTCCAAGCACGCAACACCCAGCGCAGGACCGCCCACAAACACACCAGTCTCACAGCCCTCCACAGAGCAATACACACAGAACATACCCTACAAACAACAAATTACCCAAACTGCACACCTCACAATCGCAACAGTCACAACACAGAAAGAACACAACACACGGGAAACACACGCTCAGACACATAAACACTGCCATGCACATTAAGCCAGCAGACCACAGACATCAGAGCTAAAAACACACAATAACGCAGCACGCAAAACGCAACACAACACAGAATACACACCCAATCACACAACAAACACCACAACCCATGCCCTACAGTATAAACAAAAGACGAACGACGCACTTCACACATGACACAAAACCCACAAACACAAAGGACCACACAGAAAGACGCACAACGCAAACATCGCACACAACACACACATTAAAAGAAACACATCAACACATTGCCGCAACACACAAAATAATACACAAATTACAGAGCAATACATCACACAACACACAAACATCACACACAATTTATACATCACACCTCATAACACACACAACACCCTGCAGTAACAACACAACACACAGACCGATGCAACCACTACATACCATACATAAAGCCACACGCTCAAGGAATAACCACAATAAACTTAAGTAAACTCCCACAAACACAAAGACAGAGGACACACACAAACTCAGCACGCTAAAAGCACAACAGATGAAACAACATACAGCACAAACATCACAGGACATAAAGGCACACGATTCTCAGACACCACGATTAGCCATATACACACCACACACACAATGAGGTACACGACACGAGCAAAACCACATACAGATAACACGTGTCCCCTCACACACTTAATCAATCACACACACAGCCTCTCAAACACAGCCAAACACGTATCAGAATCACATATGCATCACACACAGAAAACATACAAAACCACATGAAAGCAAACAACCAAGAATAAAGGCAGATAGCACACTTTTCTAACACTGAACACCCCACTCACAACCGCACGCAGACACCCCACACGCATGTATACACGGGCACCTTTACGCAATGCACGCACAAACACACACACACACACAACAAAAAGTAAAAACACAACAGTCACAGGGCGCACACCAGACACAACAGAGCACATGTTTCTCCTAAAACACACAAGTCACATTTGCAAGAGTACATGCACCACGCACCGTGAGGAACACCAAACACAACCACACACAGGTGACATATCTCACTTCGCAAACATAACAAGCACCCTCACATCACAACTCAAACACAACCATACGCAAATCACAATCACACACGGAAAACACACACAAAACAAATCCCTGGGCAAAACACACACAACCCACAAAGAAGACAAAGAGCGCACATTGCATACACTACACTCTGCAAGCACAACCACGCACAGACACAAAACACGTACATCCTCACGCAGGAGCACAACGCAGAGCACACACACAACACAGAAACACGCGAAACAAGAGTCCCAAGACACAGACCACACACCTCAAGGCACATAACTGCTCACAAAACACACACGGAAAACACTGCACAGACTACGTACTGCACACACCATGAGACATACTGAACAAGCGAAACCGCACAGTCAACACTTCTGATATCACGTGCATAACTCAAACAGCCAAACACACACACACAACCTCTCTAACACAACCACACACAAATCACAAACTCCACACATAAGACGGACACAACACATACTAATAATCCACAGACTACTCCCCTATGACGCACTACACACAACACACACAGCCACAAGCAGGCAGTATAGAGCACACACAGGTGCACGCAGACAGCTCGAAAAATCACACCCAAAATACACACTCACAGAACACATCAGACGCAACGCAAAACTAACATCACACAGAATGCTCAAAATACAGAGACCACCCAACATCTATCCTGTATGTAACACACAGAAAGCATATAGACAGCACTCACACAACCCAGAACACAGTACACAACAGAAAGCAGAAAGACCAGACGCAGTACACATGAAACACGACGACGGAAGGCAGACAACAGAAACACAACACACACACAAACACCAACGGATAACTCATAAAAAATGACAAGATATACAACACACAAAGAACCACTCAGTGCACAGAACACACAGCTCACGACCACACCCATGACACATTGCACGCCACACAGAGAAAGTATGCAGAACAATGTACTCAACAAGCAGCAAAGAACCCATAACACACATTGTACATTCACAACACACACCACATATACAAGCACCAGTAGAACACTCATAAAAAATGACAAAATGTACAACACACAAGGAACCGCTCAATGCACACAACTCACAACCACGCACGTCACACATTGCACGCCACACGGAGAAAATTACACAGAGCAGTGAACTCGACACGCAGTAAAGATCCCACACCACCCGTAGTACCTACTCTACACACACAACATGGACAACACACACAAAATAAACAAGGCCCACAGATCACAGTCAACACAAGCCCAAACACACAAGAACACACAGCACACACAGCACAGCCAAACGGAATACACACAGAATCACAACACAAACACCACAAATCATTCACTACCGCATATCAACCACAAATACAGCACACTACACGAAAGAATTCCAGAAAGCACAACACGCACGGATCAAACACGCACAATACACAGTAATAAACACATAACACACAACGCACACAGCAAGACATAAAAAAAAGAAGCAGAAACGACACACAGCACACACAACACAACGCACACAAAATGTGCATCACAACAGCGCAGACAACACTCACTACATACAACACTCGCAGAACATACAACACACCGGCCACACACAACACACATGGAGAGCGCCAACACAACACAACGCACACGAAAACCACCCACAACACGCCAAAGAGTTTACATACAACCTCTCAACACACAAACATCGCCTCACCCTAAACAACACACCCCACACACACCGAGCACATGACTGCACACAATACCCATGAACCACGGTTCTCAGAGTAAACACAACACACACAGTGAGGGACACTGACCAAGCATGACCACACACAGTACACACATCACAAATTACACTCAATACTCAAACAGCGAACCCCACACACCACCTGTCAAACACAAACCCACGGTAATCACAACCACATGCAGAACCCGCACCACACACAACACATGCGAAATGACATGGAAGAAATACACAAACCACAAAAGAACACCGAATTTATGAAACACATTTCACAGACTGCACACACCACACAAAACACACATAAAACATACAGCACACAGGGCCTCACAGAATGCACAATGCGAAGCACACAACCTACATACAAAGCACGTCAGACAGAGCACACAATTAATATCCCACTCAACACGTAAAACACACAGAGGACACAACACAAAGCACAATATGCCAAACAGATTAGGATACACCCAACACACATGCAACTGAGAGCACAATACGTTGCACATCACGGAACACACGTGCGGTCCCATCACACACTAAACATGAAACAGAAAACCATTCACAGACCACATAACATTCCCGACCATGAACACAACACGCTACAAAAAAGACGCCAAACGTACGACACACAAAGACACACTCCAAGCACGCAACACCCAGCGCAGGACCGCCCACAAACACACCAGTCTCACAGCCCTCCACAGAGCAATACACACAGAACATACCCTACAAACAACAAATTACCCAAACTGCACACCTCACAATCGCAACAGTCACAACACAGAAAGAACACAACACACGGGAAACACACGCTCAGACACATAAACACTGCCATGCACATTAAGCCAGCAGACCACAGACATCAGAGCTAAAAACACACAATAACGCAGCACGCAAAACGCAACACAACACAGAATACACACCCAATCACACAACAAACACCACAACCCATGCCCTACAGTATAAACAAAAGACGAACGACGCACTTCACACATGACACAAAACCCACAAACACAAAGGACCACACAGAAAGACGCACAACGCAAACATCGCACACAACACACACATTAAAAGAAACACATCAACACATTGCCGCAACACACAAAATAATACACAAATTACAGAGCAATACATCACACAACACACAAACATCACACACAATTTATACATCACACCTCATAACACACACAACACCCTGCAGTAACAACACAACACACAGACCGATGCAACCACTACATACCATACATAAAGCCACACGCTCAAGGAATAACCACAATAAACTTAAGTAAACTCCCACAAACACAAAGACAGAGGACACACACAAACTCAGCACGCTAAAAGCACAACAGATGAAACAACATACAGCACAAACATCACAGGACATAAAGGCACACGATTCTCAGACACCACGATTAGCCATATACACACCACACACACAATGAGGTACACGACACGAGCAAAACCACATACAGATAACACGTGTCCCCTCACACACTTAATCAATCACACACACAGCCTCTCAAACACAGCCAAACACGTATCAGAATCACATATGCATCACACACAGAAAACATACAAAACCACATGAAAGCAAACAACCAAGAATAAAGGCAGATAGCACACTTTTCTAACACTGAACACCCCACTCACAACCGCACGCAGACACCCCACACGCATGTATACACGGGCACCTTTACGCAATGCGCGCACAAACACACACACACACACAACAAAAAGTAAAAACACAACAGTCACAGGGCGCACACCAGACACAACAGAGCACATGTTTCTCCTAAAACACACAAGTCACATTTGCAAGAGTACATGCACCACGCACCGTGAGGAACACCAAACACAACCACACACAGGTGACATATCTCACTTCGCAAACATAACAAGCACCCTCACATCACAACTCAAACACAACCATACGCAAATCACAATCACACACGGAAAACACACACAAAACAAATCCCTGGGCAAAACACACACAACCCACAAAGAAGACAAAGAGCGCACATTGCATACACTACACTCTGCAAGCACAACCACGCACAGACACAAAACACGTACATCCTCACGCAGGAGCACAACGCAGAGCACACACACAACACAGAAACACGCGAAACAAGAGTCCCAAGACACAGACCACACACCTCAAGGCACATAACTGCTCACAAAACACACACGGAAAACACTGCACAGACTACGTACTGCACACACCATGAGACATACTGAACAAGCGAAACCGCACAGTCAACACTTCTGATATCACGTGCATAACTCAAACAGCCAAACACACACACACAACCTCTCTAACACAACCACACACAAATCACAAACTCCACACATAAGACGGACACAACACATACTAATAATCCACAGACTACTCCCCTATGACGCACTACACACAACACACACAGCCACAAGCAGGCAGTATAGAGCACACACAGGTGCACGCAGACAGCTCGAAAAATCACACCCAAAATACACACTCACAGAACACATCAGACGCAACGCAAAACTAACATCACACAGAATGCTCAAAATACAGAGACCACCCAACATCTATCCTGTATGTAACACACAGAAAGCATATAGACAGCACTCACACAACCCAGAACACAGTACACAACAGAAAGCAGAAAGACCAGACGCAGTACACATGAAACACGACGACGGAAGGCAGACAACAGAAACACAACACACACACAAACACCAACGGATAACTCATAAAAAATGACAAGATATACAACACACAAAGAACCACTCAGTGCACAGAACACACAGCTCACGACCACACCCATGACACATTGCACGCCACACAGAGAAAGTATGCAGAACAATGTACTCAACAAGCAGCAAAGAACCCATAACACACATTGTACATTCACAACACACACCACATATACAAGCACCAGTAGAACACTCATAAAAAATGACAAAATGTACAACACACAAGGAACCGCTCAATGCACACAACTCACAACCACGCACGTCACACATTGCACGCCACACGGAGAAAATTACACAGAGCAGTGAACTCGACACGCAGTAAAGATCCCACACCACACGTAGTACCTACTCTACACACACAACATGGACAACACACACAAAATAAACAAGGCCCACAGATCACAGTCAACACAAGCCCAAACACACAAGAACACACAGCACACACAGCACAGCCAAACGGAATACACACAGAATCACAACACAAACACCACAAATCATTCACTACCGCATATCAACCACAAATACAGCACACTACACGAAAGAATTCCAGAAAGCACAACACGCACGGATCAAACACGCACAATACACAGTAATAAACACATAACACACAACGCACACAGCAAGACATAAAAAAAAGAAGCAGAAACGACACACAGCACACACAACACAACACACACAAAATGTGCATCACAACAGCGCAGACAACACTCACTACATACAACACTCGCAGAACATACAACACACCGGCCACACACAACACACATGGAGAGCGCCAACACAACACATACAACGCACACGAAAAACACCCACAACACGCCAAAGAGTTTACATACAACCTCTCAACACACAAACATCGCCTCACCCTAAACAACAAACCCCACACACACCGAGCACATGACTGCACACAATACCCATGAACCACGGTTCTCAGAGTAAACACAACACACACAGTGAGGGACACTGACCAAGCATGACCACACACAGTACACACATCACAAATTACACTCAATACTCAAACAGCGAACCCCACACACCACCTGTCAAACACAAACCCACGGTAATCACAACCACATGCAGAACCCGCACCACACACAACACATGCGAAATGACATGGAAGAAATACACAAACCACAAAAGAACACCGAATTTATGAAACACATTTCACAGACTGCACACACCACACAAAACACACATAAAACATACAGCACACAGGGCCTCACAGAATGCACAATGCGAAGCACACAACCTACATACAAAGCACGTCAGACAGAGCACACAATTAATATCCCACTCAACACGTAAAACACACAGAGGACACAACACAAAGCACAATATGCCAAACAGATTAGGATACACCCAACACACATGCAACTGAGAGCACAATACGTTGCACATCACGGAACACACGTGCGGTCCCATCACACACTAAACATGAAACAGAAAACCATTCACAGACCACATAACATTCCCGACCATGAACACAACACGCTACAAAAAAGACGCCAAACGTACGACACACAAAGACACACTCCAAGCACGCAACACCCAGCGCAGGACCGCCCACAAACACACCAGTCTCACAGCCCTCCACAGAGCAATACACACAGAACATACCCTACAAACAACAAATTACCCAAACTGCACACCTCACAATCGCAACAGTCACAACACAGAAAGAACACAACACACGGGAAACACACGCTCAGACACATAAACACTGCCATGCACATTAAGCCAGCAGACCACAGACATCAGAGCTAAAAACACACAATAACGCAGCACGCAAAACGCAACACAACACAGAATACACACCCAATCACACAACAAACACCACAACCCATGCCCTACAGTATAAACAAAAGACGAACGACGCACTTCACACATGACACAAAACCCACAAACACAAAGGACCACACAGAAAGACGCACAACGCAAACATCGCACACAACACACACATTAAAAGAAACACATCAACACATTGCCGCAACACACAAAATAATACACAAATTACAGAGCAATACATCACACAACACACAAACATCACACACAATTTATACATCACACCTCATAACACACACAACACCCTGCAGTAACAACACAACACACAGACCGATGCAACCACTACATACCATACATAAAGCCACACGCTCAAGGAATAACCACAATAAACTTAAGTAAACTCCCACAAACACAAAGACAGAGGACACACACAAACTCAGCACGCTAAAAGCACAACAGATGAAACAACATACAGCACAAACATCACAGGACATAAAGGCACACGATTCTCAGACACCACGATTAGCCATATACACACCACACACACAATGAGGTACACGACACGAGCAAAACCACATACAGATAACACGTGTCCCCTCACACACTTAATCAATCACACACACAGCCTCTCAAACACAGCCAAACACGTATCAGAATCACATATGCATCACACACAGAAAACATACAAAACCACATGAAAGCAAACAACCAAGAATAAAGGCAGATAGCACACTTTTCTAACACTGAACACCCCACTCACAACCGCACGCAGACACCCCACACGCATGTATACACGGGCACCTTTACGCAATGCGCGCACAAACACACACACACACACAACAAAAAGTAAAAACACAACAGTCACAGGGCGCACACCAGACACAACAGAGCACATGTTTCTCCTAAAACACACAAGTCACATTTGCAAGAGTACATGCACCACGCACCGTGAGGAACACCAAACACAACCACACACAGGTGACATATCTCACTTCGCAAACATAACAAGCACCCTCACATCACAACTCAAACACAACCATACGCAAATCACAATCACACACGGAAAACACACACAAAACAAATCCCTGGGCAAAACACACACAACCCACAAAGAAGACAAAGAGCGCACATTGCATACACTACACTCTGCAAGCACAACCACGCACAGACACAAAACACGTACATCCTCACGCAGGAGCACAACGCAGAGCACACACACAACACAGAAACACGCGAAACAAGAGTCCCAAGACACAGACCACACACCTCAAGGCACATAACTGCTCACAAAACACACACGGAAAACACTGCACAGACTACGTACTGCACACACCATGAGACATACTGAACAAGCGAAACCGCACAGTCAACACTTCTGATATCACGTGCATAACTCAAACAGCCAAACACACACACACAACCTCTCTAACACAACCACACACAAATCACAAACTCCACACATAAGACGGACACAACACATACTAATAATCCACAGACTACTCCCCTATGACGCACTACACACAACACACACAGCCACAAGCAGGCAGTATAGAGCACACACAGGTGCACGCAGACAGCTCGAAAAATCACACCCAAAATACACACTCACAGAACACATCAGACGCAACGCAAAACTAACATCACACAGAATGCTCAAAATACAGAGACCACCCAACATCTATCCTGTATGTAACACACAGAAAGCATATAGACAGCACTCACACAACCCAGAACACAGTACACAACAGAAAGCAGAAAGACCAGACGCAGTACACATGAAACACGACGACGGAAGGCAGACAACAGAAACACAACACACACACAAACACCAACGGATAACTCATAAAAAATGACAAGATATACAACACACAAAGAACCACTCAGTGCACAGAACACACAGCTCACGACCACACCCATGACACATTGCACGCCACACAGAGAAAGTATGCAGAACAATGTACTCAACAAGCAGCAAAGAACCCATAACACACATTGTACATTCACAACACACACCACATATACAAGCACCAGTAGAACACTCATAAAAAATGACAAAATGTACAACACACAAGGAACCGCTCAATGCACACAACTCACAACCACGCACGTCACACATTGCACGCCACACGGAGAAAATTACACAGAGCAGTGAACTCGACACGCAGTAAAGATCCCACACCACACGTAGTACCTACTCTACACACACAACATGGACAACACACACAAAATAAACAAGGCCCACAGATCACAGTCAACACAAGCCCAAACACACAAGAACACACAGCACACACAGCACAGCCAAACGGAATACACACAGAATCACAACACAAACACCACAAATCATTCACTACCGCATATCAACCACAAATACAGCACACTACACGAAAGAATTCCAGAAAGCACAACACGCACGGATCAAACACGCACAATACACAGTAATAAACACATAACACACAACGCACACAGCAAGACATAAAAAAAAGAAGCAGAAACGACACACAGCACACACAACACAACACACACAAAATGTGCATCACAACAGCGCAGACAACACTCACTACATACAACACTCGCAGAACATACAACACACCGGCCACACACAACACACATGGAGAGCGCCAACACAACACATACAACGCACACGAAAAACACCCACAACACGCCAAAGAGTTTACATACAACCTCTCAACACACAAACATCGCCTCACCCTAAACAACAAACCCCACACACACCGAGCACATGACTGCACACAATACCCATGAACCACGGTTCTCAGAGTAAACACAACACACACAGTGAGGGACACTGACCAAGCATGACCACACACAGTACACACATCACAAATTACACTCAATACTCAAACAGCGAACCCCACACACCACCTGTCAAACACAAACCCACGGTAATCACAACCACATGCAGAACCCGCACCACACACAACACATGCGAAATGACATGGAAGAAATACACAAACCACAAAAGAACACCGAATTTATGAAACACATTTCACAGACTGCACACACCACACAAAACACACATAAAACATACAGCACACAGGGCCTCACAGAACGCACAATGCGAAGCACACAACCTACATACAAAGCACGTCAGACAGAGCACACAATTAATATCCCACTCAACACGTAAAACACACAGAGGACACAACACAAAGCACAATATGCCAAACAGATTAGGATACACCCAACACACATGCAACTGAGAGCACAATACGTTGCACATCACGGAACACACGTGCGGTCCCATCACACACTAAACATGAAACAGAAAACCATTCACAGACCACATAACATTCCCGACCATGAACACAACACGCTACAAAAAAGACGCCAAACGTACGACACACAAAGACACACTCCAAGCACGCAACACCCAGCGCAGGACCGCCCACAAACACACCAGTCTCACAGCCCTCCACAGAGCAATACACACAGAACATACCCTACAAACAACAAATTACCCAAACTGCACACCTCACAATCGCAACAGTCACAACACAGAAAGAACACAACACACGGGAAACACACGCTCAGACACATAAACACTGCCATGCACATTAAGCCAGCAGACCACAGACATCAGAGCTAAAAACACACAATAACGCAGCACGCAAAACGCAACACAACACAGAATACACACCCAATCACACAACAAACACCACAACCCATGCCCTACAGTATAAACAAAAGACGAACGACGCACTTCACACATGACACAAAACCCACAAACACAAAGGACCACACAGAAAGACGCACAACGCAAACATCGCACACAACACACACATTAAAAGAAACACATCAACACATTGCCGCAACACACAAAATAATACACAAATTACAGAGCAATACATCACACAACACACAAACATCACACACAATTTATACATCACACCTCATAACACACACAACACCCTGCAGTAACAACACAACACACAGACCGATGCAACCACTACATACCATACATAAAGCCACACGCTCAAGGAATAACCACAATAAACTTAAGTAAACTCCCACAAACACAAAGACAGAGGACACACACAAACTCAGCACGCTAAAAGCACAACAGATGAAACAACATACAGCACAAACATCACAGGACATAAAGGCACACGATTCTCAGACACCACGATTAGCCATATACACACCACACACACAATGAGGTACACGACACGAGCAAAACCACATACAGATAACACGTGTCCCCTCACACACTTAATCACACACACAGCCTCTCAAACACAGCCAAACACGTATCAGAATCACATATGCATCACACACAGAAAACATACAAAACCACATGAAAGCAAACAACCAAGAATAAAGGCAGATAGCACACTTTTCTAACACTGAACACCCCACTCACAACCGCACGCAGACACCCCACACGCATGTATACACGGGCACCTTTACGCAATGCGCGCACAAACACACACACACACACAACAAAAAGTAAAAACACAACAGTCACAGGGCGCACACCAGACACAACAGAGCACATGTTTCTCCTAAAACACACAAGTCACATTTGCAAGAGTACATGCACCACGCACCGTGAGGAACACCAAACACAACCACACACAGGTGACATATCTCACTTCGCAAACATAACAAGCACCCTCACATCACAACTCAAACACAACCATACGCAAATCACAATCACACACGGAAAACACACACAAAACAAATCCCTGGGCAAAACACACACAACCCACAAAGAAGACAAAGAGCGCACATTGCATACACTACACTCTGCAAGCACAACCACGCACAGACACAAAACACGTACATCCTCACGCAGGAGCACAACGCAGAGCACACACACAACACAGAAACACGCGAAACAAGAGTCCCAAGACACAGACCACACACCTCAAGGCACATAACTGCTCACAAAACACACACGGAAAACACTGCACAGACTACGTACTGCACACACCATGAGACATACTGAACAAGCGAAACCGCACAGTCAACACTTCTGATATCACGTGCATAACTCAAACAGCCAAACACACACACACAACCTCTCTAACACAACCACACACAAATCACAAACTCCACACATAAGACGGACACAACACATACTAATAATCCACAGACTACTCCCCTATGACGCACTACACACAACACACACAGCCACAAGCAGGCAGTATAGAGCACACACAGGTGCACGCAGACAGCTCGAAAAATCACACCCAAAATACACACTCACAGAACACATCAGACGCAACGCAAAACTAACATCACACAGAATGCTCAAAATACAGAGACCACCCAACATCTATCCTGTATGTAACACACAGAAAGCATATAGACAGCACTCACACAACCCAGAACACAGTACACAACAGAAAGCAGAAAGACCAGACGCAGTACACATGAAACACGACGACGGAAGGCAGACAACAGAAACACAACACACACACAAACACCAACGGATAACTCATAAAAAATGACAAGATATACAACACACAAAGAACCACTCAGTGCACAGAACACACAGCTCACGACCACACCCATGACACATTGCACGCCACACAGAGAAAGTATGCAGAACAATGTACTCAACAAGCAGCAAAGAACCCATAACACACATTGTACATTCACAACACACACCACATATACAAGCACCAGTAGAACACTCATAAAAAATGACAAAATGTACAACACACAAGGAACCGCTCAATGCACACAACTCACAACCACGCACGTCACACATTGCACGCCACACGGAGAAAATTACACAGAGCAGTGAACTCGACACGCAGTAAAGATCCCACACCACACGTAGTACCTACTCTACACACACAACATGGACAACACACACAAAATAAACAAGGCCCACAGATCACAGTCAACACAAGCCCAAACACACAAGAACACACAGCACACACAGCACAGCCAAACGGAATACACACAGAATCACAACACAAACACCACAAATCATTCACTACCGCATATCAACCACAAATACAGCACACTACACGAAAGAATTCCAGAAAGCACAACACGCACGGATCAAACACGCACAATACACAGTAATAAACACATAACACACAACGCACACAGCAAGACATAAAAAAAAGAAGCAGAAACGACACACAGCACACACAACACAACACACACAAAATGTGCATCACAACAGCGCAGACAACACTCACTACATACAACACTCGCAGAACATACAACACACCGGCCACACACAACACACATGGAGAGCGCCAACACAACACATACAACGCACACGAAAAACACCCACAACACGCCAAAGAGTTTACATACAACCTCTCAACACACAAACATCGCCTCACCCTAAACAACAAACCCCACACACACCGAGCACATGACTGCACACAATACCCATGAACCACGGTTCTCAGAGTAAACACAACACACACAGTGAGGGACACTGACCAAGCATGACCACACACAGTACACACATCACAAATTACACTCAATACTCAAACAGCGAACCCCACACACCACCTGTCAAACACAAACCCACGGTAATCACAACCACATGCAGAACCCGCACCACACACAACACATGCGAAATGACATGGAAGAAATACACAAACCACAAAAGAACACCGAATTTATGAAACACATTTCACAGACTGCACACACCACACAAAACACACATAAAACATACAGCACACAGGGCCTCACAGAACGCACAATGCGAAGCACACAACCTACATACAAAGCACGTCAGACAGAGCACACAATTAATATCCCACTCAACACGTAAAACACACAGAGGACACAACACAAAGCACAATATGCCAAACAGATTAGGATACACCCAACACACATGCAACTGAGAGCACAATACGTTGCACATCACGGAACACACGTGCGGTCCCATCACACACTAAACATGAAACAGAAAACCATTCACAGACCACATAACATTCCCGACCATGAACACAACACGCTACAAAAAAGACGCCAAACGTACGACACACAAAGACACACTCCAAGCACGCAACACCCAGCGCAGGACCGCCCACAAACACACCAGTCTCACAGCCCTCCACAGAGCAATACACACAGAACATACCCTACAAACAACAAATTACCCAAACTGCACACCTCACAATCGCAACAGTCACAACACAGAAAGAACACAACACACGGGAAACACACGCTCAGACACATAAACACTGCCATGCACATTAAGCCAGCAGACCACAGACATCAGAGCTAAAAACACACAATAACGCAGCACGCAAAACGCAACACAACACAGAATACACACCCAATCACACAACAAACACCACAACCCATGCCCTACAGTATAAACAAAAGACGAACGACGCACTTCACACATGACACAAAACCCACAAACACAAAGGACCACACAGAAAGACGCACAACGCAAACATCGCACACAACACACACATTAAAAGAAACACATCAACACATTGCCGCAACACACAAAATAATACACAAATTACAGAGCAATACATCACACAACACACAAACATCACACACAATTTATACATCACACCTCATAACACACACAACACCCTGCAGTAACAACACAACACACAGACCGATGCAACCACTACATACCATACATAAAGCCACACGCTCAAGGAATAACCACAATAAACTTAAGTAAACTCCCACAAACACAAAGACAGAGGACACACACAAACTCAGCACGCTAAAAGCACAACAGATGAAACAACATACAGCACAAACATCACAGGACATAAAGGCACACGATTCTCAGACACCACGATTAGCCATATACACACCACACACACAATGAGGTACACGACACGAGCAAAACCACATACAGATAACACGTGTCCCCTCACACACTTAATCACACACACAGCCTCTCAAACACAGCCAAACACGTATCAGAATCACATATGCATCACACACAGAAAACATACAAAACCACATGAAAGCAAACAACCAAGAATAAAGGCAGATAGCACACTTTTCTAACACTGAACACCCCACTCACAACCGCACGCAGACACCCCACACGCATGTATACACGGGCACCTTTACGCAATGCGCGCACAAACACACACACACACACAACAAAAAGTAAAAACACAACAGTCACAGGGCGCACACCAGACACAACAGAGCACATGTTTCTCCTAAAACACACAAGTCACATTTGCAAGAGTACATGCACCACGCACCGTGAGGAACACCAAACACAACCACACACAGGTGACATATCTCACTTCGCAAACATAACAAGCACCCTCACATCACAACTCAAACACAACCATACGCAAATCACAATCACACACGGAAAACACACACAAAACAAATCCCTGGGCAAAACACACACAACCCACAAAGAAGACAAAGAGCGCACATTGCATACACTACACTCTGCAAGCACAACCACGCACAGACACAAAACACGTACATCCTCACGCAGGAGCACAACGCAGAGCACACACACAACACAGAAACACGCGAAACAAGAGTCCCAAGACACAGACCACACACCTCAAGGCACATAACTGCTCACAAAACACACACGGAAAACACTGCACAGACTACGTACTGCACACACCATGAGACATACTGAACAAGCGAAACCGCACAGTCAACACTTCTGATATCACGTGCATAACTCAAACAGCCAAACACACACACACAACCTCTCTAACACAACCACACACAAATCACAAACTCCACACATAAGACGGACACAACACATACTAATAATCCACAGACTACTCCCCTATGACGCACTACACACAACACACACAGCCACAAGCAGGCAGTATAGAGCACACACAGGTGCACGCAGACAGCTCGAAAAATCACACCCAAAATACACACTCACAGAACACATCAGACGCAACGCAAAACTAACATCACACAGAATGCTCAAAATACAGAGACCACCCAACATCTATCCTGTATGTAACACACAGAAAGCATATAGACAGCACTCACACAACCCAGAACACAGTACACAACAGAAAGCAGAAAGACCAGACGCAGTACACATGAAACACGACGACGGAAGGCAGACAACAGAAACACAACACACACACAAACACCAACGGATAACTCATAAAAAATGACAAGATATACAACACACAAAGAACCACTCAGTGCACAGAACACACAGCTCACGACCACACCCATGACACATTGCACGCCACACAGAGAAAGTATGCAGAACAATGTACTCAACAAGCAGCAAAGAACCCATAACACACATTGTACATTCACAACACACACCACATATACAAGCACCAGTAGAACACTCATAAAAAATGACAAAATGTACAACACACAAGGAACCGCTCAATGCACACAACTCACAACCACGCACGTCACACATTGCACGCCACACGGAGAAAATTACACAGAGCAGTGAACTCGACACGCAGTAAAGATCCCACACCACACGTAGTACCTACTCTACACACACAACATGGACAACACACACAAAATAAACAAGGCCCACAGATCACAGTCAACACAAGCCCAAACACACAAGAACACACAGCACACACAGCACAGCCAAACGGAATACACACAGAATCACAACACAAACACCACAAATCATTCACTACCGCATATCAACCACAAATACAGCACACTACACGAAAGAATTCCAGAAAGCACAACACGCACGGATCAAACACGCACAATACACAGTAATAAACACATAACACACAACGCACACAGCAAGACATAAAAAAAAGAAGCAGAAACGACACACAGCACACACAACACAACACACACAAAATGTGCATCACAACAGCGCAGACAACACTCACTACATACAACACTCGCAGAACATACAACACACCGGCCACACACAACACACATGGAGAGCGCCAACACAACACATACAACGCACACGAAAAACACCCACAACACGCCAAAGAGTTTACATACAACCTCTCAACACACAAACATCGCCTCACCCTAAACAACAAACCCCACACACACCGAGCACATGACTGCACACAATACCCATGAACCACGGTTCTCAGAGTAAACACAACACACACAGTGAGGGACACTGACCAAGCATGACCACACACAGTACACACATCACAAATTACACTCAATACTCAAACAGCGAACCCCACACACCACCTGTCAAACACAAACCCACGGTAATCACAACCACATGCAGAACCCGCACCACACACAACACATGCGAAATGACATGGAAGAAATACACAAACCACAAAAGAACACCGAATTTATGAAACACATTTCACAGACTGCACACACCACACAAAACACACATAAAACATACAGCACACAGGGCCTCACAGAACGCACAATGCGAAGCACACAACCTACATACAAAGCACGTCAGACAGAGCACACAATTAATATCCCACTCAACACGTAAAACACACAGAGGACACAACACAAAGCACAATATGCCAAACAGATTAGGATACACCCAACACACATGCAACTGAGAGCACAATACGTTGCACATCACGGAACACACGTGCGGTCCCATCACACACTAAACATGAAACAGAAAACCATTCACAGACCACATAACATTCCCGACCATGAACACAACACGCTACAAAAAAGACGCCAAACGTACGACACACAAAGACACACTCCAAGCACGCAACACCCAGCGCAGGACCGCCCACAAACACACCAGTCTCACAGCCCTCCACAGAGCAATACACACAGAACATACCCTACAAACAACAAATTACCCAAACTGCACACCTCACAATCGCAACAGTCACAACACAGAAAGAACACAACACACGGGAAACACACGCTCAGACACATAAACACTGCCATGCACATTAAGCCAGCAGACCACAGACATCAGAGCTAAAAACACACAATAACGCAGCACGCAAAACGCAACACAACACAGAATACACACCCAATCACACAACAAACACCACAACCCATGCCCTACAGTATAAACAAAAGACGAACGACGCACTTCACACATGACACAAAACCCACAAACACAAAGGACCACACAGAAAGACGCACAACGCAAACATCGCACACAACACACACATTAAAAGAAACACATCAACACATTGCCGCAACACACAAAATAATACACAAATTACAGAGCAATACATCACACAACACACAAACATCACACACAATTTATACATCACACCTCATAACACACACAACACCCTGCAGTAACAACACAACACACAGACCGATGCAACCACTACATACCATACATAAAGCCACACGCTCAAGGAATAACCACAATAAACTTAAGTAAACTCCCACAAACACAAAGACAGAGGACACACACAAACTCAGCACGCTAAAAGCACAACAGATGAAACAACATACAGCACAAACATCACAGGACATAAAGGCACACGATTCTCAGACACCACGATTAGCCATATACACACCACACACACAATGAGGTACACGACACGAGCAAAACCACATACAGATAACACGTGTCCCCTCACACACTTAATCAATCACACACACAGCCTCTCAAACACAGCCAAACACGTATCAGAATCACATATGCATCACACACAGAAAACATACAAAACCACATGAAAGCAAACAACCAAGAATAAAGGCAGATAGCACACTTTTCTAACACTGAACACCCCACTCACAACCGCACGCAGACACCCCACACGCATGTATACACGGGCACCTTTACGCAATGCACGCACAAACACACACACACACACAACAAAAAGTAAAAACACAACAGTCACAGGGCGCACACCAGACACAACAGAGCACATGTTTCTCCTAAAACACACAAGTCACATTTGCAAGAGTACATGCACCACGCACCGTGAGGAACACCAAACACAACCACACACAGGTGACATATCTCACTTCGCAAACATAACAAGCACCCTCACATCACAACTCAAACACAACCATACGCAAATCACAATCACACACGGAAAACACACACAAAACAAATCCCTGGGCAAAACACACACAACCCACAAAGAAGACAAAGAGCGCACATTGCATACACTACACTCTGCAAGCACAACCACGCACAGACACAAAACACGTACATCCTCACGCAGGAGCACAACGCAGAGCACACACACAACACAGAAACACGCGAAACAAGAGTCCCAAGACACAGACCACACACCTCAAGGCACATAACTGCTCACAAAACACACACGGAAAACACTGCACAGACTACGTACTGCACACACCATGAGACATACTGAACAAGCGAAACCGCACAGTCAACACTTCTGATATCACGTGCATAACTCAAACAGCCAAACACACACACACAACCTCTCTAACACAACCACACACAAATCACAAACTCCACACATAAGACGGACACAACACATACTAATAATCCACAGACTACTCCCCTATGACGCACTACACACAACACACACAGCCACAAGCAGGCAGTATAGAGCACACACAGGTGCACGCAGACAGCTCGAAAAATCACACCCAAAATACACACTCACAGAACACATCAGACGCAACGCAAAACTAACATCACACAGAATGCTCAAAATACAGAGACCACCCAACATCTATCCTGTATGTAACACACAGAAAGCATATAGACAGCACTCACACAACCCAGAACACAGTACACAACAGAAAGCAGAAAGACCAGACGCAGTACACATGAAACACGACGACGGAAGGCAGACAACAGAAACACAACACACACACAAACACCAACGGATAACTCATAAAAAATGACAAGATATACAACACACAAAGAACCACTCAGTGCACAGAACACACAGCTCACGACCACACCCATGACACATTGCACGCCACACAGAGAAAGTATGCAGAACAATGTACTCAACAAGCAGCAAAGAACCCATAACACACATTGTACATTCACAACACACACCACATATACAAGCACCAGTAGAACACTCATAAAAAATGACAAAATGTACAACACACAAGGAACCGCTCAATGCACACAACTCACAACCACGCACGTCACACATTGCACGCCACACGGAGAAAATTACACAGAGCAGTGAACTCGACACGCAGTAAAGATCCCACACCACACGTAGTACCTACTCTACACACACAACATGGACAACACACACAAAATAAACAAGGCCCACAGATCACAGTCAACACAAGCCCAAACACACAAGAACACACAGCACACACAGCACAGCCAAACGGAATACACACAGAATCACAACACAAACACCACAAATCATTCACTACCGCATATCAACCACAAATACAGCACACTACACGAAAGAATTCCAGAAAGCACAACACGCACGGATCAAACACGCACAATACACAGTAATAAACACATAACACACAACGCACACAGCAAGACATAAAAAAAAGAAGCAGAAACGACACACAGCACACACAACACAACACACACAAAATGTGCATCACAACAGCGCAGACAACACTCACTACATACAACACTCGCAGAACATACAACACACCGGCCACACACAACACACATGGAGAGCGCCAACACAACACATACAACGCACACGAAAAACACCCACAACACGCCAAAGAGTTTACATACAACCTCTCAACACACAAACATCGCCTCACCCTAAACAACAAACCCCACACACACCGAGCACATGACTGCACACAATACCCATGAACCACGGTTCTCAGAGTAAACACAACACACACAGTGAGGGACACTGACCAAGCATGACCACACACAGTACACACATCACAAATTACACTCAATACTCAAACAGCGAACCCCACACACCACCTGTCAAACACAAACCCACGGTAATCACAACCACATGCAGAACCCGCACCACACACAACACATGCGAAATGACATGGAAGAAATACACAAACCACAAAAGAACACCGAATTTATGAAACACATTTCACAGACTGCACACACCACACAAAACACACATAAAACATACAGCACACAGGGCCTCACAGAATGCACAATGCGAAGCACACAACCTACATACAAAGCACGTCAGACAGAGCACACAATTAATATCCCACTCAACACGTAAAACACACAGAGGACACAACACAAAGCACAATATGCCAAACAGATTAGGATACACCCAACACACATGCAACTGAGAGCACAATACGTTGCACATCACGGAACACACGTGCGGTCCCATCACACACTAAACATGAAACAGAAAACCATTCACAGACCACATAACATTCCCGACCATGAACACAACACGCTACAAAAAAGACGCCAAACGTACGACACACAAAGACACACTCCAAGCACGCAACACCCAGCGCAGGACCGCCCACAAACACACCAGTCTCACAGCCCTCCACAGAGCAATACACACAGAACATACCCTACAAACAACAAATTACCCAAACTGCACACCTCACAATCGCAACAGTCACAACACAGAAAGAACACAACACACGGGAAACACACGCTCAGACACATAAACACTGCCATGCACATTAAGCCAGCAGACCACAGACATCAGAGCTAAAAACACACAATAACGCAGCACGCAAAACGCAACACAACACAGAATACACACCCAATCACACAACAAACACCACAACCCATGCCCTACAGTATAAACAAAAGACGAACGACGCACTTCACACATGACACAAAACCCACAAACACAAAGGACCACACAGAAAGACGCACAACGCAAACATCGCACACAACACACACATTAAAAGAAACACATCAACACATTGCCGCAACACACAAAATAATACACAAATTACAGAGCAATACATCACACAACACACAAACATCACACACAATTTATACATCACACCTCATAACACACACAACACCCTGCAGTAACAACACAACACACAGACCGATGCAACCACTACATACCATACATAAAGCCACACGCTCAAGGAATAACCACAATAAACTTAAGTAAACTCCCACAAACACAAAGACAGAGGACACACACAAACTCAGCACGCTAAAAGCACAACAGATGAAACAACATACAGCACAAACATCACAGGACATAAAGGCACACGATTCTCAGACACCACGATTAGCCATATACACACCACACACACAATGAGGTACACGACACGAGCAAAACCACATACAGATAACACGTGTCCCCTCACACACTTAATCAATCACACACACAGCCTCTCAAACACAGCCAAACACGTATCAGAATCACATATGCATCACACACAGAAAACATACAAAACCACATGAAAGCAAACAACCAAGAATAAAGGCAGATAGCACACTTTTCTAACACTGAACACCCCACTCACAACCGCACGCAGACACCCCACACGCATGTATACACGGGCACCTTTACGCAATGCGCGCACAAACACACACACACACACAACAAAAAGTAAAAACACAACAGTCACAGGGCGCACACCAGACACAACAGAGCACATGTTTCTCCTAAAACACACAAGTCACATTTGCAAGAGTACATGCACCACGCACCGTGAGGAACACCAAACACAACCACACACAGGTGACATATCTCACTTCGCAAACATAACAAGCACCCTCACATCACAACTCAAACACAACCATACGCAAATCACAATCACACACGGAAAACACACACAAAACAAATCCCTGGGCAAAACACACACAACCCACAAAGAAGACAAAGAGCGCACATTGCATACACTACACTCTGCAAGCACAACCACGCACAGACACAAAACACGTACATCCTCACGCAGGAGCACAACGCAGAGCACACACACAACACAGAAACACGCGAAACAAGAGTCCCAAGACACAGACCACACACCTCAAGGCACATAACTGCTCACAAAACACACACGGAAAACACTGCACAGACTACGTACTGCACACACCATGAGACATACTGAACAAGCGAAACCGCACAGTCAACACTTCTGATATCACGTGCATAACTCAAACAGCCAAACACACACACACAACCTCTCTAACACAACCACACACAAATCACAAACTCCACACATAAGACGGACACAACACATACTAATAATCCACAGACTACTCCCCTATGACGCACTACACACAACACACACAGCCACAAGCAGGCAGTATAGAGCACACACAGGTGCACGCAGACAGCTCGAAAAATCACACCCAAAATACACACTCACAGAACACATCAGACGCAACGCAAAACTTACATCACACAGAATGCTCAAAATACAGAGACCACCCAACATCTATCCTGTATGTAACACACAGAAAGCATATAGACAGCACTCACACAACCCAGAACACAGTACACAACAGAAAGCAGAAAGACCAGACGCAGTACACATGAAACACGACGACGGAAGGCAGACAACAGAAACACAACACACACACAAACACCAACGGATAACTCATAAAAAATGACAAGATATACAACACACAAAGAACCACTCAGTGCACAGAACACACAGCTCACGACCACACCCATGACACATTGCACGCCACACAGAGAAAGTATGCAGAACAATGTACTCAACAAGCAGCAAAGAACCCATAACACACATTGTACATTCACAACACACACCACATATACAAGCACCAGTAGAACACTCATAAAAAATGACAAAATGTACAACACACAAGGAACCGCTCAATGCACACAACTCACAACCACGCACGTCACACATTGCACGCCACACGGAGAAAATTACACAGAGCAGTGAACTCGACACGCAGTAAAGATCCCACACCACACGTAGTACCTACTCTACACACACAACATGGACAACACACACAAAATAAACAAGGCCCACAGATCACAGTCAACACAAGCCCAAACACACAAGAACACACAGCACACACAGCATAGCCAAACGGAATACACACAGAATCACAACACAAACACCACAAATCATTCACTACCGCATATCAACCACAAATACAGCACACTACACGAAAGAATTCCAGAAAGCACAACACGCATGGATCAAACACGCACAATACACAGTAATAAACACATAACACACAACGCACACAGCAAGACATAAAAAAAAGAAGCAGAAACGACACACAGCACACACAACACAACACACACAAAATGTGCATCACAACAGCGCAGACAACACTCACTACATACAACACTCGCAGAACATACAACACACCGGCCACACACAACACACATGGAGAGCGCCAACACAACACATACAACGCACACGAAAAACACCCACAACACGCCAAAGAGTTTACATACAACCTCTCAACACACAAACATCGCCTCACCCTAAACAACAAACCCCACACACACCGAGCACATGACTGCACACAATACCCATGAACCACGGTTCTCAGAGTAAACACAACACACACAGTGAGGGACACTGACCAAGCATGACCACACACAGTACACACATCACAAATTACACTCAATACTCAAACAGCGAACCCCACACACCACCTGTCAAACACAAACCCACGGTAATCACAACCACATGCAGAACCCGCACCACACACAACACATGCGAAATGACATGGAAGAAATACACAAACCACAAAAGAACACCGAATTTATGAAACACATTTCACAGACTGCACACACCACACAAAACACACATAAAACATACAGCACACAGGGCCTCACAGAATGCACAATGCGAAGCACACAACCTACATACAAAGCACGTCAGACAGAGCACACAATTAATATCCCACTCAACACGTAAAACACACAGAGGACACAACACAAAGCACAATATGCCAAACAGATTAGGATACACCCAACACACATGCAACTGAGAGCACAATACGTTGCACATCACGGAACACACGTGCGGTCCCATCACACACTAAACATGAAACAGAAAACCATTCACAGACCACATAACATTCCCGACCATGAACACAACACGCTACAAAAAAGACGCCAAACGTACGACACACAAAGACACACTCCAAGCACGCAACACCCAGCGCAGGACCGCCCACAAACACACCAGTCTCACAGCCCTCCACAGAGCAATACACACAGAACATACCCTACAAACAACAAATTACCCAAACTGCACACCTCACAATCGCAACAGTCACAACACAGAAAGAACACAACACACGGGAAACACACGCTCAGACACATAAACACTGCCATGCACATTAAGCCAGCAGACCACAGACATCAGAGCTAAAAACACACAATAACGCAGCACGCAAAACGCAACACAACACAGAATACACACCCAATCACACAACAAACACCACAACCCATGCCCTACAGTATAAACAAAAGACGAACGACGCACTTCACACATGACACAAAACCCACAAACACAAAGGACCACACAGAAAGACGCACAACGCAAACATCGCACACAACACACACATTAAAAGAAACACATCAACACATTGCCGCAACACACAAAATAATACACAAATTACAGAGCAATACATCACACAACACACAAACATCACACACAATTTATACATCACACCTCATAACACACACAACACCCTGCAGTAACAACACAACACACAGACCGATGCAACCACTACATACCATACATAAAGCCACACGCTCAAGGAATAACCACAATAAACTTAAGTAAACTCCCACAAACACAAAGACAGAGGACACACACAAACTCAGCACGCTAAAAGCACAACAGATGAAACAACATACAGCACAAACATCACAGGACATAAAGGCACACGATTCTCAGACACCACGATTAGCCATATACACACCACACACACAATGAGGTACACGACACGAGCAAAACCACATACAGATAACACGTGTCCCCTCACACACTTAATCAATCACACACACAGCCTCTCAAACACAGCCAAACACGTATCAGAATCACATATGCATCACACACAGAAAACATACAAAACCACATGAAAGCAAACAACCAAGAATAAAGGCAGATAGCACACTTTTCTAACACTGAACACCCCACTCACAACCGCACGCAGACACCCCACACGCATGTATACACGGGCACCTTTACGCAATGCGCGCACAAACACACACACACACACAACAAAAAGTAAAAACACAACAGTCACAGGGCGCACACCAGACACAACAGAGCACATGTTTCTCCTAAAACACACAAGTCACATTTGCAAGAGTACATGCACCACGCACCGTGAGGAACACCAAACACAACCACACACAGGTGACATATCTCACTTCGCAAACATAACAAGCACCCTCACATCACAACTCAAACACAACCATACGCAAATCACAATCACACACGGAAAACACACACAAAACAAATCCCTGGGCAAAACACACACAACCCACAAAGAAGACAAAGAGCGCACATTGCATACACTACACTCTGCAAGCACAACCACGCACAGACACAAAACACGTACATCCTCACGCAGGAGCACAACGAAGAGCACACACACAACACAGAAACACGCGAAACAAGAGTCCCAAGACACAGACCACACACCTCAAGGCACATAACTGCTCACAAAACACACACGGAAAACACTGCACAGACTACGTACTGCACACACCATGAGACATACTGAACAAGCGAAACCGCACAGTCAACACTTCTGATATCACGTGCATAACTCAAACAGCCAAACACACACACACAACCTCTCTAACACAACCACACACAAATCACAAACTCCACACATAAGACGGACACAACACATACTAATAATCCACAGACTACTCCCCTATGACGCACTACACACAACACACACAGCCACAAGCAGGCAGTATAGAGCACACACAGGTGCACGCAGACAGCTCGAAAAATCACACCCAAAATACACACTCACAGAACACATCAGACGCAACGCAAAACTAACATCACACAGAATGCTCAAAATACAGAGACCACCCAACATCTATCCTGTATGTAACACACAGAAAGCATATAGACAGCACTCACACAACCCAGAACACAGTACACAACAGAAAGCAGAAAGACCAGACGCAGTACACATGAAACACGACGACGGAAGGCAGACAACAGAAACACAACACACACACAAACACCAACGGATAACTCATAAAAAATGACAAGATATACAACACACAAAGAACCACTCAGTGCACAGAACACACAGCTCACGACCACACCCATGACACATTGCACGCCACACAGAGAAAGTATGCAGAACAATGTACTCAACAAGCAGCAAAGAACCCATAACACACATTGTACATTCACAACACACACCACATATACAAGCACCAGTAGAACACTCATAAAAAATGACAAAATGTACAACACACAAGGAACCGCTCAATGCACACAACTCACAACCACGCACGTCACACATTGCACGCCACACGGAGAAAATTACACAGAGCAGTGAACTCGACACGCAGTAAAGATCCCACACCACACGTAGTACCTACTCTACACACACAACATGGACAACACACACAAAATAAACAAGGCCCACAGATCACAGTCAACACAAGCCCAAACACACAAGAACACACAGCACACACAGCACAGCCAAACGGAATACACACAGAATCACAACACAAACACCACAAATCATTCACTACCGCATATCAACCACAAATACAGCACACTACACGAAAGAATTCCAGAAAGCACAACACGCACGGATCAAACACGCACAATACACAGTAATAAACACATAACACACAACGCACACAGCAAGACATAAAAAAAAGAAGCAGAAACGACACACAGCACACACAACACAACACACACAAAATGTGCATCACAACAGCGCAGACAACACTCACTACATACAACACTCGCAGAACATACAACACACCGGCCACACACAACACACATGGAGAGCGCCAACACAACACATACAACGCACACGAAAAACACCCACAACACGCCAAAGAGTTTACATACAACCTCTCAACACACAAACATCGCCTCACCCTAAACAACAAACCCCACACACACCGAGCACATGACTGCACACAATACCCATGAACCACGGTTCTCAGAGTAAACACAACACACACAGTGAGGGACACTGACCAAGCATGACCACACACAGTACACACATCACAAATTACACTCAATACTCAAACAGCGAACCCCACACACCACCTGTCAAACACAAACCCACGGTAATCACAACCACATGCAGAACCCGCACCACACACAACACATGCGAAATGACATGGAAGAAATACACAAACCACAAAAGAACACCGAATTTATGAAACACATTTCACAGACTGCACACACCACACAAAACACACATAAAACATACAGCACACAGGGCCTCACAGAATGCACAATGCGAAGCACACAACCTACATACAAAGCACGTCAGACAGAGCACACAATTAATATCCCACTCAACACGTAAAACACACAGAGGACACAACACAAAGCACAATATGCCAAACAGATTAGGATACACCCAACACACATGCAACTGAGAGCACAATACGTTGCACATCACGGAACACACGTGCGGTCCCATCACACACTAAACATGAAACAGAAAACCATTCACAGACCACATAACATTCCCGACCATGAACACAACACGCTACAAAAAAGACGCCAAACGTACGACACACAAAGACACACTCCAAGCACGCAACACCCAGCGCAGGACCGCCCACAAACACACCAGTCTCACAGCCCTCCACAGAGCAATACACACAGAACATACCCTACAAACAACAAATTACCCAAACTGCACACCTCACAATCGCAACAGTCACAACACAGAAAGAACACAACACACGGGAAACACACGCTCAGACACATAAACACTGCCATGCACATTAAGCCAGCAGACCACAGACATCAGAGCTAAAAACACACAATAACGCAGCACGCAAAACGCAACACAACACAGAATACACACCCAATCACACAACAAACACCACAACCCATGCCCTACAGTATAAACAAAAGACGAACGACGCACTTCACACATGACACAAAACCCACAAACACAAAGGACCACACAGAAAGACGCACAACGCAAACATCGCACACAACACACACATTAAAAGAAACACATCAACACATTGCCGCAACACACAAAATAATACACAAATTACAGAGCAATACATCACACAACACACAAACATCACACACAATTTATACATCACACCTCATAACACACACAACACCCTGCAGTAACAACACAACACACAGACCGATGCAACCACTACATACCATACATAAAGCCACACGCTCAAGGAATAACCACAATAAACTTAAGTAAACTCCCACAAACACAAAGACAGAGGACACACACAAACTCAGCACGCTAAAAGCACAACAGATGAAACAACATACAGCACAAACATCACAGGACATAAAGGCACACGATTCTCAGACACCACGATTAGCCATATACACACCACACACACAATGAGGTACACGACACGAGCAAAACCACATACAGATAACACGTGTCCCCTCACACACTTAATCAATCACACACACAGCCTCTCAAACACAGCCAAACACGTATCAGAATCACATATGCATCACACACAGAAAACATACAAAACCACATGAAAGCAAACAACCAAGAATAAAGGCAGATAGCACACTTTTCTAACACTGAACACCCCACTCACAACCGCACGCAGACACCCCACACGCATGTATACACGGGCACCTTTACGCAATGCGCGCACAAACACACACACACACACAACAAAAAGTAAAAACACAACAGTCACAGGGCGCACACCAGACACAACAGAGCACATGTTTCTCCTAAAACACACAAGTCACATTTGCAAGAGTACATGCACCACGCACCGTGAGGAACACCAAACACAACCACACACAGGTGACATATCTCACTTCGCAAACATAACAAGCACCCTCACATCACAACTCAAACACAACCATACGCAAATCACAATCACACACGGAAAACACACACAAAACAAATCCCTGGGCAAAACACACACAACCCACAAAGAAGACAAAGAGCGCACATTGCATACACTACACTCTGCAAGCACAACCACGCACAGACACAAAACACGTACATCCTCACGCAGGAGCACAACGCAGAGCACACACACAACACAGAAACACGCGAAACAAGAGTCCCAAGACACAGACCACACACCTCAAGGCACATAACTGCTCACAAAACACACACGGAAAACACTGCACAGACTACGTACTGCACACACCATGAGACATACTGAACAAGCGAAACCGCACAGTCAACACTTCTGATATCACGTGCATAACTCAAACAGCCAAACACACACACACAACCTCTCTAACACAACCACACACAAATCACAAACTCCACACATAAGACGGACACAACACATACTAATAATCCACAGACTACTCCCCTATGACGCACTACACACAACACACACAGCCACAAGCAGGCAGTATAGAGCACACACAGGTGCACGCAGACAGCTCGAAAAATCACACCCAAAATACACACTCACAGAACACATCAGACGCAACGCAAAACTAACATCACACAGAATGCTCAAAATACAGAGACCACCCAACATCTATCCTGTATGTAACACACAGAAAGCATATAGACAGCACTCACACAACCCAGAACACAGTACACAACAGAAAGCAGAAAGACCAGACGCAGTACACATGAAACACGACGACGGAAGGCAGACAACAGAAACACAACACACACACAAACACCAACGGATAACTCATAAAAAATGACAAGATATACAACACACAAAGAACCACTCAGTGCACAGAACACACAGCTCACGACCACACCCATGACACATTGCACGCCACACAGAGAAAGTATGCAGAACAATGTACTCAACAAGCAGCAAAGAACCCATAACACACATTGTACATTCACAACACACACCACATATACAAGCACCAGTAGAACACTCATAAAAAATGACAAAATGTACAACACACAAGGAACCGCTCAATGCACACAACTCACAACCACGCACGTCACACATTGCACGCCACACGGAGAAAATTACACAGAGCAGTGAACTCGACACGCAGTAAAGATCCCACACCACACGTAGTACCTACTCTACACACACAACATGGACAACACACACAAAATAAACAAGGCCCACAGATCACAGTCAACACAAGCCCAAACACACAAGAACACACAGCACACACAGCACAGCCAAACGGAATACACACAGAATCACAACACAAACACCACAAATCATTCACTACCGCATATCAACCACAAATACAGCACACTACACGAAAGAATTCCAGAAAGCACAACACGCACGGATCAAACACGCACAATACACAGTAATAAACACATAACACACAACGCACACAGCAAGACATAAAAAAAAGAAGCAGAAACGACACACAGCACACACAACACAACACACACAAAATGTGCATCACAACAGCGCAGACAACACTCACTACATACAACACTCGCAGAACATACAACACACCGGCCACACACAACACACATGGAGAGCGCCAACACAACACATACAACGCACACGAAAAACACCCACAACACGCCAAAGAGTTTACATACAACCTCTCAACACACAAACATCGCCTCACCCTAAACAACAAACCCCACACACACCGAGCACATGACTGCACACAATACCCATGAACCACGGTTCTCAGAGTAAACACAACACACACAGTGAGGGACACTGACCAAGCATGACCACACACAGTACACACATCACAAATTACACTCAATACTCAAACAGCGAACCCCACACACCACCTGTCAAACACAAACCCACGGTAATCACAACCACATGCAGAACCCGCACCACACACAACACATGCGAAATGACATGGAAGAAATACACAAACCACAAAAGAACACCGAATTTATGAAACACATTTCACAGACTGCACACACCACACAAAACACACATAAAACATACAGCACACAGGGCCTCACAGAATGCACAATGCGAAGCACACAACCTACATACAAAGCACGTCAGACAGAGCACACAATTAATATCCCACTCAACACGTAAAACACACAGAGGACACAACACAAAGCACAATATGCCAAACAGATTAGGATACACCCAACACACATGCAACTGAGAGCACAATACGTTGCACATCACGGAACACACGTGCGGTCCCATCACACACTAAACATGAAACAGAAAACCATTCACAGACCACATAACATTCCCGACCATGAACACAACACGCTACAAAAAAGACGCCAAACGTACGACACACAAAGACACACTCCAAGCACGCAACACCCAGCGCAGGACCGCCCACAAACACACCAGTCTCACAGCCCTCCACAGAGCAATACACACAGAACATACCCTACAAACAACAAATTACCCAAACTGCACACCTCACAATCGCAACAGTCACAACACAGAAAGAACACAACACACGGGAAACACACGCTCAGACACATAAACACTGCCATGCACATTAAGCCAGCAGACCACAGACATCAGAGCTAAAAACACACAATAACGCAGCACGCAAAACGCAACACAACACAGAATACACACCCAATCACACAACAAACACCACAACCCATGCCCTACAGTATAAACAAAAGACGAACGACGCACTTCACACATGACACAAAACCCACAAACACAAAGGACCACACAGAAAGACGCACAACGCAAACATCGCACACAACACACACATTAAAAGAAACACATCAACACATTGCCGCAACACACAAAATAATACACAAATTACAGAGCAATACATCACACAACACACAAACATCACACACAATTTATACATCACACCTCATAACACACACAACACCCTGCAGTAACAACACAACACACAGACCGATGCAACCACTACATACCATACATAAAGCCACACGCTCAAGGAATAACCACAATAAACTTAAGTAAACTCCCACAAACACAAAGACAGAGGACACACACAAACTCAGCACGCTAAAAGCACAACAGATGAAACAACATACAGCACAAACATCACAGGACATAAAGGCACACGATTCTCAGACACCACGATTAGCCATATACACACCACACACACAATGAGGTACACGACACGAGCAAAACCACATACAGATAACACGTGTCCCCTCACACACTTAATCAATCACACACACAGCCTCTCAAACACAGCCAAACACGTATCAGAATCACATATGCATCACACACAGAAAACATACAAAACCACATGAAAGCAAACAACCAAGAATAAAGGCAGATAGCACACTTTTCTAACACTGAACACCCCACTCACAACCGCACGCAGACACCCCACACGCATGTATACACGGGCACCTTTACGCAATGCGCGCACAAACACACACACACACACAACAAAAAGTAAAAACACAACAGTCACAGGGCGCACACCAGACACAACAGAGCACATGTTTCTCCTAAAACACACAAGTCACATTTGCAAGAGTACATGCACCACGCACCGTGAGGAACACCAAACACAACCACACACAGGTGACATATCTCACTTCGCAAACATAACAAGCACCCTCACATCACAACTCAAACACAACCATACGCAAATCACAATCACACACGGAAAACACACACAAAACAAATCCCTGGGCAAAACACACACAACCCACAAAGAAGACAAAGAGCGCACATTGCATACACTACACTCTGCAAGCACAACCACGCACAGACACAAAACACGTACATCCTCACGCAGGAGCACAACGAAGAGCACACACACAACACAGAAACACGCGAAACAAGAGTCCCAAGACACAGACCACACACCTCAAGGCACATAACTGCTCACAAAACACACACGGAAAACACTGCACAGACTACGTACTGCACACACCATGAGACATACTGAACAAGCGAAACCGCACAGTCAACACTTCTGATATCACGTGCATAACTCAAACAGCCAAACACACACACACAACCTCTCTAACACAACCACACACAAATCACAAACTCCACACATAAGACGGACACAACACATACTAATAATCCACAGACTACTCCCCTATGACGCACTACACACAACACACACAGCCACAAGCAGGCAGTATAGAGCACACACAGGTGCACGCAGACAGCTCGAAAAATCACACCCAAAATACACACTCACAGAACACATCAGACGCAACGCAAAACTAACATCACACAGAATGCTCAAAATACAGAGACCACCCAACATCTATCCTGTATGTAACACACAGAAAGCATATAGACAGCACTCACACAACCCAGAACACAGTACACAACAGAAAGCAGAAAGACCAGACGCAGTACACATGAAACACGACGACGGAAGGCAGACAACAGAAACACAACACACACACAAACACCAACGGATAACTCATAAAAAATGACAAGATATACAACACACAAAGAACCACTCAGTGCACAGAACACACAGCTCACGACCACACCCATGACACATTGCACGCCACACAGAGAAAGTATGCAGAACAATGTACTCAACAAGCAGCAAAGAACCCATAACACACATTGTACATTCACAACACACACCACATATACAAGCACCAGTAGAACACTCATAAAAAATGACAAAATGTACAACACACAAGGAACCGCTCAATGCACACAACTCACAACCACGCACGTCACACATTGCACGCCACACGGAGAAAATTACACAGAGCAGTGAACTCGACACGCAGTAAAGATCCCACACCACACGTAGTACCTACTCTACACACACAACATGGACAACACACACAAAATAAACAAGGCCCACAGATCACAGTCAACACAAGCCCAAACACACAAGAACACACAGCACACACAGCACAGCCAAACGGAATACACACAGAATCACAACACAAACACCACAAATCATTCACTACCGCATATCAACCACAAATACAGCACACTACACGAAAGAATTCCAGAAAGCACAACACGCACGGATCAAACACGCACAATACACAGTAATAAACACATAACACACAACGCACACAGCAAGACATAAAAAAAAGAAGCAGAAACGACACACAGCACACACAACACAACACACACAAAATGTGCATCACAACAGCGCAGACAACACTCACTACATACAACACTCGCAGAACATACAACACACCGGCCACACACAACACACATGGAGAGCGCCAACACAACACATACAACGCACACGAAAAACACCCACAACACGCCAAAGAGTTTACATACAACCTCTCAACACACAAACATCGCCTCACCCTAAACAACAAACCCCACACACACCGAGCACATGACTGCACACAATACCCATGAACCACGGTTCTCAGAGTAAACACAACACACACAGTGAGGGACACTGACCAAGCATGACCACACACAGTACACACATCACAAATTACACTCAATACTCAAACAGCGAACCCCACACACCACCTGTCAAACACAAACCCACGGTAATCACAACCACATGCAGAACCCGCACCACACACAACACATGCGAAATGACATGGAAGAAATACACAAACCACAAAAGAACACCGAATTTATGAAACACATTTCACAGACTGCACACACCACACAAAACACACATAAAACATACAGCACACAGGGCCTCACAGAATGCACAATGCGAAGCACACAACCTACATACAAAGCACGTCAGACAGAGCACACAATTAATATCCCACTCAACACGTAAAACACACAGAGGACACAACACAAAGCACAATATGCCAAACAGATTAGGATACACCCAACACACATGCAACTGAGAGCACAATACGTTGCACATCACGGAACACACGTGCGGTCCCATCACACACTAAACATGAAACAGAAAACCATTCACAGACCACATAACATTCCCGACCATGAACACAACACGCTACAAAAAAGACGCCAAACGTACGACACACAAAGACACACTCCAAGCACGCAACACCCAGCGCAGGACCGCCCACAAACACACCAGTCTCACAGCCCTCCACAGAGCAATACACACAGAACATACCCTACAAACAACAAATTACCCAAACTGCACACCTCACAATCGCAACAGTCACAACACAGAAAGAACACAACACACGGGAAACACACGCTCAGACACATAAACACTGCCATGCACATTAAGCCAGCAGACCACAGACATCAGAGCTAAAAACACACAATAACGCAGCACGCAAAACGCAACACAACACAGAATACACACCCAATCACACAACAAACACCACAACCCATGCCCTACAGTATAAACAAAAGACGAACGACGCACTTCACACATGACACAAAACCCACAAACACAAAGGACCACACAGAAAGACGCACAACGCAAACATCGCACACAACACACACATTAAAAGAAACACATCAACACATTGCCGCAACACACAAAATAATACACAAATTACAGAGCAATACATCACACAACACACAAACATCACACACAATTTATACATCACACCTCATAACACACACAACACCCTGCAGTAACAATACAACACACAGACCGATGCAACCACTACATACCATACATAAAGCCACACGCTCAAGGAATAACCACAATAAACTTAAGTAAACTCCCACAAACACAAAGACAGAGGACACACACAAACTCAGCACGCTAAAAGCACAACAGATGAAACAACATACAGCACAAACATCACAGGACATAAAGGCACACGATTCTCAGACACCACGATTAGCCATATACACACCACACACACAATGAGGTACACGACACGAGCAAAACCACATACAGATAACACGTGTCCCCTCACACACTTAATCAATCACACACACAGCCTCTCAAACACAGCCAAACACGTATCAGAATCACATATGCATCACACACAGAAAACATACAAAACCACATGAAAGCAAACAACCAAGAATAAAGGCAGATAGCACACTTTTCTAACACTGAACACCCCACTCACAACCGCACGCAGACACCCCACACGCATGTATACACGGGCACCTTTACGCAATGCGCGCACAAACACACACACACACACAACAAAAAGTAAAAACACAACAGTCACAGGGCGCACACCAGACACAACAGAGCACATGTTTCTCCTAAAACACACAAGTCACATTTGCAAGAGTACATGCACCACGCACCGTGAGGAACACCAAACACAACCACACACAGGTGACATATCTCACTTCGCAAACATAACAAGCACCCTCACATCACAACTCAAACACAACCATACGCAAATCACAATCACACACGGAAAACACACACAAAACAAATCCCTGGGCAAAACACACACAACCCACAAAGAAGACAAAGAGCGCACATTGCATACACTACACTCTGCAAGCACAACCACGCACAGACACAAAACACGTACATCCTCACGCAGGAGCACAACGCAGAGCACACACACAACACAGAAACACGCGAAACAAGAGTCCCAAGACACAGACCACACACCTCAAGGCACATAACTGCTCACAAAACACACACGGAAAACACTGCACAGACTACGTACTGCACACACCATGAGACATACTGAACAAGCGAAACCGCACAGTCAACACTTCTGATATCACGTGCATAACTCAAACAGCCAAACACACACACACAACCTCTCTAACACAACCACACACAAATCACAAACTCCACACATAAGACGGACACAACACATACTAATAATCCACAGACTACTCCCCTATGACGCACTACACACAACACACACAGCCACAAGCAGGCAGTATAGAGCACACACAGGTGCACGCAGACAGCTCGAAAAATCACACCCAAAATACACACTCACAGAACACATCAGACGCAACGCAAAACTAACATCACACAGAATGCTCAAAATACAGAGACCACCCAACATCTATCCTGTATGTAACACACAGAAAGCATATAGACAGCACTCACACAACCCAGAACACAGTACACAACAGAAAGCAGAAAGACCAGACGCAGTACACATGAAACACGACGACGGAAGGCAGACAACAGAAACACAACACACACACAAACACCAACGGATAACTCATAAAAAATGACAAGATATACAACACACAAAGAACCACTCAGTGCACAGAACACACAGCTCACGACCACACCCATGACACATTGCACGCCACACAGAGAAAGTATGCAGAACAATGTACTCAACAAGCAGCAAAGAACCCATAACACACATTGTACATTCACAACACACACCACATATACAAGCACCAGTAGAACACTCATAAAAAATGACAAAATGTACAACACACAAGGAACCGCTCAATGCACACAACTCACAACCACGCACGTCACACATTGCACGCCACACGGAGAAAATTACACAGAGCAGTGAACTCGACACGCAGTAAAGATCCCACACCACACGTAGTACCTACTCTACACACACAACATGGACAACACACACAAAATAAACAAGGCCCACAGATCACAGTCAACACAAGCCCAAACACACAAGAACACACAGCACACACAGCACAGCCAAACGGAATACACACAGAATCACAACACAAACACCACAAATCATTCACTACCGCATATCAACCACAAATACAGCACACTACACGAAAGAATTCCAGAAAGCACAACACGCACGGATCAAACACGCACAATACACAGTAATAAACACATAACACACAACGCACACAGCAAGACATAAAAAAAAGAAGCAGAAACGACACACAGCACACACAACACAACACACACAAAATGTGCATCACAACAGCGCAGACAACACTCACTACATACAACACTCGCAGAACATACAACACACCGGCCACACACAACACACATGGAGAGCGCCAACACAACACATACAACGCACACGAAAAACACCCACAACACGCCAAAGAGTTTACATACAACCTCTCAACACACAAACATCGCCTCACCCTAAACAACAAACCCCACACACACCGAGCACATGACTGCACACAATACCCATGAACCACGGTTCTCAGAGTAAACACAACACACACAGTGAGGGACACTGACCAAGCATGACCACACACAGTACACACATCACAAATTACACTCAATACTCAAACAGCGAACCCCACACACCACCTGTCAAACACAAACCCACGGTAATCACAACCACATGCAGAACCCGCACCACACACAACACATGCGAAATGACATGGAAGAAATACACAAACCACAAAAGAACACCGAATTTATGAAACACATTTCACAGACTGCACACACCACACAAAACACACATAAAACATACAGCACACAGGGCCTCACAGAATGCACAATGCGAAGCACACAACCTACATACAAAGCACGTCAGACAGAGCACACAATTAATATCCCACTCAACACGTAAAACACACAGAGGACACAACACAAAGCACAATATGCCAAACAGATTAGGATACACCCAACACACATGCAACTGAGAGCACAATACGTTGCACATCACGGAACACACGTGCGGTCCCATCACACACTAAACATGAAACAGAAAACCATTCACAGACCACATAACATTCCCGACCATGAACACAACACGCTACAAAAAAGACGCCAAACGTACGACACACAAAGACACACTCCAAGCACGCAACACCCAGCGCAGGACCGCCCACAAACACACCAGTCTCACAGCCCTCCACAGAGCAATACACACAGAACATACCCTACAAACAACAAATTACCCAAACTGCACACCTCACAATCGCAACAGTCACAACACAGAAAGAACACAACACACGGGAAACACACGCTCAGACACATAAACACTGCCATGCACATTAAGCCAGCAGACCACAGACATCAGAGCTAAAAACACACAATAACGCAGCACGCAAAACGCAACACAACACAGAATACACACCCAATCACACAACAAACACCACAACCCATGCCCTACAGTATAAACAAAAGACGAACGACGCACTTCACACATGACACAAAACCCACAAACACAAAGGACCACACAGAAAGACGCACAACGCAAACATCGCACACAACACACACATTAAAAGAAACACATCAACACATTGCCGCAACACACAAAATAATACACAAATTACAGAGCAATACATCACACAACACACAAACATCACACACAATTTATACATCACACCTCATAACACACACAACACCCTGCAGTAACAACACAACACACAGACCGATGCAACCACTACATACCATACATAAAGCCACACGCTCAAGGAATAACCACAATAAACTTAAGTAAACTCCCACAAACACAAAGACAGAGGACACACACAAACTCAGCACGCTAAAAGCACAACAGATGAAACAACATACAGCACAAACATCACAGGACATAAAGGCACACGATTCTCAGACACCACGATTAGCCATATACACACCACACACACAATGAGGTACACGACACGAGCAAAACCACATACAGATAACACGTGTCCCCTCACACACTTAATCAATCACACACACAGCCTCTCAAACACAGCCAAACACGTATCAGAATCACATATGCATCACACACAGAAAACATACAAAACCACATGAAAGCAAACAACCAAGAATAAAGGCAGATAGCACACTTTTCTAACACTGAACACCCCACTCACAACCGCACGCAGACACCCCACACGCATGTATACACGGGCACCTTTACGCAATGCGCGCACAAACACACACACACACACAACAAAAAGTAAAAACACAACAGTCACAGGGCGCACACCAGACACAACAGAGCACATGTTTCTCCTAAAACACACAAGTCACATTTGCAAGAGTACATGCACCACGCACCGTGAGGAACACCAAACACAACCACACACAGGTGACATATCTCACTTCGCAAACATAACAAGCACCCTCACATCACAACTCAAACACAACCATACGCAAATCACAATCACACACGGAAAACACACACAAAACAAATCCCTGGGCAAAACACACACAACCCACAAAGAAGACAAAGAGCGCACATTGCATACACTACACTCTGCAAGCACAACCACGCACAGACACAAAACACGTACATCCTCACGCAGGAGCACAACGCAGAGCACACACACAACACAGAAACACGCGAAACAAGAGTCCCAAGACACAGACCACACACCTCAAGGCACATAACTGCTCACAAAACACACACGGAAAACACTGCACAGACTACGTACTGCACACACCATGAGACATACTGAACAAGCGAAACCGCACAGTCAACACTTCTGATATCACGTGCATAACTCAAACAGCCAAACACACACACACAACCTCTCTAACACAACCACACACAAATCACAAACTCCACACATAAGACGGACACAACACATACTAATAATCCACAGACTACTCCCCTATGACGCACTACACACAACACACACAGCCACAAGCAGGCAGTATAGAGCACACACAGGTGCACGCAGACAGCTCGAAAAATCACACCCAAAATACACACTCACAGAACACATCAGACGCAACGCAAAACTAACATCACACAGAATGCTCAAAATACAGAGACCACCCAACATCTATCCTGTATGTAACACACAGAAAGCATATAGACAGCACTCACACAACCCAGAACACAGTACACAACAGAAAGCAGAAAGACCAGACGCAGTACACATGAAACACGACGACGGAAGGCAGACAACAGAAACACAACACACACACAAACACCAACGGATAACTCATAAAAAATGACAAGATATACAACACACAAAGAACCACTCAGTGCACAGAACACACAGCTCACGACCACACCCATGACACATTGCACGCCACACAGAGAAAGTATGCAGAACAATGTACTCAACAAGCAGCAAAGAACCCATAACACACATTGTACATTCACAACACACACCACATATACAAGCACCAGTAGAACACTCATAAAAAATGACAAAATGTACAACACACAAGGAACCGCTCAATGCACACAACTCACAACCACGCACGTCACACATTGCACGCCACACGGAGAAAATTACACAGAGCAGTGAACTCGACACGCAGTAAAGATCCCACACCACACGTAGTACCTACTCTACACACACAACATGGACAACACACACAAAATAAACAAGGCCCACAGATCACAGTCAACACAAGCCCAAACACACAAGAACACACAGCACACACAGCACAGCCAAACGGAATACACACAGAATCACAACACAAACACCACAAATCATTCACTACCGCATATCAACCACAAATACAGCACACTACACGAAAGAATTCCAGAAAGCACAACACGCACGGATCAAACACGCACAATACACAGTAATAAACACATAACACACAACGCACACAGCAAGACATAAAAAAAAGAAGCAGAAACGACACACAGCACACACAACACAACACACACAAAATGTGCATCACAACAGCGCAGACAACACTCACTACATACAACACTCGCAGAACATACAACACACCGGCCACACACAACACACATGGAGAGCGCCAACACAACACATACAACGCACACGAAAAACACCCACAACACGCCAAAGAGTTTACATACAACCTCTCAACACACAAACATCGCCTCACCCTAAACAACAAACCCCACACACACCGAGCACATGACTGCACACAATACCCATGAACCACGGTTCTCAGAGTAAACACAACACACACAGTGAGGGACACTGACCAAGCATGACCACACACAGTACACACATCACAAATTACACTCAATACTCAAACAGCGAACCCCACACACCACCTGTCAAACACAAACCCACGGTAATCACAACCACATGCAGAACCCGCACCACACACAACACATGCGAAATGACATGGAAGAAATACACAAACCACAAAAGAACACCGAATTTATGAAACACATTTCACAGACTGCACACACCACACAAAACACACATAAAACATACAGCACACAGGGCCTCACAGAATGCACAATGCGAAGCACACAACCTACATACAAAGCACGTCAGACAGAGCACACAATTAATATCCCACTCAACACGTAAAACACACAGAGGACACAACACAAAGCACAATATGCCAAACAGATTAGGATACACCCAACACACATGCAACTGAGAGCACAATACGTTGCACATCACGGAACACACGTGCGGTCCCATCACACACTAAACATGAAACAGAAAACCATTCACAGACCACATAACATTCCCGACCATGAACACAACACGCTACAAAAAAGACGCCAAACGTACGACACACAAAGACACACTCCAAGCACGCAACACCCAGCGCAGGACCGCCCACAAACACACCAGTCTCACAGCCCTCCACAGAGCAATACACACAGAACATACCCTACAAACAACAAATTACCCAAACTGCACACCTCACAATCGCAACAGTCACAACACAGAAAGAACACAACACACGGGAAACACACGCTCAGACACATAAACACTGCCATGCACATTAAGCCAGCAGACCACAGACATCAGAGCTAAAAACACACAATAACGCAGCACGCAAAACGCAACACAACACAGAATACACACCCAATCACACAACAAACACCACAACCCATGCCCTACAGTATAAACAAAAGACGAACGACGCACTTCACACATGACACAAAACCCACAAACACAAAGGACCACACAGAAAGACGCACAACGCAAACATCGCACACAACACACACATTAAAAGAAACACATCAACACATTGCCGCAACACACAAAATAATACACAAATTACAGAGCAATACATCACACAACACACAAACATCACACACAATTTATACATCACACCTCATAACACACACAACACCCTGCAGTAACAACACAACACACAGACCGATGCAACCACTACATACCATACATAAAGCCACACGCTCAAGGAATAACCACAATAAACTTAAGTAAACTCCCACAAACACAAAGACAGAGGACACACACAAACTCAGCACGCTAAAAGCACAACAGATGAAACAACATACAGCACAAACATCACAGGACATAAAGGCACACGATTCTCAGACACCACGATTAGCCATATACACACCACACACACAATGAGGTACACGACACGAGCAAAACCACATACAGATAACACGTGTCCCCTCACACACTTAATCAATCACACACACAGCCTCTCAAACACAGCCAAACACGTATCAGAATCACATATGCATCACACACAGAAAACATACAAAACCACATGAAAGCAAACAACCAAGAATAAAGGCAGATAGCACACTTTTCTAACACTGAACACCCCACTCACAACCGCACGCAGACACCCCACACGCATGTATACACGGGCACCTTTACGCAATGCGCGCACAAACACACACACACACACAACAAAAAGTAAAAACACAACAGTCACAGGGCGCACACCAGACACAACAGAGCACATGTTTCTCCTAAAACACACAAGTCACATTTGCAAGAGTACATGCACCACGCACCGTGAGGAACACCAAACACAACCACACACAGGTGACATATCTCA